>NC_141699.1:824464614-825209614 GCF_964263255.1 Lissotriton vulgaris | reverse complement strand
AAAGTTTTCTGCCTTGAACACGGGGTGAGAGCAGCAAACGGGCACACCAACTCAGACAAAGATGGGATGACAACTTATATCAGTGGACAACGTGCTAGTCGTATAGACTTTTTTATGCTTAGCAAGGAGCTATGGCCCAGCCTATTGGATATGGAGGTCAGTGTCCGACCAGAAAGTGGACCAGGCCATGAGGTTTATGAGGGGTACTGGGACATAATTTCATCAACCCTCAACAGGAAATTATTTCATCAGTTCAGGGTGGGAACACTACCTATCAATGTTTTCAGAGCTAAACGGGGTAACTCAAAATCCAGCAATTGCCCATTCTGTCTGGACATGTCGGAAACATTGGGTTATATTTTCTTCGTCTGTCAAGCAAATTGTAAACCTATATCCAGATGGTTGAAACCCCCATATGCCGACTTGGGTACTAGGTCCAGCTTTATGGCTCTTAGAATCCTCAAAACATCAGCGGCTGGACCAGTTGTGGTTCCAGTAGCAAAGTTCTTAGGTTGGGTGTGGGTGCTCCTTTGGAAAGAGAAGAGGCACAGGCACATGCCTACCCCATGTTAGGTTTCCCCGTACTCTGAAATACCCACTATGTACTTCCCTGCACAGATATGACCTTTCCTCTGTAAATACAAAGTTCTGATTGTAGGCTACCTAGTTTGGATCTGTTTTAATGATTTTATATCTATTTATTGTTTTATCAAGAAAATATATAGTGCTCGATATGTAACATATTTAATTAATAATTGCTCTGTATTCTATTAATCATGACGAGCTGTCCCACTTCTTCTTTTATGTATATGTTGTTTTAACTTTTGTGATTTTATGCAAAATCGAAATAAAGTTATGAACTGAACTGGAATCTCTTTAACAAATGTATTTTTTGCAGTTTTATATAGCAAGAACATGGCCCAAAGGCATTAGAGAGCTTTACCTGAGCAACAGATTACATCACACTTTTTATTTAGGCACAATAAGGTTAAGTGATTTGCTCAGAACCACATTTTGGTGAGCCGAGGTGGGACACAATCATATCTCCCCAGTTCTAAGGTTAGCAACTCTGGCCGTTAGGCTACATGCCCCCTGCCCCAAACCAACCTGACTACTAGTTTCCATACTGACTACCTTCAAAATAGACAAACATATCTCATCATCGATAACTACTACAATTTAGACACATCCTCCAAAACAAAGAAGAAAATCAAAGAAAACCTACACAAAACATTTGGACCATTCTGCTACTCAATTGCTAAATAAGTCTTTAAAACAAATTAGTTAGAAACGAATTGGTAGTTTGAAAAGTCAGAACAAATTCACCTTCAGCAAATTGTTACTGTATAAACTCAATCCCCCAGAATACCACTAAGCGACCCTCCTCATCACAGCTTCTGTGAAGCTCCCTGAAGGCTGTATACAAACTGCTTCAATTCTCACTGCTAGAGTAATGATCATTGATCCGTCAATGAGTATCAATCAATAGCCCCAATCACATGATCTATCAACTGACATCAAAAAGTGCTTCTCTGGCCCATGGTCCTCAGTGCCTCGCTCATCCATGGTGCCTAAAAAGATTTCTTACAAAATGTCTACTGCTACTCTTAACTGAAAAAGCCCGCCCTCAAACTACCACCACCCACTCCCAAACTACTCCAGCATCCCTTAATCTCACTTCACAAGCCCTGCACCAGTGGATTATCGATGTAGTAACTTTTGAAAAAATTGACCACGTGTGATCCTGCACATGCTTAATGACCTCACGTGGGTGGACAGAGAAGATCTAGTTCGGTTTAAGACTTCTTTCAGGACCACTCTTGGACCTCGTACGGGGGAGCACCTCTCCCTACATGTTGCATTCTGGGTCCACCACTCCTTTATATTAGCTAATCTCTGGTGACTATCGAATTACATTCAACAAATTGGAGAGCAAATGCTCTATCGTCCAGTTCTATGTGGTCAATAAGCAGGTGAATGAAAATAACCCATATATGAAATATTTGTTTTCGTTGTTTTGCTGACAGTGAACACTCAGGCACTTCTAAAAATGAGCAGCATGGTATAATCAAGGCACAAACCATTTTTGCATCAGAAATATGACACTGACTAGGAAGTAGAGCTGTAACTGAGCAAATTCCCTGTAATTGGTTAAGGATTCGAAATATGTGCAATGCACTTAAATATGTTCTACTTGTCCTGAGCATGCTGAGATGTGCATCAAAGCACTAGTGTTATACAAGCTCTCTGCGAATAACTAGCTCTGCACTTGCATTCTGTCCAAAGGTGCTACAATATACATGCGGAGGTGGGTGTGATGGCTTGGCATGGAGACTGACTGGTCTCATGGTCTGTGTGGATGGGATGGAGTCTGACCCTGCCTGCTGCAGCCTGATGCCTGCATGTGCAACAATTCCTAGATCTTCTTCTCTAGCTCGGTCTAATGTGACCCAATGGGGTGCCGTAGGCACCTCGCCCTCTCTAGACATGATTCTACTGTCCATGTCACCACAATGGTTTACAAGGGACAGTACTCCTATCATCAAATCAGCTAGGCTGAACAAGATCTTTTTAGGTCTGTATTTAGATCTAACCTTTCGTTTGTAATAAAAATGTATGTTCTATGCAACTTGTAAGCGCTTTACAAATGTTACATTACAATAGCAAGTACAAAAAGACTTTATTTCGGTCAGAATGACCTAAAAAGTGCAGCACACGATATACATTTACATAACAAGGAAATAGGGTACACACAGTGAACGTTTACATGACAAAATAAAATACGTATGCTGACTATCTTGAATATAAAAGAAAAGATAAGACCTGGTAATTGGTGGAAGCATAATTTCCTTTTAAACAATACAATGAGATTTTGAGGATTAGGGTAGGCGAAACTTTGCGGTAGATTTGTTGTAAGTGCGCAGTGCAATAAATAAATATATAAATTAACTAAAAAAGAAGACAAATAAAAACAGAAATTATTAAATTAAAAACTTTACGGCTATAAAAAGCAATTATGCTGAGAATGAGGCTTCAGGGCAAAACTGTCAATAGTTCATTTCTAGAAGTTAGGTAGACCCTTCTAGTGCACCACATTGAGAACAAAAAGCCTGCAACCGAATACACTATTGGGATGCTCGAGTCAGTTTTCAATATCCTAAAGACTTCGAGACAGCGCCTATTACCCAGGTTCCTGCATATCTGAGCCAACCAACGCTTCCTTGCTCTCTTGTAACCTGGACAGCTAAAGAAGACGTGGAGCTCAGATTCTTCGAGGTGCTCACAAGCCGGGCAATGATTCATATGTTGGTCTCTCCACTTAGATGTAAAACAGCGGAGTGGAAGCACCCCATATCTATATTGTAAGTAAAGCTTTCTTGCTGCTGGTGGGTTTATGAGATCAATTGCCGGCTCAAAGCGGGGTATGTCTTTGATTTCCAGATACCCAAAGGAAAGTTTCCCAATTCTAGTAAGGGTATGCAGGTGAGGCAGTCTGTACTCTTTATGGTGTGCCTTCATTCGCTCCTTGGATATTAACAGGCAGGCTGACTCGGGGCAAGACCAGCAATCCCCTAGACCCATACTGGTTAATAAGGATTTAATGTATGCGAGCCAAGGGATCTTTACAGCACCACGTGCCTTAAGAATTTCCGCTAGTTGCAATAGGGAACTTAGTTACAGGGGCTGCAGTCAAACCTATTTATCTGTTGGTCTGCTGTAGTGTCACTCACATTTTGCTTTGCCCACCACAGCATAGAGCATGGCATTCTTGACAGAGATGGACTGTTAGACGGACTGAAGTGGACGTGTAGCTCGGCATCCAGATTGCTTGTAGACCTGGTGCTAATGAAGCCTTAATTGATAAGCCGATTGTGGGGCGTGGCCGGCAACTGAACATGGTGGACGAGTGTTGAGGGAGCTCCGGACCCGAACCCGCATAATCCTGCAATTATCTGCATTGCTGCACTGCGTGGATGCCCGCGACTGTAGTCCCCCGGGGCTGGGGCGACCGTGGTTGCTTGTCGCTGCCCAGAGAAGACATTGGCTCCTGAATTGTGTGGGCACCGCTGTGAGCGCTGCTTGCTGTCCGGCGGAGAGGAGAAACCGCGTGGGCCCGTATCCTGTGGGGAACTGTCCCCCAACGTGGAGCACCACTTTTGAGGACACCCGTTTGCACTACGGAGCGCTGGGCCCCTGCAGAGGAGTCTGGTGAGGGCGGCGGATGGCGCGGTGTGAGACGCGCTGCCTGGCGGAGAGCTCCGTGGACTTTGTGGCTGGGGAGCGCTCCTACGCGAGCCCGGTGCTGAGAGGCCTGCTGCGGTGGGGGCGGGGCGACGCGGCCGGAGCCGGAGGCGGTCTGCTATGGCCTCGGCTCTCCCCAAATATCAGTGAGCATGGGCGGATGACAATGCCACTTGCTGCTTGGGTGTCTATGACCAGGGGTCCGGATCTGCCTTGAAGTGGAGCTTACCCGGGACGCCCGCAGCTGCATAATCACTGCTCAGAAGACTGCGGAGGCACGCCCAAGGGCTGACCGGGAGAACCCCCCCGCGTGTGGACTCTTGCCACACGCTATCCACCCGGGACACTCCCCCCCCTCAAACAAACAAAGGGGGAGACCAAAAAAAGCATTGCAAACACCCAAAAAAAAGGGAAAAAACTACGTACTACAGCTGCTCCCCCTCCACCCTGAATGGCGTAGTCACTGTTTGGACCTTGCTGAGCCCTCCGTGCTGTTGACAACGGAGCTGCTCTTAAATCTGCAGCTGGGGAACTACTGGCGGCTGTACGGAGCCAGAGTGAGTGACACCCATTTGCTTGCCCTGTGGGATTGACCTGGTGAGACCGGGTACCGCACTGTTCAGGGGCTATGGGGCGCAACAGGCCGAAACAGCCGGAACAGACAGGAACTGGTTCCACGCAGGATGCACAGGATAGTGTGGTGGTACACCGAAGTCCAGCTGTGTCCCCTCCACGATAGTACCTGCGCAGGAGGATAAGCTGGACCTTATCCTGAAAGAAGTACGCGACTCCATTAAGGCCATTGAGTATCAGATAGGATCCCTGACCACGGGCCTGAACCTGCTGAGGGCGGATCACGCGAAGGTAGCGGATACGGTGAAGGAACACACAGCGACACTAGCGGAGGTGCTCCCACAACAAAAGCAGACTGCAGCCGACGTGAAGCTCCTACAAACGCAGGTGACCACCTTAATGGATCGAGTAGAGGAGGCGGAAGGGATGGCAAGACGGAATAACATCCAGGTGATCGGCCTGCCGGAGAAAAGTGAAGGGACAGGCGCAACTGGCTACATGGAGCAGTGGTTTAGGGATCACGTCATAATGGAGGGTCCCTCCTCGCAATACTGCATCGAACGGGCACACCGAATACCTACTGGGAGACCGAAACCGGGTGCCTCACCACGGCCTCTTATTGTGAAATTACTGAATTTCAGAGATAGGGATGCCTTGTTACAAAAAGCTCGGGAAATGGTGCTGATTACCTTTGAGAACACAGGAGTCTCCCTCTATCCGGACTACACTATGATGGTGCAACGCCAACGATCCTCCTTTGTGGCAGTGAAGCGTCGGTTGCGGGACCTGAATGTCCAATACGCCCTACTATTCCCGGCGCGCCTCAAGATACTGCATGAGCAAAAAACTTACTTCTTCGAGAGCCCCGGGGATGTGGAAGACTGGCTTGAGGTGATGGAACTGACCAACGCTGCGGACACCGCCACACGCATGGAACACAAGCAGGGAACCCAAATGAATGCATCGACGAGTCGTAGAGGTGGTCGATCCCGGCGAAACATCATGAGCAGACGAGTCACTTCACGACAACTGCAACAAACTAAACAACAGGCGATCATAGCTACAGCAACCTTCACGAATGCCCCAAGAACTGCAGCTAAATCCTCCACAGAGGGCGAGACGTCACATGAATCGGACTCTGAGGTCAGTGTGGCCCTGTTCCCCTCAGCCACACCGCAACTGATCACGGACTTATTTGGTTGACGTACCCACGGCAGTGTACAATGTGTTTTTGCTCCTAAGCAGTAATTAGCTTACACTACTATTGATTTATATTGGCTCTTTTACTGCAGTAAAGTAATGAATGGACTCGGGTACCGTTGTAGCTCTAGAGTACTGGATCAAAGCTCTACACAAACGCATGCAAAGTGCAGGCACCGCCCCCCGTATGGCGAAGGCCCTTGGTTTGCTATTCTTGTTCTGTTCACTACAATGTTATGGTGTGGTCTGGTGTGGTTCCGGAACCAGACCGTGTATTTGGAATGTTGGGGGGTGGGTTGGTCACTTTCATAATGTAGCTACATGTATATTTGCTCTATCACAACACAATGAGGGAGGTACCCAAAGACCAGTGAGGGACTGGGTAAACCAATATGCAAAAAACACAAAGAGTCCCTAGTTGGTGGGGGTATATACCCTACAGCGTAGACTGACCCAGCCAAAAGGCTCTAAGGGTAGCTACGATGTCAAGGACAAGATAGTCTTTAGCATAACATACACATAATTTACAAATAATTTACAAATACAGGCTAACAGTCAGTATAGGAACCCTGTCTACAAAGCACCACATTAATTAGGAAACTATAATCTTTACCAGTGTAAAAACAATTTATTAAAAGCAATACAGTTTAAGTTCGCATTCATAAAACAATTATACATTCAAACATATATTAAAAAACCAAAGAGTCGACGCTGCGTTTCGGTGTCTTGTTTCGCATATTTGCTCTATCACACATCATGTTAACACCCTTGTGGATTTACAGATTACAACAATGCATGTGTTGGATAAATATACAATAATTACTTGGAATGTGCGAGGCATGGGCACCACTCACAAAAGACATAGAATACACGCACATCTACTATGCCCCAAAGTGCAGATAGCTTATCTACAAGAGTCGCATATGGTGGACAGTGAAGTAGTAAAACTTAGAAAGAAATGGAGAGGACAAGTTTTCTCCACCTCTTACTCAGGATACGCTATGGGTTCCATGATCTGGGTGAGACGTGGGGTACCCTTTGTAGCGCATGACCAGAAAATCGACAAATGGGGCAGATATGTATTTGTGAGGGGGACACTGGACGGACAATTGGTGGTGCTGGGATCCATTTACGCCCCTAATTTCGACCAGGACAAATACTGGGACATGATTAGTGGAGCGCTCGCAGGGTGTGATACATGCCCCTGGATAATTGGGGGAGATTGTAATGCGGTGATGGATGTGTCCTTAGATAGATCACATCCGCCATTACGTGGTGCAGGGGTGTTCAAACAAACTGAGGCGCTGGTACGATGGATGACGGGGTGGAGACTGTGTGATGTTTGGAGGATGCGACACCCCGACCACCGGGAATACTCCTTCTATTCGGCAGTCCATGCCTTGCACACTAGAATAGATAGGATTCTATGCTCTGAGGGTATAGAAATGCAGGTACTCCACTCTATATACTTACCCAAGACCTTCTCCGATCACAATCCACAGGAGATCAGTATCACATGGGGCAGGGTGAATTCCCCGATCCCCACATGGTGCTTATGGCCACGGTTATTGGAAGACTCAGTGTTTCGTACATATCTGTTGCACACCATAGACGGCTACTTTACAGAGAATAGCAACACGGCGACATCTAGATTGATTGAGTGGGATGCATTCAAGGCAATTATACGAGGCAAGGCAATCAGCGCGACGGTCGGTGCACGACAAGAACTCCATAGGTCTCTGGTGGACACTGAAACACAAATGGCAGATTAGAGCAGATGGCGGCGACTGACGACACTCACTCAGGTGCCCTCCAGAAAGTGAGGATTAAACATGCTGAACTGTTGGAATCCCTAGAGTCGTAGATTACCAGGAATACACCTGAAGAACACATGTAGAAGCGGATAAGGCAGGCACTTTACTAGCTTGATTGCTCTGGGATGGTACACAGACAAAATATCGATTTTTAAATATCGATATACAAAAATATCGAAGTTTAAATATCGATGGGACAAAATATCGAAGGTAAGTAATATCGACAGTCTTAATATCGATATTGGTATGATATCAGTAATATCGAAGTTGTAAATATCGATGTCAATAATATCTAAATTAATAACTTTGATGTTACTAATATCAATTTTTAAATAAATTTAGTGTATATTATATTGTATTTATTATGTTTTATTATTTATTTTTAATGTAATTTAATTAAATATTGTCTTTTACTACTGTAGTGGGTTGTGGGTTTATAGGGGAATAGGGTGGGAAGTAATTTAATTATGTTAAATTAATTTTTAATTAGTAGGAATTATTAATTAATTAATTGAGAAATAATTTTTAATTATTTTTAATTAATTGATTAATTGATAAATATGTTCTGTAGCGGGTTATGGGTTTATAGGGGAATAGGGTGGGAAGTAATTTAATAATAATTAGTTAATTGATATATGTTTGTACATATTTTAATTAATAATTAATTGGTAATTAATTTCTATTAATTAGTTAAATAATTAATATAATTTTGTACATATTTATAATTATTAATTAGTTGGTAAATAATTAATATTAATTATTTAATTACATTAATTATAGTAATTTTTTATATATAATTTATTGTTATGGTTAATTAATTAATTGGGAAAAATAATATTAATTATTAAATTAAATTAATTACAGCAAATGTGCTAATATATTTACTTTATTGTTATTGTTAATTAATAATTAATTGGTAATTAAATAATATTAATTAATTTTGGGTAAAGGAGCATTTTTAGGGTTCAGGGTCAGTTTTCAGTTTCTGGGTAAAGGGGTATTTTTAGGGTTCTGGGTCAGTTTTCAGTTTTTGGGTAAAGTGGTATTTTTAGGGTTCAGGGTCAGTTTTCAGTTCATGGGTAAAGGGGTATTTTTAGGGTTCAGGGTCAGTTTTCAGTTTTTGGGTAAAGGGGTATGTTTAGGGTTCAGGGTCAGTTTTCAGTTTTTGGGTAAAGGGGTATTTTTAGGGTTCTGGGTCAGTTTTCAGTTTTTGGGTAAAGGGGTATTTTTAGGGTTCTGGGTCAGTTTTCAGTTCATGGGTAAAGGGGTATTTTTAGGGTTCAGGGTCAGTTTTCAGTTTTTGGGTAAAGGGGTATTTTTAGGGTTCAGGGTCAGTTTTCAGTTTTTGGGTAAAGAGGTATTTTTAGGGATAAGGGTCAGTTTTCAGTTTTTGGGTAAAGGGGTATTTTTAGGTTTCAGGGTCAGTTTTGGGTTTTTGGGGTACAGGGATATTTTTAGGGTTCAGGGTCAGTTTTGCGTTTTTGGGGTACAGGCGTACAGGGTAAAAACAAAAAAATATTACATTAAATAAAATAAATTACATGATAAAAATTAAAATTACATTAAATTATTAAGTATTTTATTTATTTTAAATGTATATGTATTAGTTTTAATTTGGTTTTAATATTTTTATTTAATATTTGTAAAATTATATGTATTTTAAAATTATTTTTACATTATTATTAATACATTTAAAAAAACGATATTTTTGATTCCGATATTTTTGTACTACGATATTATTTTTTCGATATTTTTGTACTTACCTTAATGAAGATAGGATTCCGATATTTTTGCTGTCGATATTTTTGCTCCCATATTTTTGCATTTCGATATTCTGTCTGTCGATATTATGTCAGACATTCCTCCGGGATACCCTTCCCACAATAGCGATTAATGAACTTAGGAAGGAAGATAACACGAGAGCTTGTACACAGGGAGAGATTAATGAGGCATTTAAAACCTACTATGCTTCCTTATATAGCGCACCCAACGGGATACCGGGCAAGCATGCGGATGCTTTCCTGTCCGCCCTGCATTTCCCACGTTGAAGCCTACAGCCCAAAAGGCCCTAGCGGGGCGCATAACCTCACAAGAAATCAGAATTGCTATGAAAGGACTTCCTCGTAATAAGACTCCTGGTATGGATGGCCTCCTCATTGAATTTTACGCTACATATACCGAATCACTGGTGCTCAAATTAACAGACTTGTATAAGGCGATCTGGGATGAGGGTTCCCTACCTCTCACTACCGCACAGGCACTGGTTATATCATTGCCTAAAGCCGGCAGAGACCATACGGAAATGGCCAATTACCTCCTGCTGTCGCTATTACCCACTGAGTACAAAATACTAAGCAAAGTACTGGCCAATAGATTACAGCCGTTCCTGACGCACCTGGTCCACGTGGACCAGACAGGGTTCCTGCCGGCGCTTAGTACTTCCCCGAACATTAGGAAATTGCACCATCTGATGCCGGAAGCGCCGAAGCAGTTTCCCCACACGACCTAAGGCAGGCGTTCAACTCGATCCACTGGGAATATATGTTTCGGGCGCTACCACGCTTTGGGATACCAGAGGGGTTCATGACCTGGCTGCGACTGCTATGCAAAGCTCCGACAGCGCGAACAAGGACGGATAGGCACATCTCAGGCAAATACATGATACACAGACGAACACGTCAGGGCTGTCCGTTATTGCCCCTGATTTTTATTCTGGCACTTGAACCCCTGGCTATAGCACTGAGACAGTCCTTCCCAGATATGGGAATACCGATAGGAGCACCACCCACCTCTTTTCGGCATATGCAGATGATATCATTATCTATCTTCGCGATCTCCGCCAGCCCTTAACGCTAATTTTTTGATTTGTATACAAATCGCACGCCTTTTTCTTTACGGATCGCGCTGAGACCACGGAAGTGGAGTTTGGGGATACCTCACTACAGGTAGCACCCACTACATTTAAATATTTGGGTAGTTTATAGAACACACGCCGATATGTTGGAGGGTAACCTTGATAGAACAATACGGTCTCTACAGTCCAGCGTTGTCTTCTGGACCTCACTGTCCTTATCCATTATGGGGAGAGTTGCAATAGCGAAAATGGTAGTCTTACCGTGTCTGCTCTATCATTTCTCAAATTTGCCCCTCATGGTGCCACTATCCACTTTTAAAACACTTAACACGCTGCTCGTAGATCTTATTTGGGGTGCGGGACGTAGACGCATTAGTCTGAAAAAGATTCTGGTCGGCACTAGACTAGGAGGGCTACAGGTCCCAGACTTTGGGGCATATTACTACGCCTGCCAGTTGCAGTGGTTATCATACTGGACAGCGGGACGTAACCTCCATGAAATAGGGTACACTGCTACGGACATTGACAATGGTGCCCTACATTCCCTATTACTGCCAGGACAGAGGGCACCGCGAGACCTGCCTCCACTGTTAGACGCTGCAGTTGCAATTTGGAAAGCGGCGTTAAGGTATGCCAATGCAACCTCCACGTACAAGGGAAATATACCATTATTGGGTATCCCACTCACCGCTGGTACCCTCACTAAACGCATGATAACACCCTGGGCGGAAGCCGGCATCACTACGGTGGCGGACCTTTTTAGCCACGAGCTCCTACTGGATCATGATACTTTTGTAAACGAGACGGGTGCTCCACAACACTTATTTTTGACACACGCTGCACTGATACAATACATTAAAAAACAGTGGGCACCACGCGGCCAGGAGCTCGAACATAATGAGTTGGTAAAGATGGTACAATATATGGGGGGAGGGAGGCATCTAGTCCGCTGGATATATCACGGGATTAGTATGCATACTAGGATGCCCCTAGATACCCTAAGAGCTATATGTGTAGGGGAGATATGCAGGGAATTGACGGACAAGGAATGGTAATACTGAAACACCCCAGGAAGGTATCCCGGAACTTGAGATTTAAGTTCATTCAAACTATCGTACTACACCGAGCCTATCTGACTCCAGAAAAACTGGACAAAATGTTCCCCCAGACGCAACACTCCTGCCCTAGATGCAACGCAGAAGGGGTGGGCATACTACATATGTTATGGGCATGCCCCAAACTGCTGAACTATTAGGTTATGATTAGGGAGATTACAGGACTGGCATCTCACCACGTGATACAGGATACAGTGGAGGAATGCCTGCTAGGGCTACATAAACGCAGGTCCAAACACAAGGTGCAATATCGGTTCATCGACCTGGCAATGCTACTAGCTCTCAGGAATATCACTATACGATGGAAGTCTGGTAAACCTCCTGGGGTGCATAGCTGGCATGCAGAAATGTTAAAGTGGGGTAGTGCAGAGGGCGCAACGCTACGCAGGGAGGAGGCACGAGGGCTACGTAAGAAGCCAATAGTAATGGAGTGGAAGGCTATGCTGGAGGAGTTCAAATCTGCGTAAGTTGACAGGTCAGTTTAAAGGATGCCATGTATGCGTAGTCAATACCACTGATTGTCTAGGCCTTGTTATCTACTGGACTGTACAGATGCGTTATGCCTTAACAAAATGATCAGGACATTGATAGAGTGCACATGTTTTGGTACTGTTGCTGCGTCTGGAATGTGACCAAAAGTTCCTAGGGAAAGGGGGGGGGTTTGTGAGGGATGTTTTAAGATTGTGTTATGAGCAAAGGATATGTATTCTGAATTTTCACTATGCACATGGAACGTGTAAGTGTAAGTGTTGATTGGGTCCTGGGCTCACTGTGCCCCTGGATTCAAGCTATCCTGGCTGATGAGGGGTGATGCCCCGAAACCGGTCTCAAGATGCTTGTTTCCAGTCCCGGGATCGCGGCATCAGCATGCACCTGAATCATGACTGGCGAGAGAGCTCTAGATAGCGGCCCAGCGAGGAACGTTTACCGTACATTGTTTCCAGGGAAAGGCGCCGCTGTGTTATGGCAATCTCTTTTTCCAATACAGAAAAAGCGTGAGTGATTAATTGGTCCATTGTGCCGCTCACATACCCCCTCCCTTCCTCCCATTCCTTCCTGAGCGGGTTGACATTGGCATGTGTGACAGGATTTTTCAGTATATTAATACAAATCACTCTGCAACACAATTGGTACTTGGAACTAGGGTAAAAATGTACTCTTCAGGTTACCTTGATAAGTTCAGTTCAGTTCCATTCAGTCCTGTATGGGGGGAAAGGGGGGTGGCCCAGCCCAGCCTTATCCGGCCCTAGACCGCCGCTGACGGCCCCGCCCTTGTCCCGGGCTTCTCCCGGGCCGCTCCCACGCAGCGGCAACCTTAGTCTGCTTTATAATGCGTATGACGTCCTGTGGGCGGGGCAGACAGGTAGCGCGGACCAGGTGATGGCGTGCAGGCAGGGACTCCTGGGAGAGTGAGTCCCTGCAGTGCCGCTCTCCAGACCTGTCTCGGCGATGGCCCAGAGCACACACAGCATACACAGCAGTTCGCGCCCAAATGTCCTGCAGCTCCACTTATGCAGCACGAAGTGGCATCCGCGAAGCGGGTGCGGCGAGAGGTGGGTGGAAAAACGATAATCCCAGGGAAGAGTCTCCGCTAGGCAGTCAGTGGCAGTGTCCCAACGGGAAGGCAGAGCAGGGTTATTTTAACCAGGTAGCGTCCTGTGGGCGGGGCAGACAGGTAACGCGGACCAGGTGATGGCATCCAGGCAGGGACTCCTGGGAGAGTGAGTCCCTGCAGCGCCGCTCTCCAGACCTGTCTCGGCGATGGCCCAGAGCACACACAGCATACACAGCAGCTCACGCCCAAATGTCCTGCAGCTCCACTTATGCAGCACGAAGTGGCATCCGCGAAGCGGGTGCGGCGAGAGGTGGGTGGAAAAACAATAATCCCAGGGAAGAGTCTCCGCTAGGCAGTCAGCGGCAGTGTCCCCTGTGGCTGTATGTAGAGAACATCCAAGACATCAATTATCTTTACTGTTTTAATAACGTTATATGCACAATTGTATATATCTTGTCATATTAATGATACATGTTACAAGTCTTGTTGGCAGGAATTCTTCTGTACATATATCCCAGAGAAACAAAACAGGCAGCCGACACGTGTTTCAATACTGAAAAGTAACTTCCTCAAGGCTTTTGATTATTATCAGAGTCGGATACGTAGTAAACGGTAATAACAATAGGTATATGCTCCAAAGCAGAAAAGATAGGAACTCTGATATGTTCCTGAGCGAGACCGTTATAAAGCCTGGGACGTTGTAAGCAAGAGCTTTGATATGCTCTTGAAAAACCGCCGCTTGTCTCGGAAAACCAAGGCGTCTAGAGTAGAAATAATCGGACCGATTACTACGCATATTTCGGACTGGCACATTGAATAGATATAGACTTGACTACTGGAGAACTGTCTCGCAATGACCGGGGAATGTTGAGCTGCATAAATGGCAGACGCCGCATAAAATGGACATTGATAAATCAAGACACTTTATATACTAAAATAAACAATGCATGTGAGGAGGAACTGTTAGCATGTACATCCTCTGACTCACCCCCTGAGAACATTTTGACCGGGTTTGAGGCGATAGTTTCAAAAATTGGCCTCATGTTAACAGCACCAACAAAAAGTCAAAGCGAAAAAAACTCTAAATGGTTTGACCATAACTGCTCAAAGGCAAGTAGAGATTTGAAGAATGCCTTAAAAATCAAACCCAGAGATTCTGATCTGATAAAAAAATCTCCGTTTGACTTACAAGGCATTAGCCGATAGGAAAAAGGAGATCAAGGCCAATACCATAGAATCCCTCCTTGACCCTTCAGTGTTGGGGAACAGTAGTAAGTTCTGGCAAATTATCAACAAACCTTTGTTTGATAACCCTAATTATAGCCCTTGGTACAAACATCTCAGAGGGGGAGTGGGTGACCCACTTCAGTATAATTTTTAAGAGTAATGAGCACCGGGCAGATAATGTCTTTTTAACCCCATCCGTAAACCCTTTATGCTTTTCAGTTAACGAGGTTGTAAGGGGTATTCAGGGTCTAACTAACAATAAGGCCCCGGGCCCGGATGGTCTACCACCGGACCTATTTAAGTCTAGTATTTCCTTTTGGGCTCCCGTCCTCACGGCGGTAGTGAATGCAGCAGTGATCACGGGGTGCCCAAATGCGTGGGGGCTATCGACTATAGTCCCTGTTTTTAAAAAGGGCGACCGTAGCAGCCCATTATGTTACAGGCCGATATCTTTAATAAATTCAGTAGCTAAAGTGGTAGGTGGGATAATTTTAAACAGGCTATCTACATGGGCCAAAGATAACAATATTTTATCACCTATACAGTACGGATTCAGACCCGGCCATTCGACAATTACACAGTGTCTGAACTTATACCTGATCTTAAGTAAATACACCCTGGCCAAACAAGGAACTGTTTACATGGCATTTATGGACTTGTCGTCCGCTTTTGATTGTGTGGACAGAGGCATACTATGGGCTACCCTGTTACAAATGGGCGTAGAGAGGAATCTTGTCAACTTTTTAGCCGATCTGCATTCGGACACAAGAGCCAATGTTCGATACACCCAAGATCTCAAAGTAACGGGCGAATTTAGAATAAATTGGGGTGTACGACAAGGATGCATCCTGGCTCCATTCCTCTTTAATCTGTACATCAATGAATTGGAGGAATTTCTTCTAAAGACTGAAGCAGACTACCCCTTTGTAGAGCGCAAAGGGGTTCCTGTGCTGCTTTATGCAGATGATGCTGTTCTTATTTCTAGAACAGCAAATGGCCTTAAGAAATTATTAAATTCCTTTTTCAAATTCATGGAGTCCCGTGGCCTAAGCATTAACAACTCTAAGTCCTATGTCATGAAAATAGGACAGGGTACACGGAAAATCAATTCTTTCTGCATAAATAGGGAGAAAATCCCTACTACCAATACCTTTTCATACCTTGGGGTCCTCTTAGATCATAAACTATCTTGGGGCCCCACAGTTACTAAAAAGAAGGGTGAGGCAACACGTGTTAATGCGGCCATTCTTGGCTTTGCAAAAAAAATTGGAAATTGCCCAACGCCCGCTTTGCTCAAATTATATCAGGCAAAAAGTGTTGCTGTCGCCTGCTATGGAAGCGAGCTTTGGGGCTACTGCAAGATAAAGGACCTAGAGGTCACAGAAAATAACGTTCTGAAAAAGATATTGAGGCTGCCAAGGGGTATCGGGAATTTTTCGGTACACGAGGAGTTGGGTGTCCCCTATTTAAGTGACGGAATAGCAGTGAACCCGGTACTGTGCTGGTTGAATTGTTGGCTTAATACCGATATTCCTCTCACTCAAGCTTTACTAAAAGAAGCCTTAACACTAGATGGGAGGTTTAAAGTTCCGTGGTTGAAGTATATAAAGGACTGTTTGACGGCAATTGGCCGGCCTGATTTGTTTTTTGCTCCCAACTTGATCACAAAACCTGATGTTATCTTGGTAAAAAATGCTATGTTATTACTAAGATGCACAGACAGAGAAGAGGTCGAGATACAGAAGGACAGTGTTAGGAAACACCTACTACTCAAAACCTGTCCACAAATGGATCCTTATTTGTCATGGCCTATGACTAGCTATGAACGTTTTTTGCTAACAAGGTTCCGATTTGACCTATTTCATCTCCTACTGGCGGTTCCAAGTGGGGCTCATCGGGGTGAAGTGTTGCCAGCTTGTGACTGCGACGGGAAGTCTCCTCAAGATCTGGCACACTTTCTATTCATTTGCCCTTATTACACTTTACCGCAGAAACTATATCTTAAACCGTGCCTCAAAAAACTGAATTTTGTACAAATCAAACCTGCACTTTACTACCTTCAATTACTGAATTGTGACTGCACTTTATTTGTCTGTAACTTTTTAAAAACAGCTATCTCCTTCAGGAAAAGTATGGATGGATAATTATGCTGCAAATGTTTTAGGTATTTTTTAATCTATATAATGAAATAACTTATGTTTTTAATACACATTTAATATTGCTTATGCTTATAGTGCCCGCTGCTCTCCCTTTTCTACCTTATACTGTATGTTGTGTCTCTTACATGTTACATGAAATGAACTACCCGGATTGTTTTTAACTGTTTGTTCATGAGTTGTACTTTTATGATTGTAATGCTTACAATCGAATAAAGATATTTGAATTACTGGAGAACTGCACCATATATGTCGCTGCATTTCCAGAATTTTAAATAAGGCCCATCTAATTTCGTTGTGGATTTTCCACTGACTTTTTGGGACTGATCACTTTACATACTACTAAGCACAAACTTTGGACAAGCTTATTCTTAACAGGACTACATCTCTATTAGTTTGGAGGAATAGCCAGTTGACTAATAGGATTGTGAGGCTACTTAACCTCTAAAACCAACGCTCATCCATACCTCACCTTTGCGAAAGCAGTACAGGACGTATTCGACTCTGATAATAGCCCCATTCAGTGTCAAGGTGTCAAGGACTATTATAGGAAAATGTGCTTTTTGGGCGCCAAAATTATGTTTGCCTACTGCATGTTTTCTTAATTTGTCGAGGGTCGAGAAGCTTCCCCCAATAAAGCTGAATTAGGCACACAATACAATCGAAACTGCCAGACCAGAGGGCTGGTGGCCAATGCCAGACCTATTGGCTTTGCCAGTCTGTATTTAAATGCGTTCTAATGTCCTGTTGCAAAGCGGTTACTGAGAAGTTCGTTAACCATGGCATTTGTCTCTTCACACTGGACAGCGGCCAATAGCGGAACAGAAGCAGCATCTACAAAAGAAAATGACAAGATGTGTTGACCTAAAAAACAATCTTCAGACTCATCCTCCTTGCGAAATCGCAAGAAGGGTTTGACCTCTAAACTCGGGCGTGTCAGGACCAAGTCACGAGGCGTTGCCACGCTGGCCCTCGCGCTGCCGCGCGCCTCCGCCCGCTCCTCCCTTCTTGTTAACGGAGCGCGCGCCGGCTTGACACCTGTGGGGCTTCCATGAGCATTCCATGCTAGAACAGGTGCACACCTGCCTTCCCACAGTCCCAGCCCTTTGTGGAGGGTGAGAAAGGCAGGCGAGCATGCCCGGAATGCGTGGGAAGCTCCGATTCCCTCAGCTATGCAAGGTGTAGTTTGCTTCCCTGTCACTCTTCATTGAAAATGTGAGATGGCGGGCACAGCACAACTTTTGATTCAATGGCAGCCGGTAGATAAACGCCAGGTTTCGCATGACTGGCTGCTAATCACGCAGCTGCGGGTGCGATAAGAATCATACGTTTTGTACGACTGTGCAAGAACGTGACACAAAAAATAATCAGGATCCTAAGTGTAGGATCGTCACAGGTAACCTACCTGTGTTATGTATATTGTGCACAGTTTAGCCATTGTCGTACACCTGCGCCCGTTCACCCAGTAAGAGCAGCACGCCCCTCACTTGTTCTCGCTCCCCGGGCTCAAGTCGTGTCTGAGACAGCGGGTACAGCAGGTCTTTTATTTTCGCCCCACTCCATGGAGAACTGGCCTGGTGACGCTGAAGGCGCACAAGGCCTACTGTAGCCCAGATTTAGCTGTAAAAGCTGTGGGTTGAAACCAGAATCTCCTTTCACAGTGCTCAGCTCTTGGTCTCATCGGCCTGCCTCGTTTCCCTGTTTCAGACAGAAGGTCCTGGCTCCTGCTTCTCATAATAAACCTGCTCCTGCCAGAAGTGAGTCTGACTAGTATAGTAGAGAATCAATGGTGTGAATAAAGAAGTCTGGCAGTGCCGAGATTGCTGCTGTTTATTATTGGATGCCACACCCTCTAGTAAGGCTCTGTACTTGACCTGTCACATTTACTAGCAAAACCTACCCCTGTACTCCGTCCCATCTGTTGCCCACCCTTTGAAGCAGCGCCTGATTGGGCTGTTCTCACTTCCTCGCGGGCGGCCATCATGATGCAAGAATGGAGCCTGTTATGGACTAGAAGCACACTGACTGGAACATGGAAAGCGTCATTTACAAAATAAGGAGTTCTGCAGTAAGGCCAAGTTCAGGACAAACGTTTTGCAATGATATGTTTTTAATGTTTTATATTTGTCAGTACATTAGCGTAACGGATTTGATAAATTAAAAGATTGGAAAAATTAGACTGTTGGAAGGGACTGAGGTGCAAGTGGTGTGTTGTCTTACCCATGTCTGGACGTAGACGTGCAGAACTGTGTGTGCATCGAGGTATCAAGGATGCTAATGACCCTGCTGTTGGTTAACAGGCTACCAAGAACGGAGCCCTGTCCACATTCCTAACAGGGACAATAAGAGCAGCATTCCTTCCTCAACGGCACATACAGGGCCTCCTGTACGTTCTTGGATGAGTTCTCAGCCCATACATAACAGAAGATAACTTTTGTCTTAAAAGACTTACACATGTCTTAGGTTGACTCAACCACAATCATATTTTGAAAAAGCATTCATCTGGTCCCGTTTCTTGATAACAGACCAATCAATCATCTGAAGCTAAACACTCAGAAAACAGAATTCCTGCTAATGTCGCCACAAAAGAACCACTCAGAGGTCAAGGAATGGTCTAAAATGTTCACAGGACTTAACTATACCCCTACTTTAATTGAATCGGCTAAATCACTTGGAATCACACTCGACGAGAACCTTGATGTGAAAGCCCACATCAAAGTAATGGCTAAAAGTGCCCGTTTTCACTTGAACTACATTAGAAAAGTGAAACCCTTCATCTTTCAAGCGGATTTCAAACTAGCAGTACAATCATTGGTCATCTCGAGGATTGAATATGGTTCCACTACTTTAGCAGGTCTTCCTAAAATATCCACAGCACCATTAAAAGCTTGCCTCAACGCAGCTGCGAGAATTATCACCGGTTCAAGAAAGTTCGACCATATATCTCCACATCTGAAAATACTAAACTCGCTACCGTATGAAGCCAGAATTCAACTAAAATGCATCACACACAAAGTTCTTCACCACAATACACCAAGATACCTTGCCCAGAAAATTGAAATATCTGGAGGAAATAGACCAGCTAGGAGTGCCAAGGAGCTGGTTCTGAGACCACCCTTTTTCAAGAAGAAAAGAACTTATGATAGAGCTTTCTCAGGAGCAGCACCCAGAATCTGGAACTCTCTTCTGCCAAACATTCGAAAAATAACAAACACAGCTACTTTTAAGAGGGAAACGAAAATATTTCTAATGAGCAACAGCCCGATTCATCAAGCTGATTTGCGCTCGCAAAGGGCCAGATTCTGAGAATCGTGCCCTTTGCGAGTGCGATTTTTGCATTTGGGATTCATCATCCCAAATGCAAAAATCGGTAATTGCAAATTCGCAATTTAGCGAGGAATTACATTTAAGGAATCTCTATTTGAGATTCCTTAAATGCAATTCATCATCCATTTTTAAATAGCGAATTTGCAATTTCGGCCAGCTATTTACCGCGAGGTCAAACCTCGTGGTAAATAGCGAAAACTTAGAAAAATGCTTTTAAAAGCATTTTTCTAAGTTGCATGTTGCACACACACATGTCCTTTGGACATGTGTGTGCGCAACACCTGTTAAAATTAGCATTTAAGGGGTGCTACAGGGTGTCCTTTGGACACCCCTGGCACCCTTAAAATCGCTATCTTATTTGCGATTAGCAAATTGCTAATCGCAAATAAGGAATACTCCCCATTCATTCCTATGGGCCTTTTGGCCCATAGGAATGAATGGGGAGTTATTCCTTATTTGCGATTAGCAATTTGCTAATCGCAAATAAGGAATATGTAGAAATCGCATTTTTTTTGCGATTCCTACATGAATCCCGTTTTGCGAGCCTGTAATAGCGATTCCTTATGAATCGCTATTATTGACTCGCAAAACGGGTCATTGATGAATCAGGCTGTTACAGCCTGATTCATGAAGGAGAATTGCGCTCGCAAAGGGCCAGATTCTCAGAATCTGGCCCTTTGCGAGCGCATTTTTTGCATTTGGGATTCATCATCCCAAATGCAAAAATCGGTAATAGCGAATTCGCAAATTTGCGAGGAATTACATTTAAGGAATCTCTATTTACCGCGAAGTCAAACCTCGTGGTAAATAGCGAAAACTCAGAAAAATGCTTTTAAAAGCATTTTTCTAAGTTGCATGTTACACACACACATGTCTTTTGGACATGTGTGTGTGTGTAACATCTGTGTAATTTGACATTTCAGGGGTGTTACAGGGTGTCCTTTGGACACCCCTGCACCCTTGAAATCGCAATCTCATTTGCGATTAGCTAATTGCTAATCGCAAATAAGGAATGACTCCCTATGCATTAAAGGCCCATAGGAATGCATGGGGAGTCATTCCTTATTTGCGATTAGCAATTAGCTAATCGCAAATAAGGAATCTGTAGGAATCGCAAAAAGTATTGCTATTCCTACATGAATCCAGTTTTGCGAGTCTGGAATAGCGATTCCTTATGATTCGCTATTTCAGACTCGCAAAACTTCCCTATGATGAATCAGGCTGCAAGTTCCTCCCATAGACAAGATGGCTCAGCTGTAGCACCATGTCATAGTCCTGTCCAAAACTTTTACTCTAGGGAAGTGAAAAGAAAATTGCCGGCGGAGTTGGACTTACGCGAGGGCAATACGACAGGTTTCAAGTCCATGAGTGGAGAAGATGGTTTATAAAGGAGTAATCAACTAAAATTCATTTGCGCGAAGACGTTTCCCGAACATACCTCTGGCCACTTTATGTATCTATACTAACCTGTTACTTATAGGCCATAACTCTTTGGGAGATAGCCTTTCAGACAGTACTATACAAATTCCTGGACACAGATCTAGTAGAATATAGAATGCTTAGGAAAGTTCATTTAAAGGGTATTGCAAGGAGGAAGTCGAATCTTCCAACATAATGAGTATTTTTCGCATATCTTACTCTTGCACTGCATAATTGTATTAACCTTGTAATCTGCTTGATTGTGTTGTATGTATTCTTAGTACAACATTGTACTGGGTATAGTTGCACTATTCTAAACTTGTATCTATTCTACCTCATACAATGTAAAGCACTCAGATACCCAAGGGTCTTGTTGGCGCTATACAAAACTCTTTAAATAAATAAATAAATAAACTTGAAAATGTTCATTCTCACTTTTCTGAGATAGGACACACGTTAATCTGCACTAGAATACGCGAAGAAAACATGTTTTTCACTGAGATCTTGAATCGGACCTAATAATCTATAGTAGAGATGAAAACCCTCTGCACAGTGGCCAAAGCATTACGTTTATACTGCGCCGAAACATCTTCAGGATGCTGCTGATGTACCACGTGACCAGAGTTTTAATTTCCACTTCCTAGAACAACATGCATATCTTATTGGAGAGGGTAACTTCCCACCCATCTTGCTTGAGTTTGACTTGATGAAGCTGGAAACTTATTTGTCCTCCTCTTAAGCCCACCTCACCAGCATTATAGGCTAATCATTCCTAGCTTTATCCACTTTTAAGTCTGCAGATAAAGGAAATCCTGCTTATTGATGGAGAGGTCACATGGACACATACACAAATACAAAAACATACAAAAAATAAAGAAATAAGTACACACACACAGTCACACGGGCAATGGCGATGATGATGATCTTTGTGACTGTGCTAGTGGGGAAAAAGAAAACCTCACCCATTTTATGTTATCTTGCACACATGCATTACAACCCCGTAGGAAATGGCTTACTCCCCTGTTCAGTGCTTATAACATATCAAATGAGTTAGAGGCCTTAGACCTGTGCTACAGGTTGGATTACCCAGTGATCTATCGTGCATTTCCATGTATATCAGGAGTGCTTGGATCACAAATGGGAAACTGAAAAATATGGAGAAATCAGGCTCGCCTTAGTCTGTAATTATTTTAGTTGGTTTGGCATCGTTAGGGAGTTTTATGTTCTGCAACTTACCATCTTGCCATTACAGTTGTGAGGAGGCAGGTGTTAGGATGGGATTCCTTATTTAAATGGACTGATGATTGTAAGTATTTCATTGTGGCTTTGTGTTGGCTTCCACTTATGCACTTGTTATATATATTTTGGTGAGTTTGATATTGTATGATGTGTATTGTTAAGGCAAATGCTGAGAACAACAAAATACATTTTGAATTTGACAGTCACTGCATAGGAAACATCAGCTTCCAAGCCAACAAATTATCCCCCAATTGATACAGATAGTTCCATCTAAAATAACCTCCCCAGAGAAAGCTTTGTTATGCTCATCTACTTTAAAGAAAGGTTAACAAATCCAAGGAGGCAAACAGGTTACTTCTGGTGCCAACATTGTGTAGGAAACAACTACTGGGGAAAGACAATCCTCCTCATATTCTACTTCCAGAATCTCAATAAACAAAAATATGTGCACTCCTTCAACAAACTAAAATAGATTATTATATGCATTCTCTGAAAGGCAAAATAAAAATCTCAGAGACACTTTCAAATTATTTACCTTTGCCAGCCTGCCTGTACCCTGTGAAAAATCTTTGGTTATAACGTTACAAACTCATGTCTGTGCCTATATCCTCCTTGGTGTTACTCGGTCAGGAGTCTGGTTCACCCATAGGACAGCATGGGATGTGAGCGTGCAGCATCATTCCCTAAGACACTTTGTGCCCTAGGGACACAATCCCTCAGGGCTTTTCTTTTTTTTATCGGGAGGGGGGGGGGGTGTGACTCCTTCCCCTGAGCCAACAGTGGCCCCAGGAACCCCATACCAGAGTTCTTTGTTTTTCCTTTTAAGGCAAAGAGGGTGCCTGCCCACAGTCACCAAGGTACTTTAGCCGCAGTTATTCCATTCCCCAGGCTTTTCTTTTTTTCATGTTGATGGGGCGTTTGGCCCCCCTTCTCTGAGTAAATAGCGGCCCCAGGGACCCCAGCTCTTGGGGCCTGTGTTATTAGGTCGAGCCTCGATCAACCTGTTGTATCCTCTTCTATGGGATCTGGCCCACCCACTGATTGCCATTGATTATTATCTGTGGCATTCAAAAAGGCTGGTTTGTTATTGGTGTATTTCTGTGAAAGTCCCTCCTTTGTGTGCTTAGCTCTCTTTCCGGCGATTTCAATCAGAGAAAATTTTGTTTGGCCATCACAAACTACAGTGTGTGATGTCCCCTCTTCCCTCCTCCTGTATGGGCATCGCTGCCCCATACACAGCTTGGTTCCCTCCCATCTCGCTGTTCCCAACTGCATGCTTTGTAAGTGCTCCTCGTTTTTTTTTCATTGCGTGGCAGGGCTTCCCCTTTGGTTTATTTGCAAAAGACACACAGATGATGAACGGAATGCAGAGCAAATCAAACATTCTCCCCCAGTCAATAGATCTGGGTTAAATCTGTTGATCCTTTGCTCACCATGCCACCCGAGGTTAGACCCAGCCATATGCAAATCAGTCTTGACCTGTGCCTCATGAGAACTGTCCAGACCAAACTGCCAAGCCAGGTCCTACCGGGACTGGAAACAAGCATCTTGAGACCGGTTTCGGGGCATCACCCCTCATCAGCCAGGATAGCTTGAATCCAGGGGCACAGTGAGCCCGGGACCCACATCTGGGCATACCTGGCACACTTAGGGCGAGAAAGGAAAAGACACACAGATTATGGAAGGAATGCAGAGTAAATCAAACATTTTCCCCCAGTCAATAAATCTGGGTGAAATCCAATGTTCTTTTGCTCAACATGCCACCCCAGTTTAGGGAAGACATGACCTGGCAGTTCGTGCTGGACTGTTCCAATTGGGCGCAGGGTCATGATTGATTTGCATATAGCTGGGTGCAAACTGGAATGGCATGGGGAGCAAAAAAACAATGGATTTAGGCCCATATCTCTGTACTGGGGTGAATGTATGACATTGTTCTACATTCTGTTCATCTATTGTTCTTTTGACGGGTATGCCCAGACGTGGATCCCGTGCTCTCCATGCCACCGGAGTCAAGCTATGCTGGCTGATGAGGGATGAAACCCTGAAACCATTCCTAGGATGCTTGTTTCCAGTCCAGGGAGGACCTGGACTGTCAGTTCGGGCTGGACTGTTCCCATTGGGTGCAGGGTCAATACTGGGCCCAGATCTCTGTACTGGGGTGAAAGTATGACATTGTTCTGCATTCTGTCCATCAGCTGTTCTCTTTTGCATTTGTCACCCAGAGTGGGATGGGTATACTCAGACGTGGTCCTGTGCTCTCCATGCCACTGGAGTCAAGCTACCCTGGCTGATGAGGGGTCAAACCCAGAAACCGGTCCTAAGATGCTTGTTTCCAGGCCAGGCAGGACTTGACTGGCAGTTCGGGCTGGACTGTTCCCATTGGGCGCAGGGTCGAAGCTGATTTGCATATGGCTGGGTTAAAAATGGAATGGTATGGGGAGAAAAAAAATGATAGATTTAGGCCCAGATCTCTGTACTGAGGTGAATGTATGATATTGTTCTGCATTCTGTCTATCAATTGTTCTCCTAGCATTTGTCACCCCTAGTGGGATGGACATGCCCAGACATGGGTCCCGGGCTTTCGATACCAGTGGGGTCAAACTATCTTGACTGATGAGGAGTGATACATCAGTCAATGTGCAGGTTTCCTTTTAATTTTTTTCTATTAACTGCTCCTAAAGCTACGTTTTATATTTTCTTTTTTTTAAGGCACAGGAGCCACCGCTGAGGATTGAACCAGGTTTCCCAGTTCCAAAGTCGGCACCACTAGACGTTATGGCACGTCCTTTTGGCATGTTGTTAACAACTCTATGCTGCTGTCAATTTCCCCTATGAGAAAGCAGACCATGCCAATAATATCCCGCTAAAATACACATTTCAACGCTCCGCTCTTAACCTTTAATTAAACGTGTTTAGTTTATTTCTCTTCTACGCCTCCTTGAAATCATTAAAGTGTGCGCTACGCACTGGAGCAGGGAACACAATTACAGCCAAGTGGTTGTTTTGTGTTTTGGGAACAAAACACAAACAAAACATACGGTTGCAAGTTGGGGGGGTGAGGATGGTGCCAGGTCAGAGACAAACTGCCTTTTGGGAGGGAGGGGGACAAGCAAAACCGAAACCAATTTGTGTGTGTAAAAGGCCACTTTATTGAAACAAGTGCATATTACATTTAAAACACTGGCAACTGCCTTACAAAACTAAAACCTCACTACATAAAATAAACTGACCCCTGACCCCCGCACCTACAGTTCCCTCAGACATTCCCCACCCTTCCGTTAACAAAACAACAACATTACACAGTATTGCAGTTAAAGCTCATGCCCTTTCCCTGCCCCTGCTCACAAACTTCCAACACATAACCCAAAACTTCTGCCAACCCAGGTCAACTTTTAAAAACCCCACCACCCAAGAAAAAGGGGAAGGCTGGCTACTCGGCCTACCCTTTTTTCTGCCTCCCTTCCTCTGATGGTTTATCTTCCTGAGTGGCTTTGAACACTTAGAGTCCTAGCTAACACTTCCCTTATTTCCAAGAGATACAGGTCCATGCCTATTCGCGAAAGGTGAACACCATCCCCTCTGAAAAACTCAACTGTGTCAAAACGGATTTCCCTGTGAGCAATCCTACCAAAATCTAGCTCTCTACAAAAATGAACCATCTCTGTGTTGAGCTTCCTCCGGGCCCCGTCTACGGCCCCTGAATTAATATCCCCACGCCAGACCCTACGGGGAACAAACTGCGTCCAAATAACTAAGCATCCGGACCACTGCTTTTTGATCAGGGCCAAGCCCTTTTTCATGCTCCTCATAAGAACTATACCCTTCTCCGTAACCAAATCATTTTCACCTAGGTGAATGACCAAAATGTCTGGACACCTGCCTGCAACCGGCAATCCGTCCAGACAATTAATCAATAACATCCCCCCTTTCCCCTTCCACGACACTTTAAAAAGCTTTTTAATAAATCCTACATTTTCTCCGAAATAACTTTTGTGGGCATGGATCTGGGCCCACTTCAAGAAGAAATGCCCCACTACCCAAATTGTCATCTCCACGGAGAGGGGGCCAGCCACCGAACCTGAAACGAGAAAAACTGCATGAACTTATGCATTATGACCAACCGCGCCAGTCCCCCCAACTTTGCTGTGCAGATAACGTCTGTAACAATCTGATGACCATCTTCCTAACCGCATGATGTCCCCTGCCCCAACCCCCTGTTATTTGCCTCAGATGCTGCTCCAATTCTGAATGAATGTGTCCCAAAATCCGCGCCATCGATCCCCATTTCCTTTAGCGCCTTCCTCAATGTTGCCAGCAGCTGAAATGCTGTGACCCTGCTCCCATTTGCATTTACGAATACCAACCCCTCGCTTCCTTTGGATGTTGCCCGCCAACTTGCCTCCCACCTGCAAGAACAAGTGATTTGAGGAAAGGATGCCTGCAGTGACACCCATTTCCCCAAATCCCTCTGGTCCATTTTTGTTTTTTTCAACCAGCTATGAACCCCTTTTCGTACGTGAACCCACCTACTCCAACCTAATCCCCCCACCCCTTCTGTTCACACAACAATTCAGATACCCAAAATGCACCAAAAAAACATCCACACCTTCAATGTGGAAAATAAACAATTCTCAAAACCGTCTGTGCAAATTAATGGCAATGCCTATATTACTTTGCCCAGCAATTGCCATGACAAAGGCTTCCTAGCCCGTCTCATGTGACCTTGTTCCCTGGCCCAACCTTTCAGCTTTTGGGTACCTAGTTCCCCTGCTGACGGTTAGTAGACCCATAATAGCTTGCCCACAAAAGCGGCCCCGGCTAACTTCCCTGCAATTGTAACTCTAGATAAACATTTTTCAATCATATCTAAAATTAATTGAACACTGCTGAACTCGCTGCTCATTTATATATCTGATTTGTTAGTCATATTCTTAAAGATGATGTGGTGATCAGGCACATTGTTTGCGTGAATGTTCTGTGGAAAGTAGGAGATCTGTAATACTGGCCTAATATTGTACGGGCCATAGTTCACATGTGACGTTTCGGACAAATCTTAATAGCACACAAAAACACAACTTCAATACCCCAGAGCACGTTACAGAGACCACTTATCCCCAAAGCAAAAACATAATTTTCTATGTGGTGCTGGTTAGTACGCCCCATCCGTTTAATGCCCAACACATCGAAATGACCAAGCTCCTCCCATTTTGAGAGTTTCGACTTTCATTTTGTAACTGCAAAGTCCTTTCAGTGCTGCCGTAGCTGTGGCATCAGTTGCTACAGTAATGGAAGTAGGCTTTGGTAGGCCAGAGTCTTTGCTATCCGCCTAGTCCCAGTGTCTGTGCACATTACAGCACCGGACTGTTGCTGTCTCCATTGCCAAGCTTCGTGTAGCACAATGCCATTTCGTGATCTTTGAACTAAGCATGGCGTGGCCTCGTTCATTCAAATGATTTTTATTCTGGTGGTATATGTGTGAATAGAAAGCAAGGGTAAAATTAAAAACCCTTCAGATGTGTGTGTCCTGGGGGTGGACGGGGTTTTGGGTTGTTGAATGCCTCGAAGGGGGTACGCAGTTACTGCAGTAACAGAAAGAGCTTCATTTCGGAACAGCTGTTTCACAATTTCCACATCCACAAAGGGGCATAAGTGTATATGTGTACACTCGAGTGGTGTACACATTTAACAAAGTTATGTTTAAAAAAAAAAATCCCTTACGAGATCAATCCTAGATCATACACTTGATGAAAAATACATCCATACTCAAAAATTAATTTAAAAGGGCATATAGTCTGCTTTGAATAAAGAGTAGCTTCAACTAAATTGAGACCGAGTTTTTTTGTTGTTAACACTATAACATGGCTAAAAGGCATTGCCATTGGCAAAACCAAGAGTTCTCCCATTGCCAAGACCAATTGGTTATGCCTCCTAACAGACCTGCCCCTTAGGTGCTGCTGCTAATGTGTGACTTGCCACTGACTTTGTTTATAACCACATCATACCACAAAATTCAACAGCACATCACATAATTAAACTCAACTACATACCACAGCACAAAATACCATTCCACATAATAACACTCCATAACACACAATCCCAATCCACATAATTCCATTACACTCAATACCACATATTTACTATCACATAATTCCACAGCACACCATGCCACATAATTCCACTACACAAATCCAATTCACACCGGCGCCAGGTGGCGATCGATTGCAGGGGTGTGCGACTCTGCAGCTCTACATGCCAAGAACAGATGCATACTGGTAAATAGCATTTTCCTTTTCAGCTGTCTCAGGGCCGTGGATCAGTGGATGACTTGGAGCCATCTCAAATTGAATGCTTCACAAACTGAAATACTCATGTGTGGCAATTGGAAACATTACAACCTGCTTGCCGCATGGCCTAATGAACTGGGATCACTGACTAAGTTTCAAAGGAAGTAAGACACCTCGGAATGACCATGGAATCCAAGCTGTCGATGAATGCCCAAGTGGATAAACTAGAAAAAACAAGCTTTGTCAAAGTTTCATCAAATAAAAAGGTCAGCCATGCTGACTTTGGCAAATCTTCCGATAATAACCTGTCACATTCAGTTATACCTTCTGGTTCGGTTACTTTAGAACAGGGCACCACATCAGAGATATCTAGTACCAAGATAGTGGGAACCCTTGAACAGCTGCTTAGATCTTTTACACTACCAATGATCGAGAGATTAAAGAGAATTGAAACCTGGTTAGGGATTTTAGAACAGGCAATAGGTAAAAATACAGGCCTAATTGAGAGCATGGCTACGTCTGCCAAGTGCCCCAGTTGCTTTAATTACTGCAGTACCATCTTCTAAGGGTATAGCTCAAAAAGATACAAAAGATAATAATTTAACTACAGCCAAACCCCAGAAGCAGCCGCCTTCTAATATTCCACAGCATCCAATTAAAAATAAGGTCAGTAAGCCGCAGGGGGGGGGGGGCGGACAACCACATTCAGCTAAGGGTCTAACTAAACTGGGGAGTAAAAGTCCAGGTAGGGCAGTAAAACCCATGAGGTGTCCAGATCTACCTCCAGAAGCTGTTCGGTTGGTGGTGGTTTTAAGGGGAGTCTCCACTCTAGAAGAGAGTAAGAGAGAAGGATGCTTCCAACTAAAAAACAAAGTCGCATATTGGCTTAACCAAAACCGACCCTTACCCCCTAATATAAATGGTGAAATCCTTCATGTGCGGCATGCCCCCTGGATGGGTAATCGAAAAAAGGACATCAAGGGGGATATCATTATAATTAACTTTAGTGACCCCGGAGCAGTTACACACATCCTAGACTGGCCCCTCGAATATGGCACCAGCCCTATAATAGCATGTGAGTTGACCTACTTTTACCCAAGACCCTCCATGCTTCCTATAGTCAATCCCAGACCCTTAATGGGTAACTGGGACTATCGTCCCGTTGCTCTTAGAAATCGCTACGAGGCCCTTTCAGGCCTGGAGGGTGTGGACTGACTTTACCACAAGGGCACTGATTTGGTCAGAGGCGAGAGTGTGATTGACTCACTTCACTCTAACTCCGAGCAGAATTCTATTTACAATAGTCTGGAGCCCCCTCCCAACAACCCTCTGTCTGAAGTTATAGCTACTGACCAGTTGGAGAATTGCCCCGGGGCTATATGGTCACCTTCTGTTGCTGTTTTTGCCTCTGCACAGAATTCATCCTGTGTGCAGATTACCACCAAGCACATTGGGACCGAGGGTCGTAAGAGTAAGGAACACCATACTGATTATGTAATGGTAGACAGTAAAGGAATGCAGGATAAGTTACTGGCTCCATCGATTACAAAAGGCAAACAGACAGGGATAGGTAAAAGGGTTTCCTTCTGGAACATAGCTGGTCTCCGTGCAAAGATCAATAATTGCATCTGGGTAGATTTTATTAAAGATATAGACATTTTGTGGCTCCAAGAGACTTGGTCCCTTGAGGAAATCCATCTAGATGGTTTCATAACTTATCATGTGCCTGCAGATCCCTCTAGTCACAGGAGGTGTAAGGGGGGCTTTGTGTATATGTGTCTAATCTTCTTGAGGTAGTAACAATTGGCATGGTGAGATTGTGCAGCCAATATCAAATTGTTGTAATATAAGTGTCCCCTAAGGTGCAGATAACCATTGTTAATATGTATACCAGTTCAGACAAGGGTAAAGTAAATAATATGGTACACTCCATTAATGTGGCGATCAGGAATATTGCGGCCAAATCAGGGATGGATTCGATCCTTATCTGGGGAGGCGACTTCAACCATAATCTTTGCCAACACTTTCAGAGCGGATGTGGTGACTACGCTGAAGACGAAACTGAGTTCCAACCACACTTTGCCCACCATAACGGGGGCGACGCGCTCAATGATATGATGGCCACCCACAACTTGGGCTTTGCCAACTTGCTTTGTGTACCCCCAGTGGAGTTCAGCCCCACTTTTGTGGGAAGAGGTCACAGTACCCTGATTGATTTTATAACAATCTCTAATTCCTATGCAACCTGGTTTGCAGACTTTGCAACCAACATTATAGGAATTAGTGACCATCTCCCGCTCAGCTTTAGAATTTTACTTCCTACGGAAAAAGATTGTTCACTGGTGGAAAGGCTGGCCTGGACCACTGGTTGCATTTTGGCTAGTCAAAATGGTTATGCCCTGAGATGGGCACAATGCAATCCTGAGGTAATTAACTAAAAAATTATAGAGCAAGCTATAGTACCTATTACTAAATGTTTTCAGGATGAAGTCTCATATCTGGATATATTAGACTCTCTTGCCGACATAACCAGGATAATACAAGTAAATCTTCAGCGACCCACAAGAAAGAAGAAACCTGGCAATATTAGGTGGTTTGATGCGTCCTGCACAAAGACTAATTCACAACTGTTAAAGGCACTGCATAAAACCCCAAGAAATAAGGCAGAGATAATAAGGTGCAGGAAGGAGTATAATCTAGCAAGGAAGGCACGTAAACAAAAAATTAAAAATGAGGCTTGGGTGAATTTACACGAAGCATCACAAAAAAGGGATAGTACCGCGTTCTGGGCAGCAGTCCGGGCACTGTTTTTTAACCCAGGAGACCTGGCAAGAATTGAAGTGGCAATACCCGAAAAGTCCTGGATTACCTTTTTCTCAGAAGTATACAATCCGGGGGTGGTAAACAATATTGTGGACACCGGGGCATTAATAGGGGGGAGTCAGGATAGATTTGCCCCCATGTCCCTATCTATTACTGCCAAAGAAATCACAGAAGCTAATAATCAAAGTAAGGGAGGTAAAGCCCCAGGGGCGGATGGTATACCCATCGATTTATTCAAAGGTAAGAATGAGTTATGGTCCCCGCTCCTTACACGTGTGCTTGAGGCCAGTTGCAATCTGGGTTTTATTGACACATGGTCAGATTCAATAATTATCCCTATTTTTAAAAAGGGCGACAGAAATAACCCTTCCTGCGATCGCCCTATATCGCTCCTGGACTCTTTTATGAAAATAACTGGGAGAGTAAACTTGAATCGACTGCGGCAATGGGCAGAAGAAGCAGAAATTCTGTCTCCAGTCCAATATGGTTTTAGGGAAGGTCGGGGCACGGTAGAACAAGTCCTTAATTTCTCATTACTCCAAGGAAAATACACTCAGGCAAGGGAGGGCAAAATCTACGCTGTATTTTCAGACCTAAGCGCTGCTTTCGACTGTGTTAATCACAGTCATTTATGGAAGATCCTTAAGGAGATGAAGGTGGACGAGGTCCTAATTTCCTGCCTTAGGCAGCTTTATGTGGGAGCCAGGGCAAAAGTTAGATTTGGTACTAACAGCGAATGCACCAAGCCGTTCTATGTCCGGCGGGGTATCAGGCAAGGATGTGTTCTCGCCCCTTTTCTTTTCAACTTATACACCAATGATTTAGAGAAAGAGCTCAAGGCCAAGGTGCGCGTTTCCCCCTAGGTCAAACATAATCAAATTGTTTCACTCCAGTATGCAGATGACGCTGTGGTCATGGCCAGAACTCAAAGAGGGCTACAAATGGCCTTAAATACATATATGAACTTCATGGACATGAGGGGGTTGAAACTTAATATAAAAAAGACATTTGTAATGACCTGTGGTAGAAGTAGGAATGGAGAGTGTCGTCTGTTTGCAGGGAAAGAGAAGATTGCCCCTACCAAAACTTTTTCCTACCTGGGCATTGTATTAGATGATACGGGTAGTTGGGGGCCTGCAATTAGATCCAGGTCTTTGATGTTGAAACGAGCAACATCTGCCTTGATGATATTCTCAAAAAAATGGGGAAAAGACCCGCAGACATATCGCTGAAAATGTATCAAGCAAAGTGTATTAGCACAGCTACTTATGGGGCGGGAGTCTGGGGAATATCCGACTCAATACTCATGCAGAGGATAGAAAATGCATTTTTAAAATTTATTCTGTCTGTTCCCCAAAGCACACCTAATTTTAACTGTCATGCAGAGTTGGGCATTCGGTATATAAGTGACCTTTTTAGCATGCAACCGCTATTGCTGTGGCACCGAGTATGGACCTCACCCGACCTTAGCCTGAACAGAGACATTGTCACTGATTGTATGAGCCTAGATTGGGCTACTAGAATCCCCTGGTTGACCTATATACGTAAGTTCACTAATGATTTAGGGAGACCTGAGTTTTATCACACCTGAATCACAGTGTAATATTACCAGGAAGGACTTGAAGCTGCTTTGTTGGAACCATTTGGAAACCCTAAGGGCAGGAGTAGAACTGGTTAAGAAATCTGTGACTCTTCATCAAGCCACGCTAGTGACATACTCTATTCAACCTTATTTAAACTGGTGCTTAAATGGTTTTGATTTATATTTATTGACAAGATTTAGGTTTAACATCTTTTTTCGTTTAATAACTTTCCCAAATATGAATAACTGGGATAGGAAGTTATGTAGTTGTCCGTGTGACAATATGTCAGTTCAATCAACATTGCACGCTACCTGTTTTTGTAAATTATATGTTGAAGAAAGGCTGAGGTGGATTAAACCACTTTTAAAAAGATATGGAATATGGAGACAATGCAGGCCGGCCCTACTGTTTCTTTATCTCTCAAAGATGTATACACTGTGGCCGTAATGACAGGTTTTTAAAAAAGTGTACTAAAAAAAGGAAAAGCTTAAATATTCTCTAAATGTAATTGTTTTTTTTAATCATTCTTAATGTATTTACATGAACTATTGTATGTGCTAAACTGAATCTGTTGCTTTTATGATTTTATGTATTTTAAAATCGAATAAAGCTTTTTCACTCACTCACTCACTATAAAAACACTGCAACAAATTTTCTACACAAGGTCCAAGCTACCATCTCCCTTGTTCTGTCCAAACTAGATTATGCCAATAGCCTCTACCACGTGTCACCTTTAACGACCATGAAAAGATTACAACGGATTCAGAACTTGGCTGCCAGACTACTTTTGCATATCAAACCGCGAAACCACATCTCCCTTGCCTTGAAAGCCCTGCATAGGTTACCGGTTGCCAGAAGATCCACGTTCAAGCTGCTTTGTATCACCCACAAAGTAATACATGGAATGGAACCACTCTTCATCAGGATTAAAATCACCAAACGCATTCAACAAAGGAACCTCCGCTCTAAAGTAGCATCTCACCACAAAATCCTACCATACAAGAAAAAACCTTGGGTGGCACATCCTTCTCTGTTCAAGCAGCCAAACTATGGAACCCTTTACCTCCAATATAAGGTCCACCAACAACCACCTTATTTTAAGAAAACTACTCAAAATGTGTCCCTTCCCCCACATAAGCACCATACGCAAACAGACATTTACAGCATAGCCCTCTGTATATAAGCATTTGTTTTCACTATAGATATGTATGTATCTTTGTGTACTACTTTGTATAAACATGTAAAATAATTATGTTGTTGAGAGAAAAATAATAATAATAAATAAATATCATCTTTGGTCTACATGTACGTACTGCCATTGTGCATCTATGTACCTTCCATGTACTGCATCTGTGTGTCTGTTACTTTTCTCCTGAAAAAGCCTATCCAATGCACTACCCTATTTCTCATCCTGTGGCTCCTATCAATAACTTTAATCTACATATGCTTACCTCCTTTATGCATCTATATCCTTTCAATGTACTTATGAATCTATATATTTATCCTTTCTTCTAATTTAGCATTTCCAATGCATTACCCTATTTCTCAGTCTATACTTTGCTCATTATATCTTCTAGCCCAACCTTCTGACTCATCTCAAACTTCTTTCTACTACTCTTTCCTATGCATTACCCTAGCTCTCATCCTATACATCTATCAATATATCCTCTACATCCACTCTCTTATTTATCCCAAACCCCATACCACTACTATGATCGCCAAAATAACCCTTTTTTTTACTCTCTCCCCCTAAAAAATTCCTACTCTTTTATCCCTCCACTATCCTTTTCAATCAAGATTAACAGACTAACATGTTCACTTCTCAAATTCCATATTCAACTATACTAATTCACCACTAATCCTTTATAGGGCTCCAGAGTAGTGTGCTACTCACTAATAAAGAGTCTCAACACCCCATCAGGGTTACAAATGCTATATAATTGCAAACCTTTTTGCTTTTCTACCTCTCCCCAACCCTTCTCAATCCAAATAACGGACTAACATATCCACCACTAAAATTGCTCTCATGATTCTTCGTACTAATTCAACACTAATCCTGATGGGTTCCAGAGTAGCGTGCTACTTGCGCTTCAAAACCCCATCAGGGTAGCAAGCGCTATATAAATAGAAACCTCTTTCCCTCTTCTATCCTGCCACCTCCCTTCTCTACCCAAATAACTGAATAACAAATCTACTACTCAAATTACTTCATATTTTACTATACTAATTTTCAACACTAATCCTTCATGGGTTCCAAAGTGGCGTGCTACTCGCCAGAAAAGCGCTTCAATACCCATCAGGGGTAAAAAAGTGCTATATGAATGCAAACCTTTCTTCCCCGTTTATCCCTCTGCTATCCTTCTCACACCAAATAATCTGACTAAATGTACACCACTGAAACTACTTCATATTTCACCATATTAATTCACCACTAATCCTTTATGGGCTTGCTGAATAGCGTGTGTCAACAAGCGTTATATAAATACAAACCTTTTTCCTCCTCTATCCTTCTGCTATCATTCCAAATTCAAATGACTGACTAACCTATCCAACACTTAAAATGAACTTGCATGTTTCACTATACTAATTTAACACTAATTGTCTATGGGTCCTGGAGTAGCGCGCTACTCGCCGAAAAAGCGCTTTGACGCCTCATCAGGGGTAGTAAGCGCTATATGGGTGCAATTACAATACAATACAATACATTTACACAGCTAACTAATCCAATCCAACCCACATAATTCCACTACACACAACATACATGCACTCCATAATGCTTAGGTAAATTACATTGCTATTTATAATGCCAATAGCTCTAACTCAAACAAATGTGAGACCTATTGCATTTCCAATGCTTGTTTTTGTATGGTAGGGGAGGGCAGGTGCCCCCCCTTCCAAAGTCACATTGATCTCTTGGTACCCCATCGCCTGGGGCCATTCTTTTTTTGATGGGGAGGCAATGCCCAGCCCTCCTCCCCATACCAATGTTGGCCCCAGTGACCCCATCCCATAGGCCTTAATTGGGTGCCACGGTGTCTACCCAGGGCATCGACAAACCACTATATTTGGGCCGTGGGGGACCATTGGGCCCCCTAAGCCTCAGCTGGCTCTCAAGCCAAGACCAGAGTGGGTACTGGAGTGGGCACCTTTTCATTGCTCGTTAGCAGCATTTTTTGACTGCTCCCACCGGGCAAGAGCAAAGTAGAGGTCCCTGGCCGAGAGAGTGCGTGCAGGGTATGTCACAATCTCCGGGGCAGGGAAGCACAGTATCCCCAGTGTTGCATGGCGTTTTAGGATCTGAGCGAAATTTCCCAATTCATGCCTTTTTATAGGTACAATTCACATTGCTCTAATATAGGCATAGAAATCATACCCATATTTAGACATAGCCCATGCTGTCCAAATACAGGGTTGGCTACTTCCACCCGTACCGAAAAACCACAACCATTTCTTGGAAAATCGGCTTACAGCTGTCAGGGACATCCCCTTGCTTGAATATTGATTTGTCCAAGAACTCATGGAGTTTTCAAAGAACTACCATTCCCTTGGGGTTCTTTTCTGATGTTATTATGCCCGACTTTACGTCAAACCAGGCACCTTCATGGTATAAATAAGCCTTCACTTGCTCTAGCAAAGACACGGTGGTTCGGAGCAGCCTGGCTATCTACTTGCGTGACGCAGCTCGCTACAGCAAGTGCCGAAGGAAGCCGACCATCCAGCTGACACACTGATCGAGATGCTGTCCTTTCTCTCACCGAGAATCCAGCTCCAGTGTTTCCAAACTCCCCTTGTGGGGTGTTGGGAAATCGAGTCTGAGACTGAGATACCAGACCTCCTTCATTCTAAACTAAGGTATGGAGCTGATTAGACCCTAAGAGAAATCTTGGATAGATTCTTGGCAAAGACACTAAACCTATGCTACACCACACTTACTTCTTCCCTCGTACTAGACTTAGGTTAGGTACATTGGGGTAGGCATATTTTAGAAGCACCAGTTGAGTACTTTTTAGTCATTGTTATTTATGAATGTATTTTTATATGGTTTCAAACCATACCATGCTTTTACAGTATTATTTCATAATACTATTCTCGCTGTACGCATTATACTTTGCAGCTTGCATTACAATTGTAGCAGTTCACTTTACTTGCATGACGAAGAAGACTGTTCAATAAATCCTTTTATTGAAAATGCATGTCTCTCTATTTTTCTGCAACTCTGTTGAAACGAAGCATGCACGATAGACTGAGTAAAATATCTATCTATTGTTTCCACGACTCTGAAGATACGTGAAGTAGTGTGGCTCACTGGTTAGAGGCGGCAGACCCGAGAGCAGAGGACGGCCCGGGACCAGGGTTCGATTCCCGGTGCGGCAGGTTTCTGGACCAGGGTCAGTGGACTCGATAATTCTCTCGCCTCGGTGCCCACTCTGATCAGCGATCACACTCGGCAACTCTGGGCATTAGCTTGCCTCATCTTCACTAACGGCCCCACCAGACCGCCGGGAATGCCTGGTCTCACCCTGGAGATACCCATTAAGGGACCATCTCTCAGGGAAGCCAGGAAGGGTTTCGCAGCGGTCGAAGCGCCTTGGGACCCTAAGGGTAAGTAGTGCGCTATATAAATGCCAATACATTTACATTTACGTTTATTCTTGGGGAAAGAAAGTTGTCATGTTTATGCGGTTATCAGAAACGAATCCCTTCTTGTTTATTCGAGAAAGTTTCTAGTGACCTCTGAGCTAGCTGGCACTCACAATTAAGTTTAGTTTATTCGATAGAGACCTAGTCGACCTTAGTCCTACTTCAAATCTATAGGATGTATTATTCCAATGCGCCAAGTCTATTGGGAATATAGGAACTACACTACACCAGACGGAGCTCCCCAGGACACTGTACATTATTGTACCCCCGGCTGATGGGGTCCGTGGGGCTGATAATGGCACCTTCTGTAAGTATTTTATCCCCGGGAGACTGGGATGTCCAAAACACAAAAGTGGATCAGGGAGGGGCACACTTGTCATCTCGGCCCGAGGGATGGGGTCCCCAGGGCCCAATACAGGCTTGTGGATGGGAGCTGCATGTGCCTCTCTCATGTATTTAGAATTTGGCCTTAAAGGATGGTTTCTCTGGGGCTCAATGGCGGCTCTGGATGGCGCTTCACTCACATCACCACTCCCCAAATACTTTTAATAAAGACCTCAGGGCCCTGGCACACCCCAGAGGTCAGAAAATGTTGGTCAGCTCTTTTTTTTCTTTTATATGCCGCAATCCTGCAGAAGTTCTAGAGGATACCCGCAAGATCCCAACTTAAAAAATATATATATAAATATTTTGGCTCCAAGACGTGTCCTGGTGGAACTGCCACCACAAACCATAGGGTGTAGGCTCTCCCTACCCTGATCCCGTATAATTTTATTTCTTTATCACACTCAGGATAGGGCACCAAGTCCCTGATTCTGGTAATGGCTGCCTGCAACATTTTTTCTCCTGTTGCCAGAAGCCATTCAGAGTGCTTGTTTCTGCAGGAGCCTGACTCCTGTAGGTGTGAGTTGGCCCAAGGGAAAAAAGGCCCCTTGGCCAATAAGAACACTCTATCTTTTAAAATTGGGTTTGTTGCGAGACTCCCTCAAACCCAACGGTCCAGATATACACATTTTTATAATTCTTAATTTCTCAAAAACTATTGCATAGATTTACACCAGAACACAAAAGGCTCACTTTCTGGTACAAAATCTAGCTTTCTGCCTAACTTGATGTGATTCCATTCTGCGTTTTTGTAGTATCACTTCCTAACAAAGTCTATGGGAATGCATGAGGATTTTGTGTTTTTTGGGACCCTCTTTTCCTCAGCCCCGGCTTGGTGGATCACCCCGAAACTTTCCATGAAGAAACTAGTCAAAAAAGAGCACTTTTTTGTAAATTTTCATGGAGAGTCATCAAACAGTGCCAAAATTATTAGCACAACAGAAAAGCCATTCCCCATGGGAACACTGGCCTTACCATAACTACCCAGTGGCTACCACCACGGACATACCACATGAAATAATGTATCAGCCCACATCAGCCACTGACTAAATTTACTGTTAGTGATGACATTCTACTCTTTCACAAGGAGCATGTCCAAACAAAAGACTTTCCTTTACTGCTAGGCTGTTACTCTGGCAATGTGAGCTTTTGAAACCAAAAAATGTTTTGCTTTAATACTGATGAGTGCCCAGCAGCCCAATAATAACGTTTTACAAATCGTGACAAAACAAACCTAATACTGACAAGCCAGAAGACCAATAGGCAGCACCAGACCTATTCATTTTGCAAACGCTTGGCATGTTTTTTTTGCAGTGGCGGCTCCTCCGCTAAGGTAGAGGAGCTTTGCCCCACTGTTATATTCCATATAGGTACCCTGATATAGGCTCAGGAAACTTCAGAACCCTTCACCTATATTCTTCCCTACATTACACTTATAATGGTTTACAGAGACTGACCATTTACCTAGATACAACACTGCATTCAGAACGCAGGTTTTCCCTAGTTCGAAATCTCATACATTATGCATGAGGATCCTTGGAAGCACAGCAGGACTACCATCTCCTGTATAATATCTATGTATAAAGTTCATGCTTGATGGCCCAACGTCATCCTTAGGCCAACTCAGTAATACAGCGAGGTAGGACCCCTGGGAAGACCCATAGAAATATATACATCACATCTTGCAAAGATAGACAGAGGAGACCAGGACTTCCTGGCCGATACACTGACAAGAGACGCCAAGGTTCCTGTATGCAGATACTTCCGCTCACAGTGGTCTAACATCCCTTGTGGGGTGTCCGACCCGAGACCAAGATGGGGTCCCACAGTTTCTCACTTCAGGTAATGGGGTTGACTTTGTCCTAGAGGGATTCTTGTCTTAACACCTACCCACATGCTTGGTACACCTAGGTACATCTAGTTAGGGAGGCATCGTAGTCGCATGCATCTTTTTAGTATCATGTATTTTATATACTCGTATGTATTCATGATTATTGCAAGATGGTAGAGCTTTACCATCCATTTACTTTCATAGTGCTTCTAATCCTATATATCTGCTACTGTCTAACGGTTGTTACAGCTCATCGATGTTACAACAGAATAACAACTGTTCAATAAATACTTATTGAAAACACCCAATCTGTTTATTCTGTGTACCTCTCTAAGACAGACTAAATAAGCACAAGTGACTGAGCGAAAAGTGGTATATTGTTTCCACGGTCCTGAGGGATCAGGGTTGTCATGTTCGATGGTTGCCAAGCACTATTCTCTCCTTGGTAAGAGGAGATTCTAGTAGTACTGTGAGCTAGCTGCTACAAAAGTCCAACATACCCGTGGGGGTGTTCATAATCAGCCTGACACCAATCCTACAGTGTATGCTGTCCGAACGTGCAGATCCTGTATAAGTTTTTATAGGAACTACACAACACCACTGCCCTGCAGCAGTGTGAATAAAGGAAAAATAAAATGATTATAACTCGTTATTATTATTTTATTTGTTCCTGCTGCGGCAGCTTTGCAGGCGGGGTGGGGTTGCTCCGCTCTCAGAGCAAGGGGAGAGGTGGTAGGAGCTCTTAAGGTGTGCAGGACTGTTTGGCTGGCCTGAGACAGCCGGCCAGTCATGGCTGGATTACAGCTAGGGTGAAGAACATGATCAGACTCCCAGTTCCTTCCTGGGCGCCAACCCACGGCCCTCAGACTAATCGCAATGCTACATTGCAGAGTTGTGATTTGTTTAGGGGACCCTGGATGCTTCCTGGGTGCTCTGCTCCTGTTCCTGTGCCGGGGAGATGACGTTGGGGACGCAGCGAGGAGGTACGTTTATTTTTATCTACATGCTCTCCACCCTGCTCTCCGCTCTGCCACCCCCTGATCTGTGCCAGCCGCCACTGATGTTTTGCCATCCAATGGCAAAGCCACCACATTCCTGCTCTTGCTGCAGTGTTATTTAGAGGGCTCTTTAAGTACAGTGACACGGCTGGAACAGCTGTTTATCGTACAGGGCCTTTCACCTTGTGGTCTGGACCCATTAAAGGTCAGTTTTTCAAGGTCTATGGGAACAGGCACACACCAGGGGTATAAGGAGAGAGAGAGACTGAGATAGAAATGGGAGGGTTCATTTTGATTGCCAGTCCTGCTATGACAAGTAACCCAAATCAACTGCATGTTTCATCCCCTGCTCTGTGTCCTGTTGCAATTGACGTCTTTGAGTTCATCGAGTTACTGCATGGTGTAGTAATTTCTTTAAAGCAAAAGCACAAAGCTGAGTTGGAACCAGAAGTGGTCCCGTGAACACTATTGTAAATGTTGCCTCCCAATCAAGTCTGAGCTATGTTGCTAGGCACTAGGTTTACAGTGATCCATTTTGCAGAACTTGTTATTTGCACCTTACCTGAAAGGAAAATCCTGTTTAATTTACTCATACCATATTTGCAGCACTTTGAGATGTCTTCAAGATCAACCTAGTCATGAAGTGATGTAATTCACACAGGAGTCATGTTAACATTACCTTATATTCAGGGCCACTGGAATCATGTGGCAGGAAAGGGCCAAACTATGCGGAAGGGTTGAGTAAATTATCTGATCATTAGGCGCACATCATTAGTATCAGTTTAATACCCAAATATAGCAAAAAGCAACAGAAAGGTGACCAGTCAATCTTTGCAAAAGGCCTTCCACTACGCATTAACACATGACCCTGCACCTTTTAGAAACTTTTGAACTGTTTGAGCTAGAAACAAAACAATTTTTTGTTCAAATCTCCAGATGATGCAGCAGATGATGGATTATGTGGCAAATGTAACAAATCTATAATTATGCGAAAATTGCTGTAGCCGCACAATTGCGTAATTCCAGTGGCCCTGCTTATATTGACCTCCTCCTTTTCTAACCAGACAGCCGTCATGATCAGTAGTTCTGGTTAACAGTCAGGGAGACAGAATGTCTGTCTGAGGTGTTTTGGTCCTATTATTTCAAAGGATGAAAGCCCCCACCCACTCTGAGGTGGCATGCTTCATCATCGGGCCCCCCCTCACACCGACTCTTCAAGTGGTGTCGTTGTGGGCTACAGCCTGCATAGGAGGGGAGCTCTTGAGGTGTTGGAAAATCAGGCGTATTGGGGCTCAGGCTGGGTGAGGGCTTCTGTCCTTTAAAATAATAGGATCAACACCCCTCAGGCAGACGCTCTGCCTCCTTGACCGTTGACCTGGAGCACTTGTTGTCAGGATGATTAAGGGGTAGTGCTCCCTGATCATTTAATCCTATGTGTTTCCTCTGTGTGATAGTACAACCTGCTTAGAATCGTGGGATTTGCAACCTCAGCCACATAGCTATTGACACTATAATGGCCTGCCATACTCTGCATACAGTCAGACCAACAGAACAGTAGTATTACTATGTTAGATTTTAAATAATGGATGTAAAAAAATGTGAACGTGTCCTTGTGTAACGTAACTGGTGCTCATGTAAAGCGCTCCGATACCTTTGGGTCGAGTTTGTGCTATATAAATCTGCAAAAAAAAAAGACCACCTGATGGAATGAGTGGCTGCAAAAAATCTGAAAATAATGCGAAAGGTTTTATAGGTCGACGTAGATTTGCACCAATGATGGAATAAATAAAATCAAAGTAGAAATGTTTACCTGTATACAATGCGAGAATGGGGCAATAAATGTAAATATTTTCTGTAAACTGCTAGGCAGTCATTTTAATGTTAGCATGTACACATTTCTCCATCAGCTAGGTTATGGTTGCTTGCAACAGATGACACCCTATTTAATTGTAGCTAGGTGGTACTCGGAGATTTCCTTAATTGGAATATTACAAACTTAAGCTTTTCAGTTTTGGAATGTTGTGCTCTCCACTGACGGGTATGTTTGCATGTTTTACGGTTTGCTTCTTGAGATATGTGTATGTTGTTTTATAGACCACTTCCTTCGCATATTGGTATGTTACACTAGTATTGACTGTCTTTCCAGTAAGTTATTACATCCTGGCAATAGTAATGGGTGCTTGTCTTTAGTTCTTTGTTCACTCCCAGCATCATGTGCCCTTTTGTGTCTTGGCAATTCTGCTGCTCTTGGCAGTTGTTTTGTTCCACCATGTATCCTTTTCAGTTCCTAGGCAGGTTCGATTTATACTCAATGGCATGACATGGGCGAGGCATCAGCATGCTCAGGTAAGTTTGCAAACTAGCCTCTGATTGGTTTACCTCATGTAGATCTCATTGATTAGCAAGGCATTCTAGATGGGGTCGTGGTATGGGTGCTGTAGCATCCAAGATGGCTGCCAAGAGATGCTAATCATGCAAGACTTGGGCCTCACAAGACTAGTGAAAAACACAATCATGGGAACTGCTAACTTGGGATGGTCCAAAGCTGCACACGCTTGTTTCAGCACAACCCCAGCTTTTACACTGGGACATTAGTGTTTCATGTGTGACATAATAGCCCTTTGGGTTTTTTGAATGACTGCTTTTCCTTGGGCTTGCTTCTTTTTCCAACTTTAGAAAAATTAAGAAATGTGATGTAATCTCAGTTACTGGAATTTAGTGCCACATTCCAGTGGATCATTTATTGCCTATTATGCCATTCCAGAATGAGATCAGCCATGTGCACATCAGTCCAGCTCGAACTGGCAACCCTGGGCAACTCTCGGCATGTACGCAACCAACCACAGACCACTTCAGCCTTTTTGGGTCTCATCAGAGAGGTGTAGCTCCAGTCCAATAGCACAATGAGCACAACATCCATTTCTGCGCGCATAAGGCGTCTGATTTATGAAAACAAAAAGGTGATGGGTGCAAAGTTTGAGTAGCATAGTGAGCAAGAAAACGATGGACTGGAATGTGGCCCGAGTGATTATCAGTGACTGAGATTAATTCAAGCATCTCAACGGTTGGGAAGCCAGAATAGCTGACATCAGGTGTCCAAGCATTCTATTAATTAGATGATTAGTATACCCAGTTGGCTTAGCACTCCATCTTTTCATAAGCAACTATATAATTCCGAGGCATGATCATCTGTGATCGTGCATCGTAGATTATGAACTGAATTCATGGTGGACTTGTGTAAGGCATTATGTTCTGGATCAATGACTAGCGCTTTATGGTATTGAGGTGTTTGACAGGGTCAGAACTGAAGGGATTGAGGAGCGTGAAGCAGGACATTGGTGAGTGGGAGGAGTCGGCCAAGGTTGTGCAGAGAATAGACCCAAAATAAGGTTCGCAGCAGCCTCAGCACAGAACCTTGATGCCAAAATCAGAGCTGGCTCAGTGGCCAAAGAATGAGCAGAGGTTAATACAGAGGAACAAAACTACAATTTCAGAATCAGAGCCCTAATGTAGGTCTTCTGTATCGTTCATTTGGCGTGGTTATTTAGAGTAGACTTCATGTCCATCACTAGATAAAGAATTATGGGGCATATTACCAAGAAACAGAGTTAAAATTATCGCCGCTTTAGCGGCAGGAAACTGCCGCTAAAGCGTCGACAATGGGCTTGATAATATGCCCTTGTGAATTCTCATAGAAGCCCATGTTCACACAAGAACATGGGCTTCTATGGGAATTCACAAGGGCATATTATCAAGCCCATTATCGCTGCTTTAGCGGCAGTTTCCTGCCACTAAAGCGGCGATACTTTTAACTCTGTTTCTTGATAATATGCCCCCTATATTTTCAAAAAAATCTTTAATAAAAGCTTGAGTTGTTGTGTACATTAACAGAGAACAATTGGAAATACCCATCAACATAAAATTCACCTTCCACAATTGGTCAGGCAGTTTTAAATATGTTCCATTTATCATTTTGATGCTAATTTTAATGAGAATCGGTTTAATGTGGCCACATTCTTTTTTGCATTTTGGCATCTTGTGAAATAGCCACTAGAATGGGCAATGTATTAGACTGCTGTTTAAGAGGGCCACAGGCATAGAAGTGAAAAGAGGTATTCCTCCTTCCTTGCTGACAACATGTCCTCCGATGAAGTCTCCCCTACTGCAAAGTAATTTGTTAAGGGTTCTCCTTCATCCCTCTGCAGCTTGTACGTAGTAAAGATGCTTATTGATAAGCATCAAAAACAAACATTTGTAATGCAATAGGTTTCGCATTTGTGAGAGATTAAGCTATTGGCATTGTAAAAGACAATGCCTTTTATTTATGTTTTTAAAAACAGCACATCAATGAAAGCCATTGTCATTTAATATGCAAATAGCTTAAAGTCTCGCAAATGCAAGAACTATTGCATTGCAAATGTTTGTAAAAGCTCCCCAAGCCGCGCTTTCACTTTTTTTTTTTTTTTAAATCTTGGTTTATTTATTCATATATAATATTTATGTATAATGCAGAAAAACAAAAGTCATGCGAGTAATTCTTCCTTTTTCCAGATGTCTCTGCCCTTACTTTAGACTTGTTTCATCTAGAGAAATGTGTGCGCCCACCATTAATGTGAAAGCGCGGTATGGGGTGCTTTCACAAAAAAGCATTTGTTTGTCAAGTTGACAAACTGTTTTTTTTAAAATCGCTCCATACCACACTTTCACTTTAATGGCGGCCACACCTCTTTATTTAGATGCGGCTCATTTATAGAAAGGTGCGCAGCCGCTATTAAAATGAAAGCGCGGTATGGGGTACTTTTATCAAAAAAGCATTTATTTTTACAGTTGGCCCAATTAAAATATAAAAGCGGGCACCGTGCTTTTACATTGTTATTGGGCCAACTTTACCAGCAAACACTTTTTATTGGTTAAAGTGCCCCATACTGCATGGCACCGGAGGCAAAGCAGGCACCTTTGCAGGAAAGCACTTCGTGCCTGCAATAGGGGAACAGCATTAAAGAAAATAGTGCTCACAGACTGTAGATAAAGAGACCGTGTAACAACACAAGTTAAAAGTCCAGTCCTGATGGGAGGTTACAGATGCAGACAAGGCTTTACAAAGGAGGGACGACTAAGTCTTTTCATTAATAAAAAACAACTATTTAGAAACAACAGTAATTGTAGCCAATATAAAAGATGGGCGGAAAATGGACAGAGCTTTAAGTCCATACCTGAATACAGCATGCCTCGCAGAGCAGCGCATGCGCTGCCCAGGCTCAACCTAAAAAACTTCAAGAAAACGGACTGCTCTCTCCAACTCCTTTGAGCTTTCTCCCCTCAAAGATTCTTTCCCCACATTGTAGAACACAGCTTCTTGACACAACAGTGTCCTAAAGATAAATTCAACCCGTAACACTCTCCCCCCAATGCCGACTACCAAAAGAAAACAACTAAAATGAAAAAAAGAAATGACTCACAAAGAAATTTGCATAAGAGTATGTACAGTCGAAATGTCTGAGTTGACAATTTAAACCATATGTGCAGCAAAACATGTTTGATTTAACAATATGGTGTAAATAACAACAATCACGAAAAATACAATCTTTTATCCAGGCAGGTTGCCTTCTGTTTCTTCTAGGCTAGAAAAGTATGGTTAAACCTTTCATTGAGAACCATCCTTCAACTATTACTTGTCAGTCACTGGTGCAGTTGAAGATTTATCACAAAGTCACAGATGCTCCTTGGATTCAGATGGGCCTTATTTATGAAGGCCTTGCGCCACCGGTGCGTCACTTTTAACATGGGAAAAAGTGACGCACCGGTGGCGCAAGGCTTTAATAAATGAGGCCCAGATGTGTTTAAAGCTCTTGCAAGACGTGACATGCTCGAAACATCACCAAGTCTGAAACCAAAACATTTCTTTTTACCTCTTTGACCTTATGAGGACACATGAAATGCAGGGTGGATGTACTGTCGTGACTGTAATACTTACCTTATGTTAATAAGGTATTAATATGAGTTGCTTTACTATTGTGTGTTACTGTTACTTTAACTGTGTTCCAGAATGCTTTATATAGTTCTACATTACTTGTGGAACTTCTCCTCTGGTTGGTAGGTGAATGGTCAGTTACCACTGACCATTCAGTGGAGCAGCTGGTCTCAGCAGTGGGTCCTTACTTTTGGTTTCATCAGTAAACTACTTTGGATTTTCCATTACCGTCTCCTGTCTTGGTCATTCAGCTATACCCTGATACTACATTTGGTACAGGAGTGGTGGTAGGCTGTTTCTCATGGCCATCGACTGTTTGCTGATTGAGACATCGGACTCACAGGCTGAATTTGACTTATTCAGAGGAGCTGTTTGATCTTCTTCATTATGAGATGTGTTGCGCCTCCTGCGCCTGCTTTTCTTTGACTTTCTGAGATTTCTACAAGCGCTACTGTGCTGACATGGTTTTTGGCTCTATTTTTGAGTGATGGTGACTTTAAGCTTGCTACCATCTTGAATCTCTATTCTTGCCTTGTGTTGGTCCTTTTAAGGCCTTTTTCCAGACCTAGAAGCACAAACTAGAGGATAGCTGCTTAATATGATGATAGATCCCTTATTCTTGACTCTAATCCATCTATTGCCTATTGGCTTTGACAGAATTATGTGTCCTTTCATCATCCTACCTATAGTAGAGGGTGGATCCTGTAGTCCTGACTTTATATTACATATTGGTATGGTTTGTGTATGTACTCTGACAGAGCTAAGTGTTATTTCATCCTTCTCAGGCCTACAAGGCCCAGAACTAGAGAGACTCAATTTTGCTTTTTGTCCCTGCAGACTGAGATGCTTGCAGGGTAAAGGTAATGTTTTAGTTATAAGATGTTGTTCGCTAGGGGAAAACCAGCCGAGACTGGTTCTTATCGGAAGAATGTGTTTGTCTCCTGGGCCCAGACGTAACATGCAGATGTGCACTGCGGTTGCGCGGGGAACCCTGGAGCTGGCACAGGAATTCGGTGGGAGGCAGCCCTCTGTTGGAAATTTCCATGAGGGGAGAGGATTCCATATTAGCGAAGTGCAGGAGAGGAGGTGAGTCAGTTGGTTCTTGGAGAGAGAGAAGTAAGATGGTTTTTGGAGCTGAAGAGAACAGTTCAGTTCAATTGGTTTTCTGGAATGGAGAGAGAAGGCAGATAATTGCTGAAGCTGGAGAGAGCAGTCAGATGAACAAAGTTGGAACTGTCAGCTGGAGCTGCCAGTTTATCAGAATGCATTAAAGCAGTTACCAGTCAGATGAAGGAGTTGAAGCTGCCAGCTGGAGCAGTTGAGCCAGAGGAGTGAAGCTGTGGTGACGGAGGGAGAGAGAGAGCCCTGATTCCACCAGAGAGAGAGAGAGAAACATTCCTTCTAATAGGGTGAGGTATTCTAAACTAGTTTGCTTTACACTTACACCTTAATCTTGTCTTTTATTTCCTAGGCTAAATTCCCCTACTGTATTGCTACTCCTTTTCCTTTCAGCGGTGTGCAGTCTATTTACAGTCCCTGTTAGTTACATGTGGGTGTGCAGTCTATTTACAGTCCCTGTTAGTTACATGTGGATGTGGTATAGTAATAAAGCTTTACAGAGACCCCGCAGATCTGTGTTTGTGTCTATTCCCATTTTACTTTTCAGGCTATGTGTTATAGTATATTGCTATTGTTGTTATTGTAATAAAGATACCCCAGTTCTTAGTGAACCAGTGTGCATGTGTTGTTCTTATGATAGAGCTAACCTTTCTTTTAACCAGATGCTGTATAGTAACTGATGGATCACAAGGAAGTAGGAGCGCTTAAATCAGGGAATAACTTTTGCATACAGTGTGTGCCTCTTATTCTTATATAGTGAAGGTAACCTGTTCTTCTAGTCAGGTGTTACTGCACGAACAGATGCTGCCCCTGATCAGGTAAGTAATAACTGAATAATTAGGGAGAGAGGTGCCCTTGAACTAAGAGAATAAGTTATACACTAAGTAATTCGGCCTTTATTCATAATATTGTAGTAGTGATCCTCTAGTGAATAGTGAGAGAAACTTCCCAACAGAGAGAGAGAGAGCTGAAGGTATTCATAGGAAAGTGATTGTTGTTGGGATGCGGCGTTATACTCACAAGATTGTGGCTTGTAATGTAAGTAAGTGAGCACCAGGGGGGACACTGGTGTGGGAATAGTGAGAGCACCAGGGGGGACACTGGTGTGGAAATAGTGAGAGCACCAGGGGGGACACTGGTGTGGAAAAAGAGAGAGTACCAGGGGGGACACTGGTATTTATACCCACAAGATTGTGGCTTGTGCGAGCACTGGTTGTGGCCAGTGTGTAATAGTAACTAATCAGAACTGCCCTAGGGTAGATTAGTCTGGGCCATGTGGTCGCAAGATTATGAGGTATGAGTGTGGTGTAGGGCATGGATGTCAGTAAGTATTCCTACTAATCCCTATAGATTTAGTGGTGTTTCTGATAATATGAGCTTGTATATTGCGAGTTCCCCATCCTCAGGTAGGTACCCAGGTGCCTGGATAGATGGGTCCTGAGGAGGGAGGTGGTTACGTTTTGGCCGGGTTGGTGGTGCTCTGGTGAGCTGGTCCTATCTGGTCTGAGAATCCGGTCATAACAGCTACCTTCACTTGTTAGGTCTCGCCTAGAGTTGCAGCGTGCAAGCGCTGTCTGCTCTGCGAGGCATATTGTTGGAGAGGAGATTTCAGAAGTGGGCTCGAAGCCCCGCCCCTCCTTTTTATTGGATGGGGTCATCGTTGATGGTAAACGGTAGCCTCCCATTGAACATGAGGCTTCTTTGTTACCGCCCTTTCTATTTTTTGTCCAGCCCATCTGGACTGGATCATCTGCCTTTTGGCTGTCGTGAATCAATTTCTTATCTTTAGGGGGGCCATCTGTTTCTAATTAGCATGGCCTTAGCATGTTCACTTTAGCTTTCGCTGGCGCGCGGCCGTGCTTGTTTTTTATATGTAGCCTTAATTTCTCTATGGGAATTAGTTCAGCGGGTTACTCTTATTCGGCCCGTCTAACTTCCAGCCCCCAAAATCTTCTCCCCCTCCTCTGAGCATGGGGGCTGGGATGCTGCTCAGGGCAGGGTGATGTTTTGTTCTATTCAATTACGTGGAGGGATTTGGTTGCATTCTGAGACATCCATGCATCGGCCCCAGAGCTCGGCCCAAGGACACTAGTTGCAGACCCGAGCTCATGCTCTGGATGGAAGAGGCAACCTGAGGGCTGGGGCATTGTGGAATAAAGGGCCGGCTCAATCCTGTGATTCTGGGCAAATCACATCATCTCTTTGAGCCTAAAACGATGGACGCGTAAGCGCTAGAATACCTTTTAGTCGAGTTTGCGCTAAATAAAAATAAAAGCCTGCATCCCTCCCTTAACACTCACCATTTACCCCTCCCCCTTGCACTGTATTCCTGCCCGTCCCCCTCCTTCTTTTTCTTCCTCTCCACACCCCGAATAGCCTCAATCTGTCAGTCTGCGGAGGGCTCCATCTGCTAATCGAGGGACGAGATCCCAGACGCCCTCCCTTCACCTCTAACCCCCCTCTCTACTGAGAGCAGATGTACTGATCTCACTTTCGCTCCACACAGTTGTCGCTTGTGCGTGTTTCCCGCCTGTCTTTTCAAACTGCTGTAACTGTAGTGCCGTATATAGTGTAACCTATGTGTTTTGCGTATGCGTGCTAGCCTTGTGTTGCTTGTTTCACCTGTATGCCTCCTCTGTATTTGCGGCTCCTCTCTGGGGAAGTGGGTGTATTGTGGTGGTGTGTATTTCTTATGTGTACGTCACCTGTGCATAGGGCTACCAGTTGACTTGACGCCATCGCGATATAAGTTTCCCAGGTCGGTGATTTCCTTTCACCAATCATTGTATTTAGAGGTGGTAGCTTAACTGTTTTTGATTTTTGTTTAGCGCGATAGCATGAACTTGAACCAAAGGTATTCTTCAGTACTCCTAGTCCTAACTGCGTGCGCCCAAGTCATCACTGGTGATATGCATAGCTACCCCCCTCGCCCACACACACACTTTGAGACAGTATAAATAAACTTCAGTAAAGAAAGGTGAATAGCACGTCTGCCCGGAAATCTAAGTGGCATAAAAGAAGCTAGCATTCTCCTGACATGCCAGGCCTGGTGTGGAAGGCAAGAGTGATAAAGAAAAGGGCGGGCTGTGTAGTACACATGCACACTACGGGAGGGCTCCAGGCGGGGCCCCAGTGTCTCTACTGTTGGGAAAGTGTTGGTTAGGTCTGAGTGACGCAGCTTGTGCTAATAAATTGTGCTGCGCCACTGGTGTGTACTGTAGAGGCGGTGTATATTTAGTTACCCACATTACTGTGTCTTGCATGTGCTTACCGTCATCACCCACCACCAACACCTCAGGCTTTTGGGATGAGGACAATTAGGGCTAGGAGCAATGAAAATTACCAGGAAGTAATATTAACATACCCCCCTTGTCTTGGTGAGAAGTACCCAAGCTGTCACACCTGTATCTACAGTGACAGTAATCTCACACCTATCCAAAATATCAGGATCACACACCTATATCTGCAGAAATACTGATCTCACACCTACATCTGCAGTAAGAGTGATCTCACACCTATATCTGCAGTGATAATGATCTCACACCTATCCAACAGTAATGGTAACATCACACCTATAGCTGCAGTGACTGTAATCTCACAAATATATCTCAAATAATAGTAATCTCACACCTACATCTGCAGTGATTGTAATCTCACACCTAGCTAAACAAATAACAATCACATACCTATATCTGCAGAAATGCAGTAATAATAATATCACAGCTACATCTGCAGTGATAGTGATCTCACACCTGTAACTGCAATCATAATAACAATACATCAGTATATGTAATATCCACTAAGAGTCCTTATTCCCAAATTAAGTGGGTATTAAAAATTGTTATGCATTAACCTCTTCCGGGGGTTGTCATGAATCACGGTGGGCGTGTGCGCACGACGGCCGGGGGCTGTCCGCGCCACCCCCAAGATTGGAATGTCCCAGCACAGCGGCGGAATTCGCGCCGCAGCGAAGCGGTTAAATTAATATGATAAAAAAACAATTCAATACTAAAAGCCAGTATCATTTACAATAGAAAACTCACACTTGTACAAATGCAATGCAATAGATTAGACAATGACAACAAAATGAGCTATTGCCATTTGGCATTGCACCATTTGCTTAATGCTTCACAAAGAATAAAAATAAAATAAAATATTTACAATGCCAACAGCTCAAAATAATGTTAGTGGGAGACCTATTGTATTGTAAATGCTTGTTTTTTGCTGTTGCTGGGCCCTAGCTCGCTGACTGCACCATTTGAATTTCTTCGTCTCGCGATTCACTGGCTTCCTCATGAGCTCCGCGCTGGCTTTACAGTATGTTTGCTGCATCCTAGCAACAGCCTCCCTTTTTCTGCTTGTCCCACTGTGCCCGCTCAGTCGGCTGTGGGAGCTTGAGACTGCATTCCGTAGCGGTGTCGCTCTCTAGCTTTGCTCACACCATCTTCAACGTGCACTCTGTCAGCTGCTCACTTCTGCCTCAAAGGACCATGGTTGGCTGCATCATACGCTCAAGGGGCATTTTAGAATGGTCTTTCTATCATACCTTCTCCTGGTGTCATTGCTACTTGGACTATTTACATTGAATCCAGAGAGAAACTTTAAAAAAGTTTCTGAAGGGGCTAGCATCCTTTTGGAAAGGCACTGTTTCTTTAAGCGTAAATAAGCTAGCAATGAGTCAGTTGAAGAGTACATTGCAGCAGTACGAGTTTTAGCGTTGTCTTGTGAGTTTGAGAATTCAGTTGACATTTACATCAGAGACCAATTTATGTTCAATTGTTTCTCTAAACAAATGCAAGAAAGACTTCTCACTTGCAATAATCCACTCCTTACTGCAGTAATTGACATTGCTGAAAGCATAGAACTTTCTATTATCTCTCCCCAAATATTGGCTAATCAAGAAGTGCATTCTCCAGCATCTCTGATGAGAATACCATTGGCGCTATCAAGTCTACTAAGGATAAAGAAAAACAGACTATCTGTTGTCAATGCGGATCTAGAAATCATATGGGCAATAATCCGTCATGCCCTTCCCTTGGAAAAAGAATTGTAAAATGCAGAACAATTTGACATTTTCAGGCCGTTTGTAGGTCTCAGGGCATTGGAACCAATGTTAGAATACACAATTTAGATATTCAGGGGTCTTCAAGCAATTTTATTACCTAGGGCAATAATCCGTCATGCCCTTCCCTTGGAAAAAGAATTGTAAAATGCAGAACAATTTGACATTTTCAGGCCGTTTGTAGGTCTCAGGACATTGGAACCAATGTTAGAATACACAATTTAGATATTCAGGGGTCTTCCAGCAATTTTAATACCTATGTTCAAGAATGCTCTAGCAGATTCTCTAATATTGCTCTAACCATTGATAGTAATCTAGATAATGTTAAGTTAGAGGGACCAATCTGCCAAGCTGCGATTGATGGCAAACCTCTTCGGATTATGGCAGACTCTGGAGCCCTTCTTTCTTTTATACGCCAATGATATTTTATTATTTATTCGTCATCAATCAGACAACCTCCATCCACTCATACAGGAAAATATGCGTTTTAGCAATCTGTCTGGTCTCCAGATGAATTGGACCAAGACTGAGCTCTTTCCCCTTACAGATGCATCTCAATCCATCTCTGTGGAATACCCGTTAACGTGGGCTGCAGAGAGTACCAAATATCTCAGCATTTTACTCCTTAGAGATAGAGACCAGGTGTTACAGCTCAATTATGGTCCTGCACTCGCTGATCTTACTACTCAGGTAGAGAGCTGGAATAAACCTCTGCTCTCCTTGGCGGGTATGTGTGGTGGTCATTAAAATGGTAGTACTCCCCCTCTTTTATATTTCTTCCTAAATATTCCTATCCCACTTACACAAAACTTTTTTTTGCACGCATCTTATCTGGGCAGGGGGCGCCCCTACGTCCGCTAGGACATTCTCACCTTCCTCTACGACCGTGTTGGATTTGGGGACCCAAATCTCTATCCTGATTATCTCTCTGCTCAGTGCCAATATGCGCATCAATGGTATCACCCAGCTGCCCATGTTCCATATCTGAGTCCTGAGTGGGACTAACTGGGAGATCTTTCTCATTCTCTGATCTTACCGACTGGTGTCCCAGTGGACACCAGGGTCATCCAGATTGTATCCACGACCTGTTGGGCATGGCAGAGGGTTAGACTTATACTGGGTGGTGGAACTCTCCACTCTCCCACTCTTCCTCTACCGAATAACCCCTGGCTTCCACTTACATGTGAAAAGATAATACAGAATACTCTTAGGCACCACAATCTGTCCACTCTAGAGGACCCTTTTCCTAATGGACACACCTTGCACTACTCTGACGACACTCACTTTAATAATGCTTCCTACATGGATGGTTTTGTATTCCAACAATTGCACAACACCTTACGATCTTCTCTTATCCCCTGGCTCCGGATGATTTTCCACCTCTAACGCTTGTTATTTCAAACACTGATAGCGACTGGCTGATTTTAAGGCTATATCGACTTTGCATCGTTTTGAGACCAGATACCACTGGGAGGCCTGGGCGGCAGTTCTGGTGGTGTTCCCCCTTTACAGATAAAATATGGTCTTACTACATCCCACAGACTCAACGTATATCAATCAACCACAGACATAAGCTATTTCATTTTAAATTTCGACACCGTGCTTAGCTCTCCCCTTCTGACATTTCCATATTTGATCCCATATTGACCCAAATGCCTAGCCCAAAAGCACTTTTTGCACACTTGACATGGACTTGCCAGAAAATGTGCTCGTACTGAGCCTCTATTTTCACCCATGTTTTGGTTATGGCCAGTGTACTGGTACCACCGGACCTTCTTTGGCTCTATTGAGGCACACTAGGTATGAATCTAAATCCAGATGCTGATTGGTGATGATGGCATTTCTGTTGGCCAAGCATGAAATTGCAGTCCATTAGGGCAGTGACAAGGCTCCTACCTGTTCAGCCTGGCTTAAAATCATGACATATTGTGATAGGGTAAGTGAAGACTATGGACTCCTACAAACCCCACATCTCACCCTAAAGACTTTTGGCAACCCATACGAGATGATTTACGTACCCTTGCACATAACTCTACAGATGGATACAGTTCCTCATTTTCCTCCCACTCCTAGGTTCCTTGTTATATCATTATAATGAAAGTCCCTTCAACCCGTTACTGCCCTGTTCTCTCTTTTTTTCTTCTCTTTCTATTTCAATATGCGCATTGACTATGTAGATTTGTGGTATTTTTGACTATGTTAATTCATGCTGGTGCCCTTTACTTCTCAAAATATCACTAATGTATATCACTGAGATGAGCTTCTCTGTTTCTATGTTGTTGTCATACTAACTGCTTTGTATGAAAATCAATGAATACATTCTGAAAAAACACATCAAAACATGCCAAATGGAACATTCCAGAGCTCAGGACCACCAAGTGCTATTGCTAACACCTGGAGAAGCAATTGAGCATCATGAAGAACCCCGCCCACAGATGTGCCCCACAAAACAGCCTTAGCAAATATAACTAGCGCATCAAGGAACCAGCCATCACCACCCAGATCAAAGCAGTGGCAACCACACTAAGGAACTCTTTAAAACAGTCAAGGAATTCTCCAACCCGACAGTCACAGAGAACACCATCTCAGATTACTTCCATAGCAAGATTGCCATCATCTATGACAATTTCGACCCCCATCCCACCACCCTCAACCAACCAGTAAACACCAGCTAAATGCTCACTGCCTGGTCTTCACTCACCACCCTGATCACCAAAGCCATCAAGGCCTTCATCCACTCTGGGGGCCCACCGACCTCTGCCCCCATCTGAAATTCTCACAGGAGCGTGATGCAAGTTGTGAAGTGAGTTCCCAATTTCCCTCTATCACCAAGAATGACCAGCTAGTCAAAGCCATAAATGGTGAAATGGGGGAAGAGGGGAAAAACAACGAGGAGAAAAGACACACGTCCACAGCGCATTCAGAGATATCTGGTAAGCTTTTGAGTCTTTTACGTGATTCATGCATTCATGCACGAAGGAAAATAGTAGACTTGTTAGTGTATATATATATATATATATATATATATATATATATATATATATAGCTACACAACTCCTGGTACCATCCGGTTGTCAGAAGCAAAAACGAGCCGGCACACTGGTATCCGTTTGTGAAAATTTAATCACCAGAACCCCCTTACCCCTCGCAGACGCGTTTCGCCTTAGCAGGCTTCGTCAGTGCAACGTTTGTGATAAGATTAAAGCCACCATTTAAAGTCTTTGGAACATTATACAATGGTAATAGAGAAAGGACAATTGTTCTCTGAATCTTGTGAGCGCCATATTGTAACGTGCATTTTTTTCATTATCCAATGCTTATACATGGTGGTTGTGTTAAAGTGCATAGTGCTCATTTAAAAACCATTAACGTATTGCATTCATTTTGTTAATCAAGTACACATTCGTAGTGGAAACCATAATACAAAACAATAAATAAAGCATTTACATTTGCTCAATTTTCATTCATTGTTTTGAGTTCGTTATTCAGCCCTGAATGGGCATATTTAACTGAGTGTGTATGATACATGTCTCAGGAGATGGAAAATGTGATGAAAAGAAAAGAAAAGAAAAGAAATGAAAAATAGAGGCATGTTAACGGGGAAAGTGGCAAGGTGTCTTTAGCTCAGTTTTTAAAACCACTCTGATCCCCATTAATTCAGCAGTCTACAGGTGTACCCAAAGTTCCTCATTGTTGTTGAGTCCCCAAGGTGTGACGGTTTTGAGGCCTATGATGTGTTTGGATTCTAAAATCCTCAGAGACTTATCTCTGTCTCCACCTCGTTCCAGTTTGGGGACCTGATCAATACAGTAAAAACTCAGTTTCTCCCATTTGCTCTGATGTTCTTGGGCAAAATGGCGGGCTACTGGATAAGATTTATCGTTGTTTGTAATAGCCCGCATATGTTCGAGAACCCTGAGTTTTACCGGTTTGATTGTGCTGCCAATGTAACGCAGTTTACATGGACACGTGAGGCAATAAACCGTGTATTCTGAGTTGCAGTTCAGCAACTGTTTGATCTTAATGTTTGGTTTATTGTCACCTGTACGATTGGGGTATTCTGTTATCTTACAGCTGAATTTACACGCCTTACATTTAAGACAGGGGAAAAACCCCACTGACTGTGATAATTTGATGGTTTTGTTCTCAGATTTGAAATGGCTGTGGACCAAATGATCTGCCAAGGAGGGGCACCTCCTGTATGTTATTGGTGGTCTTTTAGGCAGATCTTTTCTAAGGATTTTGTCTGCTTCGAGTATATGCCAGTGCTTCTGGAAAATCTTGACTATTTCCCCCGATTTAGTGCTGAATTCAGTAATCATCCGCACTTCCTCGGAAGCCTCAGTTTTACTTTTTGGAATCAGGAGATCCCTCCTATTGATTCCAGAGGCTTTGGCACTGGCTTGTTTTAAGGTATTGATGTTGTACCCCCTACGCTCAAATCTCTTGTTAGCCTCTCTCTCTGCTATTATATAATCTTTCTCCAGAGAGCAATTCCTCTTTAGGCGTAACGTTTCTCCATAAGGCACATTTTTAATCAAGCTCTTAGGATGGTAGGACTTGGCGTGCAGGACCGCATTGCCTGCTGTTGGTTTCCTGTACAGGCGTGTATGGAGAGTGTTATCATACACATAAATTTCTAGGTCCAGATAGTTTATATTCGTGGCACTTATGGTGCTGGTGAATTTGAGGTTAAGCGAGTTGTTGTTCAATATATTGATATACTCTTCCGCAGATTGACGATCTCCTTGCCAAATTATAAAAAGGTCGTCAATGTACCTTGTCCACATAAGTATTTTGTCTGTCCATGTTTGGTTAGAGTCACTCCAGGCCTCGTGCTTCTCCCACCAGCCCACGAATAGATTCGCGTAGCTGGGGGAGAAGCACGAGCCCATCGAAGTTCCCCTTCTCTGATTGTATAGAACCCCATCAAAAATAAAGATGTTATTATACAAACAAAATCTAGTCATTGACATAATCATATTGCTGTGACTTTTGAAATGTGGCGGTTTCTGATCTAAAAACCACTTTATTGCTCTGAGACCCTGTTCATGGTCGATCGAAGTATATAAATTTACCACGTCCAGGGTAATTAGTAACATTTCTGGGTCCCATGTGACGTTGTCCATGACATTGAGAAAATTCTGAGTGTCCTTTAGATATGACGGAAGATCTTTAACAAAAGGTGCCAGATAGGAGTCGATAAATCTAGATGTATTTTCGAGAAGACTATCTATTGAGGACACAATCGGGCGTCCAGGAGGCTTTGTTGGATGCTTGTGCACCTTAGGTAGGTGATAAAATGTTGGTAACACCGGTGCCTCACACTTCAGAAAGAGATATTCGTCCCACGATATCATACCTTCTTTCTGCCAGTCCTCCAACATGTTATGAAAAGTCACAACGCTCTTGTTGTACTCGGTTCTTTTTATTGGAGTATAACAATCTCTATCTTTCAGTTGTTTCAAGGCCTCTGTTCGGTAGTCTTCTCGGTCAAAGATGACAATATTCCCTCCTTTGTCAGAAGGTTTTATTTCGATCATTGTGTCCTCCTTAAGTGCTCTGATCGCTTGCCACTCTCCTTTAGTGATATTAGAAGATCTGTGGTTCATTGGCTCCTTTGTGGCAGACGCAATTCTGTCTAGATCTTCTAGGACTGCCTCATTGAAGAGATCAACTGCATCATAACTTGAGACAGGTAGTTTTTTGGATTTTTTCTTCCAGTGACTAGGATCACGTTTTTGTTCTACATTTAACTGGGATTGAGTCAAATCCACATCTTCATTCGACATAAGTTCTTGAGTGGGTCCCAGTAAAGTTTCTGCTAGTTCTTCGCAGGATATGGTACTATCAGGATCCATTGGGGAAACAGTGAAATTACTGGCTGGTGTTTCATTCTCAGATTTCTGGAGAAAGATTTTTTTGAATTTCAGTTTCCGCGTGTACTTGAAAAGATCAATTCGTGTTTTAACTGGGTCGTGGTCATTGGCTGGACAGAAACTCAAGCCTTTCTTGAGGATGGAGGACTCCTCATCCGTCAACACCCTTTTCGAAAGGTTTATAATGTTGTTGTCTTGTTCATCCCTTGTTTCTTGCGGTTCAATCCGCTCCTGGTTACTCGTGGGGATGCTATTGTTTGCTGTCCACCGCCTCTTGCTCCTCTTGCCCCTCCGCATCCTCCTCCTTGTTTTGGTTGGGGTGCTGGTGGGTGGTTCCGTAATTGGGGGCGAAGGCGGGTCTCCTTCATGACTTCGAATTCGTCGAAAAAAGGATCTTCAGTTATCGCATTTCTCTCTGTGTTATCTTCTACTTGTTCCCCTTCTGAGACTTCAGACTCCTCAGTTTCAGCTTCGGTTACCTTCGCGTTTCTCTGTGCCAGACGTTTTCTCGTGGCATCGAATTTTTTTGCGAATGTTAAAATCCTTCCTGTGAGGTAGTCTTGCTCGTCTCTAAGGAATTTGGTTTGTTTGCGTTTTCGGATAGTCAGTTCGTAATTCTTTATTCTTTTCATCATGGTATCTCTTAGATCTTCTTTTTCCTTGGAGTCGTTTTCTTTGGATATTAGTTCTTCAATATCTTTAATTTCCTGGAGACATTTCTCTCTATCGCTCCATGCATACTTTATGAGTATTCTTACCATTCCCTTGGCTGATTCGGCCGTGAATTCTGCCCAGTCCTTAAGTAAAGCGGGATCAGGATTTTCATAGGATGGAACGGTATAGATGCGCAGTCCCCTTGGTATTCTCCCACAGTCAATATATCTCTCCAGCGAGGTCGCTTCCCACCATTTCCGGATTTCTCTTTCTTGAATTTTTTCAAGCTTGGAAAATAGTGTTTTCAACGTGCTTCCGGAAGCATCCGGGACAGCTGTTTTCTTTGACTGGGTTTGTCGAGTGGTTGCGCTCCTAAACATAAAGTTAGCGGCTGCCTCTCTATCCCCAGAGATACCATCCTCATTTGAAAAAAAAAAAAAAAAAAAAAAAATATATATATATATATATATATATATATATATATATATATATATATATATATATATATATATATATATATATTGGATCTAATATCATGTACTCCCGTTCTAAAGGTAGTCACAAATAGTAAATAGCTACCTGTAAAAATCCCATCTTCCACTTTTGTTTAATGGTGATAGATGCAGAATCAGATTACGATCTATTTAAGTAAAATTAAGAAGATTAGGTGTGTATATACTGAGAACGGAATACATATATATGTATATAATATTGATGTACTAACCTCTGATAATGCCACAGTATAAATTCCACTCACTGCCTAAATAATAAATATCCATGTAAAAAAACACAGAAGTGAAAAAAGAACCATAAACTCCCAACAGTGAACTATTTCGTAGAGAACTAGAGCATGAATAAATAAACAAAAAGGTGCAGGGCTAGTAATAGGGAATAGATCCCTAACTTCAGGATTTCCTAAGTCTTTGTTTGTTATTCTCTTTCTTGTCAGGTTTCAAGTACACGCACTTATGAAAAATGGGATCCACAAGCACTGCAGAGAAATGCTCAGAAGGTAGGTGAAAGGACAGAGCGGGAGACACACGTGGCAACTAGAACATGAAGCGCTCTTCCACCCGTGCCTGCTGTTTTTATGCTGTGCTTGCTTCACCCTATCTACACACCTGATAGGGTGCGGAGCAAGCCTGATACCACCTCCTCTTCAACCTTGAGGCGAACCCCATCAGCAAGGAACTCACCAACATCCTCAACACCTCTATCAACACAGCAACCTTCCCCGGCAGATGAAAACGCTCAGAAGTCAGATCCCTTCTAAAGAAACACTCCACTAACCCCAGCAACTTAAACAATTATTGACCGATCTCCCTGAGCCCCTCCATATGGCCTTCAACCGTCAACTCACCAAATTCCTCGAACATAACCACCTACTGAATGCCTCACAAATGCGCCAACCACAGAACAGAGACTGCACTGATTGCAGCCACAGGTGACATCAGATCTTTCCCCGACCGTGGAGAAACTGTGCCCCTGATCCTCCTCGACCTCTTGACTGCATTCGATACAGTCTCCCACAACACCCTCATTGACAGAATCTACAACATCGGCATACAGCACGACACCCTCAAGTGGATCACCTCCTTCCTTACAGGACGCGCATGGAGTATCCAACTTCCACCCTTCTCCTCCACAGCCAAGGTCATCATCTGTGGCATACCACAAAGCTTATCACTCAGCCCTATCTTATTGAACAACTACATGACCCCCCTCAAAGAGGTTGTCAGATCCCAAGGCCAAAACATATTCTCCTATGCAGAGGACACTCAACTTATCCTCTCACTCACTGAGGACCCCGTCAAAATCAAAGCCAACATCTCCAGGGCCATGATGAACGTAGCCAACTGGATGAGAGGCAACTGCCCCAAACTGAACTTAGACAAGGCAGAAGTACTGATTTTCAGAAACAAAACGTACGCCTGGGACCACAGCTGGTGGCCAGCTGAACTTGGACAAATCCATACACCAACAGACCATGCACACAACTTGGAGATCATCGTCAACAGCTAACTGACCATGAAACAACAAGTCAACTCAGTTGCCTCTTCCTACTGACACACTCTTTGCATGCTCCGCAGAATCTTTAGATGGATCCCTATTAACACAAGAAAGTCCATCACCCAGGCCCTCATCACCAGGCGCCTCGCTTACTGCATCGCTCTCTATGCCAGCATCCCCACCCAGCTCTTCAGAAGGACTACAGACCATACAGAGCACCGCAGCCAGACTCATCCTGGACCTTCCCAAATGGTCTCATTTCACCCCCCCCCCTTCCCTCCGAGGCCTCAACTTGCTGCTCATCCAGAAGAGATGCCAGTTCAAGATCTGAATTCTCATCAACCCTCCAGATACCTACGATCCTCCTCGCTAGCCCTCACCCTCACTCCCTGCATCTGTCGCAGCTGTAGCGGCAGCCACTCCTTCTCCTACATCGCCACCAAGACCTGGAACAACCTGCCATTTCACAGCCGGACAGCACCCTCAGTGGGAGACTGCAGGAAGCAACTCAAGACTTGGCTCTTTGACTGAGACAGCTTCACAAATGACTGATTGATTGAGTGCACAGTTTCTGCAGATCACTCACATTTTCCCACAATTGTTAGTGACGCCAAGAGAACATGTGTAGATGAGAGTCAAGGATTCAATAGGGAAATCCAACACAGGTGTAACTTTGGAAAAAATTCTTATATTTTCAATGCCTTTCCTACAGTTATTTGCACTTCTAAATATGCACCAAAATTTCACAGGTGTTGGAGCTCAGAGACAGTGCACTGTATTTTCACCTTGCGGGGGGGAAGGGAACACGTCCCATGAAAATGGTTTTCCATTTGTAGCAAAGGGTAAAAATAGTAATTGACCATTGTAAGTTATTCGAAAATATAAGAACATTTGTTGAGTAAAGAAGAATGATTTAGTTAAAAATAAAGAGAAGAGAAACCAGACTGTAAAGAGGTAGAAAGGGTAATTGAGAATCACAGATGAAAGAAGCAAGACTATACTCATGTAATAGAAATATATGTTAGTAAAAAGTAGAACATTATCTTCCACTTTTTAATGTTTTTAAAGAGATTTCCAGCACTTCTACTGGGCAGTTCGTGTGACAAGTAAAAGCATGTTACCCATGGAAATCTAGTAATTAAATACTACAATATATGCCAAGTACCCCTCTTTTAGACTTTAGCTTTCAGGATCCAGGTGGGTGAAACAGGCATGATTTACACTTTTAGGGGTAATTCTGAATTGTCTCACTGTTGCGTATTTCATTCAGCACTTCACTTCGCACACAGATCTGGATGCACGAAACAGCAAATGGGATTTATGTGTCTATGTAGTCAGTTGAAACAGGTCTGCAGCTGTATTGTGTCAGACTTGCCTGTTCGGTCCAGTGTGCAGCAGCTCTGTAGACTCCGATTTGACTGGAGAGTATTTTTTCAATGGCATTTTGGAGAATGTATAGTAGTAGTCCTGTGGTACTCTAGTTTTACCTACTCTTAAATGCCTTTGAGAATTGGAAGCAAGACATCTAAAATGAGAACATTCTGGGACTTTAAGGACAATAGGAACGGCTCTTGTCCTCTTTGCACTTTTACTAATAGAAGATGGACAAAGTAGTACTGTTTCCCGTGCTCTTGCTTTTGAATCAGCCCCTATGTGTGCAAAATTGCCACGCTGGTAGAGTAGGAAGATGCAAGACCCTGGCACGTGCCCATGAACTTTTGTGGTTGGGAGGGCTGAGCCTCAGGGCATTAACGGAACAGAGACCAAAAAGCAAATGGCGCCCGCCTGTGAGGTAGGCTATAGGAGTGAGTTACCTTCAAGGTCAGGCTAATAATATAGCCATTGGCGTGGAAAGAGTCGAAAAGCCTGCAACACCACATCCCTGGGGACAACAAGGGAATCGGTCTAAGGATGAGAAGGGCAACACAGGGAGGCAATCCATCTAAATGTAGTGCTTTACCCAGGTGTGTCTTGAGCTCTACCCTCTTCTCCGGTAGTCTTAGCACATCAATGATGATTCTCTCGTCGTCGGGTGGGAGTGTCAGAGAGTTGTGGAAATGTAATCTCAGCCTTTGATGTAATTGATCTTCGCTTGGGCGAGGCAGGGGAAGCAGTACTCCGATCTTTCTCTCAGGCTGTGGAGCAGGGTGTAAAATGGCTGAGACTTCTCAGTTAATGTTATTGCGTTTGGATGAGCTCATTCTCAACCCAGAGGAAAGGCTTCATCTTTGTCTTAGTGTTCAAGCAACAACAGGCTTTCTTTTTCAGTCCTCGAGTATATCCCTGTCGGGAAACAACCTTTACAATGCAAACATTACATCGCACTACACTTACAACGCAGTCATTACATCGCAACATCCTTTACAACGCATGTCAATACAATGCAGGCATTACAACATATACCATTACAACGCATGACACTACATCGCATGTCACTACAACGCAGGCATTACAACGCATACCATTACAATGCATACCATTGGAGTTAGAATAGTAATTTTTAACCCCTACACTATCCAACACTTACCCTACTGTTGCACCCCCTGGAGTTAGAATAGTAATTTTTACTTTACTCTATCCAACACTTACCCTACTGTTGCACCCCCTGGAATTAGAATACAAATTTTTACCCCTATACTATCTAGTACTTACCTTAAATGCAATGTAATGGTATGTGTTGTAATGGTATGCGTTGTAAAGGTAGTGTGCGATGTACTGGAATGCGCTGTAAAGGTAGTTTTTTAAAATGCGATGTGGTGTCATGCCATGCAATGGAATGCGCTGTAGTGGATGTAGCAATGTAAAAACTACATTGTAAGTGAATGCGTTGTAAATGTATGCGTTGTAACGTCATACATTGATCCCTATCTATTAAAGATAGGCAGCAACAGAGCCCTGCTCTTGGTCCAGTCTGTACCTCTGTCCTTATGCACAGAGTTCTACTGCGTTACTATGGTTAATTGATCAAAGGCATAACACAGACCCCTGCAGCCCCTGAGGTTGATGGGGTGGAGCCCCAACCCCTCAGGGCGGATTATTCACATTCTTTAGGGTGTGGGCATCATGTTGCTTGCACCACTGGAATTGATATTCAGAAACAATTTATAATCCAGGGTTAATAACAGTTGAAGACTAGTTAGCCAGATCCTATGCAACACTTACAGATATGAAAGAAACTATGCAAAGTCAAATGCATCTTTTAAAATACAGAGTCTAGTCTCATAGTAAACAATATATGCCCTAATGATGTGTTTTACTGAGGAACATCCTTTAGCTCAATGTCTGAAAAAAGACCAGCCTTTACAACGCAGTCACTACCCCGACGTTACCACGCGACTTGCTGTAGGAGGCGCGTTGTTTGACTGGTGTTGGAATTTTAGGTGCAACACTTCCTATTCTGTTGTATAGACTGGAGTTGGAATAGTAAGTTGTACTATTCCAAAGTCTAGCACTCCCTAACACAAGTCGTTGTAATGACTTGTGTGGTAAAGTAACACGTGGTAACGTCGCAGTCGGGGTAGTGACTGTGATGTAAAGGCATGCAGGGTAAATGAGCATGGGAATCCCTCATACAACCCTTTTACTATGTTTTCGAATCCATATTGATGGCCACCATTCCCCAAAAGCTGCAGGGGTTGTATATTCACTAATGACACTGCTCAGCTATGGCTGCTGCTAGGGGTGCAGCTTGTATTTCTTAAACTTAAACTAAAATTGTATTTCTTTGCTTAACCACAACATCACTTTAACCTTTCATCTTTTCAGTCAGTCTCTAATTTTTTGTGTGTAAAGTTAGATCGTATTATCAGACCAAACTAAAACTACACTCTAACCCTTGTTTTTTAGGTGAATTTCTGGTGTGTTTTGATCATGGTTGTCAAACAACAAAAGAGTGTCAAAAGTAGTTAGTGTGTAAGCACAAATACAGAGAATCAATCACCCTTAATAATTCACGTTGAGAATCATTAGGAATTATTAGGAAGCCCTCACTCACCACCCTGGGTGGTGACATGCTTCATCGTCGATTCAGAAAAGGGGGTGGTGATGACAGAGTGTCTGAATTAAGCAGACCACTCTTACCCAGTCCAAAGATCAGGGCTTGATCCATCACCGTTATTTAGCTCACGGCACCATCCCAGCACAGAACCTGGCTATATGCAAATTAGTCTGTCCCTGGCCCAGTGCATCATGGGAACAGGGCAGACCAAACTACCAAGCCAATTCTTCACCAGAAAGGAGACAAGCTTCCAGGGACCGGTTTCTGGCATTTCAGCCGTCGTCCGGCCCGGCTTGCTTGAATCCTGATGGTGCAGTGAGCAAGGGACTCATGTCTGAGTATACCCTGCCACACCTATAGTGGCCAAAAACGATTCAGAAAAGGGGGTGGTGATGAACAGAGTGTCTGAATTAAGCAGACCACTCTTACCCAGTCCAAAGATCAGGGCTTGATCCATCACCGTTATTTAGCTCACTGCACCATCCCAGCTCAGAACCTGGCTATGTGCAAATCACCCGGAAGCTTGTTTCCTTCCCAGTGTAAGAATTGGCTTTGTAGTTTGGTTTGCCCTGTTCCCATCATGCACTAGGACAGGAACAGACTAATTTGCATATAGCCAGGTTCTGAGCTGGGATGGTGCAGTGAGCTAAAAAACGGTGTTGGATCTAGCCCTGATCTCTTGACTGGGTGAGAGTATTCTGCTTAATTCAGAAACTCTGTCCATCACCACCCCCTGTTGTTAAATATTTTGTCCACCCTAAGCGTGGAAGGGTATACTCAGATGTGAGTCCCTTGCTCATTGCACCATCAGGATTCAAGCAAGCCGGGCCGACCCGGAAGCTTGTTTCCTTCCCAGTGTAAGAATTGGCTTTGTAGTTTGGTTTGCCCTGTTCCCATCATGCACTGGGACAGGAACAGACTAATTTGCATATAGCCAGGTTCTGAGCTGGGATGGTGCAGTGAGCTAAAAAACGGTGTTGGATCTAGCCCTGATCTCTTGACTGGGTGAGAGTATTCTGCTTAATTCAGAAACTCTGTCCATCACCACCCCCTGTTGTTAAATGCTTCATCATCGGGCTCACCAGGAGAAGCCGAATGCCTCCCTGGTGTGCTTCAATGCCAGGATACTGCGGAGCTGGTTTTTCTTAACAGTGATGTGAAAAATTGTGAGTTTAAAAATGTCAAGGTGGTGTACCACGCAAAAAGTTTTATTCAGTGGTCAACCTGACATGGTTAAAAGTATGTGTTGGGAAATTTACCAAATAATGTTTTAGGTATTTCCACTCAAAGTGGGGTCGACATGTTTCTGCCCGTTATGTGTAATTTACTGGGCTTTCTTCAGGACCATGAGGAGTGTACCCCGGCGGTATGTGCGCGCTAAGGCCCACCCTACCAGAGGACGTGAAAGTTAGACTACAGTGTAAAAATTGAAAGGTGCAAAAAACAAAACAAACAAGTTGTGGGATTTACCTCAAATTGCGAGGAACCTGTATAGTTTGTTAAATAAAAGATCCACACCCCATAGGTCTCGGGAGGGGGGGCGAGGCGACAATGGCACACCACCCGCAACGCCTGGCACCCGCTCAGCACCTAGGATCTCCTGCAACCGGACCTCGTGGACCTCTTTTGATCATGTTCACCCTGCTCCCTCAGAGAACAAAGATTTAGTCCATGTGTGGCGTGGGGTTGACTGGAGACGGCCATCTCACCCTGCATAGGGCCTTTTCTGTGCACATTGTGAGTTTAGCCAAATGGCCTGTTCAGCAACCAGGCCATGTCCAAATCCACACCAGCAGCCACCACTTATAGGCAGGCAATCCACAATGGAACCCCCTGCACAATTTTCTGATTCATTTTTCAATAATTTTGGAGTACCACTGCTCTTCTATTGTACCACAGATTAATTGTCACCCGGCAGTCCAACAAGACCATGCAAGCTTCACACAAAGGAGCTTGATTAGCCTACTGGTATCAGCCTCCCATTAAAGTCCTGCAGTACCTCATGGTGCCAGATTTGTCCCATGGATCCGAAACACAAACAGTGCTGGACCTGAAACGCAAGTTTCTATTTTCATTTTTGGCCACTGATGGGGTCCCTCTGGGTCCACCCTGGAAGTGCCAAGTCGTTTTGGTACCACTATCCTATCCTTTTGTATCTGATATTAATTGTAATTTCAGGTCAGGGGAATGAGTCCCCATGTCCTGTAATGGCGGCGACAACATTTTCTTCATATTGCGGCTAGCTAATCAGATTGCTTGGTCTTCCAGAATGGTACTGGTCCCGCAGGACCGAAATGACCAATGGGAAATAAGGCCCTCTCCGAAAACTATGGGGCATATTAACAAGGCGGTGATATAAAATTAGTGCCGCTTTTGAAGCCGTTTTCGCTTGTTTTGCTGATTTTGCTCCCGTTTTCAGCACGCCTAACTTCGCATCGCTAATGAGATGCAAAGTAGGCGTATCTGTGGAAACAACATGGGTAAATATCGTCAAGGCAGCTTCGCGATACTTAGAACGCGGGGAAGCGATTATTATAATTGCGTTAAGCATGCCTTAATGCAGGAATGTAACGTCTGTTAAATTCCTGACTAAGGCATACCTAACATTGGAGGTGGATTCATGTAATACGACCACAGGGTCATATTATCAAGCATATCGCAGTTTTACATGGAACATCGCTGAAAAAACAGCGATATTCCATGAAAAAGGGCGATATCGCTGGAATATTCATCGACATGGCGTAAACGTTGTTAATACTTCGCTAGCCTGGCAAAATTTTCCAGCAATAGAAAATAATGCCGTATACAAGGTCAGCGAAAATTATCGCTGCCTGTTGCAAATATGCCCCTAAATCTCTCTTTTTTTAAATTATCGTGCTGCAGGAGTCCAATGCAACCAACCATCCAGATATCACTATAATTTAAACACAAATCTGTCAAAACGTGAGAACAGATTTACACACAATATTGATATGCATGCATTCAGAACAAAAATCACATTTCTGCCCAATTTAGTGTAATTCAGTTCAGCCATTTTTAGTGTATCGCTTCCCAAAATGTCCTACAGAAATTAACACGGGAAAACACAATTTGGGACCCCACTTTGCCAAATCATAGCAAAACTTTCTATGAAGTGGCTGATGTGGATTAACTTTCTTGGAAAGTTTAATGAAGATTTTTCAAACTGGACCAAAGTTATTAGTAAAAAAAACAAAAAATTATCTTCCATTAGAAACTGCAGTCAGCCCTCCCCAAGCCATTACCAGGCCTAGACAACCCCTTCCCCTGAGGCCGCTACACATTTTAAACAGGACGGGGCGTGTGGCCCAGCACCCCAGGTCATTAACGGGCCCTGGGGAACCCACCCTCCTTAAGTGGTCCTGGCACCCTCTTGGGACATCCACAGAAATTCTTGGCCATAGAACTGTGAGGGGAGGCAAAGGGCCCCAGCTGGCTCCTCAGCCTGCACCCTTCGCAGTGTGGTGGGAACCGAGCCCATGTGTTTTCTGTGGGAGAAGCTTTCTGCGTTCTCCTGAGGCGGGCGCAAATCAGTGTTTCATGCTGCAAGAGTGAAGGCACTTAATTCAACTTCTCCCTGTCCGCGCTCTTGCAGGCAGGTTTCTGCAGTGTCCCAGGGGTTGTGGTCCCTGAAAATCTGCTGTTATTGGCCCGGGGTATAGGGTCCTTGGTGCCACAGGATGGCTCGGGAAGGAGGGCCTCATGCCTCTTAAAGAAATAACATTGTCCCTGTGAGATGAAATCTCCTGGGACCTTACCTGGCTCAGTGGGAGAGTCCTCATGCTCCTCTTTTTTTCCAAGAAAGCAAAATCGGCCACTGGAATTGGGTCCCCAGGGCCCATACGTGGCCTTGCAGTGGAGGCCGCACTTCCCCTCGGGTTTATAAAAGAAATCAGTCCTGAGGGATGGGGCGCTCAGGGCCCAAAGAAGACTCAGGGAGGGCGGTGCATGACCCTCTCCCTAAAAAAGTAAAAATTGCCCCAGGCAATGAGGTTCCCTGCCACCCCTCCCATTTAAAAAAGAAATCGGGCCGGGGGAATGTGGTCATTGTGGCCTATAGTAGTCTCAGGGAGGGGTGGTGCACGCCCCCCTGCCAATTAAAAATAAGGATTTGGCCAGGGCATGGAGTACCTGTCGCTATGAAATGTGTTGGGGTGGAGGGTCACACGGCCCCTTCCTATAATGAAAGAAATTATTTAAAACTGCACATGATATGAACAAAAGAGATGGTTATTTCACATTCAGTACTTCAGCTGGAAAGCGCCCAATTATGACCTGTAAGGGCTTTCGCAAAAGTATTTTTTTGTGCTGGTGGTGCTCCAGAAGGGGCAGGGGCACTATCAAGCATTTTTGTTTAATGTTGTGGATGGCTCCAGCGAATGTAGCAGCTCTCCAGCAACATTAAAAGAACACACACAGTAAGTCTCCTAGGTCATTGAATCCATGACCTCAGGAAGGCTTACCATATTTTTTTTAAAGCACTTCGAACTGGAGGTTTATCTGCTGGAGTGCAAGAATTTCTTGTGGCAGCTTCCATGATTGCATTTTGTAGCTTGAAAATGTTTTAAAAAAGACTCAAAGCCTTAAAGTCAATTGGTGCTATTTTGGTGTTCTGACTGTTTGATAATGTCAGTACATATGCCTTACTTACAATTTTATCCTTTACATTATTACATTATCTAGCTATCTATCTCTCTCTCTCTCTATATATATATATATAGATAGATATCTATATATATATATATATATATATAAACACCATTTCCGAAATCCACATAAAGATCGAACACCGACACGGAGGTACCGTTGCCATTCAGTCTCGTACTTTAATCAATAACTTCACTATGATGCGTTTCTCCACACCTGCCTTGTTCACAATTGTAGTCGCCACTAACAGAATGCATTGTGAAACAGAGTGCGGCAGTCACATGACTCAGCTTTCAATGAGCATAGAAGACAGACTCATATCTTAATACAAAACATTGCATGTTTTTCTTTTTGATTTCTGTAATTTTTTATTGTATATAAAAAAATATATATTTACATGGAGCATACATGAGTGGCGGAAAGAAAGAGGAGAAAAAGAAAAAAAGAAAAAGAAGGCGCCGGGGGGGGGGGGGGGGGGGGGGTACAGCAATATAGTCCTGCAATAGTTCGTTCCTTGCCATGGTGCGTGGCTCGGATAGTTCGACTAGTCCCAAAAAAGAAGAAGTCCGTATTCCGAGTCTTGCTTGGCGTTGTCTTCTTTCCCCCCTTTGCGCTGCCTGGTGGGTATAACGCCCCGGACGATAGAGAGGATAGAGAGGGATAGAGGTAGGAATGGAGATAGGAGAGTGTTCTTCCTCGCAGGTTTCTTTTATTAGAGTGTGGGTCCCTATAGTGTGTCCCTTGATGGCTGTCTGGTGTCTAGTGTCTGCGCCTAGGGGGGTTTATGTGATGAAAGGTAGAGGTCTAGGGGCCTCCATATGTTTGATTGTCTGTGTGTTTTCGGTGAGTGTTTCGCTGTAATGTTATCTGCCCCTCTTAGGAAAGTGACCCAGTTGAGCCACTCCTGTGGTGTGGCTTTTGTGGTGTCTTTCCAGTTGCTTAGGATTATTTTGACTGCAGCCGTTAACAGTAGGGCAATGAGGTCACGGTCTTCTGTTGTTGTGATGGACGGGGCTGCAAAGCCCAGGACTAGACTTGGGAAATCTATGTGTAAGGCTACTCCAGTTATGTCATTGATAAGCTTCCCCGTTCTTTCCCAGAAATCCTTGATCTGAGGACAGGTGAGTAGGAGATGCTCTAATTCCCCCCTTCCACTGTCACAATTCCAGCAAGTGTCGCTCTCTCGGATCCCCAGGGTGGATAGGCGGGCCGGTGTCCAGTATGCCTTGTGCACTAACCAGTATTTGGTCTGATTTAGTGAAGCAGTTATCTTTTTCCTAGTGGTCGATCTCCACAATTCTGCCTTTTCGGTCTCGCTTAGTTCCTTCCCTGCTAACGTCCCCCAAAAGTTTGTGACCTTATCATTGAGTTTGGTGTTTTGGGGACGTAGGGCTCTGTATAGGTGTGCTATTTGGTGTCCTATTATGTTGAGATTGGCTGCAAGCTGTAAGAGCGAAGGTGTCTGGCTTGTAAGGTTTGCCTTCCTAATTGCTACTTTTATTTTCAGGAAGTTGTATAGTTCTATGTTTTGTAGGTTGTGCGCTTCCTTGAGTGTATCGAAAGTTGTGTTCTCGCCCTGTCTTTGAAGGTCATGGGCTGTGGATATGCCATGTCTGTACCACTCAGGCATGTCTAGAACCTTATCTCTGTATTTTAAAATGGGGTTGTGCCAGAGGGATTCAAATTGGCCTCCTCTGATGCTTGTTGACAGTAGTTTGTCAACGCTCAGAAGAGCTGTCTTTGTGTTCTTGAGGACGGGGTTATCCTTCACTGCTGGGTGTCGTGTGGCTGTCAGGAGGGTAATAGGGTTCATGCCTTTTAGTAGTCCGCGCTCAAATGATAGCCATGCTGGGGTGTATTCCTGTCTTGGGTCTAGCCAGTGTAGTCCCTGTCTAGCTATGCAAGCCGTCTGGAATCGCTTGAAATTCGTTATGTTTAGGCCCCCCTGTTCTTTTGATAGCCTTAGCTTGTGTAGGCTTATTCTGGGTTTTTTTCCCCGCCATAGGAAGCTGTTCAGTATCTTGTCAAGTGTCTTGTGGAAGCTCTCTGTGTTAGTGAGTGGGAGCATGGTTAGCATGTAGTTGACCATCGGTGTCAGCATCATTTTTATTGCTTCTATCCTCCCCCACCATGTTGTGAACTTGGGGGACCACCCTTCTACTTTGTCCTTGATTTTCTGTATTGTTGCGTGTTCGTTGTGTTCCAGTGTCATTCTTAGGTCTCTCTCGAAGAGGATACCCAGATATTTTATAGGTTTTGGTTGCCATGTTAGTCCTGATGTTCCTAATACTGTTCTTGTTGCGTGGATGTTTAAAGGTTTGCATTCAGATCTGTCTCTGTTGAGTTTGTACCCCGAGACCTGGGCGTAGTTGTCAATGGTGTCAGTCAGTGCTTTTATGGATCTCTCTGGGTCTTCTGTGACTATTAGTACGTCATCCACGTACGCCGCTAGTTTGAAAGTCTCTCCCCCTATTGGTATCCCTACTATGTCCACATTAGTTCTGATCATCGTAAGGAGCGGTTCTATGGCTAGTAGGAATAGGCCTGGTGACAGGGGGCACCCTTGTCTAGTTCCCCTTCCCAGGTTGAGTATGTTTGATGTGCCTCCGTTGACCACCACCCTTGCTTTGAGGTCCTCGTATATGGCCATCACCATCTTCCTATAGTTTGGACCTAGCCCAAATTTCCCCATACACTGATCTAAGAAGGGCCATGAGACTCTATCAAAGGCTTTCTCAGCGTCTAGGGCTATCATGACTGCTGCATTGTCGCTACGGGAGGAGTGGTTAATTACGTGGCATAGAAGTCTTGTGTTATCGTGTGACATGCGGTTTTTAAGATAGCCTACTTGCGAGTTGTGTATGAGTTTCGGCAGGTATGCGTTGAGTCTGTTGGCTAGTATTTTTGCGTAGATCTTGCAGTCTACATTAATGAGGGAGATCGGTCTAAAGTTCTTCGCCTCTGTTGTGTCTTTCCCTTCCTTGGGTATCACTATTATATTTGCCTCAGCCATTGAGGGTGTCATGTGTCCGCTCTGGGCGCATGCTGTGAATACCTCCTTCATTGTGGGTTTGAGTATGTTTAGGTACTGCTTATAGAAGCCAGCTGTGAAACCGTCTGGCCCCGGTGCTTTGTTCTCTTTGAGGCTTTGCGTGGCTCTCTCTATCTCATCCCCCGTTATGGTCATTTCCAGGATGTCTCGTTCTTGGTCCGACAGTGTGGGTGTGGTTATGTTCGCTAGTAACTCTTTTCCCCCATCATCATGCAGTGTAGCATCTTTGGTGTACAGTCCCTCGTAGAAGTCCCTGAAGACTTCCAGGATGTCTTTGTTCGAGGTCTGGGATATGCCATGTTTGTCTTTGATGGCTCCTATCGTGTGGTGTTTCTGCTTCCCTCTCAGGTAGGATGCTAGGTTTTTGCCCGCTTTGTTTGCGGTACAAAGATTAATAGATTTATATTTATTGATCCAAGTGCCCGCCCTCTCGCTCAGTATTCTGTTCAGTTCATACTTTAATTTAGTCAGGTTTGTGAGTGTGTTCTTGTCCTCTATTCTGGCTATGTGGCTGTTCTCAAGTTTTTTAATTTCTTTCTCTAGGTCTGCAATTCTTCAAAGCCTAGGCTTTCTCCTTATACATTAATTTTCAAATAATCATTGCCACAATTACATCATTGTTATGAACATTTAAATCAGTGATTTTTACCAGTATCAGTATCTTTGTCATTTTACAACCCGCGTCGGATGTTACAGTGCTGTCTTATCTTGATACATTTTGCTTTGAACATTCAAATCAACCGCCATATTCATGAAAATCGGCATTTGCGATTCTGAAATAGCGAAAAAAAGCGAATCGCTATTCAGAAATCGCAAATCCGAATTCATGAATAATTGCGATTAAAAAAAGCGATTCGCACGCGATCGCAAAATCCGATTGCGATCCGATTGAAATTGCGATTAATCGCAGAATAATCGCAATTTCCGGCTACCCGCGCCTGGACTGCGATCTCGCAAATAGCGATATCGCTATTTGCGATATCGCTATTTGCGAGATCGCAAACTCGCGAGATCGGGAAAACGGGAAGTCGCATTTCGAGCCCAGTGATGACATCACAACCAGGAAGCTGCCGGTTCCCACCACCATTTTGCACATTGAGGCAGAGAGAGAGGGAGCACATTGGAGAGCTGCAGCTCATCTTGGAAAGTACACAGATCCACAACCCTATACCATGGCTGAGGAACCTGCACCTGGGACCAGCAGCTCGTCTGGGCGCAAGAGAAAACTGAAATTCTCTGAGCAGGAGCTGGAACACCTAATTGAGGGGGTTGTGGCCAACCATGACCGACTGTTTGGCGCTAATTCACGGAGGGTCCCAGAAATGGAGAAGCGGCGCATATGGCAGGGGATAGCCTCAGCAGTGAACTCCGTGGGAGTGGCGGCCAGGTCCCTGGAGGAATTTAAAAAGCGGTGGTACGACCTCCGAGGCCGTGCCAAGGAGAAGGTGGCGGCGCGCCTTGGGGAGTCCTCGGGCACAGGAGGAGGAGGACCAACGGTACCACCAAACACCCCCATGGAGGACCAGGTTGAGAACACCCTGGAGAAGGAGGCCTGTGTCGGTTTTACTACACTGGACTCATCCCGCCCCACCCAAGACACCCAAGGTAAGTGGCATGCGACTGCGACCCTGCCCCCTATGGATGTCCATGACCAAATAGGCTCCCCCAATGTCCCATAGGCATGCCATAGTTGCACATCAAGGAATGTCCTGAAGCATTGTGGGAGATGTAGTCTGGCCACAATGTTGTAGTACCACAATGCAGCCAGACAGGTCCCAATGCACACAAAGCCACTGCCATTCAGGGAATGTCACCCAGCATGCATGTAGCAACTGCACGTCTGCCAGATACATGCAACTAATGATCCACCACTTACCCCCACAGGTGGCGATACCAGTGACAGCGATAGGCTGGAGATCGATGAGGGCGTCCCGGAGGTGGAGGTGCCAACACCAACCCAGGCACCAGCCCCTGCTGCTGCATCTACACCAGCAGCAAGTACCACCAGCAGCGTCCCCCCTGCAACTGGTGCAGCACCCACATCCGCTGGCATGTCAGCCCCCATTGTGCCTCCTGCCACCGCTGCTCCTCCCAGAGCCGCAGCCAGGGCAGTCACTCCTGTGCCCCCTGCATCAACAGCTACTGCCACACCAGCAGGCACACCCCCTGCGACTGGCGCACCTGCAACACCGGCGGTCTTACCCCCAGCAGCTGTCGCCTCTACATCCGGGGCTGCGCCACTGTCCACACAGCGGCCAGCCTCACACTCAGGCCAGCAGGGCAGGCGTGGCAGGTCACGGCAGCGCTCCACAGCAGCTACCAGGCGGGCCAATGCTCATGGACTGGCGCGGCTCAGCGTCGAGAGACGCATGCTGCGCATTCACCAGCGCCAGGCTCAGCAGCAGGGAGCTATACAGCTCCAACTGCACATGATAGGGCGCAATGTGGCCTCTGTTGCAGGCCACATGGAAGGCATGAGGGCAGACCTGGCAGGTGTGGGAGATGGAATGGCCCACATTGCTGCAGCCGTGGAGGCCAACACCCGTGCCATGTTGAGAGTGCGCAGTGGGCAACGCTGGTGCCACCGCCAACTATTGACCCGGCTTGCCACTTACAGCAGGGCAAGTTACGTGTCAGCGAATGCGACATCTCTTTTGGCGCGGCGCTGTCTGACCCAGCAGCACGCAATCATACAGTGCAGCGAGGACATGACAAGGGTGCTGGAGACCCTCACCACGGCCGTCGTTGCTCTTCACCCTCCACCTATTCCATCTGTTGTGGGGGGTGATGATGCGAGTGAGGGGGCGTCCAGCGTCAGCTCACAATCTGCCTCACAGGCCCCACCACCCACCCGCAGCACCAGGACCCCCCCATTGCCTGAAGCCCCGGAGGAGGATGCCCCTCAGAGGCGAAATGGAGGAACGCGCACTAGGCGCACCTAGAGAACTGCACTTAACCAATGGCACAGGCTGAGGTCAAGCCTGCCATGCAGTGATGCACAGCAGTATGGCATAATACTGTTTGTTGGACTTATTTGGACAGAAACCTTATATTTCATTTTGTGAATTTAACAAATACATTTATTTTGCTACTCACATTAGCGTTGTGTCATCATTACATTTTGTATGCATTGTTGATTTGTGGGGTGATGGAAGTGGTTGTACTAGAAACTGTTCACTGTGATGTGGTTGCGACGTCTGTGCCCTTCTGCTGGGTTCTCCCCTTGTGCATGGCGCGCATGTGCAGGTGGCCGGTTGTCCCCCTCAGATTCACTGCCAGAGATGTCAACAGGTATCCGGCGCTTGGTTGCAATGTTATGTAGTATTGCGCAGACAGCCACTATGCGGCAGCACTTTTCAGGACTGTAATACATGGCCCCACCTGTCTTGTGCAGTATGCGGAACCTGCTCTTGAGCAGGCCAAATGTCCTTTCTATGCAATTCCTTGTCCGTATGTGTGCAATATTGTAGCGCCGTTGCTGGGGTGTAGCAGGGTTGAGGTATGGGGTCAGGAGGTATTCACGGAGGGCGTAGCCACTGTCACCTGAATGAGAGGAGCAGATGGTGATTGCCTGTGCTGCGCTGTTACATCTTTGCAATGTGACATTTCAATCAAAGTGTACTTACCAAGTAGGTGTCCTTCCCCAAACTCTCCCCTGACCAGTCGTGTGTGGAGTCCGCTGTGCCGGAAAATGAAGGAGTAATGGGTACTCCCTGGGTACCGTGCGACAATGTCAGTGATGTATGTCTTGGCATTGCAGACCATCTGGATGTTGAGGGAGTGGTAGCACTTTCTATTGCGGAACATATACTCCATGCCAGCTGGTGGGCAGATGGCGACGTGGGTACAGTCTATACATCCGAGCACATGTGGAAAATGGGCTACATTGTAGAATTGTAGCTTGGTCATGTCCAATTCCTGTTGGCTGGCGGGGAATTTGATGTGACGGTGTAGCTGGGTGAGCATGGCGTCAACAAAAGTGTGGAGGCAGCGTGACATGGTGGGCTGGGATATTCCCCCAGCAGCCGCTACTACCCCCTGGAAACTTCCGGAGGCCAGGAGGTGCAGGCTACACAATACCTGCACATGTGTAGGCACAGCATTGGTACGGCTTGTTGGGTGCTGCATCAGGGGGTCAAGGTCCTGTATTAGCTGCATTATCATTTCCCCATTCAGCCTGTATTTAGCATATATCTGCTCTCTGGTTTGGCCCAGCAAGGTGACCCGCTGGCGGAATATCCTGTCCTGGATCCTGCGTCTCCTCCGTGCTAATCGCTCTAGCCTGCGACGCCTCACCACCATGTACATTCCTGGCATTGTGGGACTCCTAATGCTGCTGCTGATGAAGGTCCTTATGTGTGATTGGTCAGGCCAGTACCTGTTGGTGATAGGACAACGGTTTTTTGAAAGTTTTTTTTCCATGGCTTTCATGGTTACCACCTGCTTTGAGTTGTCCTTATTTTGCGCGGTGCAAATTGCGATTTTTGGGTTTTTCGCTAATAGCAATTTTTCTTGAATACCGATTGCGATTATTTTGCGATTTCGCTATTATTTTCGCAGAATCCGTGGTGTGTCGCTATTTCCGATTCGCTAATGCTCAGCGGCCGGGATTCTGCGAATATATTAGCGAATTCGCAAATATGTGTTTGCGAATTCGCTATTTTGTTGTTGAATGCCGATTACGGAAATTGCGCTCGCATTTGCATTTTCGCAGCGATTGCGGGCGCAATTTTACTTCATGAATCAGGCTGCAAGTGCCCTATATTCTAGATTCCCACTCCTTGATTCATCTCATGGTGAGAGTGCACTGATTGAGTTCATCACAACCATTATCGATTTCCCATTAATAATTTCAACACTTACAGTGTTCTAAAACCATAATCATAAGAAATGTGCAAAAACAGGCAAGATAAGAATAAAACAGTTAATCATGTAATAGTGTAATCATTATGTAAAGTCCAAGTTTCCAATAATTTCAGGTCGTTTTTCATTTCAATCCACCGATGTATCTGCGGTTAAATCAAATTAAATCTTTTCAAACATGTGTTCTTATATTTAACCAGCAACTACAATACAGTACTCAAATAAATAAATAAGTTAGTTTAAATAAAGTGCAAGTGCTTTACAGTACATAAACTAATGCATAGTTGTTTGCAATGCAATACTTAAAATTCGATTTCAGTACCATCTATAATAAAAATTACAATACCATGTTATACATATGTGCAAAATTGCTAATTAAAGTGCAAGTGCTTTACGGTATATCCAAACAGGAATTATATTTCTTTGTTATCCTTATTTGTTGAATTAAAAAATTTCAATATTGCTTCGTGGTGGATTTTTTTTTAACTCTTCAATGACATAAAACTGACTCTAAAATAAACAAAATGTTGAATTATAATATTGACACTACTATTATAGATTGCTAAGTGTTAATGGTCTGTCTTCATGTCTCTATTTCATGTTAAAATCCAAATTAAAATCTTACTGCAAAGGATAACCTATTTACATTAGATGGACATGCAGATCCTCTTCAGCATTTAATCCAAATGGATTCATAGAATTGAATAATAAAATGTATTTTGACTCAAGCTGGCGGAGTTACTCTCTCGGTTCCCACCTCTTCTTGATTTTTGTACTGGATCAATTGCACAATACGATAATTCATTGATATTGCCCTTGTGCACCTCATTAATGTGGCTTGCTACCTCATAGCTTTTGTCATTATTCTTTACTGCCCTGAGGTGTTGCAAAATGCAGACATGCACCATGTGGATTGTACTACCAACATAGAGTTTTGGACAAGTAGACCACAAATTCATTTTTACAATTCAGTGAACACCTTATTTCCATGGGCTACTTAGTAATTTGATATGACCTGTCTTTCATTCCTGCCAAATCTACAAGCCTTACATTTAAAGCAGTTTTGGAAGCCAGAACTGGCTTTTAGACACCCTCCCCCTCTTGTCACTTCCAGGCTGGTATTGAACAGGTCATTCCTCATTGACTTTGCTTTGTTAAAAGTCATCATGGGTCTACGTGACACCATCCCTTGCAATATTGGGTCTTGTTTCACTATTTACCAATGTCTACACAGACTATCTCTAACTTTAGACTGGTGGTCATTGTATCCAGTGATCATCCCGATTTGATTTCCAGTGTTCTTTTTCCTCTCCTTCAATTTGTCTACATCTGGTTTTAATAGTGTATCTCTTTCAATTTTATCCACTTTGGTTTTTGCATGACTCAATGAATCATGCTTTTACCCTCTCTGCAAAAACCTTTTGGTAAGCGCATCTTGTGCCTCTTGTAGAGCCTGGGGTTCACTACAATTTTGTTTCATCCTTAGGTGTTCTGCGTATGGGATACTCATTTTTAATCGTTGGGGATGAACACTATCTTTGTGCAGGATCATATTGCCTGCAGTGGGTTTTCTGAATGTACTGGTATGAATCACCCCTTGTTTTACATATCCTTCTAAATCCAGGTATGTAACCCTAAATTCACCGATTTGTTCTGTGAATTTTAAAGCTAGATCATTAGGATTGATATCTTGTACAAACGCCTTGGCAAATTATTCTAATCCGTTCCACAATATGAAAAGATCATCAATGAATCAAATCCACGTCACTACGTGGTAGTTCCATTCCCTATTGTGTTTGGCTCTGAGCACCTGCTCCTCCCACCAGTCCATATGCAAATTAGCATAGCTGGGGGCAAAGCAGGTGCCTATTGCCGTACCCTGTAGCTGCTTGTACGTGTCGTACTGGCGCACAAGCCATCATCCTGAGTAATGCTTTTATATAAACTGACAACGTCCAATGTAATCAGGAAATATGTATCTTTCCAGACCACAGTGGCAATCTTGCTCAGGAAATCCCTTGTATCCTGAATTTATGCAGGTAATGCTTTTGCATACACTTGCAGAAAGGAATCTAGATACCTCGAAGTTGGCTCAAATAAACTGCCAATGGCAGAAATTATTGGCCTGCCTGGCGATGTATCTTTGTTTTTGTGGATTTTAGGTATTAGGTATAGGGTGGGCATCACTGGATTATCTACTCTCAGGAATAAATATTCAGCTTGCATGATTGCACCTAATCCCCGCCACCTTGCTAGGTCTTTCAAATATTTCTGTTTAACTTCAGACAGGTTACTCTGTGGTATTTTGAGATAGCATTCTTGATCCTTTAATTGTAGCTTGGCTTCTGCATTGTATGATTCTAATAGACAAAGGACCAAAGTCCCACCTTTATCTGCCTGTCTGACCACTAAGTCTTGTCTACTTTTTATTTAAGTGACTACAGCCTGATACTCTTTCTCAAAATGGCTCTCACTTTAAAAAAATCCTTTACTGGAGGCTATTGACAAATCTTTTAGATCCTTGATAACAAGGTCTGAGAATATATGTATCGCATCTTTAGGGGTGTTGGGCGTAAATGTGGACTTAGGTCTGAATGGGGTTGTGGTACTATCATATACATCTAGACACAATAGATCAGTTGTTTGACTCACAGAGCCCACTGGTAATAATCCCTCACCCTCCCGATGGAGTTGTTGTAGATCAAAATGTACCTCCATGTCACCAACCTCTAGATTCCCTGCTTCTTCTCTTTCCAGTGGTAATTTCTCTAGATTAGTTTTACTGTTGTAGAAACATTTCCTGAGCTTACATTTTCGCATGAATTAAAGAAATCAATAAGTCTGTGTATAATTAAAGTTTGTGCGCATGCAAAATGAGAGTCCCAGTGATAAAATTCTTGTTTCATCATCCGTCAGAATCAGATCTGTCAATTTAATTACTGTTGTTGTTTCTATATATATAAATATTTAAAGAAAACTGCCCACGCTTTGAGGTGCACCCTTGACGAGGTTTACTGACAAATGGACGACTTTAATGCATGACGGCAAATGGCATAACACAATTGCTTATGCGTTTCGGGTCTCATGCCCTTCTTCTTAGGCTACACACGTGGAAATGACGATCGGGACTCACCATTACATCTCCCTATTTCAAGTCACATCCCCCAATGGGCTTCCTGGCAAATACAGTGCATGTTGGGCAGGGTGGTCCAAATCAAAATCCCAATCGGCTCGCCAGAAACACATGGGTGCTCAGATCACATATTTTTGCCCCTGCTGTCCGCATTAGACTGTCGATACATTTATGCCCCCCTGTTGTTCCATCTGTGATTGCGAAAATAAGCAGGCCACTGGACCCGCTTTCAATCTTGCGGTGGTGGTCCTCCAGGTCGGACTGACCGTATTAAATCTTTAACCAAAACTGCCTACGCTTTTAGGTGCACTCTCGACGAGGTTTACTGACAAATGGATGACTTTAATGCATGACAGCAAATGACATAACACAATTGCCGATGCATTTCGGGTCTCATGCCCTTCTTCTTAGGCTACACATGTGGAAATGGCGATCGGGATTCACCATTATATCTCCCTATTTAAAGTCACGCCCTCCAATGGGCTTCTTGGCAAATACAGTGCATGTTGGGTAGGGTGATCCAAATCAAAACCCCAATGGGTTCGCCAGAAACACATGGGTGCTCAGATCACATATTTTTGCCCATACTGTCCGCATTAGACTGTTGTCGATACATTCATGCCCTCTTGTCATTCTATCTGTGATTGCGAAAATAAGCAGGCCACTGGACCCACTTTCAATCTTGTGGTGGGGCTCCTCCCGGTCGGACTGACCGCATTAAATCTTTAACCAAAACTGCCCAATCTTTGAGGTGCTCTCTCAACGAGGTTTACTGACAAATGGATGACTTTAATGCAAGACAGCAAACGGCATAACAAAATTGCTGATGCGTTTCGGGCCTCAAAGCCTTCTTCTTAGGCTACACACGTGGAAATGGCGATCGAGACTCACCATTACATCTCCCTATTTAAAGTCATGCCCTATGATGGGTTTCTTGGTAAATACAGTGCATGTTGGGTAGGGTGGTGTAGGAGAGTAGGGTCTGCTATCCTATGGTCACCCCAATTTTTGCTTTTTGCTTCACTGGTTTTCGACTTAATGAGGCTGTGGGCCTGCTAATCAGACCCCCAGCCTGCTGTTCTCTCTCCAAATTCACATACGTTACTATAGGTACATAACCCAATTGGAACTGGACTCCTTGTCAGCCCCTGTACCATGCACTATAGGTGCTCAGGGCATAGGTGCCACCAAGGCCTACCAGGGGCTGCAGCATAGCTTTTGCCACCCCTGGCTGGTTCTTAAATTGACACAACTGGCTGATCACTCAGCTGGGGCAAGTTGGTGTAATCACCTCTTGCTTAGATATAGTATACCTATATCTAAACCTATATCTGGACACTTATAAACCTGTGAGTCACTCCTATGGAAGGCATTATCAATCCTGGAGGCAGAGTGCGTGGTTTAACGTGAGATGGAGCTCGAGCATGAGCTGAGCCTGTCTGCAGCTGTCGGGAACAACTCCCTAAGCTGTTCCGGGATAATGCCATACCATATACTATTAAGTGCATTATAATCCTCGCAGTTATATGTTAACTTTGGTTTGGCTTTATCAAAACATGTCGTGGTGTAAGGTGTCATATGATTTGGAATACTATCCCCTCGACAGTCCTGTCGACGGGGATAGCATTCCACCCCTCTAGAGGGAGAAGACATGTTACTTTACTGAAACGCGGTTGATTTTAAAAGAGCCTCAGCATCACAAAATGGACGCTTCTGCCACAGACACAAGTCTGACCTCCAGCTGCTGACCGAAACTCAGCCGAGGAGGCCTGGACAAAGGCTTTCCTGGTGCGGGGAGGTGTCACACCACCACAGACAGGAGATAGTGGATTGTAGCAGGGAGGTTTGAAAGAAACCAGACACTGCCTGGGGAGCACAAGGCTTCCCCTTGCATAATCCGGTCAAACCAGTTCTGGGGCACACCAGCCCCAGTCCCAGCATGACCCTGGACAGAGGGAAAGGGGTGTAACCACCCCCTTCCTGGGTCCCACCCATAGGAGGGACCTAGCAGGTAATCCAGCCCCCTAGATTGGTATAAGAATGGGAGCAGTGCCAAAGCACTCAGATTATCCTGACTGAAACTTATGAAACAAAACTCTGGACCCTTCAACATCCTACTCGACGTAGAAGACTGAAGAATCTCCCTTGTGGTCAAGGAGTGACCACCCTGTGCAACCAGGCACCATCCAGCACCTCGACATTTGCTTTGTTGCAGTTCCCACCAAAACTCGAGCAACAGAGACCAACAATACCAAGCGTGCCTGCCTTCTAACAGCCCGATCCACAGTCCCTGCAGAGCTGAGACCTGTGGAGGCGACCGGAAGCGTGGGGCCCGCCATCTTGGAAAGACCACGAGACGCTGACCGTGCAGCCCACGAGTGACCCTCGAAGCTGTACATCAGGGTTTGAGAAGCCCCAGCCCTGAACCACTTTTGCACTGAAGCTCACCCCTCTACACTCACCGAGTGCTGCGTGGGGCCCTTCTGCTTCTTTTGGCTCAACGCGTTGGCCCAGTCACTTGCCCGTTGGCTTGTGGCCCCTGTGCCGACGAACTACAAAATCTAACTTGTGATTCTGGTTGCTCCAGATTTGCACTCGCTCCTCTGAGAAGGAGCACCCTCTCTGACCCTCCTGGTCTGAGTGAGAAGCGATCTTCTGGTCCTGCGTGGATTGCTCTTGCCAAGTGTTGTTTGCTCCAATCCTGAAGCCGACACCGCCGACAGCAAGAGCCTTTGTGGGAAAGCTCTTGATCCACTCCTGGACGTTGCAGATGCCCTAGAGTCCACGTGGCAGCGGAGAGAAGCTCCTCAACAACCACCTGATTGTGCCCGACATTGCCTGGTTCCGTCCTGGTTCTACCCTGGTCACTGCTGAGTGACCCAGACTCTGTCCCCTCTGCTTTCAGGTACTCTACAACTCCGATCCACCCTTGGATCACACCGGACACTTCTCCTTCACACTGCCTGCAGCATCTTCAGCTCCAAGCACCATCAACCAGCGTGACAAAACCCAACACTACTTCGCACCTGTGCACCCGCTTCCTGTGGGTGAGGTAACTCATCAACGCCGGTGTTCCCACACTGGTACCCACCTCTAGTGTATGTGTCTAAAGTTTCATCTTGCTAGGTTAAGCGGAAGTCTCCTTAACCCCTTAAGTGCTGCGCACGTTCACCGGCCGACGGCACCACTACCTCCGTAGTGCTGCCGTCGGCCGTTGAACGTTCGAACTGCACCTGCGCAATGGAACGTCCAGCACTGGAGCTGGACGTTCCATAGCAGTTATGAGGTTAAACTATAACTTTATAACTTTTACGCACCATTGACTTTGCATTGGTGCATGCTTGTGGTTTAAGCGCTGCACCCGAATCCCGCGGGCTTTTCCCGACTTCAGCATTGCTAGTCACGACTGCTCCCAGCGATTCCCTAGGCCCTAGGCCTAACCACTGTTCGATTGGTATCTCTTATACCACTTTTTTAGTATATGGTTTGCGTGGCCCCCCGGCCTCATCCATAATTGTGAATTTTTCATATGTTTAACTGTGCTTTTGTTTAAACGCTTGTGCCTCTGCACTTATAAAGAGTACAGAGGATTATTCTAGTAATAAATACATATATTTTTATAACATATACTTGTGTGGTGTCCTTTCATTTGATATTACAGGATAGTGATTGGTAAAACAGCTTGCTTAACACGACCTCTAGAGTTAAGCCTTTAAGGCTGCTTAGTCCATGCTACCATTAGGATAGCTTGTCTATAAGGTTGACTTACAACCAGACACCATAAGGGATTGTTTGGACTGATCCAAAGTGGTTCCAGAATTGGAAACATCATATATCAGGCCAACTTCTCACATTGGTGTGCAGCGGTGCGGATTTGAGCTTGCTGTTGTTTTACCATTGCAATCGTTTTATCAAATTGAAATATCACATCAAGTACCTTAGGTACATATAAACAAAAGCTTAGCATATTTAAGTTCTACTGAACTTAGTAGTTGTAGATTAAAGGGATTAGCGCACCATGCCTACAACTCCCTAGCAAGGTACAGTAGGAAAACACTTAGTGTAGGTAGGTGCACCACTTGCACCTCACTAGCAGTCATGTCTGGCACAGGAGGAGCTTCAGGCTCTGCCCCTGTGACAGTTGACCTTACCAAGGCAACTTCCAGCTATGACAAACTTAGCCATAATGACTTGAGTGCCTTTTGCATTGCAAGAGGGCTAAAAAGGGGTCACAACCCCACCATTCCTTCCCTGATAGCCATCCTGGAAAAGGATGACTTAGATAAGGCGAGTGCAGTTCCCTTAGATACAGGAGATGGAATAAACCCCCCTGAGAATGAGAACACCCCAGAGGTGGACGAAGAAGAAGAGGAAGAAGAGGAGGAGGAGGGCTCAGAAGTAGATGAGCCAGTTCAGAGGGGTAAGCAGGTCATAGTTGGCAGGCTTAACCAGACCAACTTAGACCTACATGGGAATGGAGAGGGCCAGCACCTCCCCAGATCCTATAACATAGTTCCCTCAGGCAATAGAAGGGTGAGATCTCCCTCAGGGGACTCTCATATTTCTAGTGTCTCAAGAGAATCTCGAAGGGGAATGACTTCTCCCCAGAGAAAAGAGCATAGGGCCAGAATGAGGGCTGTCCAACTTCAGATAGAGAAGGAAGAGATAGCCTTGGCTCAAGCTAAACTTGCTTTAGCAAAAGAACAAAAGTTGTGTGGATTAGATTCCACTGGTGGCAGCAATATTCCTAGAGAGAACGACAGGTCCTTTGACAATAGAAACCTGACAAAGATTGTAGCCCCCTACAAGGAAGGGGGTGACATCCACAAATGGATGACTGCTCTAGAGAGAGCCTGCATGGTACAGCAGGTTCCTCACGAACAGTGGGCTGCAATTTTATGGTACTCCTTTTCTGAGAAAGGGAGGGATAGGCTCCTCACAGTTAGACCTGGGGAGGCCAAAAACTACTCTGTCCTGAAGAGTGCTCTTATTGAAGGGTTTGGCCTAACCACTGAGCAATACAGGTTGTTGTTCAGTGTCACCCAAAAAGCACAGACTCAGGACTGGACTGATTTTGTTGATTGTGCCTCTAAGGCTCTGGAGAGTTGGCTGCAGGGAAGTAAAGTCTCAGACTATACAGGATTGTACAATTTTATAATGAGAGAGCAGATCCTTAATAACTGTCAGAACCAGCTGTTGCATCAATACCTTATTGACTCTGATCTGACCTCTCCCCAAGAATTGGGAAAGAAGGCGGACAAATGGGTCAGAACAAGGATTAATCAGAAACCCCAGAACCATGGTGGTGACCAGAAGAAAACAGACCAGAAGGGTGGGGATAAGAAAGATAAAGAAAAAGACCCGAAGTCTTCTTCAGGCCCACAAAATTCTAATAAGGAGGGTGGTTCCCAAAATGGTAACAAAAAGAAGAAGAATGATGGCCCAAAGAAACCTTGGTGCAATACCTGTAAGTCCATTTCCCATTGGGGGAGTGAATGAACCAAGACAAATCCAGTCCCTACCACTGCAGCTCCTAAAGCACCTGCCCCCCCCCCCCCTAGTACAGTCAGCAGTCGTAGTACACAACCCAAGGGTTTAGTAGAGTTGACCCTGGGTACTGAGATGGAGTCTGGCCTAGTCAGAGTCCCTACTCAGGCAGTTCTGCTTTATGATGTGGACTTATCTTTGTCTACTACTGTGAGTCCCAGTAACCTGGGCAAGTATAGGCAGACGCCTTTGATTAATGAGAAACTGGCTCGGGCCTACAGGGACACATGTGCCAGTGCCACTATGGTGACACCTGACTTTGTGGACCCTGGACAGATTGTACTAGGTGAGAATTACCTAGTGACCAATGCAAGCAACACCACTACTACACATAGTGTGGCTGTTGTGAACTTCTCCTGGGGAGGGGTAAGTGGCCTTAAGAAAGTTGTTGTGAGTGCAGACCTCACAGTAGACTGTCTGTTAGGCAATGATCTGGAAAGCCCAGTTTGGTCAGAAGTGGAGTACAGGACTCGTGCAGAAATGCTAGGGATTTCAGCACACGTCCTTGCAGTGACAAGGACTCGGGCTAAGAAGTGCCTTCCTGAAACTGTGGTGGATCTTGGAACAATAGACCAACTGCAACCCAAGAGAAAGAGCAAGAGGGTTAAGGATGTGCCTTCCCACTTGCCCCAGGTTGAGGATCAGCCTCCACAGGGAGCTGATTCTGCAGTACAAGAGGAGACTGTCTCTGAGGAGCTTGAACCTGATCAGGTTGAGTTTCTGGGGACAGGGGGACCCTCAAGGGCAGACCTGGGGAAGGCCCAATTAGATTGCCTTTCTCTTGAACCCCTCAGACAGCAAGCTGCTGCTGAGGCTGCAGGGAATGCTCAAGGTACCCATAAAGTGTATTGGGATGATGGGCTCCTTTATTCAGAGGCTAGAGACCCCAAGTCTGGTGCCACCAGGAGGTTGGTCATACCTTTGAAATTTAGGGGCTTCCTTCTTACCTTGGCCCATTTTATCCCCTTGCAGGACACTTAGGCCAGAAAAAGACTTGGGACAGGCTTGTCCCTCACTTTCACTGGCCTCATATGTCAGAAAATGTCAAGGAGTTTTGTCGCTCCTGTGTCACTTGCCAAGCCAGTGGTAAGTCAGGTGGCACAACAAAGGCCCCCCTGATACCACTACCTGTGGTGAGGGTACCCTTTGAAAGAGTTGGAATAGACATTGTGGGTCCCATGGATCCTCAAACAGCATTTGGGCACAGATTTATACTGGTGGTAGTGGATCATGCCACCAGGTATCCAGAGGCAATTCCCCTGAGGACCACAACAGCACCTGTTGTGGCAAAGGCCCTTCTTGCAGTTTTCTCAAGACTGGGTTTTCCAAAGGAGGTTCTTTCAGACAGAGGTACCAACTTCATGTCTGGATACTTAAAAGCAATGTGGAAGGAGCGTGGAGTAAACTACAAGTTTACCACACCCTATCACCCACAGTGCAGTGGGCTTGTGGAGAGATTCAACAAGACCCTCAAGGGAATGATAAAAGGATTACCAGAGAAGCTTAGGCGGAAATGGGACACCCTTTTACCCTGCTTGCTCTTTGCTTACAGAGAGGTCCCACAGAAGGGCGTTGGCTACAGCCCTTTTGAACTTTTGTTTGGCCACCCTGTGAGGGGTCCACTATGTTTGGTGAAGGAAGGATGGGAGTTACCTCTCAGAAAGCCTAAGCTAGATGTTGTGGACTATGTACTTGGTCTCTGCTCCCGGATGGCTGAATACATGGAGAGAGCATCCAAAAACCTAGAGGCCAGTCAAGAATTACAGAAAGCTTGGCATGACCAAAAGGCTGTTCTGGTTGAGTTCAAACCAGGGCAGATGGTGTGGGTGTTGGAGCCAGTGGCCCCAGCAGCACTCCAGGACAAATGGACTGGACCCTACCCCATTGTTGAGAAAAAGGGAGAAGTCACCTATGTGGTTGACTTTGGAACCCCTAGGAGCCCCCACAGGGTGCTCCATGTAAATCGTTTGAAAGCATTTGTTGACAGGGGGGACATGAGCCTACTCATGGCCACAGATGGGGACCAGGAGGAAGAGAGTGACCCTCTCCCAGACCTGCTTTCCCAGAACTTTGATGATGGTTCAGTTGATGGAGTAGCCTTGGCAGGCAGCCTCACTGAGCAGCAACAGGTGGACTGCAGACAGGTGTTGCAGGCCCACAGACATACGTTTTCACTCACACGCAGTCAAACTAACTGGTGCACCCATGAGGTGGACACTGGTGACAGTCTGCCTGTGAAGAATAACATCTACAGGCAACCTGACCATGTCAGGGATTGTATAAAGGCTGAGGTGCAAAAGATGCTTGAGCCTGGAGTGATTGAGCCACCAGAGAGCCCATGGGCCAGCCCAGTAGTCCTGGTGCCAAAACCTCATACCAAAGATGGAAAGAGAGAAATGAGGTTTTGTGTGGACTACAGAGGTCTCAATGCTGTCACTAGGACAGATGCACATCCCATTCCAAGAGCAGATGAGCTCATTGATAAATTGGCTTCTGCCAAGTTTCTGAGCACATTTGATTTGACAGCTGGCTACTGGCAGATCAGATTAGCTGAAGAGTCAAAAGCCAAAACAGCATTCTCTACCCCTAGTGGACATTATCAGTTTGTGGTAATGCCATTTGGTTTGAAGAATGCACCTTCCACCTTCCAAAGGTTGGTGAATCAAGTCCTTGCTGGGTTGGATGACTTTTGTGCAGCATATCTAGATGATATTGCTGTCTTTAGCTCCACCTGGGAGGATCACCTGATCCACCTGAAGAAGGTTCTGGAGGCCCTGCAAAAGGCAGTCCTGACTATCAAGGCTACTAAGTGCCAGATAGGGCAGAGCAAGGTTGTGTACCTGGGCCACCTAGTAGGTGGGGGTCAGGTACAACCATTGGAGAGCAAGATCCAGACCATACAGGACTGGGCTTCTCCAACTACCCAGACACAAGTCAGAGCCTTCTTGGGCCTGGCTGGGTATTACAGAAAGTTTGTGAAGAACTATGCGTCCATTGTGACACCATTAAATGACTTGACATCCAAGAAGATGCCAAAAAAGGTTCAGTGGACAGTTAGCTGTCAAAAGGCATTTGATGACCTGAAGAAGGCCATGTGCTCTGCACCTATCCTGAAGAGTCCTGACTACTCCAAACAGTTCATTGTACAGACAGATGCTTCTGAGTTGGGGGTGGGAGCTGTGCTTTCACAACTGAATACAGATGGTCATGACCAGCCCATTGCTTTTATTAGCAGAAGGCTGACCCCCAGGGAGAAACGTTGGTCAGCTATTGAGAGGGAGGCCTTTGCTGTGGTTTGGGCCCTGAAGAAGTTGAGGCCATACTTGTTTGGAACTCACTTCCTAATTCAGACAGACCATAAACCCCTCTTGTGGCTAAATCAGATGAAGGGTGAAAACCCCAAACTACTCAGGTGGTCCATTTCCCTACAGGGGATGGACTTTACAGTGGAGCACCGCCCAGGGACTGACCATGGTAATGCAGATGGTACTTCCACTTAGAACATGAAGACTTATCTGGTCAAGGTTAAGTTTAATGTCCCTGCATTTGGGGGCGGGGGGTTGTGTAGGAGAGTAGGGTCTGCTATCCTATGGTCACCCCAATTTTTGCTTTTTGCTTCACTGGTTTTCCACTTAATGAGGCTGTGGGCCTGCTAACCAGACCCCCAGCCTGCTGTTCTCTCTCTAAATTCACATACCTGTACTATAGGTACATAACTAAGCATGGGCAGATTTTGCGGATCCACGATCCGCGGATTTTGCGGACTTGCGGATCGTGGATCCGCAAAATCCGCGGATTTTGCGGATTTGCGGATCCGCGGATTTGGGGCGGGGCTTCCATGAGAGTGCACATGCCTCTTGTGTGTTTAAAAGGTCTGAGAAAGATCAGTTCAGCAGATGAAGAGAAAGAAGCCCCTGGTCACAAGAACAGCACGGGTATTGTGCTCGTGAAAGTCAAGGATGCAAAGGCCTCTATCCAGCATCACAACTGATGTTCCACTGTAGATTTGGGATGAAGGCACACCTGCCCAGCCTCGACGACGCTCACGATTGTTTTTGGGCTAATGAATGAGTCACTGAATTTGAGCTTCAACTAGTTCGAGCGACCATGTGTGTGTTACTATGCAATCCCCCCGAAGGGCGCAGGGGTCCCTGAGTGAGCTGTCCATCATAGTGGGTAAATGGCGGGAAGACGGTGCACACCGCGAGTGTGTGAGCGGGACCAAACGTGCGGGGCTTCAATGCGAGTTCACATGCCTCTTGTGTGTCGAAAAGGTCAGAGAAAGATCAGTTCAGCAGATGAAGAGAAAGAAGCTCCTGGTCACAGGAACAGCACGGGTATTGCGCTCGTGAAAGTCAAGGATGCAAAAGCCTCTACCCAGCATCACAGCTGATTTTCCACGGTAGATTTGGGAAGAAGGCACACCTGCCTCGACGACGCTCACGATTGTTTTTGGGCTAATGAATGAGTCACAGGAAGGGCATGTTGTAACTATTTTACGATGGCGCCGGCAAGCTGCCAGCGCCATCCTAAAATACTTACTAAATTAGCTTCTACAGGAAGCTCTAATATATAAAATAAAGCAGGTGCGAGCACCTGCTTTATTTTATCTATTAGAGCTTCCTGTTGAAGCTAACTTAGTAACTATTTTAGGATGGCGCTGGCAGCTTGCCGGCGCCATCGTAAAATAGTTACAACAGGCCAGGCTTCAACTTTTGCCCCCGGAATAATCCGCCGATCGCGAATTTACCGAAAATTCGCAAAATCCGCAAGCGGAACGGACTTCCGCTCATACTTATACATAACCCAATTGGAACTGGACTCCTTGTCAGCCCCTGTACCATACACTATAGGTGCTCAGGGCATAGGTGCCACCAAGGCCTACCAGGGGCTGCAGCATAGCTTTTGCCACCTCTGGCTGGTTCTTAAATTGACACAACTGGCTGATCACTCAGCTGGGGCAAGTTGGTGTAATCACCTCTTGCTTAGATATAGTATGCCAATATCTAAACCTATATCTGGACACTTATAAACCTGTGAGTCACTCCTATGGAAGGCCTTATCAATCCTGGAGGCAGAGTGTGTGGTTTAACATGAGATGGAGCTCGAGCATGAGCTGAGCCTGTCTGCAGCTGTCGGGAACAACTCCCTAAGCTGTTCCGGGATAATGCCATACCATATACTATTAAGTGCATTATAATCCTCGCGGTTATATGTTAACTTTGGTTTGGCTTTATCAAAACATGTCGTGTAAGGTGTCATACGATTTGGAATACTATCCCCTCGACAGGGATAGCATTCCACCCCTCTAGAGGGAGAGGACATGTTACTTTACTGAAACACGGTTGATTTTAAAAGAGCCTCAGCATCACAAAATGGACGCTTCTGCCACAGACACAAGTCTGACCTCCAGCTGCTGACCGAAACTCATCCAAGGAGGCCTGGACAAAGGCTTTCCTGTCGCGGGGAGGTGTCACACCACCCCAGACAGGAGATAGTGGATTGTAGCAGGGAGGTTTGAAAGAGACCAGACACTGCCTGGGGAGCACAAGGCTTCCCCTTGCATAATCCGGTCAATCCGGTTCTGGGGCACACCAGCCCCAGTCCCAGCGCAACCCTGGACAAAGGGAAAGGGGTGTAACCACCCCCTTCCTGGGTCCCACCCATAGGAGGGACCTAGCAGGTAATCCAGCCCCCTAGATTGGTATAAGAATGGGAGCAGTGCCAAAGCACTCAGAATATCCAGACTGAACCTTATGAAACAAAACTCTGGACCCTTCGACATCCTACTCGACGTAGAAGACTGAAGAATCTCCCTTGTGGTCAAGGAGTGACCACCCTGTGCAACCAGGCACCATCCAGCACCTCGACATTTGCTTTGTTGCAGTTCCCGCCAAAACTCGAGCAACAGAGACCAACAAGACCAAGCATGCCTGCCTTCTAACAGCCTGATCCACAGTCCCTGCAGAGCTCAGACCCGTGGAGGCGACCGGAAGCGTGGGGCCCGCCATCTTGGAAAGACCATGAGACGCTGACCGTGCAGCCCACGAGTGACCCTCGAAGCTGTACATCGGGGTTTGAGAAGCCCCAACCCGGAGCCTCTTCTGCAACGAAGCTCACCCCTCTACACTCACCGAGTGCTGCGTGGGGCCCTTCTGCTTCTTTTGGCTCAACACGTTGGCCCGGTCACTTGCCCATTGGCTTGTGGCCCTTGTGCCAATGAACTACGAAATCTAACTTGTGATTCTGGTTGTTCCAGACTTGCACTCGCTCCTCTGAAAAGGAGCACCCGCTCTGACCCTCCTGGTCCGAGTGAAAAGCGATCTTCCAGTCCTGCGTGGATTGCTCTTGCCAAGTGTTGGTTGCTCCAATCCTGAAGCCGACACCGCCGATGGCGAGAACCTTCGTGGAACAGCTCGTGATCCGCTCCTGGACATCGCAGATACCCTAGAGTCCACGTGGCAGCGTGGAGAAGCTCCTCAACAACCACCTGATTGCGCCCGACATTGCCTGGTTCCGTCCTGGTTCCATCCTGGTCACTGCTGAGTGACCCAGACTCTGTCCCCTCTGCTTTCAGGTACTCTACAACTCTGATCCACCCTTGGATCACACCGGACACTTCTCCTTCACACCGCCTGCAGCATCTTCATCTCCAAGCACCATCAACCAGCGTGACAAAACCCGACACTACTTCGCACCTGTGCACCCGCTTCCTGTGGGTGAGGTAACTCATCAACGCCGGTGTTCTCACACTGGTACACACCTCTAGTGTATGTGTCTAAAGTTTCATCTTGCTAGGTTAAGCGGAAGTCTCCTTAAACTATAACTTTATAACTCTTACGCACTATTGACTTTGCATTGGTGCATGTTTGTGCTTTAAGCGCTGCACCCGAATCCCGCGGGCTTTTCCCGGCTTCAGCATTGCTAGTCCCGACTGCTCCCAGCCATTCCCTAGGCCCTAGGCCTAACCACTGTTCGATTGGTATCTCTTATACCACTTTTTTAATATATGGTTTGCGTGGCCCCCGGCCTCATCCATAATTGTGCAACTTTCATATGTTTAACTGTGCTTTTGTTTAAACGCTTGTGCCTCTGCACTCATAAAGAGTACAGAGGATTATTCTATTAATAAATACATATATTTTTATAATATATACTTGTGTGGTGTCCTTTCATTTGATATTACAGGATTGTGATTGGTAAAACAGCTTGCTTAACACGACCTCTAGAGTTAAGCCTTTAAGGCTGCTTAGTCCATGCTACCATTAGGATAGCTTGTCTATAAGGTTGACTTACAACCAGACACCATAAGGGATTGTTTGGACTGATACAAGGTAGTTCCAGAATTGGAAACATCATATATCAGGGCAACTTCTCACAGGTGGTCCAAATCAAAACCCCATTGGGCTCACCAGAAACACATGGGTGCTCAGGTCACATTTTTTTTTACATAATGTCTGTATTAGACTGTCCATACATTTATGCCCTCTTGTCTTTCCATCTGTGGTTGCCAAAATAGGCAGGCCACTGGACCCACTCTCAATCTTGTGGTGGTGCTCCTCCCGGTAGGACTGACCGTATTAAATCTTTAACCAAAACTGCCCAAGCTTTGAGGTACACTCTCGATGAGGTTTACTGCCAAATGGATGACTTTAATGCATGACTGCAAACGGCATAACACAATTGCCAACACGTTTTGGGCCTCATGTCCTTCTTCTTAGGCTACACACGTGGAAATGGTGATCAGGACTCACCATTACATCTCCCTATTTAATGTCATGTCCTCCAATGGGCTTCTTAACAAATACAGTGCATGTTGGGTAGGGTGGTCCAAATCAAAAACGCAATGGGCTCACCAGAAACACATGGGTGCTCAGATCACATATTTTTGCCCATACTGTATGCATTAGACATGGGAGATGGGATTAATTTATTTGTAGTTACCCCATGAGGAAGGGCAGACTTGCCAGAAATGCATTGGGTTAACATTTTCCATTCTATGCTATGAAGAATAGTGAACTGATGAGTGGCTTGAGGAAAGCCTGATCATCTTTGAAATTGTTGTTGAACCTTGTGAATGAACTTATAGATGAAATTGGATTACTGATGGATTCAACTTGATTGAAGAAGGAAATGAACAGTTTGAATGTATTTAACTGGCAATCTCTTGGCAGTCCATTCTGCGCGCACTGAGCCTGAGGATTTTTGAGCATTTTTCCAAGTGCACCCACTTGCCAGGCCCAAACCTTTCCTTTTACAACATTTAAGGCACCCCTAAGGTAGGCCCATGGGAAGGGTGCAGTGTATGTGAAAGTTAGGACATGTACTGGTATGTTTACATGTCCTTATAGTGAAATATTGCCAATAACATTTTTCACTATTGGTAGGACTAGCTCTCCGATAGGTTATCATTGGGGCTGCTTTGTAACGTCTGACAAGTGTGACTTTAAATTGGGAAAAGCTAGAAATTTTAAGTTTGGGCTCTCTTAAAACGCGTATTTTAGTGAACGTGGTTTTAAAATTGTGTTTTGAAAATGCCACTTTTAGAAAGTGGGCATTTTTTTTTGCTTTACCATAATGTGCCTCTGCCTGCCTATGGAATCAACATCTGGTTTAGACTGACATGGACCTGTTTTTGCATTCACTCGAGACAGTCACACAAAGGGAGTTGAGGTGTGCCCTGCATATCATGATTGCCCATCACCAGGCTGATGGGCCTTCCTGGGGTAGAGTGGTGGGAAGAGTTGTCACTGACACCTGAATAGGGATATGCCTGGCCTCTCACACTGCTGTCTCCACCCCCTGGAGTGTGTCTGGAGACAAGATCAGGAAGGACAAGAACTTGCACTGCAAAGACAATCCTTTGAAGAATGCCTACTTCAAAGGCCAAAAGGGATATAATTATTGGACATAAAATCCCAGAGTTTTAGAACACTTCTGGAACAAGAAGAGACTGCCAAAGAGAAGAGCTGTAATGAGGAGTACTGTCCATTAGCTGTGTGTTGCTTTACTGGGTTGGCCTGCGGTTGCTACTTCTGCTTTGGAGTGGAAAAGGACTGGACTTTGCTGTATATCCTGCTTGTGAAGTTTCTCCAAGCGCCTGTGTGTGTTTAGCTCCTATTGGAAGTCTCAGGCTCATCAAAGACTTCAACTACAGCAACTGCACTCGAATGCTGGGAGTCCTGAACCTGCCAAGTTGAGCCAATTCCAGTTCTGGGCCACTGGAGGCATTTGCTGGGCTGTATGTGTGATCCTTCTTCATAATTTGTCCATGCAACCCTCTGAAAGTGAAAGCCTAAGGAGGAAATACCTAATTATTTAGGCAGCTTTAAGTAGTACCTGGTTCCTGAGTTTTCAATATCATTCTCATTTCTTTTTGCAAGGATTATCTTCGTTCCCTTGAGTCACACACACTCTGGAGAACAGACCCACAACCCGTATGGCACTCTACTACAGTTATGAAGAGAGAAGAGGCATAACTTCCAATATTTTTCAGTGGGGTATAAAGTATCCTCCCCATTCCAGGAGCATGCAAATGAATGTGCCACACTTGGAGCTCTGTATTAGAAATATTTATTCCTCAGCATACAATCTCACACGGCACTCTCATTACGTCATAACCATTAAAAACCCACACCTTAACACATCTCAGCAAGTTATGTAATTCCTCTGTTGAGTCCTCTCAGAACCACAAGGCTCCTAGTGCTCATAGTCTCACGACACTACAGGGTACATTTGCACTTTATCTGGAAAATCTATCACAGCCTGACTCAATGCAGCTGGGTAAATGCAGTGAACAATTGTATGTTTACTCATAGTATTCATGAAATCCATTCCTTCTCCGATGACTGGTGAGTACAGGGAGGGCATCTGTGTGCTATCTCTGCATTTCCTGACTCATTTGGGTGACTGGCCACTTACACCCAGGAAAAGTCAGCAGAGAATGTTAGCAGAACTTCACCAGGGGCTCCTGGTTTGTTCCTTGTGGGAGTAACTGACAGCACTCAGATCCCAATTCTGAAAGCAAAATGTCAGTGTCCATGCAGATTTGTGCCCAAAGAAATGTGTAGCAAGCTAGAGATGGACAATAGCCTACTGGAAAACAGAGCCGTTATTGTGCTAAAGTACAAAATCCAACCAACTATGATGGAGCAAACTTTCCTTTTTAGAGGGGTTTCTGGCAAGGGCGCTCCTTGCCCTCTAACCTATAACATCATTGGCTTATGGGAGCTGTAGAAAGATGTCTCCCTATTTTTATTAAAGGCTCAGGACGCTGCATGCCCCCTGCACCCTGGTTTACGGAAATGCTAAAATGTGATAAAACACATTGCAAAGGACTTGAAAGGCGCTGGAGGAAACTTTATACTGAAGAAACCAAATCTACTTATAAAAATGCCTTAAATAAATACCATGGTCTTTGTATAACCGCTTGCGCTGAGTACTAATTTCAAAAGATTCTAAAGGCTCAAAACTATGCTAAAACTCAGTTTAAAGTAGTGAAGGAACTATCTGGCCCTGGGAAATAGGTGACCTCTCCAGCTCTCTCTCCACAGTCAATGTAAAGAACTCGCTCTCTTTTTTATTGACAAAGTTGTTAACATACACTCTCAGCTGTTGAGCAAATACTCACAGTATGTGTTGTTAGATAGGAAATCTTTCTTGCCGAAAAGCTGACCCTGCATGCTGTTTTGCCCTTATTGCGACACAGGACTACCCCCGCCTCCCGCTGCACGACTCCCGCTGGCTGAGGAGACTGCCGCCGAGCGGAGAGCGGGGGCCGGCAAACTACAATCCCCAAGAACCCCTGTGCCAGCAACACCTTGGAGGAGCGACAGGAGGCGCATAAGAGGCGCGCCCACCCTGCAGAGCGGGGGAAATCTTTCTTGCCAAAAAGCTGACCCTGCATGCTGTTTTGCCCTTATTGCGACACAGGACTACCCCCGCCTCCCGCTGCACGACTCCCGCTGGCTGAGGAGACTGCCGCCGAGCGGAGAGCGGGGGCCGGCAAACTACAATCCCCAAGAACCCCTGCGCCAGCAACACCTTGGAGGAGCGACAGGAGGCGCATAAGAGGCGCGCCCACCCTCCCTCGCGGGACGCCGGGCGAAGCCCGGGCAAAGGGCGGGCCGTCTGTGGCCATCCGGGGCAGGAGGAGGCAGGGCAGGGCCCTCCCTCTTACGTCGGACCTGAAAATTGTCTACAGGTATTTATTCACTGCCCCGGTAATCGAGTATTGACTGTTTAGCCACACGGGCTGTACATTAGACTAACCTGGTGGATAGGGGTATTAGAAGTCACTTTACTGTAAAACACTCAAATAGGAGTGGTATAATGGCTGGCAATTTATTGAACTCCTCGCTACCTGCTACTCTAGGAATGAGTATATTGGGCCCTCTTGATAAGTTTTTTGCACGGACAAAAAGAGATATAGATAGAGAGTTAGAGTTGGCTGAGCGTAGAGCAGAGCGACGCCTTTCTATCGAACTACTTAAACAGACACCCTTACAATCCGTCGTAACTGAGGTTACTTCAACGCCAAATAACTCTATAGTGGGTGAGACAGATTTAGACCTATTCAATACAAATGACATCCCTCTAATTTTTAAAGAAGGTCCACCTGAGATAACACAAAAGGAGCATGTTAGCCCAATTATTATCACCCAAAATTCACGGACTTCAGCCGAGGTTATTGTATCGCACTCATTAATAGATCTGGATGCAGATGCGGCATGTCATACCTTGCCCGTAGCCACATCCCCTTTTGAAGATGGGAAACAAGGGAATAAACACACAGATAAACCAGCAGCTGGAACTATACAGAGTAAGAGAAGTCGCGAAGTATGTCATTCCCCGCCAAGGAAAAAGGCGCGAAATACTGGGAACAGAAAAAAGCCTGAATCTATAAAAGCGCCACTGCCTTCAAAGAACTCCAATAATAAAACTCCCAAGGCCACTGTGAAAGAAGTACCAAGTAAGACACAAACAGGGGAGTGTGCGCCTTCATTTAGCAAGACGCACGGAGGGCTTATAGAGGACATTGAACATCTTCTTAGATCCTTTATGCTCCCTATCTTGGAGAGGGTAAAAATGCTGGGTAAAACCGTGGATCGTATATTGGAGATCCAAACAACCGAAGCAAGGGGACAGAGCAAAGGGGGAGAAAATGGTCAAGCAAACACGCATTTAACACAGAACACAGTGACGCACACTAAGGCTCAGCCACAAACAACCTTAACTCATAATGACAAAAGGGTGACACCGACGGGAACTCTGGCACCCCAGGTGGGAAAAGCTATGACTATGACAAAAAAGGTCCCCGCAGAGGTAGAGACAAGGGAAGTAACTAACCCACCTCAAACTCTATACAAAACAAAACATATTAACACCTTGGCTGCTAGGCGTTTTCCCCCCCTGTGCTGGAAAATGATTGAGTGCATGATTCATGACGAGCTCAGCTCGTCATCAGCACAGCTCAACTGTGCATCATGACGAGCTGAGTCACTAAACTACGTCATTATATTGACTGGGGTCCCCAAGTTAACAGAGGGTAGTATAGAGCCTGACACATCCCTAAAAAACAAAGTAAACCACTGGCTGAGGGCTAACAGACCACTCCCACCACATTTAAATGGGGAGATTATATCTGTTAGACGCTGTGACTGGGTGGGCGTGAGACCAAAAGAAATCGAAGGTGATGTAATCATCATAAATTTCAGGGATCACAGGGTAGTCAACCATATCTCTGATTGGTTCTCGGGAAGGCAGGATGGCTCTGTAACCACCCGAAATTTGAGTTATTTTTATCCTCAAGGTATGATGAAGCCCCGTACCCATCCCCCAAAATGGAGTCACCATAACTCCCGTGCACCAGCTAACTATAGACAACAACCCAGCCTAGATAGGCACAGGTACTATGAGCCGCCACCTGGCTTTTTGCCACATCACCCCAATAGACTTGGACACAGCCTAAGTAGGGACAGGTACTACGATCGGCCACTTACCCCCTTGCCGCAATATCCCAACACGTTTGAGTATGGCCCAGGTAATAACCATTACAGGTACCATGATCTCCCATCCACCTTCTTGCCTCATCATTCCAATGAGTTTGAGTATGGTTTAGGTAATAAATATCACCATACTAACCCAAATTCTTATTGGAATATTCCTCTTCATAATCTCTTTGAACCACTTTCGGGCCTAGATTCAAAAGATTGACTTACTAAATCCAAAATTAAAACAAAAGAAAATAAGGTGAGGGATAAGGAAACTACGCATAAGAGTCCAACATCTGACAAAGGTTCAGGAAGAAAAAGAAACACGACCCTAGACACTGAAATAGGGATGATGAATAAAATTACAAAGGCAAACAGTATAAAGGATAAGGGCAATGAAATCTCAACAGAAAGGGAAGCTAGGAAGAATGCTGGGGGAGAGGCAAATCTGATAACTAGAACAAAAGAACAGTTAATAAACGTAGTAACGTGGAATGTGTGTGGGATTGCCAACAAAGTGACAGAAACTCTTTGGGGTGAGTTTGTAACCAGCATAGACATACTCTGTGTCCAGGAAACCTGGGCTTTAAAGGAGGTGCATATAGAGGGTTTTAAAACTTTTTATGTTCCCGCAGTAATTTCCAACCATGGCAGGAATAAAGGGGGTCTATGTGTCTACGTGTCCAATCGTTTAAACACTAGTACTAGTATAGGTAGATCCACGTCACCCTACTTCCAATTTGTCACGATTGATTTAAATGGTAGGAGTGTGCTGATAGTTATTAATTTCTATAACAACATCGAAAATGCACACTTCAGGGAAGTACTAATGGAAGTGTACAAAGAAATGAGGGAGGTAAAACCCTTGAAAGGGAAGGAATTAATCTGGATATGGGCTGGTGATTTTAACGTAAATATATGTACTAGCGACACATGTGGTTTTGCAGAATATGGGGGGGGGATCAAGGGGAGAGCAGTCATTTCGCTCATCATTCTAAAGGGGAAATCCTAAATCATATTATGGCCAAGCTTGATCTAGGGTTTGCAAATAGGCTATGTTACCCTAAGGTTGAATTTACTTCAACCTTTATGGCAAGAGGACTACAGTCAACTATTGATTTCATAATTCTACCAAATAGGTTTGGTAGTAGTGTTATGAATTTTGAAACCCTTGCTATGGGTCTGAGCGATCACCTGCCGTTAAAGATGGTACTTAACATACAGGATGTTAATATAAATACACTAACTGAGATTTTAACATGGACCCAGAACTTAGAGGTAGCACGCCGAAATGGTATTGCTTTAAAATGGAGCATGGCAGACCCGGAAAAAATTATGCAAAGAATAGTCCATGAGGCTCTCCCATCGCTACTTGTATGTTTAGAGGATAATCCCACAAGTGGAGAAATACTGGAGGCCTTTCTTAACATTACGGAAACTATAAAGGGTGCTCTGACCAGAAAGTGCCTAAAAAAGCAAAACACTCCTACGGGGTGGTTTAACACTGAATGCACTAAGGCACACAATGCGCTAAAAAAGGCCCTAAAAGACCCAGTAAGGGATCCCAAGACCATCAGAGTATTAAGGAAAGCATATAAGGTAACAAGAGATCAAAGGAAGAAAGCAATCAAGGAGAAGGCTTGGCAAGATTTATTGGAGGCAGCGGAAAGTAGAGACCCTAAGCTATTTTGGCAGGTAGTTAATTCACCATTTATTAATAACAAGGCGACAGCTAAAATAGATATAGCTATCGATGAAAATGCATGGGTAGAGTTTTTCTCTAAATTGTATTGTGACACGTTAACCGAGCCACAATTAACAAGTAAGCATCACCCAATCCCACTAGAGTTCGAATTAGAGGAGGTCAAGGTTGCGATTAAATCTTCTCAAAACAATAAAGCCCCGGGCCCAGATGGGATCCCAAGTGATCTTTACAAAATGAACATAGATCTCTGGGCACCTGTATGTTTACGTGTAATGGGGGCATGTTGTGATATTGGGTTCATTAAAACCTGGGCAGAATCACTGATTATCCCTATATACAAAAAGGGGGATAGGGACAGCCCATCCAACTATAGACCAATATCACTACTGGACTCAATAGTAAAAATTGCAGGAAGAGTTATCCTGACTAGACTCCAGGACTGGGCTGAAGATCAAAATATCTTGACCCCAGTACAATATGGTTTCCGCCTAGGGATGGGTACTGTGGAACAAGTGCTAAACTTTGTTCTTTTACAGGGGAAATATACCAGTGCAAAAGAGGGGTGTTTCTACGCAATCTTCGTCGACCTTTCGTCGGCGTTTGATTGTGTTATACATGATAAACTGTGGTTGACATTAGAAGAGATGAAAGTGGATTCTTCGATAGTCCTCTTCCTAAGACAATTATATGCGAATGCCTCTGCCAGAGTAAGGTATGGGCTGGGGGGGGGATGCACAGGGTCTTTTCGCATACAGAAGGGGGTGAGGCAAGGGTGTGTGCTGGCCCCATTCCTTTTCTCTCTTTACACTAACAGCTTGGAGAGGGAATTGGGTGCCAGCAACATTGACTCTCCTAAGGCCGGGAATACGCAGATCAGCTCCCTTTTGTATGCGGATGACACTGTGTTGATGGCAAGAACAAAGGTTGGTGCGCAAAAAGTATTGCATAGATATATAACATACATGGAAGAGAGGGGCCTCAAACTGAATGCAAAAAAGTCCTATGTGATGGCTTCTGGCAAAGGAGGAGCCAGATGTAAACAACTTAAGGCGGCAGGCACCCTACTACAAGCCACAAAAACAATTCCATATTTAGGAGTCACAATCGAGGCAACAGGGGGATGGGGCCCCGAAGTAAAAAACAGAGCGCTAGCATTTAAACGCTCAGTTGCGGCGATAAAGAATTTTGCCAGTAAATTGGGCAGAAAACAACCTGGTATAATGCTTAACATATATGTGGCCAAATGTAGAAGCATCGCCCTGTATGGGGCAGGGATATGGGGATATCATGATGTGACAATGCTCCACATTATTGAAAATGATTTTTTTCGCTACCTTTTGTCCCTTCCGAAAAGCATGTCAAATTATAATTGCCATGTAGAACTAGGCATGGACTATTTGACAGATCTGATTAAAATCCAGCCAATCCTACTCTGGAGGAGAATTTGGGCAACGCAAGAACTGGCTCTCAATCGAGAAATTATCCTGGATGTTAAGAAATTAGCCAACGCAAAAAGAATCAAATGGCTTGAGTATGTGAGGAAAGCCCTGACGGACATAGACAAGCCAGAATGGTATGATAAACCTGAATCAATTGGGAAAATTCCTAAAAAAGCCTTAAAAAACCTGTGTATGGAACATTTTAATACCTTAAGGCTTGGGAATGAAGTCAGCAAAAGAACTGTTCTTGAACATCAGCCGCTGCTGATTACCTTCAAAATGCAACCCTACCTAACTCTGATCACTTTGGGATTTGAGCGCTTTGTCCTGACCAGATTCAGGTTCAATATATTTCACCGTCTGGTCTCATATCCGGAGAAAAATGACTGGAATAGAACTCTGGCCCCATGCCCATGCGACAACATATATATCCAGTCTACCTTCCATTTGGTACTATTTTGTAAACTGTATAAAAAAGAACGGGCGAGATGGTTGAAATCTTATCTTAGAGATGGGGCTTGGAGGCAATGTAGGCCAGCTTATTTACATCTCCAACAATTAGGAAACCCCCTATGTATTAGTTCTATGTCGATGTTTTTAAAAAGCGTCGTAAAATCACGGAATCTATTATGAAATTATTAATTATCGATTTATCACCATACTTGGATTTAATGCTGTTTTTATAACTATTTATTGTGTGTATCTATAATGTGTAATTTGTTTACTATGTACTGCTTTTATGATTTTTTACTTGGTGAAAATCGAATAAAGTATTTGAATTGAAGTGTTGTTAGATGAAGTTGACTCACCTACTATTAGGCAGAACCCTAGGCTTACTTATGCAGCTGATTCCACACATAGCGTAAGCCCGCCACTTAAACTGGACACCTGGATACTACTTCTTTAAACCGCATCCTCCACTCCACCAAAATAGGTTCCCCCCTTGATCCCTTCCCCTACCTGCCCATGTGTTGGGACAGCTGGATCCTTCCATACAATCAATGGTAATGGATCTTCTCAATGTCTCTCTGAAGGAGGGGATAGTCCCCCAAAGATGGAAACATGCACTGGTTAGCCAACTCTTAAAAAAAATGAATTTAAATCCTTCCAACCCGTCTAATTTCCGTCTCATCTCTCTGCTCCCCATTTTTTCAAAAATGTTGGAGGAGCACGTTACCTACCAGCTGTACTCCTTTGTGGTAACCCAGAATTTTCTTCATCCCTCCCAACCTGGCTTTAGAGCTGGCTTCTCCACTGAATACACCCTCTGGGGTCACAGAAATGCTAAGGCACCACTTGGATGAGGGTGAAACTGTGGCACTCATCCGTTTAGATCTTAGCGCTGCCTTCGACACGGTGTCCCACCATATCCTCTTGGGGGAATTGCAGACATTGGGCCTGTTCGGAAAAGCCTTGGAATGGTTTTGCTCCTTTCTTAAAGACTGAACCTTCCAGGTCTCCTCTCATTCATCCAGTTCAAACTTTCACGCCTCCCCCTGTGGAGTTCCACATGGCTCGTTGCTGAGCCTTCTACCATTTAATATATATGTCCGCCCTCAGCTGTGGTGGTCAAAAATGTGGGACTGTCTTTCTTCTCTTATGCTGACAATACACTGATTATGTTTTCCCTCTCTTTGCTACATGGGCATTAGCCCTCAGACCTCAACTTGGGCCTGAGCAAGGTCTTCCTCTGGATGCAGAATAATCTGCTCAAACTTAATGGTGATAAAACTGAAGTCATGATTTTAGGCAAAATGAATGATCTCATGGGGCCTCAGCATTGGCCCTCGGAACTGGGAGCTCCTCCCGTGTCTGCTAGTAGTGTTAAGAACCTGGGGTTCATTGTGGATGAGTCACTATTGATGAAACAACAAGTGGCCAAGGTGGCATCCACCTGCTTTGCAGTATTGAAGTGGTTAAAAAGATCCTATGGCAGATTTCCGTTCCAGTACAGAGAACGGTGATCCAGGCCCTTGTGATTTCAAGACAGGATTACTGTAATGGCCTGTATTTGGGAGCCGATAAATCCTCCATCTATAGACTGCAGCATGTGCAGAACGCAGCTGCCAGGCTTCTCTACCACCTACCCAAGTTCACTTCTGTTTCCGGCATTCTTCGTGACCTACATTGGTTGACTGTGTCGAAGCGTATCAAGTTCAAAGCAGTCTGCTATATGTTCAGGGTCAAATCAGGATTTGCTCCTAAATATCTGATAGATGTGGCCCATCTATACCATCATTCCTGTCCATTGTGATCTGCTCAACAGATCTGGTTCATGGTTCCCAAAACCCGACTGGCCCGCATGAAAGGCCGGTCTTTATCCTATCCAGGGCCGACACTATGGAATTCCTTGCCTGCTTCTTTGAGAGATTCAACATCTCTTCTCGTGGTCTGCGAGGGTCTTAAGACCTGGCTGTTCTAATTTGCTCTCTGTTTCCTCCCTCTCTGTTCCCTACCCTTGCTTTGCACTGGGAAACCAATTGGGGTAGCTGCGCGCACTACAAATATCGGAATAATAATAATCACCAGAATATAATTTGATGGACACTGCTGACAAGCAACTGGCAAAGTTCAAATCACAGGTGCCTAGGTAGTTTTTTTTAAGGAACCCTTGTACATTCTCTAGACATAGTCCTGGAAGAAAGAAGTAGCAGCAGTAGTGAGGAATGACTGTCCGTGTTGCTCTTTATGGCCAGCATCCATCCTTTTTCTTGCAACCACCATTTTTCTAAAAATATCAATGTATGGACTGAGAAAATTGTTAACTCTAAGGCAACACCAATGGAATGAATACAGAGCATTAATGAAATGTACATATTTTGATATTCATAATGAACATTATAAACAACATGCATGTCTGTGGACATTTAAACACTCAAAACAAATTGGCATAATGGGGGCTTCCATCTGTCCCAAGCCACTGGACCAAATTTATGTATTAAGACTAGTAGTTCTTTGACGCAGTTACTGCAAACCCCATAAATGCTGTCACAGGGAGGGCTTTGCAGTGAGGGTCAATGGGGCTTATGGGAGTGGGTTGGAAAACAATGGAGCATCTCCCCACCTCAGTGACACCAAGGGACACCAGAGAGTGTTTGTCATGGGTGAACTTACTTTCTATCACACAAACTAGATCTTGTGTAAGTCACAAAGCTGTAGGTGCAATGTATGGACTTTCACAATAAACAGTAAGCACTTTTTTGTATTAAGTACATGTTTTTGTACAATTGTGCTGTCAAACCATTGGTTGGCCCACACCATACTTGTTTCAGATTTTTTTAATGGGATAACACAAACCCTTCTGGAGAGGTTGTGACTCTTGGTGCACTGTTTCAGTTCTAAAAGGGAATGTGTATAAACGTGTTCCGGAGCTGCTTTTAGATCCTAGTGTAACTCTGCGACATGGAATATTAAAATACCACGAGCGTTGTTACGTTCTTTTACCCGGCTGCACCAGGTCGCACTCCACCAACATAAAAGAGTACCATTGACATTGCATTCTTCAATCGCATATTGACAATTCACAAAACCAAATTCACGGCTGAAAATGTATGCTTGGCGAGTATCTACCAGAGCAAACCTAGGACTTACTGCTGCATAAATGTACCTCACAGCTCTGTCTAAATATGCAGCAGTGAATCACATAGCAATTCAATTCAATTCATTAAGTCTTTATTGCGATTGTTCATCATCAAAGACAATAGTATCTAAAATTGATATAAACATTCCAACACTTAAAATACACCATGGTAATGGAAAAGATAAACCTTAGTTCTGTACACATCATCATAAATTAATAAATAAATACAAGTATATTTTAAAAACAGTTCCTTAAAAAGAGATTAAATTAGTGAACCAGCATACAGACTTAATTCAACAACAGTTGTTTTACAAGGGGGCGTGTCATCTTCCAAGCTCAACTCATGCCCCTAAGATAGATCCTATCTTACATTGTGTATCACTACTGACCCTCCCCTTTTTAATGCTTATGGCCCATGCCCAACTTAGAAATGTTGACACTCCAGTCACAACTAGATTGGTAGGGTCTGATTTAAGAATTCTCCTGGCAACCATCGCCGATCTTGTGTTTATGAGCAGGCACACTGGTTTAAGCCAGGTTATCCTAGGCAGATGGTAAGCTGGGCATACAAATAGGAAGTGATCTATGTTCTCACTATGGTCTTGACAGAAAAGGCACTTGTCGCTACCAACGGGGTTCCATTTGCTTGTAAAACAGCGTAGCGGCAGTGTGCCCATTCTGAACTGGCGGTAGAGCTTACGATCACTCGGCTTAGTGATAAGATCCCAATATTCTTCCATATTGGCTTCATCCTTAATGTCGAGGAAAACCCTCATCAGAGACTGGTTTGTATGGGAAGAAATCCTCTCAATTTTAACCAGCTCCCAATATGCTGCTCTATAGGTCTTCTTAGGTGGAAAATCCGCAACCTCAGGATGTTCCCATAAATTACTCATCCCTATTTCAATCAGCAGGGACCTTATTGCAGTTAACCATGGGATCTTATGTGATTGGCTGAACCTCCTCACTTTCAACAAGGCCTTGGCATACAAGGAGAGATCCGGAGTAATCCAAAGACTCCTCCAGAATGCTAATGGTCTATAACGTGCTACATCTTAGATAGCACAGCAGCCCAAGTCGAGGAGCAGGGGTAATAGGGGGGTTGATTGCGGTAGACCAACTATAGATCTCATAAACTTGTTTTGTGCCTTTGAAAGAGGAGCTAGGTTGCTAAAACCCCCAGTCTCGTTTTGGAAATAATCAAGGTGTCGTCCGCGAACATGAGCAGTGGTACTTTCATGCCGGCCAGTATTTGCGCGTCAATTGGGTGGTTTACAAAGTACCGGACCACCCCGTTTATAAATAAGGAAAACAAGGTGGGGGCCACCACACACCCCTGTCGGACCCCTTTCGAAACCTTAAACTTTTCAGTGGTATCACCCGGTTTGCCCCAGCGAACCTGCGCATAGGTTTTCTCATGAAGTTTAACCAGAATAGCAACCAGATTTGGGGGCATCTCCATTTCCTCTAATTCCCTCCACAATTTCATCCGTGGAATAAGATCAAAAGCGGAGTTCAAATCCACAAATGCCGCAAAAAGCATACCCCCTCCTAAAACCACCTCCTTCCAATAGATTAAAACAAACCTAAAGGCCTGGTCTAGAGTACTTGTGTGTGACCGGAAGCCAGCCTGAAGAGGGGTAAGGACATTGGTTTCAGTCATCCATCCTTGAATCCTCCCGAGAACTAGTCTGGCTACAATCTTCTGAACAGCATCGATATGACTGATTGGTCTATAGTTTGCTGGTTCAGAACGATCCCCCTTCTTATAGATCGGTAAGATCTCTGCACCGGATCAGGATTCCGGGAGTGGAGCGCCACTTACTATAGCGTTCGCTAGGATCTTTATGTACGGGACCTATAGATCTTTAACTTGTCTAAATAAATCTGCGGGGATGCAGTCTGGCCCCGGAGCCCTACCACTCAGGGCTATTTTTATCGCAGACTCAACGTCGCTACAAGTAAAATTCAAAGGTTCGTGGTGTGAGATGAGCTGGATAAATTCCTCACTACTAGGTAATGATTTAAACTGTATTTCAAAAAACTTCACCCACCGTTCAGGCACAACATGATTACTCAGAGCCTGTGACTGTGGGTTATTTCCCCATTTGACTAGGTGCCAGAATTGAGCCATGTTTCTCACATTGCATGCCTGTAGCAGGTTCTGCCACCTTTCTTCGTCCCACTCTCTCTTAGCTAATCTCTGTGCGGTTTTATAATTAGTTTTGGTCTGCTTGATGTTAGCCTGTGACCTAGTTATAATAGCTACAACAAGGGCTTTATAAGCCTTCCTACACGTGTTATTGTACCATGAGCTTGGTTTCGGGGATCTAGCCTTTTTACCAGTATTTACTTTAACAAACAAATTTTTCAGGCCCTTAAAAAGATTATAGTGAACACCCGGTAGGATGGCATTTAGCACCTCCTGGGACGGACAATCGGAGAGTTTCACCAGTGTCCCCGAGACCATGTCTCTCATCCGAGTAACACCACTGTCATTATTAGCTATCTTTGCCCACCGAACCCTTCTTAGGTCGTTAGTGACTGCAACCGTTCCAATGAATTGTTCCTCCTCCCTCTGTGTGGTACTACAAAAACTTCTGTCATTAATTTTTAAAACCTGGGGATTATGATCACTTTCCGGCCTCTTTTAGACCTCCATGTCTAGCACTTTGGGCCAAAATTCCACATTAACAAGAAAGTAGTCTATACCACAACTGGTTCTACCATTGTCAAACGTCTTAGCACCCTGCTTATCTGATTTTGTTCTACCGTTAGCTGCCCTCAAGCCCCTTCCCAAACAGAGCCCCTTCAATTGTAGGGCAGCCTCGAACCATTTCCTAATTGGTTGGAGGTCTAATTGGGGCACGCCCCATAACGCGTCCACAGCTTCACCTAGCCTACCGTCTTCAACATCCAGGGGCTCGAAGCTACAATTAAAGTCACCTGCGATGATCCTGTTACTAGTAACCATATCATGCACCAGGTGACCCTCCAAGGCTTTGATTACATTGGGATAGGGTGAAGATACCTTCAAGGGATTTTAGTAAAACAAGAATTTTGGAATCACTTAAGGAATGAAATCGTGTGGGCTTAGTGATTTGAGCCCACTATTGCTGGTTATGCAACAACAGACATTGATGTATATTCAAGACTGTCACTTGTTAGTGATCAGAAAAAGGAGAGAGCAAAAAGGGATTGAAAGACGGGTGTATATTTGAAAAAGTAGTTAATCTTTTATCAAATCAAGTTAAAATGTTGGGTACAAGATGAACAGCAATGACGCAGAAGGGAAAATACATTAGTCTACACATCCCTTACTACATCAATTGCTCAAGCTTTTCTACCTATCACAGAATTAATTAAACATTCAATGGTAGATAAAGCCACAGTCGACGTTTCGGTCTCTATTCTTTCGTGTGAGAGACCATCCTCAGGACATGGATTTCATATCTTGAGTACCCTAGAAACGATATCAGATTAATAATTAAAATACTGTCTCTACCCATTGAAGGGATAATCTACATCATATATATAACACCCCAAAAGCTCTCAATTATTAAAAATGAAAATTATATTGGAAAATACCTATTAATGGAGACACAATCATAGCAGTTGTGAGATAATAGATTCAATCCATTTCATGAGCTTTCAAATTTCATATAATATTTACACCATAAATGACATTCAGAGGATACATTCCACAAATAGAATCATCGTGTTTAAGGAATGCTTCACTCTTGCGTAATGCATATCGTAGTCAATGTTAATGAAGACACAGTCATAGCAGTTGTGGAATACAAAGTTTTCAATACAATTTATGAGCTTTCAAATTTCAGCTATTGTTTACACTGTGACTGACATTTGAAGGATACATTCTGTAAATAAAATAGAACAAAAAATCATCGTGTTTAAAGAATGCTTATATCTCGTGCACTGCATATCGTAGTCAATAAAAATTCAATATCATCACAATATCATACATAACACATCTGTCGTCATTTGTATTGACATAAAAAAGTATGTCTTCACACAGGGAATCTGTTGGAATGACACCAAGTGTTAACATTCTATGCTTGGTTGAAATATTATCCTGCAGAGATTAACAAACTAGAACAGGGATATATTTCTCAGATTGTTTAAAAATAATCCACAAGTAGAGTGAGGGCTAGTTGAAAAAATTACCCCTTATTTGTAACATATTTTTATACCTTGTTCATATAAGCGCACGGATCAGAGACTCGATTGCCTAGCGCTGCTGCCGGTTGAGTATTTAGCGGTTTGCGGTGACGTGCCCTGTGTTAGAATGATCAAACAGAGTAGGTTTTAGTTACATTACATATCCCTATATTAAATTGGGTTTTTGTTCAAATCACTGATTCCTTGCTTATTACCTTATGGGAGCCAACAGGTGTCCCGGGCAGGTAGATGATTTGCACCGCGAAGGCTAAGAATTGCCGTAAGGAAGCCTGTATTTGCGGATGATATAAAGGCGATAAAGGTTGCGGTAAGGCTAATGATATCCCACATTTGCATATATAATTTCAAACTTTAGACTTAAGGTTTGCCGTTAATCTGGTCTTTCGCCCATATATTCTTCGGCCTAAAACCAGCCTTTATATCTGAACACTCTGTATTGTTTATGTAGCTGGCAAACGAACTAATTGGTTGGTACCAGTGGATAGAATATTGGTACCAATATGTATAAAACTGATTTTGTGATATCGAGTTCGACTATATATTCTTTATGACAAAAAATTCAGCTAACTAAGGCTGTCAGAATTTTGAGGCAAAGGTGAGTATTAGCTTAATAATCACTAAATACCTGTCCAGTCAGTCACTTCCAGAAGCCACAGATTTAAAAAGAAGAAAGAGGATCCTCGATAGTTTTAGAAGGTTCCCTAATTGCGGTACAGAAAAAGAACAGGCATTAGATTGAACCCGTAAAAGTTCTACCGTGATTGACATTAAGTTCAAATACGTTGGTGTATAGTTAAACTAAACGGGTCAGTACATACCTTACACATTAGAAGGTATAATGGTGTCTTCTTGCCAATGTTTCTCGGTCAGGTAGTTTGCTCTAAAAGTATAAGAGGCCACCATCCGATTTAGTATTTAATGTATAGAAATCGATCTATATAGTTCAATAAGCAGCGAAATGTGCGTAGAGTCCTGGCTCTTAGAGAATAAATACCTGGATAAATGAGTCAGAGTCCGTCCTCACGCTGTAGTTGCTTCAGCAGTAGATGCAAGAAGTGTGACCATCGGTTCACACGAGTTTATACTGTTGTCGTTTGGAGATCGACAGAGGACTGAAAGGCTAACAAGTCTTGAGATTTAATGAACAAATGGGCAGCCATTTTGTAGTGGTACATTATGCACTTTACCGGTGGATAGATTTGTTACCTATTGCATAATGTAGATTGAAGCATTCTTTAAACACGATGATTTTTTGTTCTATTATATTTACAGAATGTATCCTTCAAATGTCAGTCACAGTGTAAACAATAGCTGAGATTTGAAAGCTCATAAATTGTATTGAAAACTTTGTATTCCACAACTGCTATGACTGTGTCTTTATTAACAGTGACTAGGATATGCATTACGCAAGAGTGAAGCATTCCTTAAACACGATGATTCTATTTGTGGAATGTATCCTCTGAATGTCATTTATGGTGTAAATATTAGCTGAAATTTGAAAGCTCATAAAATGGATTGAATCTGTTATCTCACAACTGCTATGATTGTGCCTCCATTAATAGGTATTTTCAAATATAATTTTCATTTTTAATAATTGAGAGCTTTTTGGGTGTTATATATATGATGTAGATTATCCCTTCAATGGGTAGAGACAGTATTTTAATTATTAATCTGTTATCGTTTCTAGGGTACTCAAGATATGAAATCCATGTCCTGAGGATGGTCTCTCACACGAAAGAATAGAGACCGAAACGTCGACTGTGGCTTTATCTACCATTGAATGTTTAATTAATTCTGTGATAGGTAGAAAAGCTTGAGCAATTGATGTAGTAAGGGATGTGTAGACTAATGTATTTTCCCTTCTGCGTCATTGCTGTTCATCTTGTACCCAACATTTTAACTTGATTTGATAAAAGATTCACTACTATTTTAAATATACACCCGTCTTTCAATCCCTTTTTGCTCTCTCCTTTTTCTGATCACTAACAAGTGACAGTCTTGAATATACATCAATCTCTGTTGTTGCATAACCAGCACTAGTGGGCTCAAATCACTAAGCCCACACAATTTCATTCCTTAAGTGATTCCAAAATTCTTGTTTTACTAAAATCCCTTGAAGGTATCTTCACCCTATCATACTTTTTGCCCAAACCCTCAAGGGTATACTGGGTTGCCCACTATTAACTCTTTGATTACATTAGAGCCCCTGCCACCCGGTAGCCCCCGCGAGTAAACATTAAAGATAGTTATGTCTAAGCCATTTTGTGAACTAACTCGTATGGCCAAGATATCTGGACACTCGATGGATAACTCACCCACCCTTATCCCCTTGAGTTGTCTCACCCAACAAGTCAGCCCACCAACTAGTCTCCCCCTTAAACCCCTTGTTGCAGGCTTAATAAAATGTAAATAGCCGGGATGATAAGCTCCCTCTATGGACTACGTCTCCTGAAATAACCACACATCAAGTAGCAAAAGTATAAAGTGGGTGGACCAACCATGATTTGCATTGAAACTTTGTGAATGCATGCGAACATGTGAGTTGGAGGGCATTATCAAACTTCTCTCTTTGGAAATCTTCAGAGATTTGCTTCTGCAAATCATTGGAATAAATCCTTTTCTATGGTCAGAAGAGTAATGTAATACCCCAAACATTTATGGGGTGAAAGGATTTCTCCAGGAAGGAAAATGTTTTACCGCAGAGAAAATAAAACTTCTACATAGCAGTCTTTGCAAATGAAGAAGTTACCTGTATATGCCATCTGCATTTTGCAAATAGTAACATCCAACAATGGTACATGAATAAAATGTCACATGGCATTACCAGCAGTGTGCCTGTGGGATGCCTGCGGCTGGAACAGCTTTCAAGTCGACTATTCCCAATGTTTGTGGATTTCAAAAAGTAGTAAATATGCACCGGCCATTTATAGGAAAATGTTTATGGTACATATTTACCACATTCTTTGTAAAGTTTCCGATCCAAAAAAATAAACAGGGCTAATGAAGCTACATTCTTTTGGCTTCTTGAGTAATAGGGAAAAGAGCAAATGATATTTGCACTGAGCCAAGAATACCACACACTGCATATTATTATCGCTATATTTATATACTAAGAAGTGAAGAAAATACACGTTCTTCACTTTTTTAAATTTGAAACATATGGCAACCTCCAAGGCAAAATAAGTGTGTTCCATTTTACTTACATAAATAGCAAAAACAGTGCCAAATTACTATTATTTTTGCATGCTGAAATGAGTATGAAAGTACAAATTTAAATATGAAAAGTCTGCTTGCAAGATTAGGAGATAAACCAACACAGACATAGAAACTTGACTCATAGGACTCCCAGATCCAACTATCAAGCCAAGAAGACATATATTTGGATTGAGGCACCCCCTACGCCCCCGTGAAGGTGCGTCCCTGCTTTCAATTGTGAAACGAGAGGGATTTTGGTAACCATCTTTTTTCTTGCATTACCACATCAGAAGAGTGAACGTTAGGATTTGTGAAAATCCACATTTGTAGAAATGTATGATCAATGTGTAAAGATCCTGAAATTCCTGAGATTCAAGAGACGTCTGTGAGAGAAAGAATTTGCAACTTCACACATCTTTGGGGTTTGTTTATGTGTACAAATACCTGCAGTGTCTAGGAAGATTGCACTGTAGGAACTTGCCCAGATGCCCCGGGGCTATCAGTCATTGCTTTCTGAGTCTGCGTAAAGACACATAAATGTAGACAGACAAGACATGGGTTAGTCATCCTCTTGAAGGCATGACCCATACTTGGGAAAGATGACTGGACAAACTCTAAACCTTAAGCCTCTGCTTGTGGTGACTTAACAGACTTGGGCGATCAGAGAGACTGACCCAGATAGTAAAAGGAGCCTGACTCACCCTGGGAAAGCACACAAGGGCTATTAGCTGGGAAGGCAATGATGCACCATTATGTAATTTCTGCCAATCATGTCACTGGAAAATGACTCCGCCCACCAGCTTGCACGTCACATACCACACACATGTCCTACAGCCAATTGGAAACCACTTGGTCCCAGCCCTTTAGATACTCCAGGAGGGAAGTGCTTAGGGCCTGCCCTTGGTGAACAATGGAATATAGGTCTAAATGCCTAGACTGTGAGTGACGAGAGATGATAAAGTCCTAGGACATGCGGTACCTCATACTTTAAAAGAAGCCCTATTAATGTGTAGAAATAACAGCTGCCGGGGAAGCATTATTTTTGAAGCAATCTACGTGCCTGTGCTGTAATACCGAACATTCCAATCACACCTCTTTCAGAAGAAGAGGATGTTCTCACAGAAGAGTGGAATGTCTGACCTGCCCAGGCATGAGAAACAGGGTTAAAAAAAACCTCATTGTTTTTAGTAAGAGACTGATCATCTAGGTAGCAGTGCAGCTGTGGGGTGGTCTTTCCCCTTTGAAATGTACAAAGGACAGAAAATATTCCAGCTGCGGGTGGCTACACAGTGTCCTGAGGCAGCTCTGAAACACATCACCGGTGCACCTTTTTTTTCTCAGACGGAACACATCAAAAAGAGCTGATGAGCACATCCGTGAAGAATTCCTTGGTGTGTCTCTACTGTATGCAGTCAAAACCAGACATAAAATTGAAAGAGTTACATGAAAAGCAAATTTAATGCCCTGATCTGTAGAATTTCTCTTGGAAATGTAATGTTTCATGAACTGCAGGGTTTGTTGGAAAATCAATCTTGTTCTTAGGAGGGGTCATTTTTTTTGTTATTTATCAGTATGTGGAAGTGAATAGCAATGCAAATCTGAAAAATGTCGTAATTCCACTTCTTTCTGCCACAGAAGAAAGAGAGGTGAACCACAGCAAATCAACCATGCTTCAAATATCTTCTTCAACCCCAGTCTCGCAACAGGATCACTTATATGAGGCTGCTAGACCTTCCAATTCTCGACTTCAGCCCGCTGTGGGCATGAGGAATGACGGCTTCTTGCAGGCTTAGTAATTGCCAGAGCGGGTCCTGGCTACATCTGCTGTGCTGCTGCCCCCACCTTATGCCAACGTCCGACGTCGCCTTCTGGTCCCACTTTGCAAGGGCAATTTCATCAGAGCTGTAGACCTGCGCTTCACTCACAGCACACTCCTCGGATCCGAGCGAGGGTAGGGAAATTCACTAACATCATTGTAACCACACTGCACACAGCCCAGTTCCAAGAACTTTGCTAAAGGTTCCATGAGGGTTACTTGAGGGAAGACAATCCAAGCACTCCCAACATGTAACGATTTTATTGACCGAACATGAACAAAATCTATGTAATGGCAGTGCAGCAGTGAACAACAGCAACCTGGAGCAACACATGGGATAGTACCTGAGACCTATTAAAAGGTCATGCAGGCCTCAAGAAGGCTTTTAGCGCCTCAGAACTTTAACACGTCACCTTTTATAACTATTGTTTTACTCTACTATTCTTGTAAAGTGAAATATTGACACTTTGGGCAAAGGTTTTTATTAATTATGCACAACAAATAAAGACAGCAAATCACCCCCCCCCCCCCCACACCCCAATATTTGTAGGTCAGGTTCGCTCCAACTCAAATAAAATAATTGTGCACCTACAGTAGAAGTTTGTGCTTTTTCCTACAGAAGTATGTAAATACTAGCAGCCTGTCCCGACGTTGTCTGGGTATGAATTGCTGCCGGCCAGTAGTATATTGTTTTGTAGGATTTCGTTTAGATAGCATTTCTTATCTGTGACAGGCCTGGGAAACGCTCCGATTCACAGTGCACTGCTGATGCACTTAAGAGTGCGCTTTCAGTAGTTTCCCTACTTTATTTTTCCTTGCAATATTATATACTGCGAACTCGACAAGATGGCATGAGCACAATTTACATTACAGAAGAACACATTCATTTGAGGTAGGCAGGGGAAGACAAAGCGATTTGCCTGGAATCCTAGGATGTTGAGCTGATGCCGAGATTCGAACGTAGCTCCCCAGCTCTAAAGTTCGCAATTCTAGAACTTGTGGTGGGAGGTGTGTCTAAAAGTGTATGTCGGTGCTGGCCATCAATGAGAGAGACCTGTGCATTGTTCAAATGGGTGGTGAAAAAATATGAGTATGTTGCTGGATATGTGGGCCGCCGTGCCACCAATGTACTTACCGGGGGTATTCCGCAACTTTCTTTCCGCATACCATCACTCCGCATACTTTCATTACGAAAGTACCATGACTCCGCAATGCCATTATAACGCATGGCATTACATTTTATATGCTTTTACCACGCATACATTTACAACGAAATTCGTTGTAAATGCATGAATGGTAAAAGCATGTTTTTTTTAAATGTTTGGATAAGGTAAGTATGGGTATAGGGGTATATGTTTTGGGGTACTGAGGTATATGTTTTGGGGTGTTTGGGTATTTTAAGGGTTCAGATATAGTTTTGGGTTATGGGGTACAGGGGTAGTTTTAGGGTTTAGGGATAGGTATTAGGTTTGGGGTACAGGGGTATTTTTAGGGTTCAGGGCTAGGTGTGGGTTTTGGGGTATAGGGCTATTTTTAGGGTTATGGGGTAGGTTTGGGTTTTGGGGTACAGGGATATTTTAAGGGTTCAGGGCTAGGTTTGGGTTTTGGGGTACAGGGGTATTTTTAGGGTTCAGGGCTAGGTTTGGGTTTTGGGGTACAGGGGTATTTTAGGGTTCAGGGCTAGGTTTGGGTTTTGGGGTACAGGGGTATTAATAGGGTTCAGGGCTAGGTTTGGGTTTTGGGGTACAGGGGTATTTTTAGGGTTTAGGGATGGGTTTGGGTTTTGGGGTACAGGGTATATTTATAGGGTTAAGATGGGTTAGTGTTTAAGGGTGTTGGTGTATTTTAAGGAGTAAGGGTGGGTTATGATTATGGGGTGCAGGGGTATTTAAAGGGAGCAGGGTGGGATTAGCACACAATATGAGACATGGCATGAAGGGCGGAACGTACCACACGCCCCCAGCATTTGTCACGCCCCCAGCACATGCCCACAGCACAACGCAGACACGCCCACAAGAGACTACTTTGCTGGCACGGTTCTTTTACCGTTTAAATGTATATGGTGGGCGTCTGCATAGCCTATGTCGGTCTGTTGCAACTGCCCTTTCCAACGCTGTATTAGGTGTTGTGATTGGTGCTGTGGTTCCTGAGATTACCCGCCTCAAAGGTTTGGGCTCTCTCTTTATTATATTGGTATGGATATATACTCGGCAATGACATGGAGGATGTACAATGAGTTTTGTAAGAAGCAGTGAGACGTGATCTGAGATGTAAAAAATACTCACAGCTGTGACCTAGTCTCAGTGCTTTAAATGTGCCGGTAATGTCCGGTACGGAGTACCAACACTTTTTTTTTTTTTTAGAGGGAGAGTACCTTCATTTCTCAAGAGGAACGTAATACTTTTAATTAGAGAGTACCAGTACTTCTCAGAAAGAAACAGGTACTCTTGCACAGTTCTTAATTTATAAAATAATAAGTGCTGGTGCCCAAAGTTTTCTCAGAAGCTCGCAACCAGGGCTGATGAATGTCAGAATTGCCAAATACCAAGGCTGTGTAGTCTTGGTTCAACCTCAGGACCCTTTCTTCCATCACAAGACACTCCATGCCCTTTAATTTTACTCTTACAAGTTCTTTGTCAACCCTGCAGTCTATCTTTGTCACTTTTCTGTCTTGTCTCATTCCTCCTTTTGTCTTTCTTGCTCTGGGTCAAAGTCTGATGAGGAGAAGTAAGTGCGGGTCCCCAAAAATGAGGGCTATTGGCCACACCTGCAAGCACATGCTCAAATCCAGCACTGAGTGTATACCAATTCTACATGCTAGTACCAGGCTTGACTGGAAAGACCCACTTGCTTTTTTCATGTCTCTAGTCTCTACAAAGAAGATGCCATTGTCCAAAATGAATGAAGTTGGTGCAGTTGGACCATTGCATGTGAGGAATGGTGAGTAGAGGGTCGATCCACTCCAGAAGTGTGGTGTTCCCTAAAACAACTGTTGAAGGGTAAAGGCATAACGTACTGGCTCTTTTCCATGGGTGCTTGTTTAAGGTATCGATTACAGTACCTGGTACTCACAAATCTATTTACCAAGAGACTGGCATTATCTACTTCTGCCCCTAGTTCATTTTAAATGAAATATATAACCATTCTGGGATGGTTGATGTTCCTTATGACCAGAGGCTGCTATAATTGAATATCTGGAATTCTGCTGTGGTGGGAGAAGAGCTTCTCAAGCCTTCTTTGTTCCATGCAAAGTTCTTCTTGACCATAGAAGGGAATGATCTACAGGGGTCTTGTAGAGCTGGTGTGCAACCAAGGCCGGTGTTTGCCAGACAGCCAGTCTCCCAGAGTTGGGGGTCACCTCTTGAAGCCTGCACTTTCTGCAGCATAGTTGAATGTTGTTAGACCTGGCATCATTGGTGTGAGTCTCCCTTTCATTTTTGTCGGATTGCCTCCTCTGTTTTGATATGTTTTTGCTGGTTGTATGCTTTGGGCACTGCACCACTGCTATTCAATGCCACAGTGCAAGTGCTCCCTATGTTAAATTGATGTACTAATTAGTGATTCCATGATTGGGTTATTTGGTTTACTTGTCAGACCCTAGTACAGTGCACCATGTGTGCCCAGGGTTTGTAAATCAAATGCTGCTGGTGGGCTTGCAGCACTGGTTGTGCCACCCACAGAAGCAGCTTGTAAAGTGTGTCTCAGGCCTGCCATTGCAAGGTCTGTGTAGTCTGTGACTGCCATGTCGACTTGGCCAGTGCACCCACTTGCCAGTCCCTAAAGAGTCCCTTTCTTTCATATCATTGTAAGTATAAGGTAGGACATGCCCTGGTGTGTGCAGCATGTCCTAATAGTGAATTACAGCGATTTTCATTTTTCACTATTGCAAGGCTACCTGTTCTCCATATGCCAGAATGGGCAGTTAGATTATTACATTTTATAATCCTAACTGACTCAGGGAACATGGTAGAAATTCGAATTTAGTACGCCTGAACTCAGAATGATAAAATATATCTTTTAGTAAAGTTGGTTTTAACATTCTGTGTTTAAAAATACCACTTTTAGAAAGTAGGTATTTTCTTGTCTAACTATCCAAAGCCTGCCTCTGCTAGGTTGTGTATTCCTTGTCTGGAGTTTGAGTGACATGGCTCGGGGATTCCAAGAGACAGAAAGAGTCAGCCCAGTGGTGAATAGGGAGATCTGCATCTAGATGGGAGGGAGGAGTTGTATCTGGGACCTGAATAGGGCTGGGCCTTCCCTCCACAATGCTGGCTCCACCTCTTGGGGTGCAGCTGATGTATCTGCCATGCACTGTGAAAGAAGAGAAGGAATCATGTCAACAAAGTGCTCCAGGGCTCTGCTTTCCCTCCACTATGCTAGCCCCACCTCCGGTGGAGCGTCTGATGTTTCTGCCCTGCACTGTGAAAGGAAAGAAGGAGTCCTGTAAACAGAGTGCTCAGGAACTGGTTTGGACTAGACAGAGGTCTCTCTGCCTTCAGAGAACAAAGGAGTTTGGGGTATACATTTTGGGACTCAGACCCAAGAACTTTAGATCACTTCTGGGAACAAGAAACCTTTTGCCAAGGAGAAGAACCAAGGAAGCTGCAGGATTTTGGAATGCCCCTCTGCCAGTGTGATGTTTGCTGGGTTGGCCTGCAGTGGTTTCTTTATTGCCAAAGGAAAGGAGAAGGAACTTTTTAAGGACTTTCATCATCTCCAGACTATTCTCCAAAGGCTTGAATTTGTGCTTGCCTCCTGTGGAAGTCTCAGGGACAAAAGACTTAATCTCCAGCTCCCCCCTGAATTTTCTTGCTGGGAATTCTAACTGCAGAAGCCTGCGTGTCGCTGGGAGCTGAAAGCGCGACGTAATGAGAAGAAGCGTGTCGCCGCCGCAGCTGAAATCGTCGCACCGCCGGAGAAGCGTGCTACAGCCGCATCTCCCAGAAAGTGTGACTTCGTCGAAAGCTGCCTGCTGTTGTATCACCGGAAAAGCGTGACGCCATCAAGAGAGTTGCCGTCGCATCACCGGAGAAGCGTTTCGCAGGGCCTGTCGCGGCTCCCAAGTACAGAGTTGTCGTAAGGCTGCAAGGGCACCTACACATCATCATTGCAGTGCCATTGCATCGTCGCATCAAGGGCGCCATCTTCTTGCATCACATCAGGATCATCGCATCGCATCGAGGCACCATCTTGCGCATCGCAACCGGACCGCAAGCCAAGAACCTACGCATCAACCCCGCACCGGTAAGGATCATGACGCATCCCCTACTCCGAGCAAGCATTGAGGCACGATGCATCCTTTCCCCCGAATTCACGGAACCGACGCATCTCCCCTTTTGCAAGCCTTTTGTTCACTTTGCATTACGCATCCAGGTACTTTGTTGAGAACTTTGTCACATTTATTATCAACTTGAACTAAGTCACTTTTACCATCTTTAAGTTAACTTTAAGTAGAGTATTGTGGATTTTTATCGTTTGTGGTCCTGTGTTAAGTCTATATAAAGAATACTTATTTTTATAAAAACCTGTGCTGTGTCCATCTGTAGTGTTTTCACTGTATTACTGTGTATATTCACAAATGCCTAACACACTGCCTCTGAGATAAGCCTGTCTGCTCGTGCCAAGCTACCAAGAGGGTAAACAGGGGTTATTTAGGAGTGTAATCCCCTTATCCTGACTTAGAAGCAAGGGTCCCTGTTTGGACAAAGGTGAATACCATTGCCACTAGAGATCCCCAGATCTAACAAGGGTCTACCTGAAGTGCCTAAACGCCTGTCTGCTTGCTGAGAGAGAGTGAAGGATTGTGCCTGGCCAAACTCGCATACTGTCAAGGAGGAGAAGCCCTAGCGTGTTCCATGTATGTGGTGTACCCAGAGTGTGAACTCAGGAGTGACCTGTGTCATAGGGCGACCTCCCAGTCTCTTTGCTCAGTATTCATATGTTGGAAACTGGCTCTATCTGAAGGGGCACCCCAAACTTTTTACCTTCCTCCTCCTATTTTTCTGACCTTCCTTTTGTTGGCTTTACGATTCCGAGCACTTTACCACTGCTGACCAGATCTTAAGTGCATGTGCTCTCTCTTCTAAACATGGTATAATCGGTTCACACCTGTTTGGCATATTTGACTAACTTGTAAGCCCCTTGTAAAGTGGGATACCATATTCCCAGGACCTGCAAATTAAATGCTACTAGTGGGCCTTTGCACTGATTGTGCCACCCACAGAAGAAGCCTTTCAAACCTGTCTCAGGCCTGCCACTGCAGGGCCTGTGTGCGCAGTGTAAGGCCACTTCGACTTGGCATTTAAAACTACTTGACAAGCTTGAAACTCCCCTTTTATTATACATAAGTCACCACTAAGAGCAGGCCCTAGGTAGCGCTAAGTGTAAGTTGCTGTGTAAATGAAAGGTAGTAGATGTACTGGTATGTTTTGCATGTCCTGGTAATGACAAACAGCCTATACCGTTTTTCACTACTGTGAGGCCTTTGATTTTGCACACTGAGTAACAGTATATTTTTTCCCCTGTTTTGCAGAGTGCGGTGTGGCACTCAGGCCACTAGACGGCACTGTGGTAGTGCGATTTCTCTATGCTTTGCGATGCACGATTTTGAAATTTCCTCTTAGGATCTAAAATCGTACGCGGCTTTCCTGTGCTTCTGCCTGCTACTGGAGAGTGATGCCCTCGTTTTGTGAGGTTCTGTCCAGGTTGTGAAGCTGGTTTTGTATTGAGACACTCTGCACAGTGCCTAGGTAGGTTTGCCTGTGTTTACGCCCTTGGGGTCTGTATTAATTGGCCGGTAGCTCTAGCCTGAGGGGATGCGCTCCGAAGTGGTGTAGCTGCCCTTACAGACTTATATTTGACCAGGGAGGGCAGTGTCTCTGGGGCTTGGACCTCTACTGTCTGTTGGCTCTGCCCCACATTGATTTTCTGAACCCCAGCATTACAATTTGCAGTGCTCTGCCCTATATTGCTTTGCTGGTCCCCAGCCTCAATTTTTATATTACTCAAAATTGCTTGGTGGATATTCCTTTACACCGCATGAGTGCTTCTTCAGGAGCATTAGTGAAAGCGCCACCTGATCCCTTCTAGGGCTGTCAGTATGTCAGACCAGGGGGATATGCAAGAGGATAAAGACCCCCTGGCCCAGTTAACCTGGGAAGGTGAGTTTTATGATGTGTTAGGTGCCTCCATTTACAGAGCTCTAGAATAGGCTATGGCCATCATGGAGCAGTGCCTGGCACAGCAAATTGTGCAGAAATGTGCTAAGTGGCTCAGAACCTAGCTGTCCCGGCTACCAACCCCCCAGCTATGGTTCAGCCTCAGGATGATCATCTTGCCCGCCCCAACACCCTCGGGAAGACGGGGTAGATCACAACACCTTTGCACGTCTCCGTGAGTGTCTTTTTGGCACAGAACCAGTCTCTTGTGGTGGCATCTAGCACTGCTCCCTAGCCCATGATTGCGTCACATTTGCTTCCGGACGATCAGTCCGGGGATGATGCCCAAGGAGACACGGATGAGGAGCCTGGCCCCTCTTGACCTTGGTGCCCTTCTCCTCCACCTGTGCCCATTCAGCCCCTAGCTGTTGAGGATTGGTTTGCCATGTGAGACGCAGAATTAGTTCTTCATCCTAGATCATCTGAGTGAACTTGCACAAAAGTGGCAAATCATTTTACAAGCACGATAATGACCCCAATGGGGAAAGAGGCCCATAGCCATCTTACAACAGAATGCCCTCATCCCTCTCTGTATGGCAACGTGGCACAAAGCCCGGAGTTGGATCCCAGGATGGCACCTCTTTAGCCAAGTTTATTAGGGACCCAAAGAAGGGTATAGGCAGATCTTGGAGGGTGTGCCAGGGCAAACTCTTGGACGTCCTTGGCCCCATTTCGACGATCCTGGATATGGCAGTATATGCCAAAGCTTCAGGCACCCTCATTTTCCAAGAGAATCCCCTAGTTGGGCTCAGTGAGCAGTGGTTTGCCAGGGAAACTCCAACTCTGCGCTTTCGACTGAGCGTAGAAGCTCGTTCCTCATTAAGGTGGACCCCAAGTTAGGGGATCTGGAAGATTCTGAAGCTTGGGGGGTGAACCAAGGGGACTGTTAGGTGAGCCCTTTATTAAGGATCTTTGTATATTTATAAATCTGTTTACTTATTTAGATAAAGCCCAGTCCACTATGAAGATGGTGTTCTCCTGGGTTTTCCGCGAGGCCAGTCGAGGTAGGGGCCGCTCGACTGCCCAGTCATTTCAAAATTCCAGAAGGCAAGGATTCAGGCGTGGGCAGTTTTAGGATCAGTCCCACTATCGAAATATCTATCCAATCCATGCCAGAAGGTCAAGCGGTTGAGGTTTGAGAGGGGCTGTGCTGCCTCAAATTCCGGTATGTGCCTCTTCTTCTTCCTTCTTAAAAGTGGGGGATCGGCTGGCAAATTTTGTAAATGTGTGGGGGAGCCTCATGAGTGATGCGTGGGTCTTACAGTCTGTTCAAGACTTCCAGATAAAGTTTTGTGATCAACCCTGTCAGGTGACACGTCTCAGGCCTATTCAGTTTTCAAGAAATGAGGCAGACTTGGTGGATGTGGAGGTTTCCTCATTCCTGGAGAAAGGAGCTATTTGTCCTACCTACTCTCACCTTAAGGGTTCTTAGTCAACAAAGTAACCGGAGGTCAGGGCCAGTTCTGAATCTGCGCACAGAAGGTTCCTACAATTTTTCTGATGGGAACAGATGTTCTGTTTTATGGCTGTTCCTTTCGGTGTGTCCTTCGCTCCTTGATGCTTCACGAAGGTGCTTCGGCATGCCGTGGAGTTCTGTCGGGTGCAGGGGATGCACCTTATTGTGTATTAGGACTATATGCTTCTACTGAATTAATATCCCCAGCAATTGGCGTGAGAATTGCAGCATGCTGTAAACATATTGTGAAGTCTTGGGTGTCTGATAAATGTAAAATAAGTCCCTTCTGGTGCCTTCTCAAAAGGCAACCTTCTTAGGCTATGTCATAGACTCTACTGAGGCCACACTTAGCCATCCTTCTCTGAAGACATCCAAGATCAGACACGACCTGACCAGAACCCTGGCCAATCAGAGGGTGTCCTTAAGACAGATCGCACAACTAGTATGTCTGCTGTCGGCTTCCATTCACTCCATCTTCCCTGGATCTTTGTATTATGGGAATTGCAGAGAATGAAGGGAGTGCATTTGAGGAGTGGCCTCCCATATTATCACTCAGTGATTCTGTATGACAAACCGCGGGAGGGAATCTGCTGGTGGCTCTCTCACATGTAGGCATGGAACAGAAGAGCAATTTGCGGCTCAGGGCCTGACCTTGTTAATGTCAGGTTCCTCCTTCCAGATTCCTCGAGGTTGTGTCGATGCTCAAAGGGGTCCACCTCTCGTTTGCCCGAAGTCCGGAATATAAATACACACGGACTGGTGAGATAGTCAAGTGAGGGAAGGAAAGGGTAGGAACAGCATGGAGGGAGACCTGAAGATGACACAGGAAACACAATGTAAATACCCAGCTTACTATTCTGGTAACACAGTTAGAGGAAGCAGTTCTATATAAACAACTGAAAGGTTTGTAACACACTACCTGTAAAACAAAAGAGTGAGGGAGCGATACCAGAAGAGAGAGGAGGGTGGTTGCAAGCTTCTAGCACAAAACGAATAGGAAGAGAGAACAAACATTGAAAGGAATTCCTACACGAACATAACACTACCCAAGGGTACATGTGGAATGGCCTGGTATGCAAGGCAGTATATTCCTGCACACCCTCTTATGCCTCTCTCTCCTAGGAAATGAGATATAAAGAACAACCAAACATGAAGAAATAATAAAAGGTCAAGGTACAAATACTGTCTTCTATTAGCCTTAAACATAGCAGGCTGCGGTTTGTTCAGGTACCACAATACCCCAAGCGACTCTCTTAAACTGTTCTCAGGTTACTGTCTGGACATCTGTAAAAAACAAACCCTCAGTTGATTACAAGCATCTTGCTTAGTAATACACATCACTGAGGTAATTCCCTTTTCGTTTAGGAAAACTAACAATGTTCCGTAAATACTATCTTTAGTACAGAATCACTGTGTCTGCCCTAACAATAGTCTGAACTGTTAAGGCAGTTCCAAGAAGAGGGTCCAAAGTACAGCCCTGTCGAGAATAACCAGCTACTCAGATCACATTAGTTAGCCTACTCACAAGGAATAGTCTGATCCTGCTGGGTATGAACATCAATACCTCCTTGCATGAGACCACAGCAGGAAACTGGTCTCTCCCACAGGGAGTATTAGGGCGACTATGTCCCTGAAAAACGGCAGGCGCTTGTCTGCATGAGACCGCGGCAAGCGCGTAGTCTCCACCAACAGTGGATCGAGGAGGAATCGGGATAACACCAAGGGTGCTATTGCGCTCCTCTGCAAGAGATCGCCGAATACGTATCTCGACCAACAGATGAGCGACTGGGTGCGCTAGTGGAGAAACGACAACACGAGCCTCCAGAAACATGAGCAAGAGGGTCCAAAAGGTGCCAGGCGCACTCTTGTCGGCTTTGCTCCTCTGATCCTTGAAAACGTTGCTGCGGGAATCCACCAGGATAGTCGGCAGCATCCGATCTCCCAGCTGCCCTATGACCGGTTTACGGCACTGCGTCCGAGTCACGTGGGGCGTGGCTCTCGCGACGATTGCTGGGAAATGTCCTTTGTTAGGGTCGGGTTACTTCCTGGTTCACCCGACTAAAGGCAGTCAGTCTGGCTGCTATACCCTGACAGTTATAGAATCCGATACCAGCAGATCAGCCTGGAGCGTTTTTTGTGGAGATTTTTCACTTGCGGGTTGTGGTCTCTGCTGGAGCAGGAATTGCACATCTACTGCTTGGAGTTTTTCTGGCCGGGTCATTTGTGATCCGGTGTTGGGCCAAAGACAAGATTCAATCATATGTCCTGTTAAAAAAGAACAATGTTTCGGACATTAGGTGCATAAATAACCTTGGCCTGATTCGGTCTAAGGTTCTATCTGATTTGATGACAAATCTTTGGCAATTCTGCCTCGATCATCAGATCTCGCTAACAGTGGAGTATCTGCCTGGCCGGGACAACCAGGTAGCGGATTGGCACTCTTGGCATTTTTGAGATTTCAACCAATGGAGGCTGCATCCAGAAATGTTTGCCACAATTCAAGCCCAATGGGGTTCCTTTTCTGTCCATCTTTTTGCCTCCAGACTGGATCACTAGTTACCCTGCTTCTTCAGTTGGAGGCCGGACCCTCTAGGGTTGTCTACGGATGCGTACCCGCAGGATTGGAGGAAGGAGCAAGCCTATGCATTCCCTCCATTTGCAATGATCACAAGGGCTTTGGCTCAGATCAGAAGGTAGCAGGCATAGGTGGTACACATCACTCCGATTTGGGAGTCGCAAGTATGGTTTCCAGTTCTTCTGGAACTTTCTTGAGATTTTCCAATCCGTCTACCCCATTTTCCAGCAATTCTTCTCAACCCGGATCAGATCCCGCATCAGATGGTTCTTGCAGCTGATGGCCTGGACGACAGCAGGAATAGATGGTCGATTCCAGGACTTTCAGCACAGACTGAAGAAATCTTGTCCAAGGCCTGGTCTCATAGCCCGGTCAAACAATTACGGTCTTCATGAACGAGATGGTGTCATTGGTGTTTGCGAAGGGGTTGTGATCCCGTGAGCGCAGAGGTGGTCCACATCCTGAATTTTCTGGCTGTTGTGGCCCGACAAGGCTTGGCATATCGTTCCATTAATATCTTACGCTTAGCAATCTCAGTGGGCCATTTGCCAGTGGAGGGTTTCCCGATTGCTTTTATGTATCCAGTTATCGCTGCCTTCAGAGCTGCGGTATGCGGAGCTTTGGGATGTTAACTAGGTGCTTAACCCTTCCTTATCCTAGGAAACAAATAGGTTTTTGTCACGAAAGAAAATGTAACCTAAGCTGGCAAAGTTTCTGATGTTAGGACCCTGAATATCACGGGCCAAGTCTTTTCCCCTGCGGTGGAGTCCTTTACCGTTGGTAGCCGCACTAAATGCATAATAGGGTTGTTGAGTTTGTGTCATTTCCTGAGTCTCCTAAGATCTGTGTGGTACAGTGTATAAAATTCTTCGAGGAGATGACAGTGGAGTTTAGGCCTCTAGGGGAGAGACAGCTCCTTATTGCTCTACGGAAACCTCACAAGGTGGTTTCATCACCCACTATCGCCTGTTAGGTGAACTGGGTCATACAGGAAGTTGGCATAGACCTAAAGCGGGGCCCATTCCGATAGAGGGACGATGGCCTCCAAGGCTTTTAGTCTAGGGGCCTGCCTAAAGGATGTTATGAATGTCGCTGATTTGTGCTCATAGTCGACCTTTAGGAGGTTCTACTTTAAGGCTATCATAGATATTGCTCATTTGGCAGTAAGTAACCTTTGAACTAGCATAGTCCAAGCATCCAGTCCTGACATAGAATAAAAATGTCCTAGCTAACGTTACGGAAAGTTTAAATTTTATTAAGGACTCAGAGGCGAGGATTATCTCACCCAAGGATACACGATCTGAGGCACCCTGCTATATCTAGTAAGTAATACGTTTCTGTTTTCTTAAGATGTTCTGGTTGCTAAAACTTTGCTGTTAAGGTTACTCTGAGCATTTGGATCTAATGTATCTTTGATGGTTTTGACTGTCTGGAGTCCCTTTCTTGTTTCAATTGCATTATTTTGTTTTCAGGCAGGGACAATGGAAAGCGGGATGCATAGGAAAAGGATGGTGGCGTGACTTGTATAACGAAAGATGATTGCCAGAACAGGGACAAGGGAAGATCTTGGCTTCTGACTGGTGGATGGAGCTGATTGGACGATAATTGCTGCTCTTTGTTTTGCCAATTTCCCTGTAGTTTCTGGAAAATGTGGTTCTTGATATCTTTAAAATGTCTGCTGTGAAAAATAAAGCCAAGAAAGTAAAGCATAATCCTCTCCTCGGAGTCCTTAATGGAATTAAAACTTTCTGTTAGGTTAGCTAGGACATTTTTAATTCCTTAATACGCTTTTAAGTTGTAATTACTGATGAAGGAAGAGTAGCTTTTTCATATTTCAGATGTTTGGAATGGTAAAGTTGGATTTGGCATTTCTGTTTTAGAAATGCCACTTTTAGAAAGTAAAAGGCACACAATTGATGGCCGGAATGCACAACAAATCAAAACATTTACCCCCAGTCAAGAGATCTGGGTTAAATCCATAATTCTTTTGCTCATCATGCCACGCCAGTTTAGACCTGGCCATATGCAAATCAGTCTTGAACCTTTGCCGCCTGGGAGCAGTCCAGCCTGAACTGCCAAGCCAGGCCCTCCCTGGACCAGAAACAAGCATCCTAGGACCGGTTTTAGGGTTTCTCCCCTCATCAGCCAGGATAGCTTGAATCCAGTGGCACAGTGAGCCCGGGACCCACGTCTGGGCATACCTGGCGCAATTAGGGTGAGAAAGCAGCAGATCTCTGAACCAAAATTGATGGCCGGAATGCAGAACAAATCAAAATATTCACCCCCAGTCAAGAGAGCTGGGTTAAATCCACCATTCTTTTGCTCACCATGCCACCCCTGTTTAGACCTGGCCATTTGCAAACCTAGGGCCAGGGCGATAATGAAGTGCAGCAAATATTTCTGTCCCAAAATAGATACAATAAGTTCAGTTTATACTACTAGGTATGACTGTGCAGAAGATCTCTTAAGTTCAGGCGATACAAATTTAATATGTCTCAATCTGGCGATACCAAACATTTTTAAACTACATATAAAAAATGTATTAGCTGGCATAAAAACGGAAACGACTCACCAGATAAGGATCTGTCAAGTGCCTGGCCTGCCGATCTGATAGGGGTTTTAAATAAATACGATGAATTGTAATCAGTTTAGGACACACACATACCATATGAACTAGTGATTCTTGTGGCCATCAGCATAATCTGAAGTTGGTATCCGTCCACTGCTCAAACCAAGGCTGCATACACTCTTTTACTTTAATTTATTCCCCTATGTAGATTTAAAAAGCTATTTTTTATTTTAGAAGAGAAGTATGCCATCAAATAAGGCTGAATACGTAACGACTGATATGAATTAATCACATACCATGCATGCTTTTTCCCTACTAATGCAAATGTATCCAACTTAAGGGATTCAACTTTAATTTGTTTTTTTTTAAATCAGCTTATAATTGGGCAGTGTCAATTCCTGAAGTGCCACTTGCAGACCAATATCCCTTAGGCATGTTGAAATATGAGATCTCAATTTAACAGTGTAGGCAGACTCATTTATATCAATCCAGCAATAGTTCCCTAGGGAGGCAGGGCCAGCAGAAAACATAGAGAAAAAACATTTAAAAAAAGCTCCGGCTGACAGCAAGCTCTGCCTTTGGAGACCAAACTCTAGTCTTTTTTATATAAAATCTTTTTTTATTGAAAGAAACAATGTAAACCAATACAAAAAAGAGAAAAATGATCGCAAAAAAGAGCAGTTGCCAAAACGATCAGGTCACGTGAAATAAACATTGAATACATACAATCAATAGAATAAAAAGAAACGTCACTGATAATGTTTCGGAGAGGCAAGATGGCGACCGGGAGTGCGGTCGTGTGAGCTTGCTGCTCCTGGAGCTGCTTCCCCCTTGTGAGACTCACCGTACCGATGGATGAAAGGACACCGAGTGCAGCACTGTGACCGAGTCGGACTTCAGGGCGGAGCTGCGTGGGTCTGCTGGCTTGATCTCTGGTGTGGTGTTTGACGGCGGCAATGCTTTTGAGTCTCCGTTGGCTCCCCGGGTGAGCTGCTGGAAGCTGCTGATTTTTACTTTTACTCGACGTTCTTCCGTGTGTGCGCGTAGGGCCTCACGCAGTACACTGACGAAGTTAGAAGGCGCCTGGGAGACTAGACTGAGCAATGCCGCAATGCCCCCGAAGGCAGGACGGGGAAGAGCAAGGAGTATCACGGAGGACAGCGTGACAGTACAGGATTCCCAGAAGAAGAAATTGGAGCCCACCGCTGAGAAAACTCGCATGGACAGTGGTAAGAAGTCTGTCCCTGCGTTGTTTTTAGCGGGGAAGATAAAAATGGGTATGCCAGCTACTTCTAAGACAGTTTTGCAAGCATCTGCTGTAGAGGCTGATAAGTCAGGGGAGAGTCTCCCTCAAGACTACGCACCAGACATGTTGCAGGACAAAGGCAAGGGCAAGGTTAAGACACTGGGCGATAAAAGTCGAGCAATAAGTGAAAAAGGAGAGGCAGGGAGCGAGGTGGCCAAACCTAATGGGGGAGGTGCGGAACCGAGGACAAGTGGAAATTGCATTGACAAACAAGATAATGTAAAGGAGAGTGATTCGGGAGACTGTCCTTTTTTCTCAATGTCAGAGCCCTCTGACACTTTGGGGGATGAAACAGATATGAGCTCCCCCTCTAATACGGTCCGTAAAAAAACTGTTCTAAGGGGGATGCATATCCAGAGATGGCCGAAAGCATAGACTCTTACCAGTGGGATTATTCTTTTTTGGGAGACTCTGGTGGGGCAGCCTCTGGAATGCAACCCAATTTGAACGAGGTAGAGAATCCTTATGAATTTCACTTGCTCTCATTTATCGCAGCATCATGTCTCATAGGGAGGAGACCCGTGCCGAGAGCTGGCGCATGCAGGGAGCATGTCAGAAACTGCAGAACTCAGTACAGAGGTTGGCAATATCCTACTCCGAGTTCGCTGAGAGGTTCAATGAAGCGGAGGCACGCATTTCGAACCTAAAGGATGAGCTTACTGTGCAGAAAGCAACAACAGAGGCACTTCGCGTTGCTAAGGACGACACACTGTGGAAGATCACTGACTTAGAGAATCACCTACGGTGCAAAAATGTACATGTGTTGGACATTCCAGAGGGGTTGGAGGGGCATGATGTGCGGAAGTTTATATGTGAAATGTTTGCGGAGGCTTTTCCCGGGCGGACCCAATGGGATTGGGATCGGGAAATCCTTCGAGCACATAGGTTTCCCTTTACAGTACATAAAAGAGCAGGCCAGAATGTTAGCAAACCAAGAGCAATCATTATATCAATTAACAACTTTCTGACAAGAGAGGCAGTTCATGATTTGGTGAGACCAGATCGGAAAAAAGGGAAAGGGAGTAAAAAATGTTGTACGTCCTGATTGCTGTCCCCTCAGTGTAGAGAAAAGATGGCAATTGGGCCAGCTCATGACTTCATTCAGAGATTAAAAAGGTGCAAGCCTTTTTATTGAACCCTGCTAAGTTGAAGGTTATATATAATGAACAGGTGCGCTTCTTTACCACAGAAGTGGCAGCAAAGGAGTATTTGCACTCACTGTAGATTTGACACTGGATACATTTAGATAAAGTGACATGGAGTCTGAGAGGTGATTCATTCTTTGTCTAGCAACAGTGGTATGCATGGACTACATTCTCTTATTTCCTTGTGTTGTATCTGTTGTTGGGCGGGTTTTTTTCTTTTTTTTTTCGGAATTGATCTAAATTGGTAAAGGTCGGTACTGAAGAAAATAAGTACGATTGTGTAAAAAGAGAAGCAGGGGGAGGTCTGGGGGGGATTAAAGCTTGTTCCATCACAGAGACCTTGGGTCTCCTAGCCTTTTTCTGGGGGAAAGGTGCGGGGAGGGCATGGCTTCGGATGAAGCTGTGTGGGGGGAAGGAGGGTGGGGGTGGGAGGTGGGGTTGGGCATGGGGAGAAAGAATCCATGAAGCTGTAAGAAGAATAATTAAGAAATACAATGGTTATTGTTATATGGTCCTAATGTTTAAGATTGTGATGATTAGATATGGGGAATAGAAGTAAGGGTGCTGGCATTCGGCTGGGGTCCCTAAATGTATGTGGATTGAATAGCTATAATAAAAGACAACGGATTCTGGCAGAGCTAAGATGGCTTCAATTAGATTTGGTATGCATTCAAGAAACTCATATCCCATGGAGTAAGCGAAAGCTGCTGTCAGAATTAGGTTTTAGTGTATTGGCATGCACAGAGCAATCCACAATCATGAGGGGGGTAGCCATTTTAGCTAAAAGTTATATTCAGGGGACCGGCAGAGTTGCAGCAGATAACAAGCATTTGCAATGCAATAGGTCTCGCATTAGTAAAGTTAGAGGTATTAGTATTGTAAATGACACATTTTTTATTTATGTTTTTGTTTTGAAAATAGCGAAATTACTAACTTTGTCATTTACAATGCCAATAGTGTTAACTTTTGCAAACGTGACACCTATAGCATTTGTAATGCAATATGTGTTGTATTTACATGACTTAGATGTCTTAATATTAAAAATAACAATGGGTTGTATTTGTTTCAATAATTAATACTTAAATAAAAGTTATTGTAATTTATAATGGCAATAGCTTAAATTTTTGCAAATAACTTTTTGGAAGATTATGTTTAGTGTATTTTATTGTGATGAAAATACAAGAACAGAAGTGAAATATTAAAAAAAAATTGTGACATTTGTAATAAAGTTTGAATCATTGAGAGAACATATTTGAATCAGTTGTTGTTGAATGGTTGCACAGATTGATGCTGTGGTGGCTCTGAATGATGTTGTGGCGGCGACGAGTGATGCTGTAGCGTTCAGTGATGCTGTGGTAGCGCATAGTGATGTTGTGGTGCCCCTGAGTGATGCTGTGGTGATGCGATGGATAGTGAGGGCGATAGATAGATAGATAGAGGGAGGGCGAAGTATAGATAGAGGGAGGGTGAGAGATTGAGGCAGGGTGAGAGATAGAGCAAGGGCAAGAGGGCGAGGGATGGAGTGTGGGCGAGGGATGGAGTGTGGGTGAGGGATGGAGTGTGGGGCGGGGGAGGGATGGAGTGTGGGGCGGGGTAGGCATGGAGTGTGGGGCGGGGAGTGTTGGATGGAGTCGGGGGAATGGATGGATGGATGGATGGTGTGCGGGGATGGGTGGATGGAGTGCAGGGATGGATGGATGGAGTGCGGGGATGGATGGATGGAGTGGGGGGATGGATGGATGGAGTGGGGGGATGGATGGATGGATGGATGGAGTGGGATGGATGGATGGATGGATGGAGTGGGATGGATGGATGGATGGATGGAGTGGGATGGATGGATGGATGGATGGAGTAGGGGGATGGATGGATGGAGTGGGAGGATGGATGGATGGATGGATGGAGTGGGATGGATGAATGGAGTGGGGGATGGATGGATGGATGGATGGAGTGGGGGGATGGATGGATGGATGGAGTGGGGGGATGGATGGATGAAGGGGTAGAAGAGAGGTAGAGGGGAGGTAGAGGGGTAGTAGAGGGGTAGAGCGGTAGTAGAGGGGTAATAGAGGGGTAGTAGAGGGGTAGTATGGTAGAGGGGTAGTATGGTAGAGGGGGTAGAGAGGTAGAGTAGAGGTAGAGGGGTAGAAGAAAGGTAGAGGGGTAGTAGATGGGTGGTAGAGGTGTAGAAGAGGGGTAGTAGAGGGGTAGAGAGGTAGAGTAGAGGGGTAGAAGATAGGTAGAGTAGAGGTAGAGGGGTAGAAGAGAGGTAGAGGGGAGGCAGTGGGGTAATAGAGGGGTAGTAGAGGGGTAAAAGAGGTGTATAGGGGTAGTAGAGGGGTAGAAGAGGGGTAAAAGAGGGGTAGAAGAGGGGTAGAGAGGTAGAGTAGAGGTAGAGGGGTAGAAGAGAGGTAGAGGGGTAGAATAGAGGTAGAGTAGAGTTAGAGTGGTAGTAGAGGGGTAGTAGAGGTGGTATTATGTATGGTGTATTTATGTAGTATTGAGTAGAGTGTAACTATGTGGCGCGTTATTACGTGGCACAGAGTGGTGTGTGAGAGGGAAGAGTGATAAAGAGAGGGAGAGGGAGTGAGAGAAAGAGAGCTAGAGAGAGAAAGAGAGAGAGGTTTCGAAAAGAGACAGAGAAAGATAGAAATAGAGGAGAGAGTGAAAGAGTGAGAGAGCAAGAGAGTGCGGGAGAGACAGAAAGAGAAAGGAGAGAGATAGAGAGGGAGGAGAGAAAGAGATAGAGGGGAGAGAGAGAAAGAGATAGATGGGGAGAAAGAGAGAGGAGAGGAAAGAAAGGGAAAGAGTGAGAAAGCGAGGGAGAGAGAGAGAGATAGCGAGAGCGGGAGGGATATTGAGGTGATTTTCACTTCCGAAATGAATAAACTAAGGCTGTGAGAAATGTGGGCACTAGGAGGTGCTGTACAACTGGTTCTGTATTCTGCACCTACGTTGTTGAAGCTCTGGCCCTCCCCAAAGCAGAGACTTAAAAAGTCCCATACATTAGAAGATATTTTTTTTCCAAGGATGTTGTGAGATACTAACCTGCAGTTCTAATCTGCCCTTATTATAAATAATTGTTAAAAGGAATTTCTCCCTCAAAATAATTCCTTCTGATACGCTCGCTAAGGTTTGCTTATTACAGCCAATTACGTGTATCCTGCAAACAAATGGCTACGCAGGATTGCTTTACAAACATGACAAGCTGGAGTTAGCCAAATGTCGAGACACAGCCCACTGAGAACATCAAAGCTATGAGAAGCTGTCTGAAGAGAAGGAAACGAAGCCGTAATTGAAGGCAGAGTGAAAACCTGGTGTAAAATAGCAGCAGGGAAGGAGGCGGAGAGGAGGCGCTGAAGGAGAGCTGGAACACGCTTTAAAAAGCCTCAATAATAATAAAAACAAGCATTGGCGCGGGGCGGCAAAATAATAGTTGCTCTTGCGTTTTTCGTTTTGTTTTTCAAATCTTACTTTTAACAGCAAAATAAAAAAACATTTCTAGTCGAGCAATCTTGTGTTTTTTTATTTAAACAATGAGAGCATTTTCACAGAGGTAATAGCCAGATATCAATGGTTTTTAGATGTCAATCTAGATGGGCGCACTGCCAGTATGGAAGCACTACTAAAGATAGTATGTGGTGCAACTGGGTGAGTGGAAAACCATGTAACCACCCAATGGAGATGTCAGCGAGCTGAACAAGTCCTCTGTCGCTCTTCTACATACTACGAACCTACCGGATACGGAAGTCATCTGTTCGACTGCGCTAATACATTATCTCCCGGGTGATTTTACAAGCGCATTTCGCTTAAAGTCTATTTATAACCATTGGATATTGGAGCAATTGCTGGTCTTGGGCCCTTCCGGGTCGGAATTATCACCGGAAGAGCGACCAATTGGCTTAAACACAGCCACCTAGAGCCCTGAAGATTCGCGTGATGCGATGAAACACGTGTCGGCTGGTTGTTGTCAAGCTTTGATAATTAAACAAGGACACTACGATTCTATCTTGTCATCATATTTACTTGATATTACTGTTCACTTGATATCATTGTTTACTTCTGTTGTTCCTCTGCGTAATTGTCCAACTATTAAGAATATATACATTGACCAACGTTTTGAACATTACTGAGTGTGTGCATAGGGTACGTCTCTTTATTAAAATGGGGTGGCGTTAATGATGGTAAGTGCTTTAGATGTGGAGCAGAAGATGCAGGAATTGTTCATATATTTTTATGTGTAGACATTTAAGTACATTTTTGGAGATATAGAAACATTTTTGGTGGAATTACTTTGGGGTCCCATTAAACTTTCTGCATCCCATGTGTTATTGAGGGTTACAGAGGGAGATGGATGTTATCAGCTGGCATATAGACATCAATATTAGATGTTTCTAGTTACAGCCATAGACCGGCTGTGTGTAGCATCAATGTGGTTGCATAAGGATGCGAGTTATGGAGGGCAAGATTTTATCCATCTTTAATCTTGAATTTAGCATATATGCACTAAAGGGGGTTAGAAAGAGGAAGCTAGGTAGAGATATTTGGGGGCCTGTGATCGCCTACATGAGTGATTGAAATGTTAAGAAATAAATGCAATAACCTGAGAAATTATCGTATTGTATATAATACACATTGCACTTTTGAATCGCACTATGCACTATGCACTTTAGTATATGTGTAAAGATTTCCGCTAAATGAATGCATTATGCTAGCACTGTGTTTTTCTTTTTCGTTTATTTATTTTCTGTGTAGGACCTGTGGGATGGGCTTTAACTAGTGATTGTATAAACTGATATGTATTTATTGTTTTGTGATGGCTTCATGGATTAATAAAAAATAATAATATTTCGGTCACATACTGGCATTACACCTTAAAGTCTTTCAGTGTCAACATTAAATGGGGAATCCTCACCAAAGGGGGTACACAAAAAACCTCTGATTTCGTTCCAGGAGCCCCATATTTTAGTCCACTTACCTGGCCATCCCCTGCTCTCATACACCACCCTTTCTGCCTGCATGCACCATTTTTGTTCCGTTCAAGATAGGGCAGTGGCGTCCCAAATGTTTAAGAGACAGAGTCGAGGAGAAGTTTGGCATATACAGGACATGGTGGACAAAACCTTACTCCAATACTGTTGAAGGTTAGAGCAGTCCCACCACTGGTGCAAGAAGGTGCCCGGGAAACCACAGTCTCGGGGACAGAGCGGGGTATCCGAGAGACCCATTGTAACAAGTGCTGTGCTGGTATAATAAGCCCTGTGAAGTATTTTAAGCTGTATAAAGTTGAAGCGGGAACAGATAGCCACCTCCCTAGGAGAAGCCAGGGCCTCCCTAAAATCTTCGTCAGGTAAGTCCCCCATGTCATCGCACCATTTCATGCATAGTTTGTCGAGAGTTTCCGGTGACCAAACTCTAGTCTTATACCTGCTTGCCCCACTTATCTGGAGATCCCAAAAGTTGATTTAAAAGCCTTGACAAACAATATCTAGAAGCTTTACACCTTTCCCCCTGGTAATTGGTGAGCCGTATAAAAGAGTTGGCTCTAACTTAGCTTTCATAACTTTAAAAATATAATCATAGGATTGATAATTCAACATTTTTTTTAAACTTTTAAAGGCATGCATTAAAACCACAGTTTTTGCTCTTAGGTCTTTAAAATGAAATGTAAAAGAAACTCTGTTATCAAACACCATCCCTAAATATCTGTCTGTTTTGACAACATCAATTGGTCCTACTCTGGCTCTCCATGTATTAAACTACTGCTAAGTAAGTCCAATTTTCATAATTTTAGTCTTTTAACATTCAATTCAAGGCCATTTGTTTGTATATAGTCATCAAAAGCATGTATAAGTCGTCGGAGAAAAATAGGCGTGTGGCTCAGGAGAATAGTATCATCTGCATATTGGAGGCAGCTAATTATTGCTTCCCCCAACCTTGGCACGTGAGCATTTACAAGTTCTAAATGTGGAGCAAGATCTGATCAAAATAGGCTAAAAAGGCAAGGAGCAAGAACACACCCCTGCTTTAGGCCATCATATGTACTAAGTTTCCTTGTTAATGAACTACCATCACCCAGCCTGACTTGGACCCAGGTATCCGTATACAGAAGAATAATAGCCCTCAACAGTTCCCCTGGAAGTCCCCAGCCAAGTAATTTTTTCCATAACAGGTTCTGTGGCACTGAATCGAAAGCTGCCTTTAAATCAATAAAGGCTATAAATAACTTTTGTTTTTTTAAAGCTGCTTTCTCTGCAAGTAAAGTTAGTGCCAACAGGTTGGTAGTGGTAGTTTGGCCCTTCAAAAAGCCAGTTTGGTTAAACAGAATTATGTTTTCCTGCTCAGCCCATTTTTCAATTCTCTCAATAAACTTGAGGCAAAAACCTTAGCATCAACATCCGTTAACGAGATTAAACCATGCAAACCAGTCTTGACCCTGTATCTTATGGGTACATCCAGACCGAATTTCCAAGCCAGGTCCTCCCTGGACCAGAAACAAGCATCCTAGGACTGGTTTCGGGGTTCACCCCTCATCAGCCAGGATAGCTTGAATCCAGTGGCACAGTGAGTTTGGGACCCACACCTGGGCATCCCCAGCGCACTTAGGGTGAGAAAGCAAAAGACAAGGCCGGCGATCATGGCGGTCGTGTAGAGCGTGAGTGTCAAGACCAGCTCTTCCTTTCTCGCTGGCTAAATGACACAGGAGCAGAACTACGCAAGCTCCCAATTCCTCGTCAGAACTCCACCGGTCACGCACAATATATAAATGCGTAGCCAGCAGAGCCCCAACAGGGAAAGGGGTAATTGGACAGAGAAGACAATGCACACAATGTTATCTTCATTTTCTTCTTCTTCTTAAGGGAACTTCTTTTTCTTCTGTGCTACTGTTTGATGTGCTGAAACAAATAAGTACATGAATATAACTCTCTCTTCACTCTCTTACTCAGTTGCACTATTCTTCCATAAATACTCTAAACTTACTCAGTAGCTGTGTGCCTTTACTTTCTCTTCTTATGCTTCAGGTTCTTCTACTCTTTTAATGATGCACTGGAATGTAATAAATTTATATTACCAACTATTCCTTCTCTACTTCTAATTTTATCTATTATTTCTTATTGGTACTCACTTACAGAAATAGAAAACTGAAGCCTCGGTAAGTATTAATCCTCTTCTTCACCTGAATATCTTCTCGTTTGTTTTACAGTTACTTCACTGTTGTCTTTTATTAATTCTGGAGCTGGGAGCTAAATTACTCTACAGTTACTTCACTGCCGTGTAGTTTATATGGAGACTAATAACACTATAGGGTGCGAGTGCCTTAATTCCAGGATACCGTTCTCTCAAATGCCAAACGTTTACTCTCAAAGAACGCTCGAATTCAACTGCACTCTGAATTTCATTAATTACTTGTGCTGGCTCTAGTCTTTAGCGGTTGTCTGAGGCACTGCGCACTCGCTCTGTAAAGTGTAGTTATCAGCGAGCATGCACAGAGCTATATCACGGAAACTCTATTCAAAACAAATAACTAGGAACAGTCTTACTGGGTTGTCTATGAACTCCGGACTCAGGTACTTCTCCTCCGAACTCGCGACGCGTAGTTTCTTGGCCCTAAACTAACGCGACACTTGGATACACCTCCGGCTCCTCTCACGGTTCAGGTGAAGTGCGCAGTTCTCTGTGCGTTCCACCTGCTTCAATCAACGCTGCCGCTTTGAGTAGAGCGCAGACTCGTTTATTCTTAAGGGATTCTCTGCCGCCATGTTGAATCCGATTCTGTACCCCAGGCTGTTTAATTAACTTGGACAATACGGCAACCACCATTGCTTTCCGATATTGTTGGAAGTTCTTCTTGTTAGCAGACCCTTTAGTTTGGGACCTGACAGTACCCTCCCTCAAAGATCTTCCTTTCCTTAGAACCTTGTTTGGGAATCTTTTGTGAAACTCTGCTATTAATCGTGGAGCATTTACTTCAGATTCTGGCTCCCAAGATCTCTCCTCAGCACCATAACCTTTCCAGTCTAACAAGTAATATATTTTCCCTTTCTGCAGTTTAGCATCTAGAATTTGTTGTACTTCAAATTCTTCTCCTTTCTCAGTCTGAATTGGTTTCGGGGTCTTACTTAACCTGACTTCTGGTTCTGCCTTTTTAAGTAAGGAAACATGAAAAACTGGGTGTATATGTAACTTCTTGGGTAATTTTAATTGGTAATTCAGTGTACTTAACTTCAACTCTATTGGATAAGGACCTATAAATCGAGGTTGGAATTTTCTAACCCCTTTTAGTCTGAGATTTTTTGTACTTAACCAAACCTTGTCTCCCTCAACCAACTCTGGTTCTTTTCTTCTTTTCCTGTCTGCGTAGTGTTTATAATTGGCCTTTGCTACAGTTAAATTTTGGATGGCCCTACTATGAACTTGTGTCAGATGTTCTACTAAGTCTGATACTGCTGGAACATCTACTTCTTGAAAGTTTAAAGAATGTTGTGGGTGTCTACCTGCATTCATAAAGAACGGGGTGTAACCGGTGGAAACATTTGTAGTGTTATTGTGTGCAAACTCTGCTGCCCAAAGATAATCTGGCCAATCTCCTTTTTCTTTTTTTTTTAAATATATTTTTATTGCAGGAATCAGTTAAAAGTACAGAGTATACCAGCAATATAAACCCAATCAGTCAAAACGGTACCAGACACATCCCCCCTCGCAAGTCAGAAGTGTACACAGCCATTCAGCCCACAACCCGAAGGTCGGGCGGCGAACACCAATGGGGATCCGCTGGAATGTCGAAGCCGGTCCGGATGATCCAAAGAACGTCATCTGCTTTTCTAAATCATCCTACAAACGGGACAAAAGGAACCCCCCCCCCCCCCAACAACTAGTAAGTCTAATGGAAACCCCCCCAACCCCACCATCAGTGTGCCGCAATGCGTGTAGGAAAGCCTATGGGAGACCTACGGGAAAGTGCAATGGATAGGTGATCTATAGTGGACTAACGGGACGTGGGACGTGGGCCGTGTCGCATCTTCACTCTCGGAATCGCTGGGAGCGCAATAATCTCTGAGGGCCTGCACTAACGTTTCCCATTCTAGCGCTGCCTCCTGCGCTTTCTCATTATGCTGTCTCCTGGCCACTTGGTAACGCAGTGTACTCTCTCCTGCCGCCCACTTCAACAGTTCGCCGCGCCACCTAGCCTCCGTTGGACCAACCCTTGCCTTCCAATTCCTGGTCACCTCTCGTTTGGCGAGGAGCAGCCCCAGGTCAATAAATTTGCTTGTGATTTTATTCTTGGGGGTGTGAGGGAACCAGTGCAGGAGCCCCACCGCCGCGTCAACCGACAAGGACCTCCCCGTCACCCCAGTCAAGGTATCTCCCACTCCAAGCCAATAGGAGGACAGCGCCGGGCAGGACCACAGCATGTGAATGAAATCCGCCCCGGGTGCTCGGCACCTGGGGCATTCCGCCGAATCCACGGCAAAGTACTGTTGAATCTTCGCCGGGGTCAGATAGGCCCTATGAAGCACGTAGAAGTGGACTAACTGGAAGCGGGCATGGCGCGTGCCCTTCCAGGCCCGCCTCATAAGCTGTGACCAGGTCGTCTCTGGAATCACCTTCCCTATATCCGCCTCCCAGCGGGTTCGTAGAGTGGTGAGGTAATCATCCTACCATAGAGACACGTGACCGCCTTAACCGTCCCTGCGGACATCATGACATACTGGCACACCGGGGACGTAGGTGGTTCCTCCAGTCCTTTCTTCCAGTGTGCTTGGATCGCTCGGACCAGAGCCGCGCGTAAAAGGAAGTCGCCACGAGGGACGTCAAAGCGGTCTATAAGCTCCTGGAAGGGCAACAGCGCCCCATCCTCATAGAGGTCCCCCACTATCTGCAGCCCTGCCTCCTCCCAGTGCGCCAGGTGAGACCAATCTCCCCCGTGGGGCAGGGCGGTCAACATACCCAGTGGTATTTCAGGTGCATATGGTAACCGTAATTGACACCGGGCATGGGCACGGTTCCAACATAACCGGATGGTCCTTTCTTCCAGCGTCAGGTCCTGCAATGCCATACGCTGTCGCAATGTGACGAAGGAGATAACGTGCCTAGCCATCCCGGTGCCCCTCCCGGCCTCCGGGCCCCTGAACTCCCTAGCGACCTCCTGGGTAAAGGTCTGCAGCTGCGCCGCCAGGTAGTACTTCTCAAAGTCCGGCACAGCAAGGCCACCCTCAGCTTTTGGCCTCATCAGGGTCTTGAGGGCCGAGCCCCAGAGGAAACCCACCACCATAGATCGTAGTAGACGAAAGGTGGCCGGTGGGATCCAAATCCGCAGCGCGCGGAAGTAATAGAGCAGCCGGGGGAGTGCCACCATTTTCAGTAGGGCGATCCGCCCTGCCACCGACAGCGGCAGGGTAGCCCAGAAGTCCATGCTACCGCGTAACACGCGAGTACAGCGAGCTATGTTCCCATCCAGGAGGTCAGCTGGGTTGTGGTAAACGTATACCCCCAGGTACTTGAAACAGTCAGGCTCCCACCTGATCTCCCCACCTATGTCAGGGCTGGACGTGCCCCTACGGACCGGAAACAGGCAAGTCTTCGCCCAATTCACTCGGAGGCCCGAGACCTCCCCAAAAGTCGTGAGCGCCTCCGCGGCCCCATTCAGGGCGGTCACTGGGTCCTCGAGGAAGAGCAACAAATCGTCAGCGTAAAGCGAGACTCGATGCAGGCCTGACTGCGTCCGCAAGCCGTTAAAGTGGACCCCGGACCGGAGCCGCAGCGCCAGGGGTTCCACCGCCAGCGCGAAGAGCAGTGGGGACAACGAGCAACCCTGCCTCGTGCCTCTCTCCACCGAGTATTGCGAGGAGATCAGAGGGCCCGCCCTCACCCTAGCCGATGCCGCGGCGTACAATACCATGGTCCACCTGACAAAGCCCTCACCCAGACCGAACCGCCGCAGTACACTGCACAGGTAGTCCCATTCCAGGCTATCAAAGGCCTTCTCTAAATCCACCGAAAGGATCACCGGGCACGGGGCTTCCAGGTGCGGTTCCCCCAGTATGCGAAACAGCCTGCGAATGTTCATGGTCGTGTTTCGCTTGGGAATGAATCCAGCCTGGTCCTCATGAACTAGGAAGCGCATGTGCCCCAGTAGCCTCGATGCCAAAATGCTGCTCAGGATCTTATAATCGACCGTCAGCATTGACAGAGGCCGATAGGATGCCGGGTCAGACGAGTCTCTGCCAGGCTTGAGGAGGGGAACCACTAGGGCCTCGCACATCGAGCCGGGGAGGTGTCCCAACCGCTTCGCCTCTCTGTAAACTATCAGCAGCCGCGGCGCCAGGAGGTCAGCATAAGCGGAGTAAAATTCTACTGGGAGGCCATCCAGGCCCGGGGTCTTATTCCTTGCCATCCTTTTAATGGCGCCACGAATTTCGCCTAGTTCGATGTCGGAGCCCAACGCCTTCGCCACCTCTGGTTCCAGTGTTGGCAACTCCAGGGGTTGTAGGTAGTCCTCAATCAAAGCGGGGTCCCTAGCAGAGCCACTACGGTATAGTCGCTCATAGTATCGCAGGTAGCAGCTCAAGATCTCAGGCTGGGTGTGCACCTCAACGCCCTCCGCCGTACGCATGGACGTCGTCGGGGAGGTCCGGCGCATGGGGTTGGCTAGCCACGCCAACAGTGTGCCCGATCTGTCCCCCTCCACGAGTGACCTGGTGGTGTAGGCCTTGTAGTCGAAGCAGCGTAGCCGCTCGACCTCCGCCGGCACCGCCTCCCTCGCTGCCGCCGTGCGCTCTTGTAGTTCGGGGCGTCCGGGGCGACGAAGCTCCATCTCGCGGAGCTTCCGATCAGCCGCTGCCAAGTCATCAATGATGACGCGCCGCATGCCTACTTTTTTGGTAATACAGTAGCCCCTGATTACCACTTTAAAGGCATCCCATTCCAACACTCGCGATCCCGCAGTACCCCCATTAGAGGCGAAGTACTCCGAGATTTTGTCCTCCAGGTCCGCCTTAAAGACTATGTCCTCTAGCATCTCCGGGCGCAGTTTCCAGGTGGGGACAGCAGAGACCCCGGGAAACAAACGAAGGTCCATCAATAGAGGGTTGTGGTCCGAGATAGTCCTGGTCAAATATTCAGACCGGACCGCCGCGGACACCAGCTCCGCCGATCCCAAGAACCCATCTAGACGCACGTGCAACTCATGTAGGCCCGAAAAATAGGAGTAGTCCCTAGTGTTGGGATGTTGTACCCTCCAGACGTCCGTGAGCCCCCATTGCACCTGCCATTCCTTCCTCCCTTTCGCTACCCGGCGAACTGGAGAGTCCGGGAGGGGCGGGTGCGAGCGGTCGGCCTCCACGTCCACCACAGAATTAAAATCACCCCCGAGTAAGAGAGGTCCTGAGAAGCAGTGGGCCAACGAACCCGATAATCTAGAGAGGAAGGCAAGCTGGTCCACATTAGGTGCATAGATACAGCAAATGTTCAAGTCTCTACCCCCCAAAGTGCCTGTAAGAGCCACGTAGCGCCCCTCCGGATCCACCACCGTCCTCGTGACCTGAAAGGGGACCCCAGACCTGATCCATATGAGCGCCCCCCTCGCATACGCTGAGTACGTGGTGTAGAAGACCTGTCTTCTCCATCTACGCTGCAGCGCCGCCGCTTCCGCCTTGTTGAGATGAGTCTCCTGCAGCAGCGCTATCTGTACCCCTCTACGCACTAAATAAGCGTGAACTTTGTGGCGTCGAGACATAGTGTGGAGCCCCCGCACATTCCAAGTAATGCATTTCACATTAGCAACATCAGCCATTGTCCCACACCGTCTGTTCCGGGTCCCCCCTCCAAGGCTCCAACGACGAGCGAGCAACAGTCAATGCAACACTGATGGCGGCCATTTTCCCCAACAAAAGAACAACAACCCCCGATTGAAACAAACCCTTACCCACCCTCCCCAGAACAGGACCCAAATAGTGACACCTAGTTCCCATCCAAACCAAACCCCAAACTATCCCACAATCCCCGACTAATCCTGCGGTCGCCACCACAGGAAGGCCTTAAGGGCTAGGTGCGGGCTGGGCGCCGGTAATGGGCCCTCGATGCCCAGGCTGCCGAGACTACAATAAGCCCAAAACAAAAAGCCACTTCCTGATCGGGGCACCCCCCCCTCACCGGAGTTCACACACACCCGCCTTCCCGACGGTCCCGGGCGCCACCCCCACCCAAATTGAAACAGCTCACCCCGTTATCCCTGACCATCCAAAATGTCCTCAGCCGAGTTCGGAGTTATCACCGGCGTGTGAGTGCTATCAGTATCCGAGTCCTCAGTCTCTGACGGAGCTCCCTCGCCTCCAGGATTCGATTCCTCAAGAATGGGGTCACCCAGTGATCCCGACAGAGTAGACACCATCTCCAGCACTCCTTTCCGCTCCGCCATTGTCTCCACTGTCGAAGGTTTGCCCGCCCTACCACGGCGGCTTCGAATTCTTTTAGATCGTCGTTGTTGCCCAGGTTCCACTGTCAACTGTGAGGACGAGCTGAAGCCATCTTTACCCGCTCTATAGAGTTCAAGCCAGTCGCAGACCTCCTCCGGGGAATCGAAGAACTGAGTCTTATCATCAACGATGATGCGGAGCCTTGCAGGGAAGAGGAGCGAATATTGGATGCCCTCGCTCCGGAGTTCGCGCTTGATCGCCAGAAAAGAGGCCCGCCTGCGCTGAGTCTCGTACGTGTAATCCGGGAAAATGTTCACCTGGCTATTTTCAACCGTGTAAGGGCCATTATGTCTTGCGGTATTAAGGATGAGGTCTCTGTCCCGAAAGTGCAGCAGACGTGCAATCACCGGCCGAGGGGAGCGGCCCTGTTGCGGCGGCCTCGCCAGCACTCTGTGCGCCCGTTCCAGGGTGTAAAAGGAGGACAGGCCTTCAGGGGCTACCGTGTCCCGGAGCCACGCTTCCAGATAGGCCACCATGTCGCCATCCTCGATCTTCTCCGGCAGACCCACCACCCGAATGTTGTTCCGCCTATTGCGTCCTTCAGCGTCCTCCGCCCGTCTCTCCAGGACATCAATCCGGGATAGGGCATCTTTCACGGTCGCGGCCAAGGTTTTTTGTGCCGGCTCCAAGGTCTTCACCGAGCTCTCCACCTCCTTGACTCTATCCGAGAGCTTTCCGTGATCCGCCCTGAGGAGGCCCAAACTCATCGCGACCTGAGCAATATCCTGCTGCAGGGCTGAGCGCGTGGTCGCGATCACCTCCAGTACTCGGTCAAACTGTTGTTGCAAGTGGGGACCCCCGGAGCCCCCGGGGTCCCCTCGATCCTCTTTGTCCGGCGCCTCGGAATCCGAGGCGGCTGGGGTGGTCGCCTTGGGGCCCCTTGGTTTCCCCATGGCGGTTGCGTCCCACGGATGGAGGTCCGTCCGAGTCGCCACTAGGTGCGGCGCCGGTTATGCCTCTCCTGGCACAGTGTCGCTGTGGTGCAAGTCGTCGATCGCCGCCTCCAGGATCCGCTGTCCCTCCGCAACCTCGGGCAGCGCCACCACCATGTCGTCGGTGGCCCACGAGGAGGAGGTGGGGATGAGTGGCGCCAGGTTGGGCAGGCCCGTCTGGCCGATGAGGATCTGGAGTGATTGGCACCAGGTCCGCCGGAGACTCTGTGGCGCCGGGGTGCAGTGCTGCCCATGGAGTTCAGTCACTTGGTGGGGGGCAATCCGATGCGGTCCGCGCGGGTCGTCCTCACACCCCGGGATACCGGGCGTCCGCGTTCCAAGACCGACAGGAGTTCAACTAGCAGCCCCTCAGGGGATGGCCACCGTGTCCGGACCCGTTCCAAGCGTCACCCCAAGTATGGCATTCCAGGGGGACAGGATGAAGAGGGCGCGCGTTGTCCTATCGTGCTACTCCGGATTGGGGGTCTCGGCCCAGAAGCCGAGAAGGTCCGGGCGCCATCTTGGGTCCCCCTCCGCGGGTCACCTCAACTTCGGTTTTCCGTCGGAACAGCTGACTTTTGAGTGTTACCGGGTGTCCCAGAGGGTCCCCACCGGTCTGGTCTCCGGATTGCAGGGGTTAGGGTGCCCCACAGACTCCGATTTGCAAGGATCAAAGTGGGCTCAGTCCCGGAGCCGAGCTCTCAGGCGACCACCGCCATCGGCGTCCAAGCCACGCCCCCCCTGGCCAATCTCCTTCCTGCTCTAAAAGACACATTCTTAGATTATGTTCCAACTCCTGATTGGTGCGTTCTGTTTGACCATCAGACTCAGGATGGAAACTTGTGGAGTACCTGTTCTCAATGTTCAAACGCTTAGTGAACGCCTTCCAAAAATGAGACAGAATCTGAGAGCCCCTATCTGACACCAAAACCTTTGGTATGCCGTGTGCACGAACTACATGCTGACTGAAAGCTTCTGCTAGCACTTTGTCAGTGGGCACCCCTTTTAAAGGCACAAAATGTGCCATCTTTGTAAAAGCGTCCACACAAACTAATATGGTATCATAACCATGACTAGAGGGTAAGTCTACCACAAGATCTAAGGTTACAGTGTGCCAAGGAAAAGGAGGGGTGGGTAAGGGGTGTAATAGGCCTTGTGGATGTTTCCTTTCTGATTTTCCTCTTGCACAAATCTCACATGTTGCTACATACTGATGTATGTCCTTGATCATGTTTGGCCACCAGAATTGTCTGCGCACCAATTCCTTAGTTTTGTTGATGCCTTTGTGCCCTGCCAAAATACTATCATGACATTCTTTTAAAGCCTTTAATCGCATCTCTGGCACGGGCAAATATAATGCTCCATTGTGATAAGGTACACCTTCTCGAATTTCTCTTCTGGAATCTTCCTTCAACCAACTCATCATTTCTTCACAATTCAAGATATCCGTTGTCTCACAATGCTCCACAGTTTCTTGTAACACAGCATTAATCACCTTTTCCGTTGGTATAATAGCCTGATCTAAAATCTCTTCTTTAACTCCATCTGTTTCTAATCTGGACAAGGCGTCTGCCTTTCCATTCTGGGTTCCAGGTCGGTAAGTGATGACAAAGTCATATTCAGAGAAATACAAGGACCAGCGTAGCTGTCTGGGAGTCAAGGTTCTGGCTGATTTTAAAAATTTCAGATTTCGATGATCAGTATATACAGTTACTACGTGCCGAGCTCCCATCAGATAGTGTCTCCATTCCTTAAAGGCATCCTTGATTGCTAGTAACTCTTTTTCCGTGATGGTATAATTCACTTCTGGGGATGTTAACTTGCGAGAGCGGAAGGCCACAGGGTGGAGTTGACCCGTAGTCTTGTGTTTTTGTGATAACACACCTCCCAAAGCCAGATTTGATGCATCGGTTTCTACAAAGAATGGTTCCGCAGGATCTGGATGCAACAAAATTGGAGCTGTCGTAAAATCCTTTTTTAACTGCACAAATGCTGCCTCTGCCTCTGCATTCCACTGAAAAGGAGCTCCTTTTTTCAATAAACGTGTGATTGGAATTAGCTTCTTCGAGAAATCCTGCATAAACCTTCTATAAAAGTTGGCAAATCCTATGAAACTTTGGATCTCCTTTACTGATGTAGGAGATCTCCACTCAATCACAGCCTTTATCTTGTTTTCGTCCATGGTAATACCTCCAGGAGCAAGTACAAATCCCAAAAACTCGACTGTGGTGACATCAAAGGCACATTTTTCCAATTTGACTTATAATCCATTCTCTCGAAGTCTTTGTAGTACCTTTTTGACATGTCCTTCATGTCTTTCTACTTCAGAAGAGTAAACCAATATATCATCGATATATACAATTGCTATCTGATCGATGCAATCCTTTAGTACATAATTTATAAAATGCTGGAATGCTGCTGGCGCATTACATAATCCATACGGCATCACTTGATATTCAAATAAACCTTGCTTAGTTCTAAATGCCGTCTTCCACTCATCTCCCTCTCTGATTCGAACCAAGTGGTAAGCTCCTCGCAAGTCCAGTTTTGTATAGATTTTAGCTTCCTTCACTTGGTCTAACAGAGTGGAAATTAAAGGTAATGGATAACGGTTCTTGATTGTTATTCGGTTTATTGCTCTGTAGTCAATGCACGTACACAGTTCACCACTCTTTTTTGGAATAAAAAACAAAGGGGATGAAACTGGAGACTGCGAAGGTCGAATGAACCCATTCTCTAGATATTCTGCCAGACACTCTTTTAAATGTTTATCTTCCTGTTCGGTCAACGCATAAATTCTACTGCAGGGAAGATTCACTCCTGGTTCAAGGTCGATTTTACAATCATACTCCCTATGTGGAGGTAATTTCTTTGCTTCAACCTCATTGAAGACATCCTGATAATCTTGATACTTTTCAGGCAAGGTCACCGTATTTATGACGCAGACTGAATTTTCATTTTCACTCAAATGATAAGCAGGAGACTTATCTTCCTCGATCTTCTTGTGTTGGAAACAATTTTCCGTACAGTATTTTGAGTTCAGAGTTATTGTTCTTGCTGCCCAATCTATGGTGGGGTTATGCTCTGTGAGCCAGGGTAAACCTAAGATCAATTGAAATTGAGGGGCATCAATTAAATTGAATTGTAAAACTTCGCGATGCCCTTCTGTAGTTTCTAATTGCACTGGTTCCGTGTGGCTCACGATGGGGCCAGATGACAGATTGGTTCCATCTACAGCCCTAACTTGCTCACTCTTCTCCTTCCGAATGGCTTGTAATCCAATTCTCATAGCAAACTGCAAATCGCAGAAATTTCCCGTCGCTCCTGAGTCTATCATTACAGTTATTTGTTCCCATCTACTTTCTCGATAGCTCATAGTTACTGATATCACCAAATGAGGGGCGGCTGATTGCAAGGAATTAGCCAAAGCATGATTCTTGGGAGCTGAATTTGCTTCTGCATCCACCAGTCCAACTCCCTCTACTGGTGGCGCTGGGCGTTTTCCGCCGACGGTGTCTTGGGCTTCTTGGGGCAATCCCGAACCAAATGCCCACTTCCTCCACAATAGAGACACAATTTATTATTTCGTCTTTTTTCTTTTTCCTCTTTAGTAAGAGGACCACGGATGGTTCCTATTTGCATGGGTTCAGTTCCACGATTTGCATCTGGTTCTTTATTGATTCATATCTGGGTCTGTCAAAACGTGGTACACTGGGTCGATAATTTCTTTTCTTCTCACCTCTTCTCTCACTCTGGCGAAAATCTATCTCCAAAACTAGATCCACCAAAGCCGAAATTTCTGTAGGGCGATTGGGAACTTGCGCTAATGCATCTTTTAATTCATCTTTTAGTCCCCGATAAAACACTGCAGCTCGTTTGTTTTCTGGCCATTCCGTCTCTGACACCAACTTGTTGAATTGTGCCAGGTATGCCACTAACTCTCTATTTCCTTGACGGATCTCCAGAAGTTCGTTATCTGTAGCTTGTGACACCTTCCGACAATCAAAAATTCGAATGAATTCCTTCTTGAAATCATCTAAATTAAATAGCACAGGATTGTTTCTGGTGACCAAAGGCATAGACCAAGCTGCAGCATCCCCACTTAAGTAAGATAGGATAAATGCCACACGAGACTGCGCATCAGGAAATAATGCAGGTCTGCACATAAAGTGCAAGGAACATTGTGTTAAGAAGACTTAAGCCTTCTGTGGATCACCACTAAATCGCTCGGGAGGTGCTAGGGGAATAACTGGGAATAAAGAATGTATCACTTGTGTGTTCACTTTTGACTGAGATGAAGCGGAATCCCCAAAGGAACTCGAAACTGGAGATGATATCTTAAAACCTTTTCCAGAAACTAAACTCCCTATTCTTTGTGCCTATTCTGTGGTGTCCTTCTTAAGTTCTCTATTTTCTTCTCTAACTGTAATCAATTCTCTTTGTATCTCATCTAAAATGTCTCCCAACCTCTTTAAATCCAAACCTTCCGCCATTCTGCTCAGGTGCCAATATCTCTTGGGCACTTCACTCTGTCAAGACCAGCTCTTCCTTTCTCGCTGGCTAAATGACACAGGAGCAGAACGACGCAAGCTCCCAATTCCTCGTCAGAACTACCCCGGTCCCGCACAATATATAAATGCGTAGCCAGCAGAGCCCCAACAGGGAAAGGGGAATTGGACAGAGAAGAGAATGCACACAATGTTATCTTCATTTTCTTCTTCTTCTTAAGGGAACTTCTTTTTCTTCTGTGCTACTGTTTGATGTGCTGAAACAAATAAGTACATGAAAATAACTCTCTCTTCACTCTCTTACTCAGTTGCACTATTCTTCCATAAATACTCTAAACTTACTCAGTAGCTGTGTGCCTTTACTTTCTCTTCTTATGCTTCAGGTTCTTCTACTCTTTTAATGATGCATTGGAATGTAATAAATTTATATTACCAACTATTCCTTCTCTACTTCTAATTTTATCTATTATTTCTTATTGGTACTCACTTACAGAAATAGAAAACTGAAGCCTCGGTAAGTATTAATCCTCTTCTTCACCTGAATATCTTCTCGTTTGTTTTACAGTTACTTCACTGTTGTCTTTTATTAATCCCGGAGCTGGGAGCAAAATTACTCTACAGTTACTTCACTGCCGTGTAGTTTATATGGAGACTAATAACACTATAGGGTGCTAGTACCTTAATTCCAGGATACAGTTCTCTCAAATGCCAAACGTTTACTCTCAAAGAACCCTCGAATTCAACTGCACTCTGAATTTCATTAATTACTTGAGCTGGCTCTAGTCTTTAGCGGTTGTCTGAGGCACTGCGCACTCGCTCTGTAAAGTGTAGTTATCAGCGAGCATGCGCAGAGCTATATCACGGAAACTCTATTCAAAACAAATAACTAGGAACAGTCTTACTGGGTTGCCTATGAACTCCGGACTCAGGTACTTCTCCTCCGAACTCGCGACGCGTAGTTTCTTGGCCCTAAACTAACGCGACGCTTGGATACACCTCCGGCTCCTCTCACGGTTCAGGTGAAGTGCGCAGTTCTCTGTGCGTTCCACCTGCTTCAATCAACGCTGCCGCTTTGACTAGAGCGCTGACTCGTTTATTCTTAAGGGATTCTCTGCCGCCATGTTGAATCCGATTCTGTACCCCAGGCTGTTTAATTAACTTGGACAATACGGCAACCACCATTGCTTTCCGATATTGTTGGAAGTTCTTCTTGTTAGCAGACCCTTTAGTTTGGGACCTGACAGTGAGCTCCAACCAGCCTAAACATATCCTGAGCTGAAATCCTGGCCCTGGGCATTCGTAAAGACGCCCAACAAGTCCGTGCTGCTGCTGTGGTTGGGGGCGACGATCGGTGGTGGCTGCAGCCTTGTGGCGGCTCTGGGAGACACCCTGTGACCCGGAGACGCGGTGCGGCCTGGAAGATCAGACGAGGCCTCTCAAGCCGGGACCTCGATTTTGGTGTCGCCCGGACCGGTCGCGACTGTCGGCGGCCGCCGTGAGCAGGGTGCGGCGCCCGGGCCCATTGGAGGGCCGGAAGGATCTTGACCCCGCACCCCCTCGCTGGAGGGCTACTGCACGCTACAGCGGTGCCCTGCCTGAGGAGGCGAGGACCGGGGCCTGGGGTGACCGGAGGGAGTGGCCACCATAATGAGACTCCTTTCTGCTGCTGCGCCATTTCTGCCTGGGCTCTCCGCTGGAGCGGCGAGTGTGTCGGGCCCGTCCCGCTCCCTGGGGGACCAGAGACACCGGCTGAGCTATGAAGGAGAAAGATCTCCGTGGGTGCGCAGAGGGATCCAGCCCGGCCCCGTGCCATGAGAGACGAGTGGCAATGACTGGTGGGACCGTCGCGGCAGTGGTGAGTCGAGACTGCCTGGTGCTGAGTGATTCGGGGGCTGGGCCGGGCCACTGCAGAGGGGATTTAGCGGCGCCCGGAACCAGTGAAGGCGGTGTGCGCGGGGGCCCCTGGGGCTGCCTGGACATTGTTAACTGTCAACGCCCCAAAGGGTGCTTCTGCTTGTGGCCCTGCGGATAATAGACCCTGCGGGACTGAAAGAGGAACTCTGTAGCGTTGTGTGCGGGCCCCTAGGCCGGCGATCTGCATTGGATGACTGCCTGCCTTGCTTGTGTCCTACACGGCTAGCCCAGGATTGTGAGATAGGGCGAGCGCCTGAATAAGGAGTTCCCATTGCTTAGAACGCTGTGAAATGACGCGAGGTGGAGCCGGGGGGGGGTCCAGAGCAAGCAGGGGCCGATAGACAAGTTCACGGAGGCGGTGGGCCCTGGTTGATCCCAGGCGTCGGCGCCCGACAACACGGCGCTGCTGGCGGCCATCACGCAGTCGAGGGACATGCTGGATGCCAAAATAAGTGCAGTAGGGGCTGACGTCACCCTTCTCCGCCAAGACCTGCGGAATGCAGTAGAGCGCATCACTGGTGCAGAGGCTCGTATCTCAGAAGTTGAAGATGATGTGTCCATCCTAAAAAAAAAAGTTGCGGTCATGGAAAAGATACAGAAGGGTCTGGCCATGAGGGTCGAAGATGCCGAAGGGCGCGCCCGACGGAACAACCTCCGCGTTGTTGGCTTTCCGGAGGGATGCGAGGGGGACAAGGTGTAGAGCTTCCTGGCCCAATGGTTGGAGGGCTGGATCCCGGCGGACCCATTATCTCGCTGCTTTGTGGTAGAGAGGGCCCATCGGGCTCTCGTGCAGAAACCCCAAGAGGGAGCGCGCCCACGGCCGATCATAGCCAAGTTTTTGAACTACTCGGATAGAGATACCATCCTGCGGCAAGCGAGACTCAAGGGCACGCTCACGCACGACAACGCGAATATCCTAATCTTTCCAGATTACACGAGGTTAGTGCAGCAGCAGCGCCAGTCGTTTCTTGCGGCCAAGGCCCGCCTCCGTGGCCTCAAGCTCCAGTACGCGCTGCTCTACCCGGCGCGGCTGCGGGTGATATACAAGTCCCGCACCTTGTTCTTCGACACTCCGGAGGAGGTCTTCCACTGGACGGATGAAACTGTGAAGGTTCGGGTCAACGCGGCCAGAGACGGGGAATCGGACTCATCCTCCAGTGGAATCACCCGGCGAGGGCCTCAGAAGCCAGCTTCAGCACCGCAGAGGATCGCGCTCGAACAGGGGCCCGCGTTCGGGATCAGTCGCTCACCGGGAAAGCCCCACACAGGAACAGCAAATTGATGGATCTTGATTGCCGTGGGACGTGAACATGACTCAATACATATAGTGGGTGTGGATGCTCAGGTGCACTGTTGCCTTAGGCTGGGAGCCCATCCCGGTTCGAATGGGTAGGTGGGAGTGACAGCCTAGTTCCCATGGGCTGGCACAGGGGGATCCATTGGAGGACGTGGTTCTGGATCTCCCATTGGGGGCCAGGCCGCGAACCGACCGCGACAGGTGCTTCCATGTTTGGGAGGTACGGAAAGGGGGGAGGACTGGCGGGGTTGGGGGTTGGGGACGGGGGGCTGGGGGGGAGTGTTTGCGTATACTTTGCTGCTCATTAATTGCCATGTACCGCACCAGATGTGTCTTGGGGACGCTCGTCCTACATATGATGTATCGCTCAAATGTCTCCTGTTGGGGAGGGAGGGCGGGTAGATCCTGGCTCACTGCGGGTCTTGAGTTGGAATGTACGGGGGATGCTGGACAAGGTTAAACGGGGGGTGATCTTTCAGTGCGTCAAAAGAATGGGAGTAGACATACTGTTGTTGCAGGAAACTCATCTGCTAGGCTTGAAGGCACTATGTCTCCAGCGCTCAGGCTTCACACATGCATATCACGCGGCTTTACGAGGGGCTCCAGGGGAGTGGCGGTCCTTATACACCGGAGAGTGCCGTATGTACACAAACGCATCTGGACGATACACAGAGCAGGTACCTCTTTCTGCAGGGTGAAATTGGTGGAGATAGCGTGATTCTTGGTAGTGTATATGCCCTGCCGCCGCTACAGTGGTCCTTGGTGGAGAGGCTCCTGTCCCTCTGGGGTGCCATGCCCGATGTCCTGTCCATTGTAGGGGGGGATTGGAATGATGTGTTAGATAGGAGCTGCGGTAGGTGGCGGAGTGCGGCAGCGACCCATGTTCCGGGGGGGTGAGGGACCCACCACTAGGCTGCATGCATTGACCACAGGCCTTGACTGGATAGACACCTGGAGGTATAAACATGGGGCTCGTAGAGACTACACGTACTTCTCCGCAGCGCGCGATTCCTCCTCCAGATTAGACTACATTTTCATCCCGAGGGTGCTGGCCCACAAAGTGCTATCGGCGGAGATTCTGCAGCGGGCGTTTCGGACCATTCGCCGGTAGCCATCACACTTAATGTAGGCCCGGCCAGTAAGCCGTTCCAGTGGCGAATGTCGGCCTGGCACTTGACGCAGGACGAGTACAGGGCGCACATGACTGTCGAGATAGACCGGTACCTGGCCACGAATTTGGGCTCGGTGGACTCTCCGACTGTCCTCTGGGAGGCGATGAAGCCGACGATGCGAGGCGTGGATATATCCTGGTGCGCTGCGGCCCGAAGGGAGAAACGCAATGATCTTGTGTGGCGCGAGGCGGAGCTGGAGGCGTTGGAACGCAGGGGTCGGGAGGAGGATGGTGGCGCAACAGCAATATGCCACAGTCCTTATGGACGAGGCGAGGCAGGCCTGGCTGGCCACCCGCAGTCGGATCTATCAGTGGGGCGACAAATCGTGTAAGATGCTACACCGCCTATGTCAGGGCATCATGCATGCTGAGCCGCTGCCGAGGATTGAGAACCCTGAGGGGGAACCCATACTCAAACCCGCTGCAATAGCAGAGAGCTTTGCCGGGTACTACGAGGGGCTGTACGCGACCCGGGAGTGCCTGGAGGCCGAGGCGGTCCAGCGCTTCATAGATGACCTCCCCCTGAGAGCCGTTTCGGACGAGGTGCGGGAACTCTTAGGCCGACCCCTGACGGCTGAGGAGCTGGGAGAGGCCTTTGGTGAATTAAATTAAGGCGCCGGGCCCCAAAGGGTTTCCAAGCTAATTTTTCCGCTGATTTTTGGTCCAGCTGGGCCCACACTTCCGGCCGGTACTGGAGGAGGCGTGCGAGAGTAAGGCGCTCCCACCGGACTGGCAACATACTGAGGTTGTGGTTTTTCTGAAGCCCGGACCACCCCCGGAGAGCCACGCGTCTTACCGCCCCATCTCCTTACTGAACACGGAGGCGAAGATCCTTGCGAAGGCCTTGGCCACTAGGCTCAAACCATATATTACGGACCTGGTCCATCCAGATCAGGCGGGATTCATGCCGCGGAGGGCTACTCGGCACAACATTAGACGGGCCCAGGTCACTATATCTGCCTGGAGGTGCCTTGGGGAGCCGGCGGCGCTGTTCCTAGCGGACATGGACAGGGCCTTTGACTCACTGAGCTGGACTTATCTGTTTGCCCTGTTTCGGGGCCTTAATCTTGGTCCGAGATTTCTGAAGTGTGTCCAACTGCTATACACCGACCTTACGGCATTAGTGCGCGTTGGAGGGGCGGTCTCCTGATCGTTTCCGGTTCAGCGGGGAACACGGCAGGACTGTCCCCTCTCCCCGTATCTATTTATGCTCGCTATGGAGCCTCTCGCGGCGTGGGTGCGCATTGACGCTCAACTTGAAGGGTTTCGGTGGTCTACAGATCACACGGATAGAATTGCGCTATACGCAGATGATGTATTGTTCTTTCTTACTGACTTGGCCCGCTCCGGGCCACGACTTTTGCGCATATTACAAATTTTTGGCGAAACCTCTGGCCTCTACATGAACCCAGTTTGAAAAAGGTCTATAACTAGTACACATAAAACATTAAGGAATAGTGATATAGGAACCCACTATATATAAATGATCATTGACCACAAAGTTTTACTTTTATTCAAGATTTATTATTTTTGTTTGGTTTTATAAAAATATATATTTTTTTAAATATGAATTTTGTAGAAGATAGCTGATAAATATTTTTAAGAAGCCTTTTTATGCATTTCTAAATCAATGATAGTTTATCATCAAAGGTGCAAAGACAAACATATGACAAGACATAAAATTAGACAGAAGAAGATGAATAAACATGATGTAGGCAAAGCGGTAGATGCACTACGCGCGTTTTGACTCGTTATCCTTCATCAGGTGACCCGTCTTTGACTTAAAACAGCTCAAGATGAGTGGAGGAGCTGGTCGAAAATCCTAGCTATATAATTGTTCAATCTTGTAGACCCAACGTAGTTGTAGGGGAAGTGCAGATACAAGGTTTATATGATAAACGTGTGATCTCCTTCAATGTATTTGATCGCGACGTGGAGGATTTCGTTGATACTAGAAGTGAGTATGCATCTGGTGATACTGATAAATAGCTTCAGGTATATCGGCGCTGTGGATACTAGCTCTCAGGTTATGAGCATCTAGAAGAAGAGGTAAGGGCCAGATCGATCCCCTCATGGAAATATTGTGATGATTTTGATGAGGATAAAGTGTGTCCAGTCGTCTGGCCTTCCCGACGTCTCTTCGTGGATAGTAACCGGCGTCTTGTGTCGGAAACGCTACATGAACCCAGGCAAGTCCACGCTCTGGATGTTGGGCGGCGGGCGAGACGTGGTTGACTGGGCGTCGGGTCTCCAGCTGGCGACGGATGGGGTGAACTATCTAGGAGTCTACCTATCTGAAGACGCGGCGGTATCCCGCAATTGCAACCTTACCCCGGTTTGGGATCGCACACTTGAAGACTTAAAGGTATGGACAAGGATGCCGCTGTCTATACTGGGCAGATCTGCCATTTTTAAGATGGTGGCGCTACCACGCCTAGTGTACCAACTGCAAAACCACCCGCATGTGATCTCGCCCCGCTGGTTCCGACAGCTGAACTCAGCAATGAGTGGGTTTCTGTGGGAGGGGGGTATTGCGCGCGTGGCCCTGAAGACATGCTTCTTATCCACATACACCAGGGGATTGGCCACGTCGGATGTACTCTCATACTACCAGGCGGCACACCTCTTGGTGCTGAATGACTGGTGGTATGGGGACAGGGATGACCCGGCCTACGCTGTGGAGAGGACATTGATGGGCTCTGCATCCTTACACACACTGCTGTACTCTGCGCCACTTCGGAAATCTCTTCCCGCGGCCACGCAAGTGATCTTTCACGTGTGGAGGCAAGCACTGCGTAGAATGGGGTGGTGGAATGTGCTCACCCAGGAGACCCCCCTCTGGCGCAATGGTCGGCTGCCCCGGTTGAATGCGCTGATGGGCTTTCAGGGATGGGATGCAATAAGTATTTCTACCCTTGGTGATGTTATGTCAGGGTGCGATCTCAAATCATTTGCGAACTTACAGGAGGAATTCGGGATGCCCCGCACCCAGTTCTTCTGATACCTCCAGTTTCGTCACGCATTAACGCCCTACCTGGTGGGCCTAGAGCAGCTCCCTGAGTTTAGCCCTCTGGAAGCCAAAATATGTATGGGAGAATTGCCGGACAAGAAATTGTCGGGCATATACCAGACGCTGGTGCGCCACTGCTCATCGGACCTACTTGGCCTTAGGACTGCTTGGGAACAGGATGTTGGTGAATTAGACGAGGAAGACTGGGTTGAGGCCCAAGAGAGTCCCAGGGGGGCGGCTATCTTCACTCGCCTGCATCTGATTCAGTTCCGCTACTTACACCGCACATACTATACCCGGCAGCGTTTGTGGAGGGCGGATATGGTTGCCTCTCCCGAGTGTCTCCGCTGTGGTTCGGAGGTGGGTACTCTGCTGCACACGGTCTGGGAATGCTCAGCGCTGCGAAGGTTCTGGGATGGGGTACATCGTTGCCTGGCGGAGGTTCTGGCCTGGGAGGTTCAGAGGGACCCTAAGTTAGCTCTACTGCATGTCATGGCTGGGGTTGCTAAAAAAGAAACAGGTCAGACTACAGCTTATGGTGTTGATGTTGACAGATTACTTAAAGGCTGACGTGATTCCAGTTGGACTACAAGTCCGTAATATCCCGGGCATTTTCACTGATAACCCCAAATACATCTCCAATTTCAGCTATATAGGAACTACATGCTCCAGACATTGGTTGGCACTGGGCATTGATATAGCCAGTGAAACTCTAAAAGAATTGAAAATAGAAATTAATGATCTATTAAAGCAAATCAGTGATTCAGATCCTACCGCAGAATGTAAAAAACTATTGGATCAGGTTGATAAAACGGTAGCTGAATTTCACTGAATCGAAAAAAACAAAAATCTAATAAAATCAAAAAAGATAACAAGAACTACAACGTTGAAAACACCTACCCCTACCTCCAAAAAGATTTTTATACCAACAAGCCACAGTTCAACCCCAACAGTAGACCCTGGGGCAGATATAATAGACGCCAACATATAGTGGGCTTCTCAGATACCTCAGAAGAATCTTCTGATAACTGTGACCCAGGTGAAGGAGCAAGCAACCAGAGACGAGGAGGAGGGGCTCAGTCTAATTTTTTAGGCAGGGGCCAACCAGGCACCCCCCAAAGGGGACGCGTAAAGAAACCACAACGATGGTTCAATGCTACAGGAGAACGCAAGACCCGGAACAACTTTTATCAGTGGTGAATCACCCTGATATAATAACACCCTTGCTAAATCCCTCCCAGCCCTCCCATCTCCCCGATCCCTCCCTCCCCTCCTCCACTACTGCCCCCCTCAATACATCCTCTGAATTGATACCCATCTTTAATTTATCACAGCATTTATTGCAGGACCCCGAAATAGCTATTTTGAAAAAAGGCCTGTCATTTGCTCCAACTATTCGTCCAAATTTCATGGAGCTGCAAACAGAACTACTCAGATTCTTTAGATTAATTTGTCTAAAAGCCTTCTTTCAACTTCACCCTTCCACCATTAACAATGCCAATACCCCATTCCGACCAGCCTCCACATTCCTTCCATCTGCCAGCATGGTACCAACAGAGGTACGAACCTTCGAAAAACTGGTGCACAAGGACATTTGTGCCCTAGAAAAGAAAAAACTTTATGTGCCCTACAACATCTCGAGAGCTGAAAAAGACGCCATAAATTCTCTTAAAAACAATTCAGGATTGGTGATAAAAAGTGCCGACAAAGGCGGAGGAATCTTCCTTCAGGACATCAACTCCTACAAAACAGAAATCAAACGTCAATTGGGTAATACTGATCACTATCAAAGATTACCTGGCAACCCAACCAAAATCATTCAAGAGACTATATTAAAACTTACATCAGATGCTGTCTCGGAGGGCTTCCTAAGTAAAAAGGAACATTTATTCCTCAACGTCAAAAGCCCACGCCAGCCAGTAATCTACACTCTTCCAAAAGTGCATAAAAACATTGAAACCTCCCCCGGCAGACCAATAGTCTCTGCATGTGGTTCTATTCTAGAGCCCTTGGGAGCATATGTAGATTTCTTTATTAAGGAATTTGTACCATCAACAACCTGCTATGTGAGAGATAGTATGGAAATGATCAATCTAGTGGAACATTTCCCGTTTGAGCCTTCAGTTCACACCCTTTGTACAATGGTCGTGGAGTCGCTGTATACTAACATTCCCCAGACAGCGGCTCTCCTGGTCATTCAGAGAATTTTAGACTCACGACCACGTCCCCACAGGGTCCCCACTATCTTTATTCTACAGCTCCTGGAACTGTGTCTCACAAAAAAATATTTCTTGTTTGATAACATCTACTACCAGCAAATAAAGGGGACTTCCATGGGGGCTATTTTTGCCCCCAATTTGGCAATTGTAAAATAAGGATCCACAACTTGTAGGTAAAAAGTAGAGGTTTATTCCAAGAAAAGATCCCATCCACAGGTGAACATCCAGCCAGCAATAAAGTAAGATAGCAACTGCTTAGTGGTCAAAGGATAACATTCCATCTGAGAATCCAGTGTCTCATGACATCAGCGCAGCTATGTCATGAGGCACAGACACACAGGACCAGGATGCCACACATCTCCCTTCTAATAACAACAAGACAATTATAAGAGAAAACAAAACAAAGCTAAAACAATAATCACACAGTGACGTAGTCTTTTAAATATTTAGGAGAATGAGAAACCCTTGCAGACTTGCGAAGAAGTGAGGAGGACTCAACTCTAGGAGTTTGAGAATGACGACTGCAAGAAGCTTCCACAAGATCATTTCTAACCACCACCACCCTGTTCAAATTCCAAACACGATGATCAGCAGTTTTGATGGCGTTCTTGAAAACTTTGATGACACGAATAGGCTTCTTAAAGGTAGCAGAAAGAGCCTTATTGTTTTTGCAGGGATTCTTAATAAGTACCCAATCTCCCACTTTAACAGGTGTGACCTTAACAGAATGTCTCTTATCAAACATCCTTTTTCTAGACTCAATTCTAGAAAGTTCACGCAACATCCACTCATCAGAGTCATCACGAGGAGGTGGTTGCAAGTCATTGACCCATGCCGGTACCACAAGGGTATTAGGAGTGCGTGATCTAAAAAGTTCAAAAGGAGTCTTTCCAGTAACGGCATGGGGAGATAACCTGTAAACCTTAACCTTCTTAAAGACATCTGTTCTCCAATCTGTACCAGCAGACTTAGCCATTCTAATAGTCTCTTTAAGGACACGGTTAAATCTCTCAACCATACCATTGGTTTCTGGGTGGTAAAGGGAAGACCTTTTGTGTTTAACTCCTTGCCCTAACAGAAAATTCTCCATCTCTTTAGAGACTAATTGGGGACCATTATCTGTGAGGATGGCGTTAGGGATGCCCTCTCTAGCAAAAAGTTTAGTTAAAAAATCCACTACATGCCTAGTCTCGATACCACGAGTTATGGCAATTTCTGGCCATCTAGAAAAGAAATCAACCAGAACAAGAACATACCACTCACAACCTGCTGAAGTAATAGGCCCCAAAATATCCAAACCCACTTCTTTCCAGGGCGCATCCGGTCTGTCTCTAATCACCATGGGTTGGACTTTAGGTTTTACTACCTTCTCACTAAGAGCACAGTCAATGCAATCCCTAACTTTGCGCTCTACTTCCAAATCCATATTTGGCCACCAATATGAGCTCCTTAAAATCTCCTTAGTCTTAGAGATTCCTAAATGACCGATATGTGCTAAAGACATAAGCTCATCCCGAAGAGCTAAGGGTGGAACCAATCTAGTTCCTCTGAAAAGTAAACCATTTTGTTCAGAAAGCTGATCCTTGACATGCCAAAATTTCTCAAGACCTTCATTACACTTAGGTTTAATCTTCCATCCTGTCATTAGGAGTTTAAGTACCTCAACCAGAGTCGAATCTTCCTGAACCATCTTCAACCACCTCTCTTTATCAACGACAGCCTCTTCTACAACACAAACCATCTCATCATCAACATCACAATCTTCCTCATCCTCAACCTCAGAACTGGGAACAAGGCGAGACAAAGCATCAGCTACTTTGTTTTCTACTCCAGGTAGATACTTTACACTAAAATCATAATCCTGTAAACCAACAACCCATTTTGTGATTCTACCAGACACCGCATCTATACCTTTTTTCTTTAAAATTTCACAAAGCGGCTTGTGATCTGTCCTGACCTCAAAATTGGTTCCCCACAATAAGTTTTTAAGCTTCTTGACTGACCAGTAAACAGCAAGAGCTTCACGCTCAATCACTGAGTATCGAGTTTCAGCTCCCTTCAAACTCCTTGACAAGAAAAGAATGACCCTCTCAATACCTTCAAATTTCTGTACAAGCACCGCACCTAAACCTTTCAGGCTTGCATCAGTAATCAAAATAGATTTCTCAGAAGGATCAAAACTGCTCAATTTCGGAGCAGAAGCTAGCCTCTCCTTGATGACCTCAAACTCACGCTGACATTTCTCCCCCCAAATGAAGTCTACACCCTTCTTCAACAAATACCTCATATTGGTACACAAAGAGGCAAAGTCTTTCACAAATTTGTTATAATACTCAGCAAGTCCCAAAAAACTCATCAACTCTTCCTTGTTCTGCGGGGGAGACATCTTAGAAATTGTAGAGATAAGATTTTCCTTAGGCAAAATACCTCCTTCTGTAATGGTGTGACCTAGATAATCAATGGAAGTTTTTCTAAATTTACACTTCTCAATCTTAACAGTCAAACCTGCATCACACAACCTTCCTAGAACAGCAAATAGCCTAAGATCATGTTGAGGATTATCTATGCCAAACACAAGAATGTCGTCCTGATAGACTCTAACACCATGTAAACCTTTTAAGACTTTCTCTAATGCCCTCTGAAAAACCGATGCGGCTGACACTAAACCAAATGGTAGTCTAACGAACCTAAAAGTGCCATATGGTGTCACAAAAGAGGTTAAGTCTTTCGAATCCTCTTCCAATCTAATCTGATGGTACGCGGACCTTAGATCAATGGTGCTGAAAATTCTAGCACCTTTAAGAAGCATAAGCATGTCCGCAATCTTGGGTAGAGGATAGTGATCAGTAACCACACACTTGTTGAGTTCTCTTAAATCAACACAGAGACGGAGAGAGTTGTCCGATTTCTTGGCTGCGACAATCGGGGCGACCCACTCCGTTCCCTCTACTGTCTCTATAATGCCTCCCTTGACCAGCTTATCAAGTTCATCTTTAACTTGTTCTCTGACCGCTACAGGTACATTACGCACTTTGCAGCAGACAGGTACAGCATCCTTCTTCAAGATGATACGATGACAATAGTCATTAAGGCATCCTAAATTTTCCGAAAAAACTTTAGGGAATTTGGATTTCAGTTCACTAGTGAAATCATGAGAAACTAATGAAACAATTTGAGGTGTGCAGGGAAAGGGTTCTTTTAGGAGAATAGGGGGTGTCGAATTCGGATCAAGCATAACACCCAAATCCTTGAGAGCAAACCAGCTTATTATGCTATCTCCTTTTTGAGAAACATAAATTTTTGCTTTGGCCAACCTATTCTTATAATTAATCATACCTTCAAAAACTCCAAGTAGTTTAATGGGTTGACCAGCATAACCAAATGGTCTTATATCGGGGCGTGAGAGCTCAAGTTTATGTCCCAACTTACTCAAGAAGAAATCTTTTGCCACAATAGTAATCTTTGCCCCAGAATCGAACAAAACTTTGGTAGGATAACCTTCTACCAAAATTTCATCACAAGGGGAATTCTTTGCTTCCTCAGCACTCACAGTTTGAATATAAATTTGCCCACAATCTAGGTGTTCATCTAGATTATCATCATTTTCAAAATCATAAAATATTTCATTCACTCTACCTCTATAGTTTCCCCCTTTACAACATGAGGTGAAGTGTCCTTTCTTTTTGCACTTACTACAATAAGCTTTCCAACCTGGACATTGTCTATCAGTGGCAAAATGCCCTATTTTACCACATCTGTAACACTTTACTTGAGAGAAATCCAAACTGTTTTCCTTTCTTTTATAAGGAATTTTGTTCGAAACATTTTCATTTCTAGAGTCTTTTTGCTGATTTTCACTTGTTCTAGCAGTAGATTTCACAACATTCACAGTCTCTTTCGTAGTTTTGTTGTCACCATTCTTTTTGATGACTTCTACACACTTAATAGAATGTTCTATCCTCTTAGCAATAGTAAGAACTTCCTCTAAAGAAGGTTCATCCTTTTGCCACAATTCCTCTCTCACCTTTTCAATATAACACCCAAGCATGAACTGATCTCTAATATGCTCATCAAGACTTGCCCCAAACTTACATGAGGACGCAAGTTTCCTTAACGCTGTAATATAGTTCTCAATTGTTTCTTCTTCCATTTGTGTTCTCCGACCAAAATGATATCTTTCTAAAATTGTACTGACTCTAGGAAGATAATGCTCATCCAGTTTTGCAATACATATTTCATATTCATTTAAACTACCGTCATCAATGTCGGGTAAATGATCGAATACCTCTTGTCCTTCTGCCCCCAAACAGTGTAAAAGTAGAGCTGTCTTCCTTTCAGCACTCAAACTAGATCCACACACCCTTGCATACCTTTCGAACACTTTACGCCATTTTTTCCATCTAATAGGTGGATCCCCAGGTGAGGACAAGAAGAAAGGGGGAGCAGTGACATTTTGCATTTTGTTGTTGAATAAAGAAAATTAGAGCACAAAATGAAAATAAGAAAAGAAATATCTACTATGTGTGCGTGTCACAGAAGTGGGACACACAAAATCAGCTCCAAGTGAGTGTATCAAATAACAATGTGTGTGTGTGTCACAGAAGCAGGACACACTATAATGTGTGTGTGTCACAGAAGCAGGACACACTACAATGTGTGTGTGTCACAGAAGCAGGACACACTACAATGTGTGTGTGTCACAGTGGCAGAACACACAGCAGGGCTTTCCAGTGAGTGTGTCAAATATTAGAAAAGGAAAGAAAACAGTACCTTAAAATTGTTGATAGAGAAGGTGGCAAATATTGTAGATAATAAGAGAGTTCAGGGTAAAATAGAAGAATAGCGATGACTAGCGGTGTTCATAACGCGATTACCGCGTAACGCGTATATTGTGAACTGGAAATCGAAAAATTCCCCAATCAAAGATGGCGCCCACGTCTGCGTGACTCCCAGGGTGCCTTGCGGCACGTTTGCGTGTCTCCCGGCAGGCTTTGTGAAGAGTCGAGAAGCGAGGTGAAGCAAGATGTTTATCTTCCAAAGCTTCCAGATTCTGGCAATGGCGTTCTCTTGGAAAAGGCAGCTCGTGAGGACACTCGCTCGTGAAGGCGCTTGCAAAGACGTTGGCAGGTAGGAGACTATTCGAAAAATGCAGGTTGCAGAGATCGAGTGCGCTATATAAAATACGCGCAAAAGTGTCTGAATTAGTAATTAAAAAGTCAATAAAGTTAGCACCGCTAGGTTACACCATCAGAAATATGCAGGAAGAAAACAAAGTGGTTTGTTTTCTTGTTAAAAATTAAGTTGAAATCTTCTTACCCTGAAAACGGAGATAGAAGTCTCTTTCTCTTTTAAAGTCCAGTGCAAAGTTATTCAATTATGTTCCATGTTGAGAGTTGAATGCCACCAGGGTATCTCGGGTTGTTCCAAGTATCCAGGAATTTTCAAAGGAACAAATCCTTTTTAAAGGAACAAATATTTTTTAAAAAAAAAAAAAACTTGAGATAGGTGTTGAGATCTTATCTTCTTCTTCCCATCCTGCGTCGCCAAATGTAAAATAAGGATCCACAACTTGTAGGTAAAAAGTAGAGGTTTATTCCAAGAAAAGATCCCATCCACAGGTGAACATCCAGCCAGCAATAAAGTAAGATAGCAACTGCTTAGTGGTCAAAGGATAACATTCCATCTGAGAATCCAGTGTCTCATGACATCAGCGCAGCTATGTCATGAGGCACAGACACACAGGACCAGGATGCCACAGCAATCCTTTTTATGGACGCTCTGGAAACCGGAGTCATCCTTGCAGAGAGTAATCCCTTCTACGAAGGCATTGTTTTATGGCGTCGCTATATCAACGACATTTTCCTTATTTGGAATCTCGATATCCCGACACTGTAATCATTCAATCATTGGCTGAACAACAATTGTGCTGAGCTTAAATTTACTCTTGTCTATGACAAACACCAAATAGCTTTCCTAGATCTAACTATTTTTCATCAAGACAATGAACTATTAACTTGCCTTTATAGGAAACCTACGGAACGCAACACCCTCCTTAGTTATGACAGCAATCATCCAAAAGCTTTGAAAGATTCTTTACCATATTCCCAATTCCTGAGAATCAGGAGGAATTGTTCAACTAAAGCTGATTACTTCAGGGAAGCCTGTACCCTTACTAACAAACTACAAGCACAAGGTTATCCAAGAAGACTAATCGAAACAGCCTCTAAAAGGGCCTGGTACTGTCCTCGAGATGCCTTGTTGACTCCTAAAGCAAGAGACAAAACTGAAAGAATAGCCTGTGTAACCACCTTCTCTCCCATATCCAACAAAATTCGGAAATCCATTCTCAAACATTGGCCTACATTAAACGCAGGTCCAATACACCTAGAGAGGCCTGTCTTTGCTTTTAAGAAAAGCAAAAACCTAAAAGACCATTTGGTAAGGGCTGCCCTCCCTTCCCCCACGACCACCACCACGATTGAATCAAACTGGGGCCTTCCACCCATTCTAGGGCACGGGAAGTGTGGATGTTGCACGGTCTGTGAGTTCACGATTGAATCAAGAAATTTCAGTCATAATGGCGTGACAGTACCACTGAAGAGTTTTACCAATTGCAATAGCCATAATGTCATCTATGCAATCTTGTGTCCTTGCCCAAAAATGTATGTTGGTCAGACCACCCAGAAAGCAAAGACCCGTATATGCCAGCATCGAAGCCGTATCAGATGTGGAGCACAGAATGCACCACTTGTGGATCACTTTTCCGAACTAAGACACTCCGCGGATGACATCAAATGGATAATCCTGAAGACAGTTAAACTTCCACCAAGGGGTGGCAACTTGGCCCAACTTCTCAACCGCGAAGAACTAAAGAGCATCATTCAGTTTGACACTATCCACACTGGTCTAAATAGGAATGAGGACTGGACTGCCCTTCTGTAGCCCTAAGGTTATACAAACACTGCACTGTCTTCTTTGCCCACTATAAGAAAAAGTATGAACTTGGACTCAAACATATTGAGAAAAAACCGTGACAGTTCATGTCCTATTCTGACCGTACTGTATCACATTATGGCTCACAATGTATTGTTTTATAATTTCGGTTTACTTAAATTATAACTCAGAACTGTCTCTGAAAATAAGTCACTGAGGGTGTTCCCAAACCACCTCTTCACCCACCCCAATCTTAGCTGCACATTCCTTTCGTTTCATGGCATTGCTCTAACACCACCACAGAGCAGACTGCCCAACGTTAAGCGCTGTGTTTTAATGAATTATACCTCTAAAGATGTAGACGATTACGGCAAAAACATTAAAGTATTGCAAAACGAACCGCTCCAATATGGCGGCCAAATGAAGCCATGAAGCCCCCAAGGACATCGTTAGTCCTCTATCACGTGACCCTGAGAATCCACAAACACGTGACCCTCTAATTGCCCAATAAGCAGCGATCTGCTCCCCAACACGGAAGCGATCCTGCTGATCACAACGCGCCATCGGCTTATCGACAGCCTCAGGTACCTCTAGGTAAGCTACCGCTTAACTACCTCCCATGAACAAACAATGTACAGGTTGCGCAGACCACGCTAAGATCCTTATGGTTTTTTACTACAGCGGACCTTTAATTCCCTGGCCCTAATGAAGGTTACCAGCGCCATTTACTGAACCGCAGTATGAACCGCAACCACTGCAGCTAAGTATGCTTTACCCTAACGCCCACGTTTTAAATCACGTAAAATTAAGTATATAGTAAATCTTGCCTCAACCCCCTTTTCCGTCTAGATTCAGACTGAAATTCCATACTTAAAACGGAGACCTGGTTTCACCGAGCGGGCACATTAGAAATCACCGACTGTACATCAACTCAGGTTGCCTCCTGTATATGCACGAGAGTGTAATCTATGTCAGCTGTAACCTAGAAACGGTTTACTAATCCCATGCTTATCTTTCCAGACCAATCTATAGAAATAATTTCGGTGCCGAAAATTTCACAAAAGCGCATCTCAATGGGACAACATTTATAAATCCCGAGGGCATATTTCAAAGGTAAATTTCCAAATGAAATAGTACCCTCCCTAGAGTCTAACGTAAGAAAATACACCTTACTATGGCTTTATTCTTGTCCCTACAGTCCAATCAGATCCAATACGGTACTGTGCCACAACCTGAACCTCATCCTTGCTGCATAAATTTGAAGCCCTGCACAGATTTGAATCTCCAACATGGTAAATGATTGAATCATATGCCAGTCCTTGTTTAAACTGACAATTTAAATTTAATATTATAAGTAAAAACAAGGTTTTCCCCTTATTTTAACTAGGATGTCGGGCTATTACCCTAATCAGTGAAGACATCCTACAGGATTAAACCCCATTCACAGACAAAAGTCTGGTACGTTTTATTATCGAGTATACACTGATCACTCTAGACACCTCCCTAACGATAACAACACTCCCATCGTCTCTATAAACCACAGCCCACTTGTGTCTAATTTCCAACACGCCCACCACGCCACCACCACGACCTCACCTCATTAATCACGTATAGGTCTCACGGAAAAAGAAACACCTCGAGATACTACAAACCGGTCACTAAAAGGTTTTGCACATGAACTGCACGGAAAGCGCACGCCTCTATGGATGCACCCATCACTGCGATTCCGAATACAGTAATTGGAGAGCTAAAGCTGTACATGTCTTTCTAACTATTGATTGTATTCCTGTCTTGCTTTTTCCTTTTCATTTTTCCATAACAGGCGGTTTTATGTTAAAAGGTTATATTCAGGCAAAAGTTATGATTGTGAAAGTCCTGAAGATGATCCCCCTATAACTGAGCTTGGGATCGAAACGTCCGTCGACTGCTTTTAGAGTGTCCCATATGTAGGAATCTATTGTATTAGTGTATGGGTGATTCACTCTAGGACACACTGTTAATTTGAATTTGTGTCAGTGGCCTGTTAGCTCACTTTGTTTGCCTGATATTGTTTGCACTCACTGTCTTCTTTACTTCCTCTTTACGTACGGCACAGGACTGTGCCCTACAGTAACCTTTTATGTCTTTGGTTACTTGTCTTATTCATGCATTGAGACAACCTATTACATGAATAAATATTCCCTGCCCGGCTGGACAAGGGATTTCTGTACTATATAGCAGCCCATTGTGGTCTATATATTATCTTTGCTCAATTCTATTCGTTTATGCTAGGGACCACTTGTTTCCTTCAAAAAAAAAAATGGCTGGGGTTGAGGGCAACCTCTACAAGTGCCACTTATTGTTACTGGGTCTTACGCTGGAGAAGCGTGATATCGCCAGAGAGTGGAAGGCGCCCCGGGCCCCATCACTTGCCGCCTGGAGGAACGGAATGGACTATTGTATGGGTCTGGAACAGCCTGTGTTTGTAGCCAGGGGATGTCCTGGAAAGCACTACAAAATCTGGAAGAGGTGGGCAGACTACAGAGGGCTGGACCTGGACCCGCCACATGAAGCGGCCACCCTCCCGACCCTCTGATATGTTGGACTATGAGATATCACTGTTGGTGTATGGTACATATGGCTACCGATCTGTTCTGGTATTATGATTTCGTGGGGCAAGCAGCTATGCAAGGGGGGTGGGACTTTTAGGGGGGAGGGGGTGGTTACTTATCCTCTTGTTTCTGCTATTCCGAATGGGGGAGTTCTTATGTTCTTACTACACATTGTTGAAGATGATGCAGATAAATTGATGTTGGCAGTAGAATCTGGATGGCAGAGCTTTGCATACTATGTGTGTTTAAACAATAAAATCTGTTTAAAAAAAAAAGAAAGCAAAAGACAAACAATTGATGGACGGAATGCAGAACAAATCAAAACTTTCACCCCCAGTCAAGAGATCTGGGTTAAATCCATCATTCTTTTGCTCACCATGCCACCCCAGTTTAGATCTGGCCATATGCAAATCAGTCTTGACCCTGTGCCTCATGGAACAGCCCAGCTCGAACTGCCAAGCCAGGTCCTCTCTGGACCAGAAACAAGCATCCTAGGACTGGTTTCGGGGTTTCACCACTCGTCAGCCAGGATAGCTTGAATCCCATGGCACAGTGAACCCGGGACACATGTCTGGGCATAATCGGCATACTTAAGGTGAGAAAGCAGCAGATCTCTGTACCGGGGTGCATGTATGACATTGTTCTGCATTCTGTCCATCAATTGTTGTTTTTGCATTTGTCACCCCGAGTGGGACGAGTATGCCCAGACTTGAACTCCATGCCACTGGAGTCAAGCTATTCTGTCTGATGAGGGGTGAAACCCCAAAACTGGTCCTAGGATGCTTGTTTCCAGTCCAAGGAGAACCTGGCCTGGCATTGCTGGCTGGACTGTTCCCATTGGGCGCCAGGTCAAGACTGATTTGCATATGACTGGGTTCAAACTGGAATGGCATGGGGAGCAAAACTACGATGGATTTAGGCCCATATCTCTGTACTGGGGTGAATGTATGACATTGTTCTGCATTCTGTCCATCAATTGTTGTTTTTGCACTTTTAAAAAGAAGATCTTTCTCTGTGCTTATGAGTCTGTGTGCCTGACAGCCTGTCTCCAATAAATATATAGGGTTGGTGACAGCTGCACTTTGTTCATTCCCTCTAGAAAGACACAGCACAGGAAGGATAGGGGTGTGTCTGAGTACCCATTTATATGCATTTGCATTCTGATGGCCTTGCCAGGGCAGGATGGAAGGGGTGGGCTAACACTCCATTTGAATAGGCTGTATCCTGTCCCCACACAAAGGTCTGATTACCGTCCCCCCACCCCAGATAGCCTGGCAGACAGGACTGGGTTAAGAGTGATTCTTTTGCACTTCAGAGAGCTGCTTTGAAGTCACTCCCACATCGAAGGTACTTTTGGGTATAAGTGCTGGTTCTCTGACCCCTTCAAATCAGACACTACTGGACTTGTAACTGAAGCTCTGCCAGAAGAACTGCTGCGCTGCTTAAAAGACCCAACTGGACTGCTGATTTGGAAGTCTTTCTTTTCAGTTTGTTGCCCTGCTGCCTGCTTCTCTCTGACTTTGCTAAAGGAGTTCATTCCAAGCAGTGGCGGCTGCTGACATTTGAAAGTGGTGAGGTGTAAAAGTGATGCCGAGTGCACCACGGTGCGAGAGCGCAGCGAGTGACACTGCCAGAGCTGAACCATGAGTTTGGGTCAATAAATGAAAGATGTTGCCATAGATGTGTTGTAATGCTGACCGACTCACTTTCCTCATTTCAAACCTCAGCTAAACTTTTCTTTTTTTCCTCAAACTTTTGATTTGAGAGACCTTGTCAGTTTTATATAAAACTAAAAATGTTGGGAGGCATGTGACATTTTTCTCATGAAGTATGTAGCAATTCTGTGTAGTTTTAGCTTTTTTGAACTTAATTTCATGGCATCGGCTGGTACTAAAAATCTCTTACATCCACAAAAATAGTGAACTTACTTTGCGAATAGTCTGGTCTTCAAGTATTTACAAAATAAAATGTGTCAAAACTAATGCTGGGGCCGACTTACGGCTGTCAGACACGACCAGGGCCAGGAAGTAACTCGAAGAAAGATTTATTGAAGTTTACAGCAAGGAGCTCAACAGACCTTGACACGTGCCACTTAACACAACAGTCAAGAACGTGGAACGAGAGGAATGTGGCACGCTGAAGGTAAGCAAGGGGCAGGATATCGAGGCGAGCACAAACCTTAACTGCAATACTAATAGTCCTGTGCCGGTCACAGGACTATTACTGGTGTTGTAACTTGGCCCTAGTTTGGCCGCGACTGCTCGCCAGTAAGATCAAAAATACTATTTACTTCCCCGTCAGGCCATAAATTCCAGCGCTTTGTATATAGGTCACAGTGTGACCAACATAAAAATCGCTCGAATTTGTGGCCTGACAGAGAAGTAAATAGTATACTGTTGATCTTACTGGCGACACAAGTACCACAGACAGTGCGTGACTGGGATAGTATGTGAATATTGGGGCATACTATGCATCTCGCACAGTGCAATACTGCAATACTAAGATATTGTGTGAACATCGGAGCAAATGGTGCACCACATACAGTGCAATGTACACCGGGGCACAAGGAGTTAAAACAGTGCATTGCAGTAGTAACCTTTGGGCACAAGGAGCACACAAAGGGAATTACTGGGATAGTGTGTTAACACTGGGGTACATGTAGCACAGACCGTGTATTTTTGCTCCTATAGCCTTTGGGCACAAGAAGCTCAAACAACATTGCACAACAAGTACTGACGGTGCATTACTGAGGTAGCCTGCGGCACAAGGATAACAGCACGTGCCATGGACGCTTGAGAGGCTTAACATGGATACTGCTGAGAGAGTTAGCGGGCACGAAAATGCGGACTCCTAGAAATTGTGTTGGCCCAGATAGCACACACCGGGCATTACTGCGACAGTCTGTGGGCACAAGGTGCATACAAACAGGGAAGAAAGAAGACGCTCGGAAGCAGTATAATCAGTATAGTGGATGCAAGCATCTGTGCTGCCTACACACAGGCAGTCGCCTTATTTTGCGCAACACACGGCCTGCTATTGAGTTCCTCGCTAGGTCCCCCCTCCGCCCCAAGGGCCCAGACTGGAACTCGACAAATGTGATCCCCGCCTCAGACTTCGGTTATGTTCGCCGATTTCAAACACCCGTATGGCAGGACCCCGCCTGAGCCTTCCACCAAATGCTTTCAGTATTAAAATAGTTTATTCCAAAACATTTCAGCTCTGTCACGTTTGCACACCCTTAAATAAATACCAACTTTTACAAAGTTGCGGCCGGTATTACGGGCGGGTAGGGGGGTGGAAATGGGGTTGTCGCGCCGCGAAGGGAATGGGGGGAGGCGAGAGGGCTTTAAGGGAAAAAAAATATATGAAGTAAAAGTAAAACTTACCGTCCCGCTTTTGGTTAAGTCCTGAGACTCCCGACTCCCGCCATCCTGCGTTTTGAATTCCTGCAGTTCTCGTCATCAGGAAGGCTGCAGGCAGCCTCCCTTCCCTCCACCAATCATAACGCGGCAATGGCAGCGTTGTGATTGGTGAGGCCGTGCCCCACCCGGGTCATTTTCTCTATATATAGAGACCAGGGAGAGTGGGCGGTGTTGCTCGAGGGCAGGGGGAGTGGCTTGCCCACTGTTGTTCATACTGACTGTTTGGGCGGCCTCAGGCTGCCCAAACAGTTAGTATGAACAACAGTGCGCAAGCCACTCCCCCTGCCCTCGAGCAGGACCGCCCACCCCCAACCAGGCACTTCTGCTTTCTCGCAGTGCGAGAAGGCAGAAACAAATGGTAGTTATTACCATTTATGTTTCTGCCTTCTCGCACTGCGAGAAAGCAGGGGTGCGGTGCCCAAACGCCCCTATAGAGGAGCCGCCACTGATTCCAAGTGATCTCCAAGGGCTTATTGATTAGCCTCCTGTTGCTTGAGACTCAGGTATAGCAAAGTCTCTGCCTCTGCTTCTGTGCCTGGCTCACTGCAAGAGGCCCAGATACTTGCAATAAGGATTTTGACTCATCTCCGGTCTGCACATAGAAGAACTGGTGCATCAACCTGGTCGCAGGAGTATAATCGGCGCATCACAGCAGAAGCAGCTCTTTGCCCACAAAGATCAACGCATTAGCTGCTGCTGCAGCTTGGTGAGATTAACGCATCCCCTCGACTGTGTGGCAGAACCCAGCTCATCGCTCAATGCCTCTCTACTTCGGTACCCGTCTTCGGAACTGACGCATCATCTTCAGTGTGAGGAGAAGATCTACACATCCTCCACCAGTGGGTCTCATCATCAGCGCATTTTTCTGTTTGCAACCAGGAAAGGTACTTTGTTCACCAGGGCATGCATGGGTCCTATAGCCGGCCAGCGCTCCATCATGGTGGGCCCAAACTTTGACTTTGCCCCGGTCTAGCGCAAACTAATGTAACCTTTAAAATGCTATTAGCTTCTAAGCACTTTACTGTATTTATTGTGCAGAGTGAGACTGCTGGCATGTCCTATACATGAGAAGAGCCACAGCCATGAGGGTAATAGCTGGTCTGTTCCTGAAGCACTGCTTAAACTGTTACAGATGCTGCAAATAAAAGACTAGGGCTTAGACTCCCCTGAAGACTGGATGTGTGCAGATAGGGGTGCCACACTCACAAAGAAATGTTTCCAAAAAGGGGTAAAGAGACATTGAAGTTTAGTTTCACAATTCACCTGTGAGAGAAATTAATGTGTATCTGTGCCTAATCCTTACCTAAAACCTGTAGTGTGCTATAGAAACAGGGTCTCAACCATATCAGTAGGAGACACTGAGAAGCAGAGGGTGCACAACCTCACTGTCTATTGCAAGGTACTTTTCAACACCGTATGGCTTTTCCATTAATTGTGTAGTCTTTAGTTCTATAGTGTAATCAAAGTACTTTCTTTTCTCATGGACGACAAATATTGTTTTGGATATTATGGTATTGTGTCTGTTGGTTGAAATTGAGTTCTGAGCTCTTTCCCCCACACTTCCGCCCTAAGAAACTTGTGACTTCTTGCCCTTACTAACTTTAGAGTGAAGTGGGTTAAGAGTTGTACTTGGCCCAGTTGACAGCCCTATAGAAGGATGGACCCCAAGACAGCAGTGGCAAACAACCTCAACCATCACATTGTTTAATGTTTAATGTTTAATGTTTTGAAGGAATCGAAATGTCTCAAAGCCTGGCTATACTTACCAGTAGCCCATATATAATATAATTGAAGAATAAGGAAGTCGGCAATGGAGAGAGTGGAATCGTTTATTCAAATCAAATACAAGCCCTGGCAGGGGAGCCTCAGTCTACACGACCTCGGAGGTGCGCAGAGGAGACTGACTCCATACAAAAGATACAAAGCATATATACGTTTCACACATTCTAGTTAACACCCTAGAAGGAAAAACACAAGTTGTCAGTGAGCCAGCAGGAAGACCCATATAAGGCACAATTGATTGCTAGTAGCTAGGCCGAAGCTATTCCGGGGGCAGGTCAGTGAGGTGCCTTTTTGTCTAGCTAGAGCCCGGAGAGTACAAGAACGGGCTCTGCTAGAATGCACGCATCCCACAAGAGAGGCAGGTGTGACCTTGGGTTTCCCTGAGCTACACACTAAAGATCAGAGAAGGAAGCTAAGCCTGGCAACATGGTTTCCTACCGAGAGCTAACTCACGTGACTTCTGGGAAACGGTACATGAACATGGGGAAGCAAAACAAGCAGGCCACGGTTATATCAATAGGCCTGCATAGGCCTGCATGAATAAATCGAAAAGCATACGCATAGCTATATAATAGTATAAGGTTATTCATATGTATGCACAGTTATATGATACATAGTGGGCCAATCATGAATATATAATTTTATAGCCCAAGAGACGGCCCTTTTGGCCTACTATGGCCAATATAACTGTTCTATTCGACAAACACTCCCTCATCGATTTGCATGAGGTCTGATACCTCCTTCTGAATCATTTGCTTCTATATCTTTTCCTGTTGGGAATTGGTTAGGGCGGAGGTTATTTTAGTGGCACAAAAAGTGCAACATGCTGGGCCACATTGAAGACATATGCAACAGGTAAAAAGAACCCTAAAGGCGCCTGCTAAAATCATGAATATTTTCCAACCCCAAGTTGCAAGGAGGCCCCAGAACCATCCACTAAGGATCCAAGTGCCGTTCTCTTCATAAAGTTCACTAGCTAATTGATGTAATTTCTTAATTGCAAGGTGTATGGTAGGGGCCGAATCAGGAATAAATAGGCAACAAGAGCTACCAACCACGCGGCAAGCTCCACCCCTATCTGCCAGGATGACGTCTAAAACCATCCGATTTTGAAGAGAAACGAGCCTCATAGCCTGAAGCCCAACAGTAAGGTTGGTCAAAATTTCGGTCGTGGTCTGAACCACATTTTCCACTATCCTCGACAGGCATCTTATATTCCGACTATTAAAGATTGGACCCCAAAATGGAACCAAGCCCTTTGAGATGTCTTCAAATTGCTGGAGTGAGGTATCTGTCTGATCAGTACTGTCAGTATCATAGCTTCTAATAGTTCGATTAGATTCTACCTCTCTTTTTACCAGCCGATGGGTCCTGTGATAATCTGAAGGGGCAATATACACAGGGGGGTAGAGAAAGGACAGATAGCATCGCCCGGCCCACCCTCGAGGGAGCCAGGTGTAAGCATTTTCCCCACATACAAAATATACATTAGGGGGTGTGATCATCGGGGGAGTACTGTCGGTTTGCAACGTATAGGTGTAAATACAGGTGCTACTCCCGACCTTAACATGGCCTCGCCCCCTAATACAGAACAAGGAGGTGGTATTGATTATGGGGATCGGCAAGGCTTTGTCATTTGTAACATTTCGTTCCTGAAAATGCTGGAAATATAAAGTAGAATTGAAAAGTTCAAAATCGTGCATTTTATCCTGCAACCAGGTATCATTAACATTATCGGTATATATATTCATATACGCATTTGGATCTAAGGAACCCTGACCTCCATCCCCTTCAGCATCAAATCCTTGGTGTCGCTCTATAAACTTCAAAATAGCTTCATAGTCTTTTTCGGAATATATTTTAGGATTTTCAACATAGTGTGAATACATTAATGATAATAATTGCCACCATGCTTCGCAGCTAGCTAAATAGGACAAAGGAAGAGAGATGAATAACTCGTGCTGGTACATGACTGGCGGTAACAAGCCACAAACCCAACAGTTCGTTTTGTTTGTGGTGCTGTGGGTTTGATGCAACATTTCTATGAAAACATTTTTCGAATAAGTCTCCCTATGCCTAACCTTATGTGGAGGCAAAGAATAAAAGAGATGTTCTTCCGGAGCGGGAGTAGTTTTCAAATATTTCTGCATTGGATGCTGATATTCTAAGTATATAAACACACACATCATTATCACAGTTATTATAACAATACAAGCAACGAATGCCACCTTCACTCTAGTGGGCCATCCGGAAAACAATTGCATATCATGAATATGACGCCGAGGGGCAAGCGGTCTTTCATCTTCCATCACAAATCGATCAAAGGGAAACATACTCGCTAAAAGTCCAAATCTATCTCGGTCCCTTGCTAAAAGTCCAAAAATCTAAACTCTATATCCACAAAGCACGCACACCACCAGAGGGTTTCTTCTTCCCACAAAGGGATCTTCTCCCTGTGTCTGGTTTTAGAGCCTCACAGGCAGACCCTTATCATTTCCAAGGAAAGAAACAGACTTTCAGATTCCAGAAGTACGATCGCGGCCCTTAACTCAGTCTTTCTTTCTGAACAGAGCCCTTTTTACACAATGTTCCAAGCTCTCTACGAGTTCAGTCCAGTGTCTCGCTCAGCACCCCAAACACTCTATTCAAGGTGTTTCAGCACAAAGTCTTGGTCAATTTTCTTCCATTAGAGAGTGGGGTACCGCGCTGTTTTCGGGGCCGCAGATCGTATCGACACCGGCCAGGTTGCTCCTGGTCAGAGAACAATTCGGTATCATGGGAAACAGACTCTGTCACCCCTTGTGGCACCTCGGGACCTATGGCAGCTTCTGGCTGAGCGGCCAATCCTTTCCCTTCAGGCAACACTTCACTTGACGGCCCTTTTTCTTGAGCATCCGAAAAGGGCACAAAACTTTTGATCCACTCTCCTTCCTGACTCGGCACTCCTTCCAGGCACCGCCGATCAGAAGGTAGGAGCAGCGGTAGTCGCTTCACGTGACTCACATGGATCCAGTGCTTTCGGCCATGCACCTTCACTGCCGTCCTCGTGGCCAAAAGGATCTGGTAGGGCTCGGACCACCTGGGCTCCAAACTCGACGTCCGCTGGTAATTCTTCACCAGTATCCACTGGCCAGGTTCCAAACGATGTCCAGGACCCTCCGGTAGTGGCTGCAGTGTGTCTGATACCTGTTGATGAATAGAACGCAGATCTTTAGTCAAAGCATACAGGTTATCAGTCATCAATGTGTAAACAATATCCCTAAAAGATCTGGACCTGAGAACTCCCCACACATTGGCAGGACGGCCAAATATCACCTCATTTGGGGACAAACCGGTTCTAGAGTGAGGAGTCGTTCTAAGGGACAATAAGGCTAATGGAAGGGCATCGGGCCATTTCAATTTTGTGTCTGCACAAATTTTGGCCATCTTGAGCTTTAAAATACCATTGTATTTTTCGACCAAGCCTGCTGATTGTGGATGTCTAGCAGCATGAAACTTTTGCTTTATTTTTAATCCATCACAAACACTTTGCACTAGCAAGGCGTTGAAATGGGGCCCGTTGTCCGACCAGATAATTCGGGGCAAACAATATCTAGGGAAGAATTCCTTTACTAGGACTTTAGTAGTGGCAATTGCCGTGGCATCTTTGGTGGGGTAGGCCTCGACCCATTTACTGAACACACATACCACCACCAAAACATACTTCAAATTATTTACACGTTCCATCTGTATGTAGTCTATCTGTATCACTTCAAAAGGCAAGGATGGCGGAGCAAAATTGCCACTCAAAACAGCTTCTCTACCTCCAGGAATATGTCGAAAACACACCGGGCAGTATTTCACAATGTGAGCTGCTATTTTGAGAATATTTGGGTTGTCCCATACCAGATCTAATACTGCTCTAATTCCTTTAGCACTAATATGGGCCGGACCATGCGCCATGGTAACTACTGCATATACAAACGCATTAGGTAGCAACCATCGCTGCTTTTCAGTGCGATCTATCCAACATCCATTCTCATCCAATGTTCCAATCTCCCGTTCCCACCTTTGCATCTCTTCAATAGTTGCTTCCTTCTTTAACTCTTTCACACTTTCAACGGTATTATCAAAAAGGGATGTCTCGGTGGGCCATCGGGCAGATGTACTAGGAAACATGGGACTTCCCTTAGCCTGAGCCGTTTCTTTTGCTACTGCATCAGCAAAGGCATTCCCTTCTCCCATAGAATCAACAACTTTCTTGTGGTCACTACATTTAATAATGGCTAACTTCTTCGGTAATGCCAAAGCAAATAACAATCGATCAATCAAAGGACCATGTTGGATTTTCTGGCCATGTGTAGTAAAGAAACCCCTCTCCCTCCACAGCCTCCCAAAACTATGGGCAACGCCAAAGGCGTACTGGCTGTCTGTAAAAACATTCACCCTTCGACCTTCACTCAATTCACAGGCTCTTAGCAAAGCTATTAGTTCAGCTGCTTGGGCTGAGTGGTGTGAAATCCTTGAGGTTTCCACTACTGTCTTTAAAGTTGTAATGGCATTTGCAGCTGTTGCAGTGCCATCTGGTAACTTAAAACAAGAGCCATCTACATACAATTCTACGTCTGGTTCCAGTAAAGGGGTGTCACTTAAATCTACACGCCCTTTTGTTTCTTCTTCTGTTCTAAATACACAATCATGAACATCAATCCTTTCATCCTTGTCCGGAAGAGGCAATAATGTGGCAGGGTTCAAAGTAGTACATCTTTTTATGGTAATATCGGGGGCAAATAATGTCAATTCATATCCTGTCAATCTGGCACTCGTGAGGTGCTGGGTTTTAGTTCTATTTAAAAGGATATCCACAGCATGCGGTACCATAACTGCGAGGTCAGTGTTCAAGACTATACCCTCTGATTGTCTGATGGCCAGTGCTACTGCAGCAGTAGCCCTCAGACAACTCGGGAGGGCTCGAGCAACGATATCCAAAACTGAAGAGAAAAATGCACATGGTCTCTGTTTTCCACCAAAAGTCTGAGTTAACACTGACAATGAACAACCATCTACCTCGTGCACATAAAGTGCAAAAGGCTTCCGGTAATCAGGGGTTCCCAACACAGGTGCAGAACACAAAGCAGACTTTAAAGATTCAAAGGCTTCTTGACATGCATCCGTCCAGGGTAAGGGTTCATGCACATCTTTGGTTATCAAATGCAACAAGGGTTTAGAGAGAAGTGAATAGTTAGGAATCCATTGACGACAATACGAGGTTATTCCAAGAAAAGCACGAACATCACGTTGAGTACGAGGTACAGACATGTTCGTTATAACAGATATTCGTTCAGGAGTCAAATGCCTCCCCTCTTTTGACAGAAAATGGCCTAAGTAGGTCACTTCCTGACGACAATATTGGAATTTAGAAAGGGACACTTTATTTCCTTTTTCTGCCAAATGGTGTAACAATTTTACCGTAGCCTCTTTGCATCCCTCTTTTGTATCAGAGGCCACCAATATATCATCAACATACTGAATAATCGTATTTACGGCTGGCAGAATTAATTCATCGAGGACCGCCTTTAAGGCTTGGCTATATATACTAAGGCTTTCAGTATAGCCTTGGGGAGCGCGTGTAAATCTAAAACTTCGGCCAGCCAATGAGAATCCGAAGATATGCCTGCTATCTGGATGAATCGGGATGCTAAAGAAGGCATTCTTCAGATCTATTACAGAGAAATACTGCGCTGTGGGAGGAATCATAGTCAAAATTGCAGTTATATCGGGCACTACTGGATACTGTGGAACCACTATTTTATTAACCTCTCGGAGGTCAATCACAAAATGATATGTGTCCTTATAATCTGGGGCACCATCAACTGGAGCTTTCTTCAAAATCGGTAAAATCGGGCTATTACAAGTATTCGCCGCTGTTTCTTCCACTACCCCTTTTTTAATGAGGTCGCGAATAATGTGTAACATAGCCCGTTCACCTTCAGGTGAAATCTTATACTGTGGAATGCGAGGCAGCTGTACATTAGGTTTCAGAGTAATTGACACGGGACTATCTTTAACATATCAACATCAGTGTCTCCTGCAGCCCACAGTGTCTGAGGAATCGTAGAGAATTCAGAGGGAAGACGCTCACCTTTTGCGAAATATTGAGCGTCCATCAAGGAAGGTTTTTGCATTGTCAAATATACACCATCCGGTGAACAATAAATTAGAGCATGTAGTTTTTTAAGAATGTCTAATCCCAAAAGATTCTCACCACAATTCGAAGTCAACAGAAAAGGTGACTGTATAGAAATAGGACCTACAGTAAAAGGCAAAGGCTTAGAAATGGGGCTTACCACAGGTATTCCAGAGAAACCTACCGATACATTATTTTGGCCAGACAAAGCAGCCCCTGGGACCATTGTATGAGCAACTGAACTACAGGACATAATTTCAGGCAGCAAATTTGTCACAAACCTGTTTACAAATAATCGTATTCCCCCATCTGTGGAGAGATCCTGCCCACTAAAATCTATGAATGTTTTCTCATACCTGGTGAAAAAATCTGACACACTCTCATCTTTCTTTTGTTTACAAGCCGTTAATGTATCCCAATCTATTTTCTTAGGAGGGAGGAGGGTCTGCATGAATGTAATAATCTTATCTGGTACTGCTAAAATTTCATCTCAGGGTTTCTCTCCAGGTTTCCGTTCCTTATCCCAATTCTTCAGTTGATCCCAGGTCCCCCGTAGCTCAGGAATGTGATCTATATCATGTATCTGCCTCCAAATATCAACCGGGATCAGTAGACCAAAGAATAACTCAATGTCAGCTATAGTCATAATGGCGGAGGTGGCAGCCTCGGCCAATTCTTTGTAATAGGCTGTAGGATTCTTACGAGGGTCAGGGAGCTGGGCTTTCAATGTGAGAACCTCGCTTCATTTCCAAGGGGTATATACCCATGGTTCCTGAAGTCTCGCATCGACCCTTGTTCTGGTAACATTGCCTCCATTGTCTTTTATCTCTGGTAACTCCGGAAAGAAGAGAGGATGCACCTCTCTCATAGGGTTCTTAGTTCCCCAATCAGCACATTTCCAATGCATTCGTTCCCGATAATGTAAGAGAGTCCCTACATTCTGATATACCTCATCGGATTGTAATTGGAACTTATGCGCTCTTTCTCTTATATCCCTCAGTATTTGAGGGGCTAACCCTTCCTCAAAACATTGTTCCCAAAGCGAAATTAATCGAATTGCCATATTTTCTAAAGCCACTTGCTGAGCAACATGTTCATAATCTTTCATGGTACTCCAAATATCCTCCATCGTGTAAATAGCGTTCCGCATCCATTGGGATGCTTGGTTTACTATAGCCCTCCTTTCTTCCATACCTAAGGACGACCTAGTAAAGATCCGTTGATCACTCGAATCAGACCCAAGGCGCTTAGGTGTAGTATCTATGGTAGCCAGAGCTCGAGGATCTATAGCGCCTCGAGCAGGGGGAGAGAGAAATACGGGATGCAAGGGGGAAGAAACAACCGAATCTGGTTGTAACGAAATCAAGGGTGAGGTAGTTGGTCGGAGTGAGGGTGGAGGAAGTAATGCGCTCCGTACAGACCCATCCAATGGGGCCGTAGCCACGGTTCCCATAGGATCCTTTGTGACTAACGCAGCGCCAGGGTGATCTACTCGAGCCAACGGTACTGCTGGTTATAAACCCGGTGGGGCATAAGGAGGAGGTGGACGGGCGTCCAATAAATCCTCCAGCTCATCTCCAACATCGGGTCGTGCCACGTAACTTTTGTCCGTTTCTAAACGGAACGGTCTATCCATTTGTGCAATATTTTCCTCCACCTTTCCTTTATCGTAAGCTATGGCTTTGTGCGTTACAGTCTGTCCCGATTTAATCTTCCCTAATTTCTCCTCCCTTATGCGCCGCCGTTTTGCCTCCTTTAACCATAGGTTCAAGGAGTCAAACATCGACTGACAGCTTTTCTTCATAAACATTTTATTTTGGAGATAATTAATCTTTTTCTCATCGAACGACCCGGTTAGAGGTCATTGCAAGTCAATATTATCACTGGTGTATTTGTTCCATAAAGTATTAAACAAGATTGGTGTAAGACCATGTTTAACACACATATCAAAACTGGGGCTTCCCTCGGGAGGGGCGGGCTGTCTTTCTTCCAGCCGAGGACCTCTCCGACAGCAGCACCCAAAACATATTTTGCTTAAACAAGGCATTGCATGAACAATGTCACAATTCTAATTTATAAATTTGCACTCATTCCTTTCATGCGAGCGCCCTCCTCACCAGTCACTCTGTCATATACTTCCTAATTTTCAACCATACAAAGTGCTGTAAAGCGCGTCAGGGTGACAAATGAGCTCAATACAGATTCAAATGCAATTGACATGTCTTTTAATACGAACAGAGCCCGTCGACTCTAGTTCGGGAAATCAATTCAAAAAGAATTCCAGACCAATCCGAAATTCAACCACAAATAAGCCACTTGGGGCTAGATGTAGGTAAATTAGATTTACCGATTCTAAAATACCGAATTTTACCGATTCGATATTTTAGAATCGGTAAATCTGATGTAGGTAATAATTCGGTATTTTTTACCGAATCGTTAATATTCGGTATTTACTGATTCGGTGAATACCGAATCGGTATTTGCTATTGAATCCTATGGGCCATGAAGCCCATAGGATTCAATAACAAATACTGATTCGGTATTTACCGAATCGGTAAAAATACCGAATTGCCAAGAGGGACAGGGTGTCACTTTGACACCCTGTTACACCCCTGTTTCTGGCTTGTGTGCCATGTGGCACACATACATGCCCTAAGGGCATGTATGTGTGTCACATGGCACAGGTGTACATGCACAGATGTGCATGTACACAAGAATTTGTTATTTACCAAGCAATTGTATTATATGGTAAATAACGAATTCTAAAGGCCCTGTAGCACTGATAGAAGTGCTACCTACATAGAAAAATACAGAATCGGTAATTTTACCGATCGGTAAATTTACAGAATCAGTAAAGTTTACCAATTCTGTAATTTTACAGAATCGGTAATTTTACCGATTCAGTAAAATTACCGATTCGGTAAAATTACCGAATCTGTAGGATTTTCAATGCCCTACATACCAATGTCAAAATACCGGTAGGAAACGGACGAAAATCGGTATTTTCGGCCGTTTCCGGCCGGTATTTTGACACCTACATCGGGCCCTTGGTAGGAAAACCACAAACCCACTTCCTAGGTATCCCCCGGTCGCATTCTGGTTGGGCCGGTGTTTCGGGGCTCGAAGCTCCAAAACCCTAGCTTACCCAGCTGCTCCCAGGGCTTTCCCGGAGCGAGTTTGGCCAAGCAAGCACTCCGTGCTCCACGAGGCACCAAGTATTTCAAGTGTTACAAGTGTTAAACAAACAAATCCATAGGGTATCTACCCGTGCAGCCCCTGCACCGCAACGTCAGATCCCTCCGATTCCCTGTGTGGACCGGCTTCCCCGACCACCAACAAAAAGCAGACTGCTATTACCAAATGAACACTTTTCCCAAGTGTCCGTAATCAAAAGACTCACTCACCTGGTGCACTCAGGCCGATCCCGACTTCTCCACTGCCGATTTCTAAACAGACCGACACAGCCTGTTCTTCTCTCGGGTTAAGCCCGTAGGACTCCGGCGTAGGGTCTTCAGCAGCTGGGAGGGATACTGGACTTGAGGGATGTATCTCCGATTGTCATACCACAAACGGGTGTTTCGACTCAAAATACTGTTTGTCCACCCACTCGGCCAGAACTCCTCCCTGTCCCTTCTGCTCCTGTTTACAGGAGAGGACGACCCTATCGCGGAGTCCCGGCGGAGTCGCCAACTGAAGGAATCGAAATTTCTCAAAGCCTGGCTATACTTACCAATAGCCCACATATAATATAATTGAAGAATAAAGCAGTCGGCAAAGGAGAGAGTCGAATCGCTTATTCAAATCAAATACAAGCCCTAGCAGGGGAGCCTCAGTCTACACGAACTCGGATGTGCGCAGAGGAGACTGACTTCATACAAAAGATACAAAGCATATATACGTTTCACACATTCTAGTTAACACCCTAGAAGGAAAAACATAAGTTGTCAGTGAGCCAGCAGGAAGACCCATATAAGGCACAATTGATTGCTAGTAGCTAGGCCGAAGCTATTCCGGGGGCAGGTCAGTGAGGTGTCTTCTTGTCTATCTAGAGCCCGGGGAGTACAAGAACGGGCTCTGCTAGAATGCACGCCTCCCACAAGAGAGGCAGGTGTGACCTTGGGTTTCCCTGAGCTACACACTAAAGAGCAGAGAAGGAAGATAAGACTGGCAACATGGTTTCGTACCGAGAGCTAACTCACATGACTGTGGTGTGGTCATGGCGCTTACCTGAGCAGGAATGGCAGCAAAAGGGATCGCGCTGCCACAGGTATTGTTTATAAAGGGTGATGGGCTAATTGGCTAATTGGGGGCGGGATTTCTTTATTCAATAAAAGAGTCCTGGTCAGGCCAGGACAATGAACAGTCATACCTGCGTGTACTGGTGCTTACTTAACAACATAACATTTTGGCGGCGAAGGTCCGGAGTGTTGTGAGGCTGTTCTCCCGCCTGTCTGCTGGGGCAGCAGTGGACTGGCGGTGCTTCATCGGACCGTTCCTGTGTCCCTGTTCGGCCTTTTGGACGCTGTGTGCTTGGATCCGGCATCTGGCATTTTGCTCCGTGGAAATTCCTTGCCTGCCTCGGCGAAGTTGGGGGCGTGTCCGGAGCCGTCTCTGTGAGTGTGCTGGCTGGCTCACGGCTCTGGACAGCACAGAGGCTGTCAGTTTCCTGCTGCTTGCTGAAGGATTGTCGAGCGAGCTTTGGGGGCCTTTGGAGCACAGTGGCTGCCTCTGTGTGGCCTGATCTTGGAGATTTGGCTGGTTCTACTAACTTTGACGGCCCGGAAGTGTTGGTCCACTGGGTTACCTGTGGCTGGTGTGCCCAGCTGGTGCAGGCATTCTTTCTGGATACTGGGCTCGCCTGTTGACTTGTCTGGGTGGACGCAATGATGTCTACAGTCCCCCCGGTAGAACCTTTTTTGATAGATGGCCCATCCTCTGCGCAGGTTGCGCGTTGGAAAGAGTGGGTGGATCGTCTGGAGACCTACTTTGAGGCGATTAATCTGGATGAGGAGAGGAAGCGTCCCATGCTGCTACATCTTGGTGGCGCGGCGATTCATCGGCTGGGGCGATCGGTGGTGGAGGAAACGCCCAATACCTATGATACATTGAAACAGGCCCTGACTGCGCAATTTTGAACCTTTGGCGAATCCTGACTACGAGAGGTTTCTGCTACGTCAGGCAAGGCAGTTACCCAATGAGTCAGTGGATGTTTTCTTTGCCAGATTGCGGGTATTGGCCAGCACGTGTAGGTTGCCCAATGCGGCAGATGAGATACGAGCCCAGTTCATACAAGGCTGCTACTCCAGCAAGTTACGGGAGGCAATACTACAGGTGCCCAATATGCCAATGGCGGATATGCTGACCCGTGGTCGGTCAAAAGAACTCTCAAAGGTTAGGGCGGCACATATGGATGCTGCTCTCCAACAGTCGGTAAAGATGGAACCAGTCAATGCTATGATGTTTCAAGGGTCAGAGAAACAAAAAAAGTTGCCTCGTAAGGTGGATAGACGTCGGACATGCTATGGCTGAGGGGGCTCATTTCCTCATAATGGGACTTGCCCGGCGATTGGGAAGCGGTGTTCCAACTGCAACAAAGTGAACCATTTTGCCAAAGTATGCCGTTCAGTTCCTGCCCGGGTGTCTACTCCTGGGCCGTCTGCCCAAGTGTTTGCTGCTCTTCCCGAACTGGAGGATATGGATGATGATGAAGAGGTTGTCCATGTGTTACATGCTTTACAGCCTGGAGGTGCAGTACGGAGGGGTTTGCCCAAATGTGATGTCAAAGTGGATGGTCATTTGGTGCCGGCACTGATTGATACTGGTGCATCCATTAATGTGATGGCTGAATCCATGATGAAGGGACTGCCAAGCCTATCAGTATTGAGTGATACATCGGTCAAAGTATTTGCTTTTGGAGCCAGTGAACCTCTTGTGTTTGCTGGGGTCTTCTCGGCGGTGGTTTCCCATGGCACCCAATCTGTGAAAACAGCTATCTATGTCACCAAGGAGGGTCACGGGATGCTATTGAGCTGTCAGACCGCTGAGAGCCTACAGCTGGTGGCTTTTGCACTGGCCATCCATCAATGGACCATGGATGACTTGTTAAATCAGTACTCGAAACTGTTTGAAGGCATAGGGTGTCTGAAAGATCGAATGATCAAATTACATATTGATGAGTCTGTTAGACCCGTGGCACTACGTCATAGGCATGTGGCTTTCCATCTTCGACCGAAGGTGGAGGCGGAGTTGATCAAGTTGGAAGAAGCTGGCATCATTGAAAAAGCAGAGGGTCCGACTCCGTGGGTATCCGCAATTGTAGTTGCCCGCAAACCTAAACAGCCTGGAGAGGTCAGAATCTGTGTGGACATGCGATTACCCAACCTGGCAATTAAGCAGGAGCGTCATCTCACTCCCACAGTCGATGACATTGTGGTAAAAGTCAGTGGGTCCAGGTAGTTCTCTAAAATGGATCTCTGTGCTGGATACCATCAGTTGTTGCTTGACCCTACTTCCCGGGGAAGGGAATTACCACCTTTTTCACACATTTTGGGCTCAGGCGTTACAAACGATTAAGTTTTGGCATCTCCAGTGCTGCTGAAATATTTCAGGACACTATTCGGCGAGTGCTGGCAGGACTGGAAGGAGTAATTAATGTCAGCAATGACATTTTGGTTCATTCTCCCACTTTAGATGGGCACCATAGTCGTCTGAAAGGTGTATTCCAATGTTTGCTGGATCATGGGTTAACTTTACATAGAGAGAAATGTGAATTTTTGAGAACTGACATTTCATTTTTTGGTTATCATTTTTCCCAAAATGGTGTGTCTCCTGATCCCTTGAAGGTGCTTGATATCCAAACTGCTCCTGCTCCTGTCAACGTATCTGGGGTGAGGAGTTTCATGGGCATGGTGAATTATTGTGGACGCTTCATTCCGGGATTGTCTACTCTAACTGCCCCACTACAAGAACTTACAAAGTCCAATGTTCCATGGGACTGGGGTTCTGAGCAAGAATCAGCATTTCAAGCCACAAAAAGGGCATTGTCTGCGGATACCACCTTAGCCTACTTTAATCTAGCCTTGGATTCGTAACTGGCTGTAGATGCAAGTCCTGGTGGACTGGGGGCAGTATTGTCCCAGCGTCAAACAAATGGTGAATTGGCTCCTGTGGCGTATGCCAGTCGTGCTTTAACTGCTACTGAACAATGATACTCTCACATAGAAAAGGAGGCCATTGCAGTGCATAGGGGGTGTCGTCATTTCCATCTGTACTTATATGGTCAGCCTTTTGTAGTGTATACGGACCATAAGCCACTCATTCTTCTGTTTATGGGTTCTTCTTCAAAACCACCGCCACGGATTGAGAAGTGGATTCTGCAGCTGCAGGATTACTGTTTGACAGTGGTGTTTCGTCCTGGGGCTATGAATCCAGCTGATTATTTGTCCCGGCATTTTCGACCTGCCTCAGTGTTTGAGACAAATGATGCTGAGGAGACAGAGGAGTATGTTCGGATGGTGGTCGAGAGGTCTCGGCCTCTTCCGATTTCTCTGGAAGAAGTGGTGGACGCCACTGTTCATGATGGGTGTCTTCAACTATGCTTGGTGGCTATTGGGTCTGGAAAGTGGAATGATGTTATGGGTGCCGCCAAATGCCGTACTGAGGATGCCCGATCTACCTTGACAGCGTTGTTTCATGTTCGTGGTGAATTGACCTGTTCCCCAGAGGGATGTTTGTTGAGGGGATCAAGGTTGGTGATTCCAGCAAGCCTTCGACAGCGGGTGGTGGATCTGGCACATGTGGTCCATCAAGGGGTGGTGAAAACGAAGTCTCGTTTGAGATCCAAGTTATGGTTTCCTGGTTTGGACTCTCTAGTGGAGAACACTGTTCTGGGTTGTGCACTGTGTCAGGCTGCTGGAGGGGAGATGCTCCCACTCCTATTATCACTGAGGAGGTTCCTTCTTTTCCATGGCAAAAAGCTAGTGCGGACTTCGGATGCTTACCTGATGGTCGTCACATGTTGGTGGTAATTGATGACTTTTCTAAGTATCCCGAAGTGGAGATCATGGACATTACCACCGCAAGTCGTACAATTCCTTTGTTCGATAAAATTATGGCAACCCATGGTTTGATTTCTGAATTACGTACTGACAATGGATCCCCCTTTTCCAGTCATGAGTTTTCCTCTTACTTACAGTCAAGGGGTATTTTGCATCGTAGGGTAACTCCTTTATGGCCTCAAGCTAATGGGGAGGTAGAACGGTTTATGAGGACCCTGAATAAAACCTTAAGGATTGCTGTTTCTGACCGTCAAGACTTGGATTGTACTATCTTTTTGTTTCTGAAGGAGTATCGGCTGACCCCCCCTTCCACTACTAAAGTCAGTCCAATGTCCTTGTGTATGAATCGTCCTGTCTCATCCAGCCAGTTATGCTGTCATGGCAAGAGAGTTAAGAAACCGACAGCTGAAGAACGAGAAAGTGGCGCTGAGCCGAGGGGCGAAAGCCCGGACATTTGATGTTGGTGATGTGGTAATGATGAGAAATAGACATCGGAAAGGGAAATTTAGTTTGCCATTTGAGCCTGAGCCCTGGGTTGTGAAATATGTTCATGGCACTAAGATTACGGTATTGAGGGGTGGGGTAACCATCTCGAGGAATGTTTCTTTCTTTAAAAAGTTTTGTGAAAGTGGTAGTGACGTCCAGGATATAAGTCACACTTTGCCTTCCGATACGGATTCAGTGTCATCAGATTCTGGGGATGATTCTGGGGATGTTATACCTGTGTCTCGCTCCTCCAGTCCCCGTACGGGTGGATGTTGTTCCAACGTCTCTTCCTCCTCTCCCTCCGTTGATTCCAGTGGGGGTGGATGGGGTATTGGGACAAAATGATACTAATTCTGTGTCTCCCACTCGTATATCTGAACATCAATCAAGGGGCTCTGGTCGTTATCAATTAAGAAATTGTCCTGCTCGTTCCACACGTTTAAGAGACTATGTTACTTATGTAAATCAATAATTTAATTTTGCTCTGATTGTAAATTGGGGAGGAATGTGGTGTGGTCATGGCACTTACCTGAGCAGGAATGGCAGCAAAAGGGATCGCGCTGCCACAGGTGTTGTTTATAAAGGGTGATGGGCTAATTGGCTAATTGGGGGCGGGATTTCTTTATTCAATAAAAGAGTCCTGGTCAGGCCAGGACAATAAACAGTCATACCTGCGTGTACTGGTGCTTACTTAACAACATAACAGTGACTTCTGGGAAATGGTACATGAACATGGGGAAGCGAAACAAGCAGGCCACGATTATATCAATAGGCCTGCATAGGCCTGCATGAAAAATTCTAAAAGCATACGCATATCTATATAATAGTATAAGGTTATTCATATGTATGCACAGTTATATGATACATAGTGGGCCAATCACAAATATATAATTTTATAGCCCAACAGTTTGTGGATTTCTAGAGCGCATGGCTGCCCGTGAGCGCCCCAGCGCTAATGATAGAATAGTGAGAACAGGTGAGGGGAATTTAGGGAAACGGCCAGGTCTTCAGAAGCCTGCGAAAGGAAAGAAGATTCGGCTGGGACCGAATGTCCAGTGGAAGTGCGTTCCAGAGTCTGGAGGCATTATACGAAAAAAAGGCATCCTCCTGATCGGGCCCTCTTGATCATGGGTATTGTAGTCAGATGGAGATGCGTGGATCGAAGGGTTCTGCTAGTTTTGTGTGGAGTAATAAGATCTTTTAGAATAGGAGGGGCTTTGCCATGCAAGATTTTATGGGTGATACACAGGGCCTTGAAGTGTACCCTTTCGAGTATTGGTAATGATCCAGCGCTCCTACTAAAATTCTTCATAAATGATGTCACATCTACCACCAAACTTACCAATCAATACCAGGCCCATAGAAATAACAGAGCAGCTGAATCATGAGGCAAATGGATCTGATATGCTGTTTTAGACTATCTACAATAAACAAGACCAGCTTGTCATTTTAAAAGTTTATTATATAATTTTCAAATCGCATAAACTTTATTAGCTCTTTATTAATATCAAACATTTAATTTTATTAAATCAGTTTAAATCATTAGTCATTGGCTCAATAATCCAACAGTTCAACATTGCATAAAATGATGAATTTAAGAAAACATTAACCCTATTCCCTAAGTTAGCTTTCTGACCTGAAAAGGAAAATAAAATCAATAAACAGTAGAATGCTTACAATCCAATGGGAAATCGGACAGCACTTCGCCCTCAGGAAACAGTCAGACCCGTTCCCTTCAAGGGGCTCAATTTTTATACCATTTTTGATCGCTAATCTAACTAAATGTAATTTTTTAAACAAACTTCAGCACCCTGATTGGTTGCTGACTGTCAGACCACCAAAACCACCTCTCCCAGGGAAAGAACGTCACTGCATTATTGTTCATTGACATGAGGTGACAACGACTTCCGAGCGTTTTGCAACATTTTAAAAGTTGCTTCTCAGGCTTCCTCCAAAGCTCAGCAAAATCATCCCTGTTACTTCCTCTGCCTTGTAAAAAGAACATCCAGAACAGTTCGTGAATGAGTCTCTATTGTCAGAGCCACAGTCTTTTCAAAGGTGAAGCAAAAGCACATGGAAAGTTTCCAAGATGACTGCACTTGGCTCCAACTCTGTTCACATACAGGCCGACCATCATTTCTTCAGAATCAGAACCAGGGCTAGGCCTTAAACCACTCTCGGGCTAGTATTTAAACAAACACAAAAGGAGTGATTAATTCAGGTAAAACAAACCCTTCTGTTACCCACCCGTCCATTTGCTAAATATTAATTAACCCATAATAAATGACATCTAGCAGAAGCAACAAATAAGCAGCACATAAAATATCTACCATTCTTCATAGTCCAGCTTTAAGTTTCTGAAAGAGTAAAAAGATGATTAAATGATACACAGACAGACAAACACAACATAAGACAAACATGTAAGCACATATAAAAGCACATACCATGAATAATCAGCCGCATGTTAATAGTGACAAAGACAAAAGGTCAAACATGACAAACAAAACAATATTAATCACATGTTACAAAACAGACTCGCAAATGCAACAAGAGCACATGTTATTAGTTCCCACGTGTTTGTGTGTGATGCAATCTTAATCTAAGTTGTTTAATAAAATAAATCATGCAACAGTTCATTAATAAATTAGTTCATGTTATGGGAAAATTGAATTCACAAGTCAGAATAAAATATTTTCTGAAGCTCGCTTCATCAACTCCCTCATCTGGTGATTTCAAAATCACCAAACAACACTCAAAAATTTCAGAAATTTTTCACCCAATTTGGAGACACATTGGATTCTCTCGATATTAGTTTCCCTAAACCCCTGTTTCTGCTGTCTGATCATCTCTTTCAAACTGAACCTTTCGCATTTCCTCTAACTCATATTCTTTTTCTTGTTCTTTTCTGAGTTTGTAAATCCTTCTCTTTTCTTTCTGATGCTTCCTTCTCTTGTGAATCAAACAACTAATTTTTAGCAGCATTATCACTATGACGATGACAATTACTGGATAGAGCACTTTGCCAATGATTGAGCTACCAATTTCAGAAAACCATTCTTTAATAGCCTCCATTCTTTTTCCAATTCTTTCGGTAAAGCTTTCCTCTTCCATGGATTCTATTTCCTCATGAAACTGCGTAATGTTCTGTAACCTGACTTTTGTCAGGTATATAAGTACAGCAATGTTGGACATGTAAGACCCCACAGACTCCACACTCTTTTGCAAGCAGAATAATGCAAGACGATTCTGCAAAACCATACTTCCGGTAGCAACAAGTTCTGTGCTAACTAATTGGAAACCACTTGCGGTATCAGTTGACAACCTATCTACAATTGTAGAAACCTTTCTGATTTCGATTGAATTCATGGTAATTCCTACCATAGGAATAACAGCACCAAAGATGTCTCCCAGGATTTCTGAAAAACTTTCTCTTTTGTACCTATTCAGATTCAAATGTTCACCAAATTCAAAAGTACCTTTTTCATTTCTGTCAACAAGAACATTTTTTGAAAAGACCAGGCCAAGATAACATGTCCCGTACCAGTGGTCTGGAAGGCTAAAATATGCTTTATTGCCACAGATAAAGTAAATCCCAGGAAAAATTGGATCCTTACCACCTTTAAATCCCCATCCCCCTATGATGCGATATGTATCCTCACATTGACTAGCACCCACAAAATAATTATCGTACAACGTATTGTCTCTTCTGATACAAAATTTACCACTAACTGGTTCGTCAATGTGAATTGCAGCATTTGTATTAACACCATTTAATTTTGCATCCTCCATCTGCCAGTACTTGGATTTAGCATGCTTAAGCATTTCATTTCTTTTGTAAACAGCCCTTCTCTCCTCTACCATGTTCAGGAAAGTCTTTTCTTCAGCTCTCATTTTGCATGTTAAATTATTTCTATAAGCGTATTCATAATTGAGTTTATTAGTAACTAAAAAGAATTCCCTCATCTGCCTTGCAGGTTTCACTTTGTTCAAGCTATTTACAACTTTGAGATTTGCAAAAACCTCATCAAAGTCTGAATAATAATATTCCAGATGACCAGTTTGATAAAACAGGCTAGCAATTACACTACAAGTAATGCCATATGTGAGAGGTAACATGTTATATGTAACTCCCTCTGAAACTGATACAGGCAATTTCACACAAACGTAACAATCTTTGACATTCATTACTTTAACATATTCAGACAGAAGCCTTGAAAATGAATTGCTTGAGAAATCTCCAACAGATCTATCTTGGTGTGTCTCTGGATCATGATTAATAACTCTGCTAGACTTGTCAGCATGTTTCTCATGTTTAGGCTCTACCTTACTTGTTATATTAGTCTTAGATTTTTGCTTATTAACATCAAAAGGATAAACCACAGCTAGAATTAACCAAAGTAGGATTAATAATATCACACAAATTGAAGTCATTTTACAGCATCTCTTAAGTATTGAACACCTAGAAGTATCTGATCTAAGCATCATAGAAAACAAAACAAAATAAAAATTAAAAATTTAAAATGTGAGTAAACTACAAACTATATCCCCCCTTTTAAATTTTTTTTTTTAGAATAAAACCCTAAACAGCTCTACTTCGACCTTGTGTCACATAAATATGTGCTCTCCAACTAAACACAATTTCTTCGACCTAAAGTCACCTAACAAGTTTTCTTCAGCCTTATGCCAGGAAACAAAAAGTTACATAACAAATTTTCTTCAGCCTTATGCCAGGAAACAAAACCCTTATCTAAAAATTTCTAACAATTTCAATCCTTGTCACTGAGTTCTAAATCTTCCTGACTGCTGCTTTCCACCTCAACAATTGGTGGAATAATAATATAGGTCCACTCTGGGGACTTATATTTCTGATTTGGTTTTACTACTCTTTTTGTCTTTCTAGTGATGACTTCTATATTCTTGTTTTCGTTTTTCTTTTCGAGTTCACCTCCTTGACTAGATACCTCGTTGATTTGATCTTTTGATTTCTTCACTAGTTTGAATTTTAAATTGTCTTCAGGCCAAATATCTCCTTTTCTCAAGATCTTTTTCTTTGGCACACATTCGCTTTCTGCCTGTCTTTCACCGCGCTGTTAATTTATAATACAAAGGCGCTGCTCTGAAAGCGATCGCGCGTCTATTTGTTTATTCGACCAGCGGACCGACACTCTGAGATGTTCGAGGCGCACGCCGGCTGTCTGACATTTGAGCCGGTAATTAATAACGCGCTGCTCTGAAAGCGCTCGCCTCTTTGTTTACCCACCCGACAAGCGGACTAACGCGCTGAGAAACCTAATGTGTGTGCTGGCGGCCTAATAGTCATCGCGTTGGTGATTAACCATACAAATGCGCTACCATGTAAGCGATCACGCTATAAACGCCATGCCCTGAAAGCGATCACGCTACCATTACTGGGGTTTAAAAAACACTGAAGAGCCCGGCTCTTAAAGCTTTTCATCAACATTTCTTTCAACTTAGTCCGTTCTCCGCATCTCTGTCGTTCCGATGGAGTAGAACACAGGCGGGGAGCCCCACATAATACTAACGTATATTCTGAAGGATTAATTAAGGAATCTGCCTCCCTGTGAATTCATCTTAATTTTAAATTCCAGCTCTAAATGTTACTTGTGAATTGTTTTTAGAGCGGTGCTCCTCATACCTGCGCTGCAGCCAGGTGGGGTGAAGCCTCTCAGCCACCATAGATGGGTGAGTCTGCAAATCTGAAATGTTTGTCCATATACATGTGAATGTGTATCCATTACAGTATATTATTCATGGGAATATGACATCTTCATGTTCTTCTTTCTGTTTGTTTGTCTCTCTGTGTGGATCCAATACCGTGCGATGCAACAGTATTTGGTTGAGTATGTACCTGAAGTTCAGGTGATATTGATCTTAATTCTTTATTTCCATCACTATAAGTAGCAGTGTTTTTACACGGTCCTGAAGAATGCATTTTGAAACTATGTTCGATATAATGCAGAAACATGTCGACCACTATTAAGTACGGTGATTATTTGAAACCCGCACTCACACTTGCTTTTTAAACCTTAGGGATTGGGAGACACTAATAAAATTTGTTTGTCTACCCGACTCACCTAATTTTACTCTCCCTCACTTTAACACTCTTACCACCTTAACACTGCTTTTTCAGTAGCCACCTCATCTTTTGTACTCAATACACCACCCCCTTTCACATATATCGGTCACGGTAACATCTGACCGGCCGTTCTGTCTCCTGGGTAAGGAGAACCCAAATGATGACAAAGAGGGCGGTACAGTGTGGCTTCTGATGGGAACTATTTCTCCATATGCTCTTGAGCCTCTACTTGGCCTGCATTCACTAACACGGTTGATGTCCTCACTGGTGTCTTTTGTGTAGTATTGGTGTTGTGATCCACTCTGTTTGACTAATTTCTTGACCCCCAGGCACTTTTGTTGTGAAAACACATTCGTTATATTCAGCTTTCCAAGCTCTTTTTCTGAATTTTCTTATTTCAGATTCTTCATCACTTTCATCAGTGTCTGTATCTGAGATTTCAAATCTGTACCTAGGAACTTCTTTACTCGGCAACTTCACTCCATTAGAAACAATACCTTTACTGGTACTTGGTAATTCTTCTTCTTCTTCAGGAATCACCTTCAGCTTCCCAGTTTCAAGCTTCTTGCTCTTAATCACAGAGTTACTTTTTCGCCTTTCAATACTTTGGCTCAGATTTTCATCTCGCTCAGAATCTTCTGCTTCTTCTGAATCTCCTTTTTCTTTCAGAGACTCTTTTTCAAGCAGATCATCATCATCAACACCTCGATCTCCAGTTTCGATATTCAGATCTTCTTCATTCAAGTTCTGACTCTCATCTAGATTCTCTTGATGTTGATTTTCTTGTTGATCATCAGACTCAGGATCTTCCGGGTCTCCTTCTGAATCTGAATCAGCTGTTGTGCCACTGTCTTCATCAGGATTTTCAGGAGGTGGTACACGAATTGTATGACTTGCATGAATCCACCTTTTTAGGCCTCTGCATTTAACTGCATTTGTTGTAACTAAGATCACGTGTCTTGCTTTCTGCCACCTCAGGACTAAACAGTTTCTTCTTCGATGAACTTTGGTCCTTACCCAGTCTCCGGGTAACAAATCATGGGCTTGCACTTTCTCCTTTGAAATTACATCTGTCCCCACCTGATGAAATATAGAATTCACTACATCAGACAGGTTCTGGCAATATTCAATGATTGCACCATCATTAATTCTCATTAATTTGCCAACTGGAACAAATGCTTGCCTCATTACTCTACCCATCACTATATCATGTGGGCTAAGACCTGTCGTTTTCTCTGGAGTGCTTCTCATTGACATTAGAACAAGTGAAAGTGCATCAGTCAACTTCACTCCTGTGGCATTACACATCTTTGAAATCCTATCTATTCTTAATAGTTCCATTTACTTGTTCAACAACACCTGATGCTTCTGGTCTGTAAGCACAACGCAGCTTCTGTTGAATATTCAAAGCTTCACAAATCAGTTTCATCAATCTGTTTTCAAAATGAGTCCCGCAATCACTTTCAATGGTGACTGGAAATCCGTACCTAGGTATGATCTCCCTAAGAAGCAATTTTGCCACAGTGACTGAGTCGTTATGACGAGTTGGGAAAGCTTCAACCCATCTTGAATGCCATGTCAGCAATCATACAGTCTGGCATAACAGGTCTTCCATCTTTGTAAACCCAAATGCCATCTTCTTCTCTCTGTCTGCATTCATTTTTTAACCATGCGTTTTTCTCTTCCTCACTTGCCTCATCTTGTAGATCTTTTACTTCTTGCCATGTTTCAACTACAGAAATTAGCATGAGAGAATTCATTGTGTGACTTTTGTCTTTTTCCCTGTTGATTGAATAATTGTTTTTGTCACAGTATTTTGCAATCTCGTCTGCATAAGCGTTTCCTTTGGTGATGTAATCATCACCTTTCTTGTGAGCTGCACATTTGACTACAGCAATTTGTTCTGGTAACTGAATGCCATCAATCAATCTCTTGATCAATTTTGCAATTCTGATTGGTGTTCCTGCAGAAGTTAAATAACCTCTTTGGGACCACAGTTGTCCATATTCATGAACCACTCCATAACCATATTGACTATCAGTCACTATGGTTACTCTTTTGCCAACTGCATTTTCACATGCTCGAATTAGACCAATTAATTCTGCAATTTGAGCAGAACGAATTCCATCCAAAGGTGAACCTTCAACAACATCCGAGACTGTGCACACTGAGTATGCTGCCCTTAGAATCCCTTCATCATTTCTCAAACAAGACCCGTCCACAAAATAGACTATGTCTGATCCAGGTAAAGGAACATCTTTTATGTCCTGTCTTGGTTTTGTGCAGTAATCTACAACATCCAGGCATTCATGATCAATATCATTTTCATTACTTACCTCAGTAACAATTCCATCTGGTAACAGTGTGGAAGGGTTTAAATTCACACACCTCACTATTGACACATTGTCTGATCCCAGAATTGTTTTTTCATATTTTGTCAATCTGCTACTTGTCAAGTGTTGAGTTCTACTTCTGGTAAGAAGAATTTCAACTGAATGAGGTACATATACCTTTACAGGAAATCCCATAATGATGCCTTCATTTTGTTCAAGACTTACACTTGTTGCAGCCACTGCTTTTAAGCAACCTGGCAATGCTTTTGCAACAGGATCCAAAACAGCTGAGAAATATGCAATTGGTTTTCTCAACTTTGCATGCCTCTGAATCAACACAGACAATGCACAACCCTCTCTTTCGCTGCAGAATAGTTCAAATTCCTTTTCATAGTCTGGCATACCCAGAGCAGGAGCTTCACATAAGCTCTTTTTTAACTGCTCAAAAGCTTCCAGTTCAATTTTAGACAAACTAATGGGATCTATTACATCTGCTTTTGTTAATCTCTGAAGTGGTTTTGCAATTACTGAAAACCCACTAATCCATTGTCGACAGTAACCAACCATTCCCAGAAACATTCTCACTTGTCTTTGTGTTGTCGGTGGTTGTATTGCTCTAATCATTTTAATCCTTTCAACTGTCACTTTTCTCGTTCCCTTTGCAATTCTGTGACCACGATATTTTACTTCTTGTTTACAAAACTGCAATTTTGCAGGTGACACTTTGTGTCCCTCGTCTGCTAAACGATTTAACAGGGTAATGGTATCAGTAACACAATTTTCTCGTGTTTTAGCTGCCACAAGTAAATCGTCAATGTACTGTACCAATGTGGACTTACCAGGCAATATCAGATCTTCCAAGGATTTCTTTAACAATTGATTAAAGATAGATGGACTTTCAGTATACCCTTGAGGAATACGACACCATGCTAGGATCCTATTTTGGAACCTGAAAGCGAAAATTTGCTGGCTTTCTGGATGTAATGGGACTGTAAAGAAGGCATTGCACAGGTCTATGACCGTGTACCATTCTGCATCATGTGGAATCTGGTAAAGAATTACTGCAGGATTTGGAACAATTGGACAACATTGAACAACAATCTGGTTAATTTTTCTCAGGTCCTGAACAATTCCGTATGTTCCATTTGGCTTTTTAATACCCATAATCGGTGAATTACATGGGCTGCTCACAATTTCTTTTAACGCACTTTTTTTTTTTTTTTAAGTTTTATTGTTTTAATGCAAGGAAATACAGCAAAGCATATAACCCCCTTGAGCTTATAGATAGCAGATTCCATATTAAACATAAATAGTAATTTTTCCCTCCACATGAAGAACGAGGGGGGATCCTGACTAATCCATTCTTTGGTAATACAGGATCTAATTGCAGCCATGCATAGAAAAAGAAAATAAGAAATTGGTCTAGGCCGAGTAGTAGTGTGATCTATACCAAGCAAAACTAGTTCAGTTAACTTTATATTGCATTTCAAAATAATAGACAAAAAAGTTTTAATTTGTTGAAACGGAAATGATAATTTAGGACAAAGAAAGAACATATGCAATTCATCGGCTGCATACAATCCACATCGGCTGCAATTCGTGCCTACCGACGCGCTCCATTTAACTACTCTTCTAGGAGTATAATAAAGATTATGGATACACATGAAATGTTGGGATTTCATCATCCCAGTTATGAGACATTCTGCAGCCATTCTAATTGACAATAAAATATCGACATCTACTATACCTAGACTGTTAGCCCATTTAATCTGACATTGGCCTAAATCATCCCCGTATTCCTGCATTAGGCTTGAATATATAGCACCTATTCGAGGTTTTCTTTGTAAAAGCTCTAGTAAAGGATTTCTAACCGGTGGAATTGCGGGATGGCCCTGTAGGAAGCTACGAAGTTGTAGGTATTTAAAAAAATCATTTCTTCCCACAGAAAAGTTGGTCATTAAATCCTGAAACGAAATCATTTGCCCATTACAAAATAAATCACCCAGATGCTTTATTCCTTTCTGCTGCCACCTATACATAATTAAATCATAAAAAATTTCTGGAAATAGCTCCGTTGATATAAGAGGAGTGTAGAAATTTAATTTCGCTAATTTAATATGTTTTCGAATTTTCTGCCAGACTCCAAAAGCTGATTTCAGCGTCTTATATTTGGTTTTTTTGTGATAGCTGGGTTCTACTATTCTCAAAAAGCTACCCTTAACTTTCTCGCCCAAGATCATTTGGTAGATTGATGGAGTCTGACATTCTACAAGTTCAATTCTTTCACCCAAAATTAAGGGGCCGATGTATTGTAAGACAGCAGAAAAGTAATAAAAAAGAAAATACGGTACATCCCATCCGCCGCATTCCTTGCTAAGAATCATTTTTTTAGCAGCTTTTCTGTGACGTTTATAGCCCCAAAGAAAACGAAATGTGGTTCTTTCTAAGTTTTTGAAGGAATGTAATTGGAAATCCAGAGAAATTGTGCGGAATAGGTATAAGACCTTCATAAAACCAGCATTTTTAAGATGTTGGTTCGGCCAAAGAGGGACAACCGTAAATGATCAAGACGCTGTAATGAAGTGTTGATTTGGGTGATAATAGGGTTTAAGTTGCGCTCTGGTATTTTTTCTATAGGTAGCGAAATTTTAATTCCTAATTATGTGACTTCTGAAGTGGTAGGGATATTTGCTGGTGGGTTTTCTCCTGAACACAAAACTTGAGTCTTTTCCAAATTAAGTTTATAACCCGAGAAGAACCCGAACTGTTTAGCAATCTGATCAATAATAGGTAAGGCTGTTTGGACATCTGCAGTAGTAATCACGATATCATCGGCATAGGCAAGGACTCGGTAGTTAGTATTAGCTAAATGTATGGGTTTAATATTGGCTTCCGAAAAAAAACGATTGATTAAGGGATCAATATAAAAAGCAAAAAGTATAGGAGAACAGGGACATCCCTGACGGGTACCCCTAGAGATTAATAAAGGTGAAGATAATTGTCTGTTGATTCGAATACATGCTTTGGGGGTAATATACAAAGTTTTCAAAGCTTTAATGATCCCCTGACCTAATCCCTTCCTGAGCAGAATTTCCCAAAGATAGTCCCAAGCAACCCGGTCAAAAGCTTTTTCAGCGTCTAAAAATACGAGTCCAATATTAGACCGAGTTGCTTGGGACCAATCCAGAAAGGAGATCACACATCGAATGTGATCGGCGGTGTCTCTAGCTGGGATAAACCCATGTTGGTATTTAGAGACTAAAGGGGAAATAATATTAGAGAGTCTACCCGCTATGATTTTAGAAAAAATTTAGCTATCAGAGTTTATGAGTGAAATAGGGCGAAAAGATGAGGGTAATAACGGAGGTTTACCTTTTTTAAGAAACACTGTAATAATAGAACCGTGCCATGATTGAGGGGAGTTACCTTGCTGTGCATTTAAACATAAATCCAATAATTCTACTTGTAATGCTTTCCTAAATAGTTTATAAAATTCTAACGGAATAGCATCAGGTCCTGCAGCTTTGCCTGAGGCTAGGGACATTAGGGAGAGTTCGATCTCCTACCAGGTGAATGGTAGATCTACTTTCTCCTGCTCTTCAGTAGATAGAATAGTATTCAATGCTGGATCAACAAACTGATTAATCTGATCTAAACAATCAGGACGATCATCATCCGTATACAGTTTGGAATAAAAATCACTAAAGACTCTCAGAATATCTTCCATTTTGCTAACTGTCAACCCTAAATGGTTATCTATTTTGTTAATACTAGCAAAAGCTGCTTTCTGTCATGCCCTCTTTGCCAATATTTTGCCCGAGTTTTCTCCAACTTCATATAACTCTGTCCTGAATGCAGAGACTTGTTGTGCAAATTTCGTAGCAAAACATTGGTAAATCGTATTTTTTAGGGCTGCTAGTTTCTTTATAATGGTTTCCGTAGGTAATCCTCGCTTATATGACTGCATAAGTTGGACCTCTAAAGATCTAAGATTTTTAAGTTCAGAAGTTACCTGGGCTCGGGTTTCTTTTTGTTTGCTTAATGAATAACTAAGTGTTTCACCCCAAACCCCGCATTTGAAAGCATCCCAAACTATTTCTGGTGATGCAGTGCCTTTATTATTAAGAAAAAATTCCGGAATCCAAACATTCATGCGATCAACATAAGCTGGGTCATACAGTAGTTTACGGTCAAAAGACCATGAGCGGGTAGTATTAACGATATTCAGTGCAAACTTGAGTATTAAAGGATTATGGTCTGAGATAACTTTTGGAAGGACCTCATATTCTACTTGTGCTAAATCATTATATAATCCCTTATATACAAAAAATAATCTAATCTAAAAAATCTTTGGTGAGGTGCAGAAAAAAAGTGTACCCAAACATACCTCCTCTTTTCTCATATCCTACATCAGTTAGTCTGTACTCTTCGATGATCCCTTTAAGTACTATAAATACCTTCTTCTTCCTACCCTTGTATGGAATCCTGCTATGAATATCAAATGTTTCTTCCAAATGTAGATTAAAATCTCCACAAAAAATAATATTGGGTGACCATTGTGCCAGCTCTACACTTAGAAAATCAAGTGCACCAGGGTCATCCAATATAGATCCATACAAGGAACATATAGTAACTACCAATCCTCCAACTTTAAGTTCAGCAATCACCCACCGTCCAGATAAATCCTCTTTAACTCTTTTGACTTCCCCCATTCCACGCCTCTTGAGTATTGCGACCCCTCGTGTTGTGGAACCCTGACGAGAGCACCCTACTTTTAACACACCTTGACTTATGAATTTTTCAATCACTGGAATGACACCCTCAATAGTCTCAGCTTTCATTTTGTATTGAGGAACATTTGGAAAATTCATTCCCTGCTTCACAGTGATTTTTACTGGATCTATATTTTTCATAAGACCCATATCATTTCCTGTCAGATCCCAAATTGCTGGATTAACTGGCTTTTTGAGTTCTTCTGGCAAATCATTTTTATTGAATACAGGAAACAATGATGTTTTTTCCTCATCAACCATTAGCATAGTCAATTTATAAAGCCCATCTTCTTCTGCAGTTTGCATTTCAATGCCATCTGGTGAGCAATATATTCTGCAATTCATTTTGCATAATATATCACAACCCAACAGATTCACGGGACTGCTGTCACAAACTAGAAATCTGTGCTTATCTTTGTAGTTCCCTATTTCCACTTTTACTGGTTCTGTTAAACTTGTTTTAATTTGCTGATTAGCTACACCTACAACTTGGATGGACTCACCAGAGAGAGGAATATTTTCTATTTCTGCTGATCTAACAGTAGAACGGGTAGCACCTGTATCCACAAGGAAAGTAACATCAACATCGTTTACTTTACCATTAACAAATGGACCAGACTGGTCTACCTCAAGAGTGGGTCCAAGCACACACCCTTCTTCCTCTCTCAGGCACCGTCATGAGTAATCTACCGAAGAATCACTCTCTTTTTTGTCTTTTAACTAGAATTGAGAAGCATTTGACATGTTAACTTTTGACACATTATTTACCAAATTACCTCCACAGAAACCTGATTCAGGAGAAAATCTCTGTGTGTTAGCACTACCAGGGAATGGTGCTTGAGGTACCTGACTCTGCTGAATTTGATTCTGCTGTACCTGGTTCTGCTGAAACTGGCTTTGCTGTATCTGGCTCTGCTGATTCGCTACCTGTCGCTGTTGCTGTCGCTGTTGACTTAACTCATTCAGCTGCTGCTGTAGCTGTTGCTGCTGATTTAACTCACACTGCACCTGTGGATTCAACGAATTATTTTTAAAATTTCTGGGCGGGTTTTTACACTCGCGTTTCCAGTGTCCAATTTCGCCGCAATTAAAACATGGGAGCTTTTGTTTCAGCTCTTCAACATTTACATTGAATTTTGATTTATTGCCATTATAATTTTTCTTAAAATTTCCCTGATTCTGTTGCTGCATAGAAGCTAACTGTTGTTGTTGCTGCTCTGCTACCTTCACTTGTGCCCATATCGCTTTCTCCTTGAGATTCTTTTGCTTTGCATCTATCTCATCACTGCAATATTTTGCTTTTCTCAGGATGTCATCAACTGAAAGTGCTTGCCAACAGAAAATTCCATTTCTAATCATGTCACCAATTTCAGGTCTCAGGCCATATACAAATCTGTATATAAAGTGGCTCATGTCCTTTTCACTTAATTTTTCATAGCCACTGTACTGTTTGAAAACTAACAGTAACCTTTCATAAAATGAATGAACTGATTCTTTTGGTTCCTGGTTTGTTCTGTCAATTTTAACCCAGTCCACTTCTTTTGGGGGAATTTTTCCTTTCAACCAGTAAATCACTTTATTATAAATGTCCATGACATCCTTTGCTGGGTCACCTGTAACTGGGTCTCGGGAGGTTCTTCTTTTGGCCAATCCACAGAAATTTTACATTCTGTCCAAAGATCTGACGGGACAACAATGTCAAAGAAACCATCTAGATCAATCCAGAGAACTTTTGACACTTTTATGAATCTGTCTACCTGTCGATACCATTCAACTGGCTTTTCTCTCAAACGTGGAAAATCATTAGTAAACAGGAGAATATCTTGTCTGGACCAAGGGACATGGACATACCCTCCTCCAGCTATTTCCCTCATTGGAAATTCTGAAACTATTTCGTTTCTTAATTTTTTATCCTGTTCTTTCTTTGACCATTTTATTCTCCACTTACCTAATTCGCCTAATTTTCTGAGAAAACTTATTAATTCTCTTATATGTGTCATTCTTCCAGCAGCATTCAGATTGTCTATGTCTCTCTCAGAGAAATCCACCCTGTAATGTTTCTGCAAATGTTTCTGTTTACTCAAATCGATTTCTAATTCAGCAGCCATTTCTTCCAGTTGTTCATACCTGTTTTTCGTTTTCCATTGAATACTTTTACAGATAAATAACAATTCATCATCCTGATACAACTTCAAATTGTCAGTACCAATTGTGCCAATGATTAATTCTTCCAAATCAGCCTTCAATTTAGCAACATCAAGCTTTTTATAATCAGGAGCTTCAGGGGACAATCCATTTTGGGATAATTCTATTCTGTTTGAACTTTTCTCTGACAGACCTGAATCTGAATCTGCCACTAATGGTGTTGGTGTTTGCGAACCAGACAAACTTCCATTTAATGTTAAATTTGGCATCATAGATTTTTCTCTGCGTATCTCTGAAAGCTCCGAATAAAATCTCTCTGCAACTTTTTGAATTTCTGCATTTAATGGAACTGTCAAAGCTGTTTGTCTATTGTCTCCTTGATCAAAAACTGGTACAACAGGACCAATAGTTACTGGTACTGTCACTGCTTCCATGCCTTTTGTCAATTGTTGAATTAAATCTTCCTTTGCTTTATTATAACTAGAAATTTCTGGAATAACAGGTATTCTCTTTTCCTGTTGCTGGAATCTATTTTCTCTAGGTGTGCTACAATTATTTACTGACCCTACCCTCTCAGGCAATTTTAAAAATCTGGGAGAACCTCCTTCAGCTTCTCTAGGAGGTGCACTGGAGAGGTTTCTGTAGAAACTCTCGTAGGTTAAGAACCTGCTTGATAAGGTGGCGGTTTGCGTTTAGTAGCATAAATGTCTTCTAAAACCGCATCGTCTAATTCCTCATCAATTCTCCTACCAGCTGTCTTTTCTTCTAAATCTTCAGTAATCATTATTCTTACTGGATACAGACCATCGTACATATCTGCCTTTCTCCAGCGTCTCACTTTGTCTTCATGTGTTTCTCTGTTTAAAATATATTTGGAATTTCTAGGTGCTAAGCATTTGCTTTCACGCTCAAGTTCCATCATCTCAACCTCCCATTCAACTAATGCCTCAAATTGTGTAGGTCTTGGCTTTGGCACAAGATCCATCATTGTTTCCCTTAGGTTTCTCAAAACTTTCATATTAAATGACCCATCTTCAGGCCAGGCTAATACGCCATCATTTCTGGTATAATGCATCCAATTATCAAACCAAATTACAGTATGATAGCCATATTCGCCTTCCATATAGGCTGCGGGTGTTTTGTACTTATGAAGTAATTTACCACCACGCTTTTCAATTTTCTTGTCAGGTTTAAAATAATTTTTTACTTTCTGAAACCATGAAGGCTCCTTTTTCTCACTATCGTTCCAATAACTCATGATTTAAGTCAAAATTGTAGTTCCGTAAGCTTCGAAAATGTTTTCCTGGTGTTCCGCTATTCTAACCAATCCGTGCGCAAAAGACACCAACAAGCCAATCAGGTTAAGCTACGTCACCACCTTGCTCTTCCAATAGAAATACAGTATTCAGAACTGACCAATCTGGTAACAGCTCGTCACTGTCACGTGAGCCAATCAGTGCGCTTTCTGTGAAGTATGTTATCCAATCACAGCGCGAACCAAAATGACGTAGGCTGTCGCTGCAGCTTCTCTGTGTGTCACTCCGTAAACTCACCCCTCCTTCACAAAACTTTTTTCACGGCGCCATTTTAAGCAAAACTTTCCAATGAATTTTTAATTTAATAACTACGAATAAACAAACCACTTGTCTGTTTCACTAACAAAGTGATAGTTTTACAATCATACAGAACTCACTCTACGCATAAAATAGACGACGCTATTTTCATACGATCATTTATTCACACATACATACGAAAACCCTATTCATTCACGCACGAGATCTTGGCAGGACTTGAACCAACCACAGAAAACGTCAAACGCTGATAAGAATAGATGACGCTATCTCACCCTTCTCTCAAGCTTGGATAAATCCTATTACTCTTTTCACAGAAAGTTTTAAAACGGGCAACAAGTCCCTATGCTTAATGCTACGATTTCATAGACAATCCTCACTATACATTTAACCAGACAATCTAAGGTCCCTAAACTTGTGTTGTACGTCCACAACACGTGATATATTCTATACCACAATTTTGAAACAGAACAAATGCACTGTGTAACTCTTCTAGTCACACTACCTTTTGCCGGCAAATAACCAGGAATTTTTCACACTGCTGGAAAAAATCCTAACGACTACATATAACAATCTGACAAAACTTGACAATTGTTAAACATCAATCCTATGTCTATACCAACCTATATGTACCATACATGTCAAAAACAATATATAACCGTACGATGCTACCAAAAACTGATCCAGCGCTCCTACTAAAATTCTTCATAAATGATGTCACTTCTACCACCAAACTTACCAATCAATACCAGGCCCATAGAAATAACAGAGCAGCTGAATCATGAGGCAAATGGATCTGATATGCTGTTTTAGACTATCTACAATAAACAAGACCAGCTTGTCATTTTAAAAGTTTATTATATAATTTTCAAATCGCATAAACTTTATTAGCTCTTTATTAATATCAAACATTTAATTTTATTAAATCAGTTTAAATAATTAGTCATTGGCTCAATAATCCAACAGTTCAACATTGCATAAAATGATGAATTTAAGAAAACATTAACCCTATTCCCTAAGTTAGCTTTCTGACCTGAAAAGGAAAATAAAATCAATAAACAGTAGAATGCTTACAATCCAATGGGAAATCGGACAGCACTTCGCCCTCAGGAAACAGTCAGCCCCGTTCCCTTCAAGAAGCTCAATTTTTATACCATTGTTGCTCGCTAATCTAACTAAATGTAATTTTTTAAACAAATTTCAGCACCCTGATTGGTTGCTGACTGTCAGACCACCAAAACCACCTCTCCCAGCGAAAGAACGTCACCGCATTATTGTTCATTGACATGAGGTGACAACGACTTCCGAGCGTTTTGCAACATTTTAAAAGTTGCTTCTCTGGCTTCCTCCAAAGCTCGGCAAAATCATCCCTGTTACTTCCTCGGCCTTGTAAAAAGAACATCCAGAACAGTTCGTGAATGAGTCGCTATTGTCAGAGCCACAGTCTTTTCAAAGGTGAAGCAAAAGCACATGGAAAGTTTCCAAGATGACTGCACTTGGCTCCAACTCTGTTCACATACAGGCCGACCATCATTTCTTCAGAATCAGAACCAGGGCTAGGCCTTAAACCACTCTCGGGCTAGTATTTAAACAAACACAAAAGGAGTGAATAATTCAGGTAAAACAAACCCTTCTGTTACCCACCCGTCCATTTGCTAAATATTAATTAACCCATAATAAATGACATCTAGCAGAAGCAACAAATAAGCAGCACATAAAATATCTACCATTCTTCATAGTCCAGCTTTAAGTTTCTGAAAGAGTAAAAAGATGATTAAATGATACACAGACAGACAAACACAACATAAGACAAACATGTAAGCACATATAAAAGCACATACCATGAATAATCAGCCGCGTGTTAATAGTGACAAAGACAAAAGGTCAAACATGACAAACAAAACAATATTAATCACATGTTACAAAACAGACTCGCAAATGCAACAAGAGCACATGTTATTAGTTCCCACGTGTTTGTGTGTGATGCAATCTTAATCTAAGTTGTTTAATAAAATAAATCATGCAACAGTTCATTAATAAATTAGTTCATGTTATGGGAAAATTTAATTCACAAGTCAGAATAAAATATTTTCTGAAGCTCGCTTCATCAGTAACCAGTGCAGTGACCTGAGGGCCGGCTTCGCTGAGCAACGATTGTTGGTGCCCGTGAGAATCCGAGCAGCGGTATTTTGTACAACCTGCAATTTGGCTGTCACTTTCTTTGGAGCGCCAAGATGAAGCGCATTTCCGTAGTCCATTCTGGACAATATAAGGCCCTGAATCAAGAGCTTTCTGGACTGTGTGGGCACCAGCGGGAGAATTTTTCGCGCGGTGCGGAGGAGGCTGAAGCAGGCCCCAGCTGTTTTCCTCGCTTGAGTGTTAAGTGTAAGGCCTTGATCCAGCCAGATCCCAAGGCTTTTGATGTCAGACTTTGGGGTTGCGGGCGAGCCCATGCAAGGAGGCCACAGCGTCTCAGGACGGAAATGTGACTGATTGCCCATAACCAGGATCTCCGTCTTATCGCTGTTGAGCTTAAGATGGGACCTGTCCATCCAACTGGCTAAATGCAGGTCGATGGAAGGATGGTCCTATTGGCTTAATGATACCACAAGCTGGGTGTCATTGGCATAGGTCAGGAGCTTGATACCATAGGGGTAACAATTTTTTCAAGAGGGGACATATACACATTAAAAAGCGTAGGGCTCAGGGATGAGCCCTGGGGAACGCCACAGTGAAGTGGGCTTGTGTTGGAAATAAAGTTGCCCTCAGCCACCTGAAATGACCGATTGTGCAGAAAAGATTTCAGCCAAGATAAAGTAAGTCCTGAGATGCCCAGGTCCCTCAGCCGCAGACGCAGCGTTAGATGATTGACGGTGTCGAAGGCTGCGCTCAGGTCCAGGAGGATCACTGTCACTGATCCCCCCCGAATCGATGATCTTCCTTGCCTCTTCAACCACCGCCATCATCGCGGTCTCCGTATCCTGACCAGGTTGGAAACCCGTTTGTGAGGGTTTAAGTAAGTCGCTTGCTTCCAGGTAGTCAGATAGCTGACGGTTGATGAATTTTTATGCCATCTTGCTAATACCTGGCAGTAGAGAGATAGGCCGAAAATTGTTCTGCTCCATGGGCTCAAGATTGTTTTTTTTTTTAGTAGGGCTTTGACTACTGCCATCTTCCAACTCGGGGGTACAACCCCCTGTGACAGAGAGATGTTAATCAAGTTTGCCATAGGGGCCAGAATATTAGGTGCAACTGATTTTAGAATATGTAATGGGGCTGGGTCAAGCGTGGAGCCGCTTTTGATTGACTGAAAAATGGGGGAAAGGGTTTCGATTATGATGGGGACAAACATATCTAATCTATGCTCGGCTTGCTGTATTGCTACTGAAGGAGACTCCAGTGGATCAGCCGGGCTACCAAAGGGTAGATGCTTCAGAATTTTTTGGATCTTCTGGTCGAAGAACTCGGCTAGCTCATTGCAACGGTTGTTCGAAGGGGCTATCGGGCAGGGGGGTCCGGAGCTTTTAAAAGTTTTTTTCACTATTTGAAAGGTTTCTCTTGATGAGTTCGTGAAGGATTTAATTTTTTCTGCAAAAAAAGCAGCTTGCGCCTGTTTCAGTGCCTTTTTAAAGTTTAGTATTGTAAGTTTATAGTCCCGTTTCCTACCGGGGGTCATAATCCTTCCTCCATGCCCTTTCGGCCCTCTTGCAAAGTTTTTTTAGGAGACGGACCTCCTTGGTGAATCAAAGCGGGTGGCTTTTTCCCGAGAATTAAGGGTGAGTTTTTTTGGGAGGACTGCGTCCAAGGAGTTTTCAATCCATGTAGTGAACATGTTATCCGCTATTATGGGATCCACTTCAAAAATAGGAGGAGAAAGTTCCAGGGTGTGCTTCCAATTATCTGTATTCAATTTTGACCATGGGCGTGTGGGCCTGCGGGGAACTAATCTATGATGATAGGTGGTCGGGATCCGCCAATTGAACAGGATGAGAGAGTGGTCTGACCATGGTACTGGAATTGGTGCGTGCACTTTAAAATCAGTGATATTGGAAAAAATGGGATCCAAAAGGTGCCCCAAGGTGTGCGTGGGTTGATGGCTTCCCAGGTAAAGCTGTGATGTTGCTAAGTCCCGTGACAGTTCAGTAGCTCGACTATCTTCCCTATTATCGAAGTGGATATTTAAATCCCCTAGGATCATAAAATTAGGGAGTGTACTGGCCAAGGTCAGTGATGTTTCCATAAGTGAGCTACAAAACTGTCCAACAGCACCTGGGGGGTGATAAATTAGGAGTCCATAGAGCGATTTAAATGGGGAGACTTGAATGGTGAAATATACGTTTTCGCAGTCTTGTATAGGACTGCCGTGAACCCGGCAGGAGAGATGCTCCTTGTATATTATCGCTATCCCACCCCCTTTTCCCTGCCTCCGATCAAGATGTTGGATGAGGAAACCTGAAGGCAGGGTCTGGACAATGTCCAGGTCAGAATCAGGAGATAGCCATGTCTCTGTTAGAAACAGTATCTCCAGTTGGTATTCTTCAAGAAGTATATTAATTTCCAGTGCGTGTTTCGGCAGGGATCCGCAGTTTATCAGGGCCATGTTGAAAATGGTGTGAAGTGGGCGGCATGACTCATGGATGGGTAACACGTACGGACAATGGAGGCAGTAATTATGAGGGCCATCCGGTATGATTGAGTGTGTGCATAGGGGTGAAATGGGCTGTCTCAATTGGAGCAGGGAGTCCCTAGAATACTCTCGTAGGGTCAGTGCTAGGCCCTAGGGCCGGTCTGGCGCAGACGGGCTTACCTCTGGCGCACCTCCGGCGCGCCATCGACGGCGGAGGTGGCCTAGTAGCCACTATTTGTCCAATGCCTCCCACCCACAATAGGGTTCTGACAAAGCTGGTTAATTATTTTGCAGGGAGCGCAGACACCACAGAGATCCCCATTGCCTCTTTAGCTTCAGGGCATGCTGAGAGGTCCCTTTGTCTCTGGTATCTGCAGCTGAGTTGTGGGGGCTGCTGCTGTCTCTCTTCAGCGCTGTCTTGATTTCTGTTGTGGTCTTGAGTGCAGTTGCTTTGGGGCTTGTACCTGTAGAGCACAGTACAGTTGTACAGGAGCTATTGTTTAACCATATGATTCAGGGCAAGGGGACAATGCCTAGGAGAAAGCATTGTGACCGGGGGGACAACTATGAGCATGGCGCCATAGTCAAAATAAAGTCTCAGTTACATAACATCCCAGTTAAATACGACACCTGTTCTATTTTAATTTTCTATTTCAAACAAAAGTATCCATTTTCTTTGTAGCCTTTTTTGATCCTTACCCTGTTTTAGGTATTGCTCTAGACAGCACATGCACTGTCGCTCTCCAGACATTTAATGTTAGCTTAACCCTTTCGATGCTGATGACGAGCTCAGCTCGTCATGATGCACAGTTGAGCTGTGCTGATGACGAGCTGAGCTCGTCATGAATACATACTAAGAGCAATTTCCAGCACAGGGGGGGAAAACACCTAGCAGCCAAGGTGTTAAAGGAGGCTTAGAACCAGCTTAATGCTTACTGTTTGTTGGCTTCATTGTCACTTTTATTATCTGGCTCATGATTGGCCACACATGCCGGTTTCATGTTCTCTTCATTTGTTTCTCCCTTGTGTGGAGCATGGACCAAGTACAGATAGTTTTTAGGTCGAGGACTGCATCGCACTGCGTAGCAGTGTGGGCGGAGCTCCGAGATTTAATGTTTCTTAGAGGGGGCTTGAACCCGCCCCTCTTCTCCATTGGTTGGCCTCGTAAATGCTGGCCAGACATTGGATGAGAGGGGCGTCACTCCCTTTAAGCCCCGTCTTTTTCGGATTCGGGGGCGTGTTTTTTGCGTTCTTTCTCACCGTGACGTCATCCGTCACTCAGCAAAAAACACTCCCCCCCCAGTCTGAAAAGGACGGGGCTCTTTCACGATGGCCTCCGCTCTCCCTCCCCTTCCCTCGGCGTCAATGGCTCAGCTGTCAAGTCGTGTTGACGGCTCTCAGGGCCGGTTGACCCCGTTGGCATGTCTTCATAGGTGTGCGGTACTTTGCTCCCCGTCGCGTGGTGCCCTGAAGTACAGCTCGGACTGCTAAGGCTGAAGGTGAACCACCTGATATCTGCGGCCCACCGAGCAGCGCTAAAATGGAGCTCTGTCCGGAGATATCCCTGCGCCGCTCGTTTTCCACTGCAGGCTTCGTAAAGGGAGACAAGGTCATCAAGTGCATGTATTTTTGCTTCTGCGCTACCCCAGTGGCAGGGCGAGCTTTGGTTAATGTTTTTATTTTTGGCATGTGTATGATGCGCATTATTCCATTGGTCTGGCGTGGCAGCGGTTTTGGTAAAGTCTGGGGACTATTTTTCGAAAACGATTCCTATTGTAACCATAGAGACCAGGTTGTGCCCGATTCGGTCTGTGGAGAAATGTCTCCGCCAGGTCTCCACAGACCTGAGAAAAGTGGAGATGTTGGTGCCGGCACATTGTCCAAACCAGAGTGCAACTCTACGGAGCCACCCTTCCACTACAGCCTTGAATGTAATGTAATGTATCTCTGGTTCTTTTGTAAAGCGCTCTGACAACTTCGGGTACAGTTCGCGCTATATAAAAACGCATTAAATAAATAAATGTCACTTGTCAAGGGGCCCAGGGGAGGAGTCGCGAGCAGCTGTACCTTCCAGTCAGGGTGGGGCATGGTCTTGCTTCCTCTGCCTCCCCCGGGTCTGTGGAGACCTTTTGAGGGTCGGGAGACCTGTCACTCTGACAAAGGTGCTGACGGTCGATGCTTTCTCTAAAAATAGGAGGAGCTAGCTAGTTGAGAGGAAGTGAAAACTGTGACTAAGATTGGGGGCGGTGAAAAGTAAGCAGGTATAGTATGCGGCTGTGTGAGAGACACCGAGGGGGGAGGGTGTGACTGGACCAGGCTTTCTTGTGAATGTCGTTTTTGAGGGGTGAGGTGAGAAGGTGCGGAGTGATGCTAGGGTACACCGAATGGTGCTTTGTAAGGTGAGGGGCGATAGGACCAGGCGCGCAACACCAATTGGGCTCACGGGGCTTCAGCCCCCCCCCCGTCGTGTGTGTCAGCCCGGGCTGACACAGCTTCACGGGCTGGCGACCATCTAAATTGCAGCCGCACCCGAGTACTTAACAGGTCTTTAAAGACCATTTACGTGTAAATGAGGCTTTTGTAGTGTGTTCACCCCTTCTTACAGCCCCTCTGTCTTTGGTTTGAAGAATTACCCCCCCCCCCCCCCCAAAAAATATTTTTCAGCCCCCCCTGAAATGTGGCTCTAGTTGCCCGCCTGGATAGGGCAAGTATACTAATTCATGGCTCTCACGTGACACCTCTGGTCACCCTTTATGCTCATCAAAGAGGATGCTAAAGGGCCGAAGTGGACCTGCAAATGCAACTGTGAGTGACCGGTATAATTCATGGGAGTGTCTCTCTGATTGACGTAAACTGTTCGTGCTTCACTTTTGTGGCCTTTGATGTGACTCAGGATGTCAGTGTGATAACAACCTCTTTGTTGGCATTTGCTCATTCGGAATTCTATGTTTGATGTCCAGTTACCCCCCCCTCCCATCCCCTATCCCTCCTAGCTATCGGCCCCCACCCCGTCTGCCTTTTTCTCTGGCAGAACGTCTTTCACTAGAACACAGACCTACATCAGATGGCAGCTTCCAACGCCGCAGCTCTGCCACCTAAGTCACAGCATGTCATTATTTCTTTCTGCCTGATCTATCTATCTATCTATCTATCTATCTATCTATCTATCTATCTATCTATCTATCTATCTATCTATCTATCTATCTATCTATCTATCTATCTATCTATCTATCTATCTATCTATCTATCTATCTATCTTTACAGAAACCAGAAATCTGCATAAACGTACAATAAAACATATACTTGCAAACAACTTTGGTCCTGTAATGTTTTTTTGCTGATTGGCCAAGGGGGAAAGGGGTATGTGAAAATTGCGAATCCTAGTCGAGTTCCCATAAAACATGATGCTATCCCCTACATATAAATATTAGAAATGCCACAAATCAAGAAAGGACACAATAGTTGTGATTGCAAAGTACCTTTACCTATTTAGGGGTGAATCAGTTAAATGGTTCTAGTGAATAAAACAAAAGATAGATATCTTGCCAGTTTAGCTGGTGTACCAGCACACAAATCGAAATTTACATTTGCAATCTAATTGTCTGAAAGGAGCTCAAACATGGGGACTGAGTGGGTAAAGGGAGAATTTAGATGGTTCCCACAGGGTGGGAAACACAATTATTTCCAGAGTAGACAAATCTGTTAACAGTGTCTATAAACTAAACATAAAACAATTTGAAGTCTTCTTTTCAGACCAGATGATGGGTAAGATGGCAATGTAAATGTAAATGTTTGTGTCTTGTAAAGCGCACTGCTACCCGGAGGCGTCCTGACGCTATAGACCGCTGGGGAACCTGTCCTGGCTTTCCCTGTGAGATGTTCCCTCCTGGGTATCTCCAAGGTGAAACCAGGTATCCCTGGCGTTTGTGGGGGGCTGTTGTGGAGATGAGGCAAGCTAATGCCCAGAGTTGCCGAGTGTGATCCCTGGTTAGAGTAGGCACCGAGGTGAGAATTATCGAGTCCGCTGACCCTGGTTCACAACCCTGCCGTGTCAGGAATTGAACCCTGGTCCCGGGCCGTCCTCTGCTTCCAGGTCTGCCGCCTCTAACCAGTGAGCCACACCACTCCACAATGAGATCAGTTTCCCCTAGACTCGTATGACTGACCCGGATTACAACTCTACACTGTTATTAGCATGCACTGTACGCCAAGGTCTATACATTGTCCCTTGTGCTAGTTAGTGATGGTACATAACAGTATTTTAGGGCTGGGCCCTTCAGTTACTATTATGTGGGAATGGCAATAAACTATTTCCAGCAAGGGACTGGGGATAGTTGGCATGCCTGTCTATCACATCAGTTATTAGCCTTCATCCTGCTGGATCTCACCGCACCTTGGGTGTGGTCTCTCACCACCTTCTGCACACCAGGCTTATGGAATTGGGCATAGAAAAGTTGGCCTTAAAGTGGATCTGCTCCTTTCTTAGTAAAAGAAGCCAAGTAGTTACCCCACTCCTTTTCTGGTTTCAGAATTGTCCTCACAGTACAGGGTGCCACAGGACTCCTCTCGAAGCCCAGATTTTTTTAAACCTCTATATGGCCTCTCGGATAGAGTTGGTAAGATCTCATGGTTTCTGTATCACTTCCTATGCCTATGGCACCCAGATCATTGTTTCATCACCAAAGATCTTGCCTCTACACAGTCCAACTTCAACAATTGTATGACCTCATTTTCTACCAGGGCGTGCCATAACCTTCTCAAACTAAATGATAAGACTGAGATTCTCATTTTTAGGTCGAGGACTGCATCGCACTGCGTAGCAGTGTGGGCAGAGCTCCGACATTTAATGTTTCTTAGAGGGGGCTTGAACCCGCCCCTCTTCTCCATTGGCTGGCCTCGTAAATGCTGGCCAGCCATTGGAAGAGAGGGGCGTCACTCTCTTTAAGCCCCGTCTTTTTCGGATTCGGGCGTGTTTTTTGCGTTCTTTCTCACCGTGACGTCATTCGTCACTCAGCAAAAAACACGCCCCACAGTCTGAAAAGGACGGGGCTCTTTCACGATCCCTCCCCTGGTGTCCTCCTCCTGCCCCGTCTCTTCCCACCTCTTCTCTTTCCCTCTGGTGCCTCCCCCTTCCTTCCTCCCTCCCCCTTCACTCGTCGAAGCCTGCCGCACACAGAAACGTCATGCGCTTCAGTGACAGAGTGCACTGGGTGATTTCAGGGCCGTGTTCGGATGTGTACATTTATATGTCGGTAGATTTATATAGCGCCGACCAAGAAAAATGCATCGAAGCGCTGTACAGAGCTGCGGGTAGAGATTATCACGAGTCACCTGTGAAAGTAACACGATAAAACATTGTCCTCTGCTTATTATACCTAAAGAAAATGTGTGAACTTCTATGCCAGAAGAACTTCCTGAACTACTACAACTTAAGGCGCTACCTTCAACCAGAGCCGGACTGGCCATAGCGGGCACCGGGCACCGGGCGTTAAAGCTATGTCTTTTGTGACTGAAAATTATTACAAATACACCGTCTGTGTGGCGCTGTCCCTCCCCTCTGCCCAACGAAGAGCTGAAAGTACACACTGCCGAGACACGGCACAAAGGAATATATGTACAAGGGATTTGAAGAATAGTTTTGTCCTGCAGATGCTCGGTAAATAAGTGAAATCTTATTTTATTGGAATGGATGGACCGGGGAAGAGACTGCTTCCCTTTTAAGGTCTCTGAAATGTTTGCTGACCTCACGGTTCTGCATTTGTGGTGTTCTCTGTGAGATGGGGAGCGCTGTGGAATTACACATTTCCTGTAAGGTCGTATGACTGGGTGTGGGGCCCATGGTCAGTAATCTGTGAAATAAAACGCATAAGCGTGACATGTCATGTGTTGGCCTGGGGTGGAAGTGAGCTTTCGTCCTGTGACAGCTAGCTCCCAGAAGCCAGGATGCGTGCACGTAGCTGGTGTCTGCGGCTCGAGAACGGTGGGCGCTGGGAAGGGCACTCTCGCTCACAAGGATCATACAAATACACAGAAGCAGAGACACGGAAGCGGGCACAATTATACACTTATATAGGGAAGCACGCACACCCACACACAGACACACACTGATGCAGAGAATCATAAACACACAGACCAGCACACTGGCAAACTGATAAAGAGGAGTAAATGCACACCCGGGTTAGGTACAGGTGGCATATATACACAGACCCACACAATGGTACACGGAAGTACGCACACGTACATAGTGATACAGTTAAGCCTACTCGTGCACTATTTACAGAGAAGTGCACACACATAAATTATATATATATATACACACTGATAAAAGGAAGGACAAAAACACACACAGGTACAGTTAGGCACACACATAGATACAGAGAAGCACAATCAATAACACTCAATTTACACTTATGTATACAAAGAAGCACACAAATGCAGAAACACACAAAGTCATTCAAACTAGATTACGTTGAAGCAACATACAAACGCACATGGAAATGCACATGGCCAGGGCCAGAAGTAAATACTCGTACACGAAAGCACACATGCATAAAACACACACAAAACGAACGCACACAGTACACACATACGGAACACACCCAGGGGAAGCACACATTACTGTGATATAAAAAAACACGGACCAGTTCATTAAAAATATGAAAAGTACATTGCGTTCTCCTAGTATCAAAAGGACATTTGACCCTCAAAATTACTGGGTTCTAATGAACTTTTTATTTCTAATTTGTTTACAATAATATTTGTGTTTTATTAATTCCTCCATTACACAATTATTGTTACGGAATGTTTTTTTCAAAACTTTTCCGTTGCATTAGGAGGATATATTGTGAGTTAATAGGGAAATTTTGATGTTGCAGGGAATTCATGCATTCTCGTAATTTAAAACAGTTCACACAAAAAGTTTAAGAAGCATTTACAATGCAATGGTCTCTGCATTATTAAAGGTAGAGCTATTGGCATTGCTCATTACATTTTTTTTCATTTTCTTTTTTTAAAAAAATGGTATTGAATAGGTTAGCATTAGATAGTAGTAGAGAGTATTCCCGGACACAGAGCCACACACACACACACAGACAGAGCCACAAACACACACACAGACGGCTCTGTCTGTATGTGTGTGTGTGGCTCTGTCTGTGTGTGTGTGGCTCTGTCTGTGTGTGTGTGCGTGGCTCTGTCTGTGTGTGTGTGCGTGGCTCTGTCTGTGTGTGTGTGTCCGCGGCTCTGTCTGTGTGTGTGTGTGTGTGGCTTGGTCTGTGTGTGTGTGCGTGGCTCTGTCTGTGCGAGTGTGCGTGGCTCTGTCTGTGTGTGTGTGTGCGTGGCTCTGTCTGTGTGTGTGTGCGTGGCTCTGGGTGTGTGTGTGTGTGTGTGCGTGGCTCTGTCTGTGTGTGTGTGCGCGGCTCTGTGTGTGTGTGTGTGTGGCTCTGTGTCCGCAAATACTCTCTACTACTCTCTAATGCTCACCTATTGTTTCTTCTCAGTCACCCTCCCCCATTAATGCTTGCACTGTGACACCCATTCCCAACCACCTCATACTCCCTCCCTCACGTTGTTGCTAGTCCCATCTCGTCCAGCCCCCTCCCACCCCACCCCAACCAACCCCTTCTGCTGCAAAATAAACATTGATTGACAGCTGTTTGGCTTTAACAATGTGTTAATGTGCACATGATATGGTCCATATGGACAGAAGGATGTTCCTGCAACCTTTTATGTGTCAGCTATTCTGAGGGCAGTAAAGCACTTACAACACAATGTTTGACAGCAGAATACATGATCAGGTTAAGACTAGCTACTCCCTCTGTTCACGCCCCCCAACACACCCATTTTTCTACAGGCGGAGGGAGGGGGGAGGGAGGGGAGGAGGGAGGCCAGATGGGGCGGGGGGGACAGGCAGGCATGAAGGCGAGCGAGATAACGGACATTTGCGTAATGCATAACTACTTTTGGTTTCTTTTCCATACCTTTTTCTACACCCATTCCCACACCTGTTTCCTACCCACACCCCAACCCAGCTCACTCTTCCCCCAGGGGGGGGGATCCAGTCACCTGGCGAGAACAAAGGAAGGCATCTCTAAATCCAGAAGAGAAGACGGCAGAACGACCAGCGGCAACAACAAACCCCCATGACAGACCAAACACCGGTGAACCTATCCACGAACCTAAAAGTCATCTCCATGAACGTCAAGGGCCTAAACCATCCAATCAAACGCAGGAAAATACTAGAACACCTGGCAAAACTCAAGGGGGACATCTACACGCTACAGGAGACCAAACTCTCAGAGGAGGAGGCTAAACTGCTTAAGGCTAGATGGATAGGCGACATCCTATGCTCACCTGCTAATGGAAAGAAGAGAGGCGTGATAACTATCCTAAGCAAGAAAGCCAACCTCACCATCCAAAAGACAAAAACAGACGAGGATGGCCGCCTGCTGATAGCAAGTGTCCAAAGAGGAACTGACCGAATACACGTGGCGAACATCTATGGACCAAACTCTGAAGACAAGGACTTCTGGCAAATGGTAGACGGCGAACTCTGCGATTTATCACAGGAGGACCTGCTGATTGTAGCTGGTGACCTGAACAAGACAATGGACCAAGCAACGGACAGACACCCAAGCAGGCCAAGCCACAACTCTCCAGGCAGCAACACCCTTAAAGAACTATGCGTCAAGCATCACCTAGCGGACCCGTGGAGGCTACAACATCCCACAGCGCGTGAATACACCTTTTATTCACACCCGCACAACTCCTACAGCAGGATCGACTACATATTGATGTCCAACAACCACACACATCTAATTGAGAACACGGAGATAGCCCCAATAACCGTCTCCGATCATGCACACATATCCCTCATCCTGAACGGCAAACACAATGAGAACGCGACGAGAAGGTGGAGACTAAATGACGACATCCTACAGAACAAAGACAATGTTAAAGAAGTCGAGGAGGCACTAAAGAACTACCTGGAAGACAATGACAACGGCGAAGTGGGAAAAGACACCATCTGGGAAGCACTCAAAGCTACACTAAGAGGCAAGCTGATAAACATCAAATCAAGGATGAACAGAAGCAGGAACAAAAAGATCTCAGAGATAGAAGAGGAAATAGCAGCACTAGAGATAGGCCACCGCGCAAACATAACAGACAAGAACACACTCACCACGCTCACAAAAAAAAAGTACGAACTGAACAAAATCCTAAGCGAACGAGCAGGTTCGTGGCTAACAAAATTCAAGTCGGGGAATCTATGCAGGGCAAACAAAGCAGGGAAACAGCTAGCGTCCTACCTCAAAGGGAAGCAAAGACAACACACGATAGCAGCAATAACAGACAAAAACAACAAATCGCAAACAACAAACAAAGGCATACTGGAGGTCTTCAGAGAATTCTACCAAGAGCTGTACTCTGAGGATAAAAACCTGAGCAAAGACGGCGGCCGCTTATTCCTCAAAGAAGTCAATCTACCGAAACTCAAGGAGGAAGAGAAAGCACCCTTGGAGGCGGACATAACGGAAGAAGAAATTGAAAATGCAATCAACCAGCTAAAAAGGAATAAAGCACCAGGACCAGACGAATACTCCACCGGGTTCTACAAGACCTTCGCCCCCCAAATCAAGAAAATATTATCGGAAACCTATACCGCCTGCATACAGAAAGGTGAGATGACAAACACCATGCGGGAGGCCAACATCACAATAATACCCAAGGAAGGTAAAGACCCCCAATTCCCGGAAAACTACAGACCCATATCGCTCATAAACGTGGACTGTAAAATCTATGCAAAGGTGCTCGCGAACAGACTAAATACAATCCTACCGAACATCATACACAGCTCACAGGTGGGATACATCAGACACAGGCTGTCACAAGACAACACAAGGCTGCTATGTCACCTAATCAACCACACAACACAGAGCAATGAACAGGCAGTCATGATAGCACTGGATGCGGAGAAGGCTTTTGACAGAGTCTCGTGGCCCTTCCTAAGGAACTGCATGACAAAGTTCGGATTAGGAGAAAAATACATAGCAATGACAATGGCCCTATACAACAAACCAAGAGCTAAAATAGTGGTGAACAGAAGCACATCTGAATCACTCCTACTAGGGAGAGGAACTAGGCAAGGATGCCCACTGTCACCAGGCCTCTTCCTACTGGCACTAGAACCACTACTTGCAAAAATAAGAGAGAATGAGGAGATAACGGGTGTGAAGATCGGAGGCAAAACAGTGAAACTCGCAGCATACGCAGACGACATCCTCATAACCACCACCAACCCATCAAAGTCAATCACAGCGCTAATGGAGACAATAGGAGAATACGCAGAGGCATCCGGATACAAACTCAACAAGGACAAATCGGAATGCAAACCAATGAATGTCCACACCACAAAATCGGTACTAGGAGACTCCGGCCTAGCCTGGCAAACAAACCCACTCAAATACCTAGGCCTGCAGTTTGGGAGAGACCTAACGGCCACAATACAGCACAACGAGGACTCACTGCTAAAAAAAGTTAAAGACAGACTAGAGCTGTGGTCGCCCAAATACATCAGCTGGTGGGGAAGGATCGAGACGATTAAAATGATGATAACACCCGCAATAAACTACACGCTAAGCATGCTGCCGCTCCCAATGACAGACAGCTTCCACAAAAAACTGGACAGCATGATAAACACCTTCCTATGGAAAAACAAAAAACCACGAATAGGCCTACCCAAACTAAGGCTAGCGAAAGAACTTGGAGGCCTAAACCTGACAAACTTCAAAGCCTACCAGACAGCCTGCCTGGCCAAACAAGGATTCGCATGGATTGACGAAACGCAACAGTACAAGCCAGTCTCGCTAGAACTGGAGGGAGAGCTCCTGGAAGGCCTGCACCCAACAGCAATACTGACTGCAAACAAACACCCCCTATGGTCAAACAGGATACTGAAGCACACCAGAGAAGCACTGATGAGAGTGGACAGGCGAATGGCACAGAAGCTGAGAGGCACAACATGGGAATCCATCTGGCTCAACACAAAAATTTCATATCAAGGGGCAACAATGAACTACGACACATGGATCAAAAAAGGAATCAGCCTCCCCAGACAAATGGAAACTAAGGGGAAACAGCTGACCTTCGCAAACTTACAACAACTATACAACCTCCCCAACAAAGAGCTATACACATTTCTAAAGATAAGAACTGCCATAACCAAAGCAAACTTAACCCGAGAGGAGCCAAGCATCGTCAAGTACGTGCAAATGCTAAACACGGCAGGCCACCAGACAGCGAAGATCTACAAACTAATCGCCCCAGCCACCATGTCTCTAAACAAGAAGACAACAAACTCATGGGCAACACTCCTAGGCAGACAGCTAAACGAAAAGGAACAGGCGCAAATGTGGTGTTCAGCCACAAAAAACAAAATCACCCCACAACTGGCACAAACAAAATACTGGCTACTCCACAGAGCATACTGGACCCCATCCAGACTACACAAAAGTGGCATAGCAGAATCAAGCGACTGCTGGAACTGCCAGAAGGAGGAGGGCACACTCGAACACCTCATCTTTGGATGCATCAAAGTCAAGAAGTTCTGGGGCCAGATAAACGCATTCATAAACGACATGCTCAAAACAGACTTAACAATCAACTATGTGACCTTGGCGACAGGGCATGTAACGACGAACCTAAACAGTAGGGAAGAAAGAGATCTACTAGACCTGCTACTCACAGCGGCCCTAAAGATAATCTTAACGAACTGGAAGAACACGGCGAAAGCAAACTTCAAGACATGGATCAACTGGGTCACCTTCCTAAGAGGAGCAGACAACATCACAGGCAACGTCTCGAAGGAACACACCCCCAAAGAGCTCATGTGGGAACGTCTCGATGAACACTTGAAGAAGACACACTAACGACCCCCCCCCTTTTTCTCTTTTTCTTCTCTCTTTCCTCTTCTCCTTTCTTTTCTTTCCTTTTCTCTTCTGCAACAGGTCAAGGAAAAGAGACAACAAATGCACTGTGAAACAACTGCCTATGTATATGCAACTTTTTATTTTTCAATAAAAATCTTTTAAATCAAAAAAAAAGAAAACGTCCTGCCTAGAAGAGCAGAGACAGAAAAACATACAAGCGGCTGAATTCTTTACAAGGTCATTTCCAAAAGGTTGTTAAAACTGGCACACGGGTTTTAGAAGTAATTTTCATCTTTTAAGAGGCTGCCCTGTGTCGAAATGTGTTCACATCCCCACAGTGTATACACATACACACAAACGACCCGCATGTGCAAGAGCTGAGGTAAGGCGGCTGCTCTGAGCGCCACCTGCATTTGTGCCTGCTTTAGCTGTTCTTTTACACTCTGCCTGCCAGCCAAAGCATCATTTCCTAGCACCCCAGAGATCTGCAGTCTCAGCCTCCTAGTTACACAACTGACGCAACACTTTGCCTATTGTGCAAGCGTACTATCGAGGCCAGGATATTGCGTAGCTGCTTTTCCTCTCCAAAGGTCACAGAGGTCTTGGGAATCAAAAACGGAACTAGAAACATAAAAAGTTGACTCATAAACCACACGGAATAGTTTGCCTTTTTCGAATTCTGAGTGGAGAAAGAAATAGCCGCAAGTATTTTAGGTATGCCAGGAGAAGGGGAAATTGTTTACTGTTTATATGCGAGGAATCCAAGGCAGGCGGCGCAGGCGAGAGGCCAGAGGAGAGGAATGCGTCAGGCCTGTACTGACACCACCGAGGCAGCCTTCTTTCTTCCCTCAAACCAGGCGAGAGGGGGGACTATCAAATAAGACACGCTCCCATCGCCGAAGACTGCTGCCACCCACCTGCAGGCCTGTATCTATCTGCATCACATGCAGTCTGCATGTGACCTCGGACTCGCCCAACCCTACCGGCTTAACAGAGGCTCCGGTCTGGTGACTGACAGGCCAGTCTCCTTGTGCCTAAGATTGTCCCATGTCTGGTGCGAATAAGCTAGGGTCAGATGTGCTAAACATTTTAACAATCGCAAACGCTCCAATTCGGCGTTTGCGACTGTTAAAAAGATGGTTCTAATGCATTAATCTCGATTTAGGAGTCGGAAACGTTTATGGATACTGATTGAGTAACCAGAAGGGGCGGGTTGTAGACATTCCCATACATTCCGAATCTGTTTTTAATATATCATTGTTATTTTACCGCCACCAAGGAGCAGGTAATGCATTCACAAAGCGGAAGGGGTCCTCTTCAGACCCCTCCCTCTGTGTAAATGTAAAAAAAAAAAGTTTATTGATGAGTTGGCAGGGGTCCACCGACCACTGTTAAATTCTAAACAAAAACACCGAAAGTTAACTTTAAAGAGAGTGGGCTGCATTTAAAAGTTTATTTTATTTAAAAAAAAAAAATCACAGACATGGTGGTCTGATATGAGAGCAAACTATGTTGCCAAAAATAGTTTGCTCTCATATCAGAGCTACCACCCTAAGCCACTTAAAGACAATCTTCCTTTCAGCCAGTTTCTCAGGTTAAAACGTAACTGCAGTAAGAAAGAAGATTATCTGATCCAAGCACAAGAGCTGAGCCTGAAACTGTCAAAAAGAAACTACAATGCAAAAACAATAAAGTATTGTAAAAAGAGAGCAAGCAATCAACCGAGGGAGTGCCTTCTACAAAGCTACCCTAAGGCACAAACACAGGACTTGACGACCTGTGTCACCACCTTCTGCCCATCAACATATGAAGTAAACAAATTGATAAATAAAAACTGGCATATCCTGAATACTGGAGTCTTCAACTGGCCTAAGCCAAGGTTTGCCAATCGTAGAACAAAGAACATCAAAGACGTTCTGGTCCATACCCGTCCCCTGAAAAAACAACAACAAGCCATCACGAGGGACGTTAGTATGAATCCAGTAACCGGCCACTACCCCTGTGGCTCTTGTGTAGCCTGCAAAACTACCACAGTATCAAAAACACTGCAGCTAACGGAAAAATTGGTATGGACACAACGTCAGCATACGAATTGCAACTCGTCACATGTTATATACATGATCACCTGCAAATGCAATAAGAGATACATTGGTATGACCTGTCGCAAAATCAAACTGAGGATTGGCGAACATAAAAGTAACATCCGTCTGAAGAAAAATACCACCAAATTGTGTGCCCATTTTGTTGAGATGGGTCACTCATGTGAAGAGCTCCAATGGACAGTGCTTGAAATGCTTACCGATAAAAATACAAACTGTGAGCGCCGTCTGTTCGAAAAAGAGCAAAGGTGGGTGGACCGCCTAAAAACCTGTGAACATGGGTTGAACGATGCCATCCCCTGGCACCGTTTTGCAAATTGATAAAAGTCCTGAAAAACCAACATGATTGTACTTGAAGATGAAACTATATCAATGATATAAACATTGACCCTTTGTAAACTTAGCTTCGTCGTACCAATAAAGCTACCATTGTAACGATACGAAGAAAAAACCCAATGAAACTAACACGCCCATTTGACCCGTCATGCACCTTTAAAAATCATAGTGCTCTCAATCCAAGCCACACCCCGGGGCAGAGTCAGCACAAGGCGAAATCCTCCACACACGCGGGTAATGGCGCCGACCATCCAGATATACCGGTAAGACGAGTAATCCCTTTTAAAAACTAACGGAGTGCTCTTTATGACAGCTCTGAGCTTCATGCGGCTACAAAAGCGACACCCCGGTGAAGCAGAGTAACTTTTGTTACAGGTAGGAAAACATTGTATAAGCTTTACATTGTTAAGTAGCACTATTTACAGGGCTTGTTCTCCCTCCCGCTCCTCGTTATACTTTTGCTTTGACTAGGCTCTGTTCCCTATCAGATTGCAGGGTCTGAGTGTTCACACCATACTTACAGCTTTTCCGCGCGCTTTAGACAAGGCCTGTGGAACATAGATACCTATGTATCATACCAGTATTTCGTTCATATATATATATAAAAAACCAGCATCTTTACTCTCCATTATTTGCCTTTGTAAAGTCAAGCAGTTTTGTTGATAATGTCACTTAACTAAACCTTGATAATGAAATTCATTATTAACGAATTTAAGGTGTATGTGTGTATGCAATATATGTACATTTTTTCCGTCTCATTGCAGATTATGAAGGAAAATTTCCTAGCAATACACAATCTAAACAAGAGTGTTTGTACACAAAATACGACTACACTAATTGTGTAAGTACAATACCTTTATGTTTGTGAGTCCTGACGAAAGCTCCGCAGACCCTTCCAGGCCCTAGGAGCTGAAACATGTCGACGTATTTTATTAACTATACTATCAGACCCAGTAACTCGGTCTAAGATCGTACCACCCAAATTTTAATTGTGGTAGAAAACAACCCCCATTAAAGAACTTTCGGGCTGTTTACCTTTTTAATCTTTGTTCCTTTTTTCGCACATTTTACTTTACACCTTTTTTCACTTAAAATCTCTGGACACTGCACCCTAGACCAGAGGCGCCTCGGGTGAGGCTGGCACATTCACTACTTCGGAGTAGCCAATGATAACTGCCACAACTCTAATGTGGGGCGGACGAATCAAATATACCGCACCTCCTTCCAACCGTAACATAGAGTTTTTTGAGGCTACTCTGATCTTTATCCCTTATGCCAATGGCCATAAGGTGTAACTAGTGTCCGTTTTTCCATTTTTGATAACTGTTCACTTGTGATCATTGCCATAGTCTGAACTAGTGCCTTTAAATGCACATGGCCAAGAACTAACATAATGTCATTTAAAGCCACGGGTAGGTGGCTTGGGAGTTCCGGATTTGGTGTTTGGCCAAATATTTGTGTGATTCTCGGGTAATCACTATATTCTCCTGTTTCATATATTGTAAATAAATGAAAGTGGGTGATATAGAATGTGAAAATAAAAACTGGACACGACATGGTGTATTTTACAATGTCCTGCTTTCTCTACGTATCTCTTCATCTCAAAACCTTGGCTTCTATAATTTGGTCCCATGTTGACACCAACCACAGAACTGTTCTATGCACACCATCTTATTTTTAGTGGTTCTACTGACATAAACATTTAGTTTTCAAAGTCTTCTTCTTGGAGCATATCTATGCTCTAGAAAATACCTAACATGATTATTTGTTTTAACTATTTTCTAAAATTATCCCTCACCTCAGAGTAGGACAAACGACACATATAGTGCTCTAGTTTTCTCACTCAATTAGCCAGCCAAACCAATCCACGTGAATTGCCTTGTATTGAGGAGACAGCTTTGCTATCACTTGATAGGTCCCCAGAAGTATTTCTCAGCCTCCTCAATATATACAGTCTATAGAGTCACATGCGCTCAGAATGCATAAAAATCTCAAATATATGCACAGTATGCATACACGGAAATATGCAAGTTTGTACACCCCCAAGAATTTGCACAGTGTATGGAGCTCTGTTTAATGCAGAGTGTATTGAGCAGATCTCTGATTTATGCAGAGTATGCCTAGCCTCAGGCCTATACACAGTAAGGAGGCCTCTCATAAATGCACATTGAATACATCAGCCCTCTGGTAATTGAACTAATTGCAGACTCTAATAAATGTTTGCAGTTCAAGCCTCAAATTATTTCTTTATATGGGGTATATAGAAAGGACAAATGTTCAACTTTTTATTATTATAAACTAGCGGATTAAGTACTAGCCATAGTCAAGCGGCTTCCATACTGTGAATTTAGCTTGGGCTTCAATGCTATGAATATATATGATCACATCAAGCCATGCATATATTCATACTCTCACACTGTGCCTATTTAAGTGGCTCCCATAATATTTATATATCACAGACATCCATACCATAAATATATATGAAGCCTCTATTTGTGTATATTTCTGAGGCTTTCATGACATGTTTATATCAGAGGTTTCCATATTGATCATATACCAGTGACCTACAAACTTTGCAATATCTGAGGCTCCTGTACTCTACATACATCTGAGGTGGGAACATGCAGGAGACCGCTATACTGTGCAAAAAACGGAGCCATGCCTCTGATATATGCACATTATAGAAACATATGAAACTGTACACAAGAGGTAGTGAAATAATCACAGAAGTGTTTTTCCACTATATAGAGTGAGGAGGCCAAACTGACATGCATACTGAAATTAGTCACATACATACATTGCCTGCTAAAAACACAGATCCAGATTACGTAAATTTCATGCAACACAGTGAATGAAGTAAAGTGGCTGTGCTTCGTTGCCTGACTGGGAAATAACAGAACAGCACCATCTCTACTGAGATGTAGCGCTGGTTTGTTCTCTCCCTGCGCTGGTGCACTTTTGGCATCACGTGCCCTTGCAGAAACCCCTGCATAAAAGTGCAAGAGTTGATGCATTGTGTGTAGCATATCTTCTATACTGGAATGGGTCTTTTCCAGTACACAAAATATGCTTTAAGACTCTTCCCACTTTGTATGTGTGCTGTAGAATGCCGCACAAATGCTAATATAGACAAGCATTTATAATGCAATGGTCTCGTCCTTGTTAAAGTTAGAACTATTGGCATTGCTCATGACATTATTTTTGTTTTTAAAACATATAAATAAATGACATTGTTATTTACAATGCCAAAAGCTTAATCTCTCGCAAATGCGAGACCTATTGCATTTGCACCCACACACACACACACACACAGAGCCACACACAGAGCCACAGGTACCCACACACACACACACACAGCCACACGCACCCACACACACAGAGCCACATGCACCCACACACACAGAGCTACACACACAGAGCCACACACACACAGACAGAGCCACACACACACACCACAGACAGAGCCACACACACACAGACAGAGCCACACACACACAAACAGAGCCACACACACAGACAGAACCACACACACAGACAGAGCCACACACACACACAGATAGAGCCACACACACAGACAGAACCATTCACATACACAGAGCCACACACACAGACAGAGCCACACACACACACAGATAGAGCCACACACACAGACAGAACCATTCACATACACAGAGCCACACACACAGACAGAGCCACACACACAGACAGAGCCACACACACAGACAGAGCTACACACACAGCTCTCTGCCCAGTAACACCCTAGGGAACAGAGGCATGAAAAACCGGATCACAAGCAGAGCACAGAGGCACAAGCAGGGCACAGAGGCACAAGCAGGGCACAGAGGCACAAAAACCAGATCACAAGCAGGGCACAGAGCCACAAAAACCGGATCACAAGCAGGGCACAGAGGCACAAAAACCGGATCACATGCAGGGCACAGAGGCACAACAAGCAACGGGGGGCAGGGACAGGAGAGCAAGCACAAGCAACGAGGGAGCAGGGGCAGGAGAGCAAGCACAAGCAACGAGGGGGCAGCAAGCACAAGCAACGAGGGGGCAGGGGGGCACAGAGGCACAACAACCCGATCACAAGCAGGGCACAGAGGCACAAAAACCAGATCACAAGCAGGGCACAGAGGCACGAACAGGAAACAGAGGCACAAGCAGGGAACAGAGGCACAAGCAGGGAACAGAGGCACAAACAGGGCACAGAGGCACAAAACCGGATCACAAGCAGGGCACAGAGGCACAAAAACCGGATCACAAGCAGGGCACTGAGGCACAACAAGCAAAGAGGGGGCAGAGGCAGGAGAGCAAGCACAAGCAACAAGGGGGCAGCAAGCACAAGCAACGAGGGGCAGAGGGACACAGAGGCACAAAAACCGGACCATAAGCAGGGCACAGAGGCACAAATACAGGATCACAAGCAGGGCACAGAGGCACAAACAGGAAACAGAGGCACAAGCAGGGAAGAGAGGCACGAACAGGGCACAGTGGCACAAAAACCGGATCACAAGCAGGGCACAGAGGCACAACAAGCAACAAGGGGGCAGGGACAGGAGAGCAAGCAGAAGCAACAAGGGGGCAGCAAGCACAAGCAACGAGGGGGCAGGGGGGCACAGAGGCACAAAAACTGGATTACAAGCAGGGCACAGAGGCACAAAAACCGGATCAGAAGCAGGGCACAGAGGCACAACAAGCAACAAGGGGACAGGGGGGCACAGCGGCACAAAAACCGGATCACAAGCAGGGCACAGAGGCACAAAAACCAGATCACCAGCAGGGCACAGAAGCACAACAAGCAACGAGGGGGCAGGGGCAGGAGAGCAAGCACAAGCAACGAGGGGGCAGCAAGCACAAGCAACGAGGCGGCAGGGGGGAACAGAGGCACAAAAACCGGATCACAAGCAGGGCACAGAGGCACAAAAAGCGGATCACAAGCAGGGTACACAACGAACGAGGGGGCAGGGGCAGGAGAGCAAGCACAACCAACGGGGGGCATGAGAGCAAGCACAACCAACTAGGGGGGGCAGGAGAGCAAGCACAACCAACGAGGGGGCAGGGGCAGGAGAGCAAGCACTAGCAACAAGGGGGCAGGGGAGCAAGCACAGCAAGGAGGGGCCGGAAAGCAAGCACAATGAGGGTGCAGACACACAACAGAGGGGACAGAGGCAATAACACGGGCACAATCAGGGAAGAGAGGCAAGAAAAGCGAGCACTCCCCGGAGGACTCGGCAGCTTCTCGACTTCTTCCGGCGGTGGTCGGGCAGAAATGGCGTCAGAAAAGCGCCGCCAGCGCCGCCATTTTCGCATTCGGGGCGTGGTTTTTGCTGTTGAGTGACGGATGACGTCACGGAGTTAAAAACTGCAAAAAACACGACCCCGAATCCGGAAAAGATGGGGCTCGAACGGAGTGATGCCCCTCTCCTCCAATGGCTGGCCTCCGTTTTGGAAACCAGCCAATGGAGAAGAGGGGTGGGTTCAAGCCCCCATACTTGTAAAGATAAAATCTCGGCTGCGCGACACTGCTGAGCAGTGTACGCTAGGCCGAAACTGAAAAAACAGGGAGAAATGAAAGCATTTCCCCTGGTTACAGCAGCCTCAAGGGGGCACGGGACCTTGGTGCAAATTTGTGTGTACAATGCTTTATAGATGGGGATTTGCATCAAAACCCATGGGTGGTTCCATTGGAATGCCCATGCACCACCCATGGAATGCCCTGTTGAATCAAAGTAACACAAGGAAACTGCATAGTGCAGCTTTTCATTACTTTGGGTTAAGATTCATCGCAAATCGTGGTTTGTGTTGGATTGCAAATCCCAATAACAACTCTTCATGTCAAGTTGGCGTAAATAAAGAAATACACACCTGACACAAAGTGTTTCTTAAATCTGGGCCACAACGTATTAGGTTCAGAATTGTGCTACTTTTTCATTTTTACACACACACCACTTAAATTGCCTCCTTTTGAATCTGCAGAAGGTGGTGTGACAATCCGACGCAGACATGAACTTCAGGCACATTTGCCTATCATCCCAAAACTCCTACATAAAGCTCATGAAAAAGTAAACTCCACCCAGGTCACAGTACCAACTAATGATCAACCACCAATGGATCATTGTTCTTCAAACCCCATAAGAGGACAGCTCTACAGAAATGCCCAACATCTTGAAAGAAATAGCCTACTTCTATGATCACCAAGCTGGTTTCAGACTTGTGAGAGGAAGTTTACCCTAATCTCCATCTTGGATGACCTGAAAATCGCAGCATACAGTAATGTAGTTGGCATGATAATATTATTACCAATGGTACCTGTCAGCTTTCATTAATGCAACTGATTACCCCATCCTACCCTGAGGTTAGAAGATTTTTGTATTTAAGGAACCATCTCCGATTGGATCATCTCTTACATTACACCAAGCATCACTGACCTCACACTATGCTCTTCAACTCCTTTCCTACCTGAATCTGACAACCCGCAATGCTCTATCATCTTTCTACTCTTCTTCAGTGCTTGCCTCAGCCAGCTTCCTGACCTCATCAAGTCGTTTAGCGAACCTGTAACGTCTAAGATGACAGCAAGCTCACCCATAAGCTCGAAAACGTAACACACATGCACTCCTCTCGCCTAGACCATTGCTTCTGAGCTGCGGATCGATAGAATTTGGCGAACTGTCTGAAACCCAACTATCAAAAAAGAAGATCCACACTTGCGGGAGCTGGGAGAATGGCTTTCCTGCGACCATCTGACCCAGAGAACATTGACCACCTCCAACGACAAGTAAGAAATCTGAGAGTGGTCACAGGCTCCAAAGTCTGGCGCAACACGTGAATCATGTTGCTAGACATGCCCTGCACGCCATGTGAACCACGAGGCAGATTCCCTTCTAGATTTGCCTCAGAATGTTTATGCCACCATGCCCTGATATTGTCGTGCCTCATATTTTAGCTTTGAGCCGCAGCAAAATTCAGAATATAGGAGCTAGACAACTGCTGCACATATCTCTCTGCGCCCACTTTATTCTAGACAATAATGCTCTCCCTTGATTACCTATGACAAGACAATACTCTTTGAAGCCACTCTGCTTAGCCCATCCACTGTACAGTACCATCCTCTATATAAGTGCACACACTTTTATTAATGCAAATTAGGAGCCTTTGCCCAAGGTTGACATCTGCACTGTTTGTCCCACCTTTCAAGAAAAAGTGAATTTACTGTACACCTTTATCTGTTCAGAAAGTCGAAATCTACAGCTTGCTACTGCCAAAGATAAGAAACATACAAGATCACATTTAATTCACGAATGTAAAAAAGACCTGTCTCTTTCCAAACAGATGATTCTGTCATAGTAAATGCCAGACTCTGACTGCTTCCATGAAACACAAATCAGCAGTCATCCACACAGGGATGATAGGTATCAAGATAGATGACTATTTGTCACCCCCTTTGAGTCACTCCCTATGCAAGCACAGCAGCATAGCAGCAATCCTCCGCCCCCCCGAATGACATCAAAACTCTTCCCTCATACGCACATTCTAATAACCAAGCACAAAGAAAGCGTTAACAGTTATAAGTTCAAATTTTGGCAAGGCTGACTGAGGGGAATATTTAAAACAAAATGTCAGAGTGCGGTGCTGCACCAAATTTAGCAGTGCAGCACTCCGACATTTTCAAAACGCAGGTATGCGCTGTATTTACTACACTACGGCACACTCCTGCGTTTACCCTAGTGGTAAAATTAGCTGCATAGCGCCAACGCATGCACCCATGCACCATAGAGCAAGGGTGCCTACGTTGCAAGGAATGATTATTTATGTGCAGGAAGGTGTCCCTTCCTGCACATACACACAATCCATAATGGTGATGTGTTACTTCTATGTGTGCTGCAGAATGCAGCACACATAGAAAAAGCAAAAAACAAGGAGAAACAAAAGCATTTCTCCTCATTTCGCAATTCTGATGCCTGCTCTTGCATGGCGTTAGTTTTTTGCTCTCCTCAGATTTAGAAATCCTTTTAAATCTGGAGCAGCTTCTAAAAGCCATGGTTGTTGCGGTGGAACGCCCATAGCAACACCCATTGCACGCTCCTTTCACACAGATAACCGCGTGAAAGGGTACCATATTTACAACGCGGTGTTAAGCCACAAAAAGTGACTTAATGCCACTTTGTAAATATGGAGCAGGGCATTGCATCACAGGAACGTTGTTAAAAGGACGTTCCTGTGGCGCAATGCCCTTGTAAATATGCCCCTGAGTCTTCCAATTTTTCAATGCCAGCAAAAGAGTATCACTATTTATGCAATAGGTACACTTGTGCTTTGCAGTCCTTTAACAACAGAAGTGTGGTATGAACCTTGAAATAAAAAGTCAGTTACTATTATTATTTACTTTGAGAGGTAGTGTATGTCCGCTACAAGTTTAAAAAATAAAGATACACAATACTCATTGCCCCCAGAGGGCCAGCATATACCAGCTTTATTTATGAGTACTTTGGCTCGCACACCTTTGTCAGGACCTTGCACTTTCTCTAGGATCATAAGCATGGGATAGTAAGCTGCTCCCTTAGCCAATGCGGAACTTATTTGTCATGATGTGGTGAATATCCCAGACCCATTTGGTGTATTAATCACAACGCTCACAATCTGTATACTTGCAGACCTAGTTGCTGTATACGGTGGGGAACAGTCTTTACAACGTGGGCATTACCACGCGCTGCCATTACTACGCTGCTTTTACAACGCAAGTCGTTTCAACGACTTGCGCTGGAGGGCGCTGTTGGCAAAGGAATAGTTTAATTTTCAATTCCAACACCTTCCCTACTGTCAACGTGGGCTGGAGTTGGAATAGAAAATTAAACTATTCCACTATCCAGCCCTTACAGCGCAAGTCATTGTAACAACTTGCGTTGTAAAAATAGCGTTGTAATGGCATGCGCGGTAATAGCCCGCGTTGTAGTGACATACATCGGTATACGGTATGGTACAGAGAAGGCAGCATTATTAGTGTGAAATTCATGATGGTCACCTATCAAATGGTGAATCTTCCAGAGGTCATCATCCCAACTTAGTCCCATGCCATGTGTGATTTCTTCAATCAGGTCTTGCCTTTCATTCCCCCGTGCTCTCCGTTCAAGGGCTTGAATGACCAAGCTTTGACTGAGTACATTTAAATTCAATTTCCCAGAAATCAAGATGTTGCTGCAAAGAGCCTGGACTGGCAAAAGGTGTCACACATGACATGGGGTTCTGGCAACTATAAACAAACTAAACAGATGTGGATAGAGCAAGACCCTAGTAACTTCAGCAGCAGTCCTGCTGTGTCCAGGGCACATCCTGGCATCAAAGCTCCACTCCGTAGCAGACTTACTAAGGTTTAAATACCAGTGATGAACCCACCAATTCACAGACAGATAGCCGCACACTCAGACCAAGCAGGTTCAAAAACAAGTTTATTTAGACAATTGTCCTTAAAACATTCTAAAAACTACATATTAATTAAAACCTTTAAATGAACAAGCAGAGCAGAAGGGATACTATAAACACTGCTGAAATCCAGCATCACTTGTGAGATCTGCACCAACAGCCTGTCATTGCTTTCATGTCTCTCACGGGATTGTAGGGGATTGAAGGTGTATATGTCACTGTGTTTGGACGTCAACAGGCTTAAACAAAACACACAAGCGCAAATATAAATCTACTTTTAAAAGTATGAGTTTGAAATAAAAAGTAGTCCGATTGTCAGAGGAAGCTCCCGAAGACCTAAAAGTATACGATGATAGCTTTTTGCTCACACTATAGTGGGCCAGCAATTTTCCCCAAAATGTTACTATCATCAGCCTTATTAAAGAGTTTTATTTGGTTAGTTAGAATGTAAATTAGTTTAGCCAAGCAATTTTGATTTTTAGAAAACCTGTCAATTCTTTTCCATGTCTACAATTGTGAAGGCATTGCTTCTAACCAGGACCTCTTTGAACATGCCTGCACGTACACTTGTGTTCTGAAGTTGACGTCTTTCTGATCGAAATGTACTGCTTGTTGTGCATTAAGCAGCACAATGATGCAGCGTTTTGGGCCGACCCTCTTATCATTTGTCCTCTGGTGAATCTTGTTATCTGACTGAGAGGTGAGGAGAGTTAAAATTACATCACTCAATTTCAATTGACAGTGTAACCCTTTTGGCTACACAATAAGGACCAGGAATCAGTATCTAAGGTTGAGGAGGTTTATTACGAATTAGCAATCAAGTTAAGGTACACAAATCTCAATAGAGGCCATCAAGATACAGAGCAACAACTGGGAAACCTCACGTCCTACAGAAGTTTAGGCGTACCTGTATTATGCAAACAAGAGTTCAGTCTCAGCAATACAAAATATTAACATTAATATCTGGTGCTCAGAGAAGAGTTTTCAAATCTCTCTTTTATACATGAGCAAATCTCGAATTGTTTAAATTAAAGTCCAGACTAAGAACACAGTTCATTAGTGTAAGGAATCTCAAAATTCAGGGAACTGCAGAAAAATAGAAACATTTAGGGAAGTACAGGAGGTGAAAAAATAAAGGAAGTAGAGGAGGTTTTCTGCATTGCAGAAGCTTGGCCAAGAGTCTTCTTGCATAAAGGAAATTTTGAGTTTTTTGCTTAAGCCATATCGCAAGAATCAAAAGGAATGAGCATAGTCGTCTAAACCTCTCAAAGTCCAAGGAGAAGTGCTCCAGCATCTGACAGTATAGACTCCAGTTAGTCACACTAAAATCATTCAGGCTCACCCCCCTCTATTTGCATCATCAGGGGTTTCATTGTCGTTTTCCCATTCTCACATTGTAAACTGAATCATTGGCAAACTATCCTATACTGAGCATGGGAACGACATTGTCCTTGCTCCACCAAACCCATGTGGTAATAGTGCTGAATTAGACTCCTCAGTTACGTTCCGGCTCTCTATGTTCAAGGTCTTCTCAAGCTCTCTCTCTCTCTATCACTAGTATCGTGGTGTATCTATTCTCAAACTAACATTGTGTGTAAATATCTGCAAGGAAAAAAGTCATGTCAGCAGAAATGGAAAACAGTATTTTATGGAGAATGGAAAAGAGACCTAGTAAGGAAAAGTTAAACTATTAAATCAATGGTGCACATTTAATATGCATGTGCACATTTGAAAACAAATGAATATAAGCTGTTGTTAGAAATGGGGTTTCTGGTTGGCTAGGGTTTGCACCTAAGCCAGGTAGAACTAACCACTCTAGTCAGGGTAAGTTTAATACACACCAAAGATAACCTGTGCTCAGACTCTAGTAGCTTGGAGCACAGCAGCCAGGCTTATCATCAGAGGCAATGTGTAAAGCGTTTGCGCAAGATACTCACACAGAAATACAATGAACACACCACAAAAGAGACTCCACTTAGGATTATCAAAAATATATAAATAGTATATTATACATAACGCAAGACCGAAACAACAGGGAATATAATATTCTTCATGCTATGCAGTTGTCGAACATAACAGGTCCTGTACTTTCAAATGTAGCACTCATTATTCTGATCAAAGCAAGATAAAAACAATATGGGTTGCATGAGTAGTGCAAGTAATGCAGGCTTGTCAGAGAAAGGCATATGAGTCTCCATATGCAACCATTTAGCACAGAAACAATGAGTAGTGCAAGTAATGCCAGTAGGTTCAGAGACAAACACATGCATCACTAAACAGAAATAAAGGTAGGTAAACTGTCCTCCGCTCTATTAGTGGAATTTACTGGAGTCCTGCTAATGTGAAATGTAATAGTCACAGTTGGGTATCACCTACAAAAACTCCGGATGTGGCCACTTTAGAATGAGGGGGTAAAGCGCGCTTCCCCAGGGGGCCCACCCAGGGAGGCCCCTCTCTACGTAAGCCACATGCCCAAAGTAAAACATATCTAGAGCCCTCTGGGGCCATTTGGACCGCTAACCCCCAGTGCAACCAGAGCCGCCCGTATCACAGCTGTTGTAGTAACCAGAATAACCTGGTATGGGCCTCCCCACTGAGGTTCCAATCAGGACTTGCGCATGTGCTTCTTCACCATAACCCAGTCGCAGGGACTGAGATCATGGCACTGCTCTTGTTGAGGTGGGGCTGCAGTCCCTCAAACCTGGTTAAACACAAAACAAACCACATCAGCTAGTCCTTTGCAGTAATTAAGTATCATGTAATTGTAATATTTACAAGTGCATTTGCAGGCACAGCTGGCAGTCTCATAGCTCTGCCTATGTTGACTTCATGGGGAGACAATCCTGGTCTCTTATGTGGAGTACTGCCTGTGCTCATCAACACAAGATGCAAAAGCATCAGCCTGTTTCAGAGATGCAATGAGGCACACTCTTTTGCCAATCTGAATTTCAAAGTACTGTTGACCTGTTCCACAATTCCAGAAGCCTCGGGTCAGTAACTGCAATGTAGCCTCTGCTCGACTTGTAATGCTGCACACAACATCGTCAGGAACTCATTATTAAAATGAGTTCCTTGGTCTGACTCTAGAGAAGTCAGGAAACCAAACCTTTGTATTAACTCCTTCAGCAACAGCTTAGCCACTGTGAGACTATCACATCTTCTGGTCGGGTAAATTTCAACCCAACGCGAGAAAATGCACACAATCACTCGGACACATCTCAACCCATTGATCACAGGCATCTCAATAAATTGAGTTGCATCTAGTTGAAAGGACTTTCCAATCTCCCTATGTGACTCAGTGTTGCTTCTGTTCTGCCCACATCCTGCTGCTGACACACAATACATCTGTGACACAACCCTTCAGCCATCAATCTGAACCCTAGGATTGAACCTCGTTTGCCCAAACAAGCAGACCATGGCGTCTCTATCTACATGTGCAGGTCCATGATAATGTCTCGCTTTTGGAGGTAACAACCTATCTTGCAACACAGGTCTTTCGTCTCCTGAAATCCAAATGTCATCTTCATCTCTTTAGACAAAACCTGCTCTAATCCAGCCTTGCTATTCTGCTTCTGACACTTCTTCCTGCAACCTCTTAACTTCCTCCCAATTATGAACTGTAGTTAAAAACATTTTGCAATTTGTTTAATCCTGTTTCTCATTTTGGAACTCCCCATTAAAGGTAAAAGCGTTCAGTGCATAATATCTCACAGTTTTGTCTGCATAACTATTGCCCACTTTCACATAATCTATGCCGTTGTGGTGTGCAGCGCACTTCACAACTGTAATCTGAGCAGGCAGCTATACTGCCTGTAACAGCTTATGAACACACTCTCGCCATTCCCAGTGGGGGACCCCAAAGAGGTCATAAACCCATGTTGTGACCATAACTGACCAAAGTCATGAACGATACTAAAGCCATACTGACTATCAGTGAAAATGGTCACTCGCAACTGGTCTGAGACAGAGCATGCCCTAGGAAGAGCAATACATTTGGCCTCTTGTGTAGAAACTACTCTTTGAAGCCAGGAGGCCTCAATCACACCTAAGGCAGTACAGACTGTGGAGGGCGCTCTCATGCTTCCTTCATGGTCTCCTAAGAAGGTTCCATTAACAAACATCACAAAATCTGATTCAGAAAGTGGCACATCTTGTATGTCAGGTCTCAGCTTGATGCATAGTTTAGTAGCATCAAGACAGTCATTCTTAACTTAACGCTCATTGACATCATCTCCAGGTAGGGGTAACAGTGTAGCAGAATTAACCACAGTGCATTTTCCCAACATCACATTGTTCACTCCAAGTATGACTTGTTCAGACTTAGTGAGACGACTGTTGGTTAGGTGTTGGGTTCTGGAAGAAGTTAGCAGTACTTCCACGGAATGGGGAACAAAATCTGTCAAGGGGTGACCCATAACAATGCTTTTGCACAGTTCAATACTTATACCAGTGGAAGCCAAGACTTAGAGACAACCGGGCACAGCAGCAGCTACTGGATCAAGTGTGGCTGAAAAATATGCTACAGCTCTGCGAGCATTCATGTGCATCTGGGTTAGCACTGAGAGAGCGCAGCCTGCCTCTCACTGAAAAACAAAGCAAAACATTTATTATAATCAGGCATTCCTAGTTCGGGGGCACACCAGAGACATTCTCTCTGCTTTGAGAAGAAGGCACTCATACAGCTGTCATCCCATGGTACCGGATCTGGCACATCTCTGTGTGTCAGCCTCAGTAAAGGCTTGGCCACTAAAGAATAGTTGGGTATACATTATTGACAGTAGCCCATCAGTCCCAAGAACATCCTAACTTCTCTCTAGTTAGTTGTTGGATACATTTTTAGAATTGCTGATATTCTCTCTTGTCACCTTCCTCGCCCCTTTTTCAATGTGATGCCCTGGGTACAGGACTTTGTTCTGACTGTACTGTAGTTTGGTCAGGGATGCTTTATGTCCATTTACAGCTAAATGGTTCAACAGAGCAATTGTGTCTTTTTTGCAAGCCTCCTGCGTATTTGATGCCACCAATAGGTCATCAACATATTGGACCAAAACTGAGTGATAGGGCATTACCAAAGACTTCAGATTCTTCTAAAGTATCTTGTTAAAGATTGACAGACTATTCGTATACCTTTGTGGGACTCAGCACCATGCCAAAAAACGACTGCCGAACCGCAATGCAATGCAAAGAGGAATTGGATATCCTCATGCAACGTTATGGAGAAGAAAACTTGACATAGATCAATTACAGAGAACCACTCAGGCTCACTTGGAATATCAAACAAGGAACAACAGTGGAGTTAACCTTTCACTGGTCTTTGATAATGCAATACTTTCCACTGGGCTTCTGTAAACCCATTATGGGGGAGTTACATGGACTCCCCATAATCTCCTTCAAAATCCCTTGCTCAATTATTGAGTCACTCACAGGAGTAATCCCAGCAACCGTTTCAGGGATCGATTATTTTGTGGGATTCTCGGGGTACTCGGCAATAGGCGGATAGGTTCAACACTCTTTATGAGTCTTATATTTTTCGCTGAAAAGCCCCAGATTTCAGGTAACACTGTGTATCTTAGCTCTGGTAGAAAATCATCTTTTGCTGACATGGGGTAAAGTTTGAACCCTTTCCTCTGATTACAAATTTGAAAGATAATGTCCTCATCATGAGTCTGGAACTCAATACAAATTGGGGTATGTATGTATGTATGTTTAACACATTTATAAAGCGCTCCTGTCACCCAACGGGCATCCTGGCGCTGTGATCTAGCAGATCCTGAAACACAGTCAAGGTATATCAGCAAGCTACACTATCCTAGGGAACAGGTGCGTTTTTAGTTCTTTTTTAAAGGAGAGAAGGTCTCCTAAACATCTAAGCGACCGTGGCAGATCATTCCACAACTTGGATGCCGTGAAGCCAAAGGAACGGCCACCCATTCGCTTTCTCCGGATCTTGGGAACGACTACCAAGTAGGCTGAGGCAGAGCGGAGAGATCTAGTAGGGATGTACCAAGAGAACATCTCCTGTAGGGGCAGCGGTCCCAGGCCATGAAGGGCCCGGAAGACCAAGCATAAAGCTTTAAACTCAACCCGCTGAGAGATAGGCAGCCAGTGCAAATCTCTAAGTGCTGCGGATGACGAGTCAAGATGTCGGCGGGAAAGTGCTAATTTAGCCGCGAAGTTCTGTACCCGTTGTAATTTGCCTAGTGCAGTGGCAGGTGCCCCCAGAAGCAGTGCATTGCAGTAATTGAGTCTGCTTAAAATGATGCTGCGCACTACTTCTGGTCTGGAATGGGCGGGGAGCAGAGGGAGAATCTTCCGCAGGGTACGCATAAGCCCCATGCAGGCAGACACTGTTTTGTCAATGAAACCATCCAATTGAAGATTGGGTTCCATTGTCACTCCCAGGTTTCGAGCCAAGCTTGCTGCTGCTACCGTACCGTAAATAATAATGATAATAATAATGATCTTTATTCGGCATATAAAAATATGCTCATAAAAGAGACATCTTAAGATATACATACAACAGACAAGCACAGAATTCATAAGAACAGCCTCATGCACATTAAAATCAAATTTATATACAGTCATAGTTCCCCACTGTTGCTTGATTTTCAAAGTGCACCCAACAAGTTTCTATACCGATTAAAAATTATAAGAACAATACAATACTCGACTTATACTTTTATTGCAAAATACACAGTTGATGGACAGAATGTAGAACAATGTCATACATTCACCCCAGTACAAGGATCTGGGCCTAAATCCATCGTTTTTTTGCACTCCACACCACCCTGGGTTAGACACTGGCTATATGCAAATCAGCTCTGACCCTGTGCCTCATGGGAACAGTCCAGTCGAAACTACCAAGCCATGTCTTTCCCAGACCGGAATCAAGCATCCAAGGACCGGTTTCTGGCTATCAGCCTTCATCAGCCTGGATAGCTTGACTCCAGTGGTGTGGAGAGCCTGGGACTCACGTCTGAGTATACCCAGCACACTCGGGGTGAATATTTCAAAAAACACAGTTGATGGACAGAATGTAGAACAATGTCATACATTCACCCCAGTACAAGGATCTGGGCCTAAATCCATCGTTTTTTGCACTCCACACCATCCTGGGTTAGACACTGGCTATATGCAAATCAGCTCTGACCCTGTGCCTCATGGGAACAGTCCAGTCTGAACTACCAAGCCATGTCTTTCCCAGACCGGAATCAAGCATCCAAGGACCGTTTTCTGGCTATCAGCCTTCATCAGCCTGGATAGCTTGACTCCAGTGGTGTGGAGAGCCTGGGACTCACGTCTGAGTATACCCAGCACACTCGGGGTGAAAATTGCAAAAAACACAGTTGATGGACAGAATGTAGAACAATGTCATACATTCACCCCAGTACAAGGATCTGGGCCTTTTTTGCAATTTTCACCCCGAGTGCGCTGGGTATAATCAGACGTCTCCTCTGAAACCCTGTGATACTCCAGCAGTGCAAGACCTAGTAGCCCACCTTCAGATAGTCCATTCCAACATCCAGGACAATCTTGACAGAGCTAAGACGGAGTATAAGAGAAGAGCAGATGCACATAGACGTCCAGAACCGGTCTATAGGAAGGACGACAGAGTATGGCTTTCCATCAAATATTTGGCTTTGAAAGGAACCTGCAAATTCAAGCCCAAATATGTCGGTCCTTTTGCTATCATACAAGTCATAAATCCAGTGGCAATAAAATTCGGTTTACCACCTGCCATGAAGATACATCCAGTGTTTCACGTATCCCTACTTAAACCTGTTGTGCCAGGTACTTGACTTCCACCAGTCCCTCTTCCTACCTTGATAGATACTAGTGAAGAATATGAGGTGGGGGCTATCATTAATTTTCGACGGGTACGACGTCGCCTCCAGTATCTCGTGCATTGGAAGGGTTATGGTGTTGAGGAGCGCTCATGGGAACCAGCTAGTCAAGTACATGCTCACCGGCTGGTGAGAGCATTTCACAGACGATACCCTTACAAGCCCAAACCGGTGGGGGGTGTTGTGGGAGGGGTGTTCTGTCATGCTTGTGCCTACGCGCATAGACTATCCACTCCCCAGTCGGCCGACAAGTCCGCTTACCACATTGCAATATAATATTTCACAAACGCCGCAGATTGTTGTTCCCGATCTCGGTCATTGCTCTTCCACTCGGGGTTGGCAATGGTTGGCAAAAGGAGACTGAGAGACGGTGAACGCATGTGCAAAGAGTAGCGCATGCGCATTGGCCTGCTAGTGTTATTTAACCCCACCCAAGACACACAGGAAACGCTTTGCGTTTAGCCAGCTTGTGGAATATCGTTCCGGGTCACGGTGAAGGGCGTCCGAGGAGTTAGCGGTGCTTCCCGTGTGTCCTAGTTTCTTGCGTCTTCCCTCTTGTTTATCGAGTGAGTTCTTGAAGCGGTTCAGCTTCTTTACAGTCAGCCTTTTTGTTTTCTCTTTACGTTTCCTTATCTAGCTATGCCTTGATCGCGAGCCTTCATTTTCTTTTCTGGCCTGCATGAAGTTATCGTTTTCTTATCTATGTGGAACTCCAGCATTGGTGATATTTACCTTGTGCATGTAACAAGGTACGCTCTTCTAGTATTCATTTATATTGCTTCGGATTCTGATAAGGCAGGTTGCAGAACCTTCTTAGGTGAGCTCTCACAGTTAGTTGTAGAACATATACCCTAATGTCTTGCTAGTACTTACAAGGTGTTTTCTGTCTTAGAAACAGGCAACCAGGTTCTCATACTCCGTTCTTTCGTACTATTGTTTCCTGGCATTTTCCGTCACCTATTACCAGCCTCTCCTCAGAATTCTGAAGTTATATAGGTTCCCACGGAGCAAAATCTTGAGAGCAGCGTGGGGAGGTATTGTTTCATTAACTTTTTGGTTTCTTTGACTACAGTACCAGACTAGAGAAGATTGAAGTACCTCTGTCCTTGGTGAAGATTGAGGAGAGCTGTGTTTATCCCCCTCTATCCTTGTTTTGTTACCCTGTTTCCCCTGTGTCACTACTTGTGGGTTAGTGTTCAATCCTGACTCCCGAGAGTGATAGGGGTGAGGCAGTGGGCTTAGCATCGAGCCTCCAGGACACTCCCGAGACAACAGGTGCGTGCATGACAGCAAGGTACAGTAGGAAAACACTTAGTGTAGGTAAGTGCACCACTTGCACCTCACTAGCAGTCATGTCTAGCACAGAGGGAGCTCCTGGCTCTCAGCTTGTGACAGTTGACCTTACCAAGGCAACTTCCAGCTATGACAAACTTAGCCATAAAGACTTGAGTGCCTTATGCATTGCAAGAGGGCTAAAAAAGGGTCACAACCCCACCATTCCTTTCCTGATAGCCATCCTGGAAAAGGATGACTTAGATAAGGCGAGTGCAGTTCCCTTAGATACAGGAGATGGAGTGAACCCTCCTGAGAATGAGGACACCCCAGTTGTGGAGGAGGAAGAAGAGGAGGATGACTCAGAAGTAGATGAGTCAGATCAGAATCAGAGGGGTAGCCAGGTACAAGTGGGTAGGCTTAGCCGAGCCAACTTGGACCTACATAGGGATGGAGAGGGCCAGCACCTCCCCAGACCCTATAACCTAGTTCCCCCAGGTAATAGAAGGTTGAGATCTCCCTCCAGGGACTCTCACATTTCTAGTGCCTCAAGGGAATCTCAAAGGGGAATGACTTCCCCCCAGAGAAAAGAGCATAGGGCCAGAATGAGGGCTGTCCAACTCCAGATAGAGAGGGAAGAGATAGCCCTGGCTCAAGCTAAACTTGCTTTAGCAGGAGAACAAAAGTTGTGTGGATCAGATTCCACTGGTGGCAGCAATATTCCTAGAGAGAAAGACAGGTCCTATGACAATAGAAACCTGACAAAGATTGTGCCCCCTACAAGGAAGGGGATGACATCCACAAGTGGATAACTGCTCTTGAGAGAGCCTGCATTGTACAGCAGGTTCCTGAAGAACAGTGGGCAGCAATCTTATGGTGCTCCTTTTCTGAGAAAGGGAGAGATAAGCTCCTCACTGTCAGACATGAGGATGCTAAAAACTACAAAGTCCTGAAGAGTGCTCTAATAGATGGGTTTGGCTTAACCACTGAACAATACAGGTTAAGGTTCAGAGATACCCAGAAGACACAGACGCAGGACTGGACTGATTTTGTAGATTGTGCTACTAAGGCTCTGGAGGGTTGGCTACATGGCAGCAAAGTACATGACTTTACAGGATTGTATAATTTGATTAAGAGGGAGCAGATCCTAAATAATTGTCAGAACCAGCTCTTACACCAGCACCTGGTGGACTCAGATTTGACCTCTCACCAAGAATTGGGAAAGAGGGCAGATAAATGGGTCAGAACCAGGATTAGGCCTAAGAATCAGGGCAATGACCAGAAGAAGGAGTCTACCAAACCTCAAGATAAGGGTGGGGATAAATCCAAAGAGAATATTTTCCCAGGGCCCAAAAACTCCAAGGATGGGGGTGGGTCCCAAGACACTTCATCTACTCAGAAAAAGCCATACTGCCATGTCTGTAAACAGACTGGCCATTGGAAATCAGACAGCTGTTGTCCAAAGAATGGCAATAAAGAAAATATACCTCCAAAAACAGCTCCAACACCTCTTGTTACTGTCAGCAGTAATCCCCCAGGAAGTGGGAGCACCCCCAGTAATCTGGGTGGGTTTACTTTTGGAGCACAGGTGGACCCTGGCTTACCCAGGTCCCCAACCACTTCTGTCTGTGAAAATGGCATGAGGTTTGCCAACTTCACTGATTGCCCAAATAGTTTGAGCAAGTACAGACAGGAGCCCCTCATCAATGGTTTGAAAGTTGAGGCCTTTAGATACACAGGGGCTAGCATCACCATGTTGGCTGAATGTCTAGTCCCCTCTAGGCAACTTTTACCTGGTGCCACATACCAGGTGACAGACATTGATGGAATACAAACCAATCATCCCATGGCAGTAGTCATTTTCAGCTGGGGAGGTGTCACTGGCCCAAAGAGAGTGGCAGTGTCAGCAAACTTGCCTGTAGACTGCCTACTTGGTAATGATTTGGAAATCTCTGCCTGGGCTGAGGTGGAACAGAAAATCCATTCTAGAATGGTAAATGCCCATGGAAAGGTTAGTGGGGCTGTAATGGCTACAGCCCCAATTCAAGATGTCCTTCCTGAAAAGGTTGGTAGGGCTGTGCAAGACTCAGGCCCATCTTGTCAAGATCACACTCCACAGGATCCGTATGCAGAAGAAATGCTCCACCTCCGGACCCCCCAAACACCCCGAATAGATATCACAGGGTATTCAGGAGATACGGTGAGGGAAAAAACCCCAAAAGGGGAAAAACCCAAAAGAAAAGATAGAAGGGAAAGGGTCAGCGGGGGAAAAGAAGCTGTAAATACAAAGCACACAAGCATTAATATATTTCTAAATGCTACTCTCATTCAATTCTCGCTAAAAGAAACATATCCTAATTTCACCTGTGATAAACTCCTTCCTGCCTCTTCACACAGCTGTCTTCATAAGTCCCTCCTGCCTGCATAACACAAGAAGCATAAACATCAACATACAGTACAAGCACTCTGTCCTTTTAAATTATACACACTACTCTGGATACCTACCCACACAGTAGTAAATAAAGCTTTAAGAAATAACCTTGTCTTTAAGAAAGCTGAGACCTCAATAAGCAGTTCACCTTTATGAATGTATGGCCTAATGTAACGAGTACTGAAAATCCCATTCAACAGGCAATTCACTGCTGCTTGATGACAGCCAAACAAGTTAATGTAACTTAGTTACCAGAAAGGACCTAACACGGTGTGTTGTAGTTAATGACACTACCAACATCCGCTTAGGCATTTGTAATCCGAAATGGAATCAGCAATAAACAGTAGACCTAACACGGTATGTTGTAGTTGTAAGCACTACCAACATCCGCTTAGGAATTTGTAATCCAAAATGGAATCAGCAATAAACAGTAGACCTAACACGGTATGTTGTAGTTCACAGCACTACCAACATCCGCTTAGGCATTTGCAATCCGTATAGAATATGCCACAAACACTATCCTTCGTGCCGGTATTGCGGAGGACACACCCCCCCCTGCAATCCGTCACTAGTCGAGATTGTTATGACCCCCCTCCGGAGGTGAAATAGCCACAGTACAGTACCGCATGTACGAAACACACGCAAAGAAAACCCCTTGCAGCAGCAAAGGATTCAAAGTCTAATCCGACTGCAGGCAATAACGGAAGCAGAGCAACACAAACACTAGCGCATATGCGCGAACGCTTTACCGGGCTGTGCAATCTTCCCCTTGCGTTCCTAGGACTGGCGTGGCAAAGGCTCCACGCGGAAACGAACGCCAGGAACATAAACACGCTCCCTGTAACACAAACAAAATCACTAGCACTGTTTCCTGGTCCTGCCCCGCCTATCCATGCGTCGCAAAGGATCATGGGATCAGTAGTTCTACTCCCTAGATACATGGGAAGTGTAGTTTTAGGCAGGCGCTTCACGTTCTGAATCCTGACAGTACGCCCTCCTCACTGGCGCCTCCTAGGACCGGGCTTGCCAGGAAACCTTGTATGAAAAGACTTGACTGCCCTGGGGGCATGAACATTGGTCCATGGTTCCCAGGAATCATCCTCCGCCGTATATCCCTTCCATGAGACCAGATACCAGAGCACCCCTCTACGGTATTCGGAGTCACGAATAGACTTTACCTCGTACTCCAGACCACCGTCACAAAGTACAGGGGGCGGAGCCTTCCGGCGTGCGGAAATGGCCTTTTTTAGCAACTGTACATGGAACACCGGATGGATTCTCAATGACGCAGGCAGCTTCAACTTATAAGCCACAGGATTCACTTGTCTCACTACGGTGTAGGGTCCAATGAACCGAGGATGAAAGATACTCCTCATCTTGAACCGGATGTATCGTGTGGACAGCCACACCCTGTCTCCCACCTGAAACGCAGGACCCTGTGAACGGTGTTTGTCCTCCCATTTTTTATACACTTCCTTGGCTTTCATTAGATGTTTCTGAACCCACCTATGCACCTTTCTTAGTGTCACCACCCGTTCTCTCACTGTGGGTTGATCGTTCAGTTCGGTGGGGATGTTTACTGGCAAAGTGTTCGCGTCATATCCGAAATTGGCCTTAAAAGGCGACATGCCCATTGAACTATGCCAGGTGTTGTTGTAAGACAACTCAGCCATCCATAGTAGGTCCACCCAGGATTCATGGGCAGCCTCAGAGTAACAGCGCATGTATTTCTTCAATGTCTGATTTAGACGCTCAGTTTGTCCATTGGTTTGAGGATGGAAGCTTGTGGATAGAGCCGCCTCTATGCCCAAAGCCTTGCACCACGTTTGCCAAAAACGAGCTATGAACTGTGGTCCTCTGTCGGATACAATTACTCTCGGGATACCATGTAGTCTTATGACCTGTGAGGCCAGCAGTTGAGCGGTCTGACCTGCAGTAGGTAGGTTTACACAAGGGATGAAATGTCCCATTTTTGTCAAATTGTCAATGACCACCAACACAGCCGACTTACCCTGATCCAAAGGTAAACCTGTTATGAAGTCCAAACTTATGTTCTGCCAAGGGCGAGAGGGTGTTGGCATAGGCATTAACAGACCTTTCTTTTTGGTGTTCTCTCCTTTGGCTCTGGCGCAGCTGTCACACTTCCCTACCCATCTGGTCACATCCACAGCTAAAGAGTCCCACCAGAAATGCCTTCTAAGCAGTCTTACAGTTTTGGTAACCCCTGGATGTCCTGCCGATGGTACTTCATGACACCAGCTATAAGCTTTCTTCTGCAGTTCCTCCGTCGGTAAAAACAAGCACTCTCCCTGAAAAGGCAGTCCCTGTATCACCTTCCTACCTGACTTCTTAGCCGCCCAACGTTCCCAAGAACCCAAAGACCTGGCTCCTTTGATTTCTCCCAAAAACTTCTCAGCGCAAACCACACACACTACTTTCTCACGAGGAAGAATGGAGTGTTGTACCTCTTCCAGAGATTCCGTACCTGTGTCCTGCCTAGACAGAGCGTCTGCCTTTCTGTTCTCTACACCAGGACGGAAAGTCACTACGAAGTTATATTCAGAAAAGAACAACATCCACCTCATTTGTCTCTGCGTTAAATGTCTTGCAGAGGTCATATACTGAAGATTCCGGTGATCGGTATATACTGTCACCGCTTGACTAGACCCCCAGAGATATGGCCTCCATTCTTGGAATGCTCTTTTAATTGCCAAGAGTTCTTTCTCGGCGATAGTATAATTAACCTCCGCCGGGCTCAGTTTCCTTGACAAAAAGGCAACAGGATGGAGCTGTCCATTGTCCGCATCTCTCTGAGACAGTATTGCCCCTATGGCTTCATCAGAAGCATCGGCTTCAACTATGAAAGGTGCCTCCAGTACAGGATGTGCCAACACAGGTGCTGTTGTAAAGGCTCTTTTCAATACCAGGAAAGCCTCGTCTGCCTCAGGAGTCCATACGAAAGATGACCCCTTTCTTAACAGTCTCGTGATGGGCACCGCAATCTGAGAAAATTGCAGTATGAATCTGCGATAATAATTCGCAAACCCTAGGAAGCTCTGTACCTCTCTCACGTTTCTTGGGGCTGGCCATTCCTGGACTGCCTTAACTTTTCTCTCGGACATTTGTAGACCATACGGGCTAAGGTTCACACCCAGAAATTCCACTTCCTGAACCCCAAACTCGCATTTGCTCAACTTGACGTATAGACTGTGTTCTCGCAATTTGTCCAAAACCATACACACCTGTGCATTATGACATGATACATCCTGAGAGTATATCAAAATGTCGTCAATATACATGACCACAAACTTATCCACATACTCCTTCAACACATCGTTTATGAGGAACTGAAATGCCGCTGGGGCATTACAAAGCCCGAATGGCATCACCAAGTATTCGTAAAGTCCGAATCTCGTCTTGAACGCCGTTTTCCACTCGTCCCCCTCTCTTACTCGAACCAGGTGGTAAGCCCCACGCAAGTCCAAGCGGGTGTAGATTTTGGCCTCTCTCACCTGGTCAAGTAATACCGAGATAAGGGGAAGAGGGTAACGGTTGCGTATGGTGTTCTTATTCAATACTCGGTAGTCCACACACGCTCTCAAATCCCCATTTGCTTTTGCTATAAAAAAAAGAGGAGAAGCCGCGGGAGAACGGGAAGGCCTGATGAACCCCAAACGTTCATAATGATCTATGTACTCCCTCAAATGGGTGGTTTCTGGTACCGACAAAGCATAAACCCTACAGGTTGGTATTGTAGCTCCCTCTACCAGGTCTATGCGGCAATCGTACTCCCTGTGTGGGGGTAGGGTTTCAGCCTTCTTTTCACAGAAAACATCACTATACTCCCTGTATTCACTGGGTAATTGGACGTCTTTTTCAGCCGCTGTGGCAGCCACAAACGGGGTTGTTAACACAGCGACATGAGCAGGAACACATGGCACTAAATGATCCCTACAAACTTCGGGTACAAAACGGAAAGTCTTTGTTTTCCAATCCACCACAGGATTGTGTCTATGCAACCAAGGCATGCCCAGGATAACCTCATATTGAGGAGCAGCAATGATGTTCAAAGATATTAACTCTGAATGTACATAAACATGCAGTACCAAAGACAATTCTACTTCGCTGGTTCTTTCAGTAATCTGGCCTGATGTTAACGGTTTCCCATCAACGGCCAACACATCTTCGGGACTTTCCCTTATGACACGAGTTAGTGCCAAACGTGTTACTAATCCATCATCTATGAAATTGCCTGTGGCTCCAGAATCCACCATTACCATCACCTGATGTCGTGCCTGATTGCTTTCAATGGTCATAACAACTACAAGATGTGACTCATTTTCCTCTGGTCCTGCAGAAGACAAAGAGGTAAGTTTCCATTCCTGCCCTCCGTCTGTCTTAGTATTGCTGTCATCTTTTGCTGTTAAATCTGACCTATTAGATGAGACAGCCACCCTCTTAGACCTGTTAAAACTACCAGAGGTTTTGGGTTTGGAGGGACACTCCCTAACGTAGTGTCCCTTCTTCCCGCAGTACATACACAAGCCTTGTACTCTCCTTGTCTCCCTCTCTTCTCTTGACAACGGAGCCCTAACAGCACCAATCTCCATGGGCTCAGGTGCGGAGTCTGCTCCGCCTACACTTCTCCGAGGTGTCCTATCGTAGCTATAAGTTCCTTTGTCCCAACGTCTCCTACCACCCCCTCTCTCAGTGAGCCGGCAATCCAACCTCAATGCTAAATTCACCATGTCCACATAAGTGGTGGGTTGTGGATCCACCTGTGCCACCACATCCTTCAACTCCTCTTTCAGCCCTAAATAAAAAAGGGACATTCTTTTCTCCTCCGGCCATTCGGCTTCAGCCACCAACCGGTTGAATGCTGTCAAATAAGAAACAAGTTCTCCCTTACCCTGCCGTAGTTCCAAAAGTTCCCTATCGGCACTACACGAAGTAGCCCTCCGATCAAAAACCCTCTCGAATTCGGTTCTAAAAGCGGACCAATCCGACAATATAGGGTCATCTTTTTTTACTAGTGGCACTGCCCAGTTCGCTGCGTCTCCAATCAGATAAGAAATAGTGAACGCCACCCTAGAATGGTTGGTAGGAAATGCAGACGGTTTACATGAAAAGTGCATAAGAACCTGTGTCAGGAATACCTGTACCTTTCGGGGGTCACCAGAAAACCTTTCAGGATTAGCCAAAGGGATGGGGGGTGGTATGGTGACCTGTACATTGGAAGCAGGGGCGGAAGCATTGAACGGATTACCCCCCAACCTATCCACCTTTTCCCGTAAAGCAGCTGTTTCTGCCTTAGAGGCGGCCAACTCCTGTTGTACTAGTACTAAAGCGTGTAGTACATCCTCCATGGACGCCATTACTCCCGCACACGGATCGGGCGGAGTGAAATTCGTGGGCTAGTGATTCTGTCAAGATCACACTCCGCAGGATCCGTATGCAGAAGAAATGCTCCACCTCCGGACCCCCCAAACACCCCGAATAGATATCACAGGGTATTCAGGAGATACGGTGAGGGAAAAAACCCCAAAAGGGGAAAAACCCAAAAGAAAAGATAGAAGGGAAAGGGTCAGCGGGGGAAAAGAAGCTGTAAATACAAAGCACACAAGCATTAATATATTTCTAAATGCTACTCTCATTCTATTCTCGCTAAAAGAAACATATCCTAATTTCACCTGTGATAAACTCCTTCCTGCCTCTTCACACAGCTGTCTTCATAAGTCCCTCCTGCCTGCATAACACAAGAAGCATAAACATCAACATACAGTACAAGCACTCTGTCCTTTTAAATTATACACACTACTCTGGATACCTACCCACACAGTAGTAAATAAAGCTTTAAGAAATAACCTTGTCTTTAAGAAAGCTGAGACCTCAATAAGCAGTTCACCTTTATGAATGTATGGCCTAATGTAACGAGTACTGAAAATCCCATTCAACAGGCAATTCACTGCTGCTTGATGACAGCCAAACAAGTTCATGTAACTTAGTTACCAGAAAGGACCTAACACGGTGTGTTGTAGTTAATGACACTACCAACATCCGCTTAGGCATTTGTAATCCGAAATGGAATCAGCAATAAACAGTAGACCTAACACGGTATGTTGTAGTTATAAGCACTACCAACATCCGCTTAGGCATTTGTAATCCAAAATGGAATCAGCAATAAACAGTAGACCTAACACGGTATGTTGTAGTTCACAGCACTACCAACATCCACTTAGGCATTTGCAATCCGTATAGAATATGCCACAAACACTATCCTTCGTGCCGGTATTGCGGAGGACACACCCCCCCCTGCAATCCGTCACTAGTCGAGATTGTTATGACCCCCCTCCGGAGGTGAAATAGCCACAGTACAGTACCGCATGTACGAAACACACGCAAAGAAAACCCCTTGCAGCAGCAAAGGATTCAAAGTCTAATCCGACTGCAGGCAATAACGGAAGCAGAGCAACACAAACACTAGCGCATATGCGCGAACGCTTTACCGGGCTGTGCAATCTTCCCCTTGGGTTCCTAGGACTGGCGTGGCAAAGGCTCCTCGCGGAAACGAACGCCAGGAACATAAACACGCTCCCTGTAACACAAACAAAATCACTAGCACTGTTTCCTGGTCCTGCCCCGCCTATCCATGCGTCGCAAAGGATCATGGGATCAGTAGTTCTACTCCCTAGATACATGGGAAGTGTAGTTTTAGGCAGGCGCTTCACGTTCTGAATCCTGACACATCTTTAGCAGAAGCCCTTCCTGAACAAGTTAGCAGAGCTGTTATGATAACAGCACATACCCAAACTGAGTCTCCTCCTGAAAAGGTTGGTGGGGCTGTGATGGCCACAGCCCAAACTCAAACTGATACGTGTGTTGTGAAGCCTGAAATGATGGATCACTCCACCCAAACTGAGAGCATTGAGGAGGAAGAAAAATCTCCCTCCCACCAGACATTAGGACAGGATCAGCCTCCTCAGGGAACTGATCTTACCCCTGATGAAGGAACTGTCCCATAGGTTGTTAGGCCTGGCCTGACAGAGCCTCTGATGGCAGTGGACCCTTCTCAGGTGGGACCCAGTCTGGAGCAGCTAACCTGCCCCTCTCTAACTTGCCTTAGTCAGCCCAGGGCTGCAGAGGACAAGAAGGACAGTGAGACCCAAAGGGCCCCCTGTCAAATAAAGCACCCCCATCAACAGATTAGGGGCACCGAAACTAGGAGCCCTAGTAAGGTGAAAACTTTAAAAACTCCTGAGGGAGCCCCCTTAAAAGTAGTTAGGGACCTCCCACAGATGGATTCTGTTAGGCACAGCCAAACCCGGGACCCAAAGGGCCCAAACCTGAACTGTTCCTCCAGTAAGCCAACAAAAGGGACCCAGTCTCCAGCTTTAGGTAGCCAGAGGTTGACCCTGAGAGCACAGTGCAACTCAGTTGAAGAAAGAAAGGCACACATGGTGGAAGATAAATGGAGGAAGCTGAGCCCTAAATTAGTGGAGCCTCACTTCAATACTCCATATCAACACCAGCCTTTTACTTTGCAAAGACACACCCAAGGTAGTGATTCCCTATGGTGGAGACCCTCTAATACCCCAATGGTGAGGGATTGCTTAGTGACCATGAGACAGGGGGCAACCATGCAAGTGCAGGTACTTCGTTATATGGCCACTCAGGCAATATAGGCTTACCTGGTCAAGGATAGCCTTATCTCCTTTCGTTTGGGGGTGGGGGGGGTTGTGTAGGAAGGTGAATACCTGACTATGGTTACCCCAGATTTTTTGCCTTGTGTTTAGCTGGTTTTCGACTTAGTTGGCCAGGTTCCCTGCTAATCAGGGCCCAAGGCTATCTGCTCTCTCTTTAAAATGGATTCCATGTACCCTAGGCGCATAATCAAATTGGCTTGGGTCACCTTATCAGCCCCTGTACAGAGCACTATAGGTGCCCAGGGCATAGGTGCATCCAAGGCCTACCAGGGGCTGCAGCATATCTTTTGCCACCCCAGGCTGGCTATCCAAAATTGGCACAACTGGCTGATCACTCAGCTGGGGCAAGTTGGTGTAATCACCTCTTGCTTAGATATAGTATGCCTATATCTAAACCTATATCTGGACACATATAAACCTGTGAGTCACTCCTATGGAAGGCCTTATCAATCCTGGAGGCAGCGTGCATGGTTTAACATGAGATGGTGCTCGAGCATGAACTGAGCCTGTCTGCAGCTGTCGGGAACAACTCCCTAAGCTGTTCCGGGATAATGCCATATCATATACTATTAAGTGCATTATAATCCATCGCGGTTATATGTTAACTTTGGTTTGGCTTTATCAAAACATGTCGTGTAAGGTGTCATACGATTTGGAATACTATCCTCTCGACAGTCCTGTCGATGGGGATAGCATTCCACCCCTCTAGAGGGAGAAGACATGTTACTTTACTGAAACGTGGTTGATTTTAAAAGAGCCTCAGCATCACAAAATGGACGCTTCTGCCACAGACACGGGTCTGACCTCCTGCTGCTGACCAAAACTCAGCCTAGGAGGCCTGGACAAAGGGTTTTCTGTCACGGGGAGGTGTCACACCACCCCAGACAGGAGATAGTGGATTGTAGCAGGGAGGTTTGAAAGAAACCAGACACTGCCTGGGGAGCACAAGGCTTCCCCTTGCATAATCCGGTCAAACCAGTCCTGGGGCACACCAGCCCCAGTCCCAGCGCGACCCTGGACAAAGGGAAAGGGGTGTATCCACCCCCTTCCTGGGTCCCACCCATAGGAGGGACCTAGCAGGTAATCCAGCCCACCAGATTGGTATAAGAGTGGGAGCAATGCCCAAGCATTCAGATTATCCTGACTGAAACTTATGAAATGAAACTCTGGACCCTTCGACATCCTACTCAACGTAGAAGACTGAAGAATCTCCCTTGTGGTCAATGAGTGACCACCCTGTGCAAACAGGCACCATCCAGCACCTCGACGTTTGCTTTGTTGCAGAACTCGAGCAACAGAGTTCAACAAGACCAAGCGTGTCTGCCTTCTAACAGCCCGATCCAAAGTCCCTGCAGAGCTGAGACCTGTGGAGGCAACCTGAAGCGTGGGGAACGCCATCTTGGAAAGACCACGAGACGCTGACCGTGCAGCTCACGAGTGACCCTCGAAGCTGTGCAGTGGGGTTTGAGAAGCCCCAGCCCTGAGCCTCTCTTGCTCCAAAGCTCACCCCTCTACACTCACCGAGTGCTGCGTGGGGCCCTTCTGTATCGTTTGGCTCAACTCGTTGGCCTGGTCACTTGCCCATTGGCTTGTGGCCCCTGTGCCGATGAACTTTGAAATCTAACTTGTGAATCTGGTTGCTCCAGACTTGCATTCGCTCCTCTGAAAAAGATCACCCGCTCTGACCCTCCTGGTCAGAGTATTAAGCCATCTTGAATCCTGCGTGGGTTGCGCTTGCCAAGGGTTGTTTGCTCCGATTCGGAAGCCGACACCGCCGACAGCGAGAGACAGCTCGTGATCCACTCCTGGACATCCTCGGTGCCCCAGAGTCCACGTGGCAGCGGAGAGAAGCTTCACGACAGCGACCTGAAAGTGCCCGACATTGCCTGGTTCCTTCTGGTTCCACCCTGGTCACTGCTGAGTGACCCAGACTCTGTCCCCTCTGCTTTCAGATCATGTTTATCTTCGATCCACCCTTGGATAACACTGGACACTTCTCGTCTCGACGCCTGCAGCATCTTCAGCTCCAAGCACCATCAACCAGCGTGACGAAACCCGACACTACTTCGCACCTGTGCACCCGTTTCCTGTGGGTGTGGTAACTCAGCAACGCCGGTGTTCCCACACTGGTACACACCTCTAGTGTATGTGTCTAAAGTTTCATCCCTCTAGGTTAAGCGGAAGTCTCCTTAAACAGTAACTTTATAACTTTTACGCACCATTGACTTTACATTGGTGCATGCCTGTGCTTTAAGCGCTGCACCCGAATCCCGCGGGCTTTTCCTGAATTCAGCATTGCTAGTCCCGACTGCTCCCAGCGATTCCCTAGGCCCTAGGCCTAACCACTGTTCGATTGGTATCTCTTATACCACTTTCTTAATATATGGTTTGAGTGGCCACCCGCCCTCATCCATAATTGTGCAACTTTGTATGCTTAACTGTGCTTTTATTTAAACGCTTGTGCTTCTAGACTCATAAAGAGTACAGAGGAGTATTCTATTAATAAATACATATATTTTTATAAATATATACTTGTGTGGTGTCCTTTCATTTGATATTACAGGATTGTGATTGGTAAAACAGCTCTCTTAACACGACCTCTTGAGTTAAGCCTTTAAGGCTGCTTAGTCCATGCTACCCTTAAGATAGTTTGTCTATAAGGTTGACTTACAACCAGACACCATAAGGGATTGTTTGGACTGATACAAGGTGGTCCCAGAATTGGAAACATCATATATCAGGCCAACTTCTCACAATGTCTTACTCCACTTGCCCTCATGATTCCACTTTCTATCACACGCCATATAAGAGATCCCACAGTAAACATCTCTCATTTCCTGCACTGCTTATGCAATTTCTAACTCTTGTATGACTCTTCTCTCACAACATTCTCCCCTATTCTGGATCTCTACCCTTAGAACTACTGATACTATCGTTACTTTTGATTTCAACGGTTCTGAGGCCCTTTCAGTTTTATCTAGTGAGCAAATCCATCTCATGTTCCCAGCTGCGTTTCTCAATGAACACATTGATCTTTTTTTCAACAACAATTTCTCACATGTACACTATATTCTTTTACGAACTCTGATTTAACATGTCCAAATGACCTTGATTAGGCAAAACAAACACTGCTAGTCACAATGTAAATGTTCCATTCAGCAGTATTTTTCCTGTAGTTTATCTTGGCACCAGCATAGCCCAACATATCAATTCGTTCACCTTGAAGCCCTTTTGGCCACCCAGCAGACAGATTAAAGTTTCCAAATGTACCATGCAATACTTCCTTCTTTAGTTTGCTTGTTACTATAGTACATAGCGATCACAAGTTTATAGGCATTGGCGCTGTACCTCCATAAATGGTTATTTGGCACTATGGCCTATCCATTCAGTCCACATCCACAGATGCTTGCGCCTTTGCCAATAAAGCACATTTTAAACGTCATCGACATACACAGTCTTCACTCCTGCTGTCCTTTCCTGCACACTTGAATTTGAACAGAATTTGTTGAGCACACTGTCTGCATACTTGAATTTGAACAGAATTTGTTTAGCACACTGCCTGCATACTTGAATTTGAACAGAATTTGTTTAGCACACTGTTTACCATGTAGAGAGTCCTCTGCAAACTCGTGACTCAATTTCTAACAATTCTCTTAAACTTTTTCTTTACATTCCCTGTAGTCCCTTCACTCACGATGCCACTCAGACTCAAAGTAACACACATGCTGGCATACATGTCTTCATATCATTTTCTTATTTTTCCCATGCCATGGTCTGTCTTTTTAATAGCTTTATGTAATGGTCATAGCTTTGTCCAGGTTTTATTTTACTGAGTTATAACAGTTCTCACATTTTTCTGGTGAATATGAACTATTAATGAATCTTGTGTTACCTCATCTAGAAACGTTATAAAGTGCCACGTGGCTGCAAGTGCCCTGAAGTCTGCCCCATCATCATCTATAGAGCCACTTGTTATTTATTGATGGTATGCGTAAAATGTATGGCAGTCATCCACGTTATAAACCCTAGGCTGATAATGCTGTTCCAAATAACACCACTTCCTCATACATATTCAAAACACCATCTCTTTCCTCATCTGATACTGCATTGAAATCTCTAAAGATCCTTTGTTCCTCTGAGCCAATGGAATCTAAAAAAAACAAAAAACACAGCTTTCTTTGTACATCCCATTAACCCTTGCTCCTTCATAGCCTCCAGGTATATGGTAAATTCATTTGCTCTTCACTTCCATGGCGCCTGCAAAATGACTCTTATGCAATCTGTGTCTGAAGGTAACGTTGAACCAGGGGTGGATGGCAAACACCATAGAAGGAGAATTGGGAAATAAGCGTGAGATGTACATAGAGACAGGTTTGAACTAATGCGTGCAAAATGTGCATCAACACTATCCTCCTCCCCCAGGGGACAGCTTCTCCTTTGAGAACCAGACATCACTCCAACTCGGGTACTGTTCACAAACAGACTGCAATCAATGCCATCTTAAGGAATATTGGGGCCCCCGCAAGACATATTTTGGGGCCCTGGTTTAAACCAACTTTTAATTTATGACACACTTTCAGCCAATCCAAGCCCTTGTGAGGCCAAGCAATACTGAAATATACATTAGAAAATCAGCTAAAAGCTCAAGCTGCCCGGTGTCTACTAGCCAAATAGTACCCAATGAAATCTTGAGCAAGCAATGTCGTTGTTTGCCAGGATCTAGATTTATTTTGTCTAGAAACAGCATTTGCAAGGAGTTTAGTGTCTTACCGGCTTGAGCTTTTCATCATCGGAAAGAAAACGCATTGGTGACTTGTTGAATGTTGATTGGATTAAAGGATAATATCAAAATAAGACATATTCACATTACACTTGAAATTCCAGCTTCAATTACCAAATATCCACAATCACGAATAAATAACCCTTCATAACTTGTATTTTAATCAGCACACGGCACCCCTGCTGCGGGCTTGAGACACGCCAGAACAGCGACCCCTTCGCTGCACCGAATCAGGAAAACAAACATTTGGACGCCATTCACGGCGAGGAACTGAGGCCACGCCCACTCTCAGGCCACGCCCACCCGCCACAGTACAAAAGCGCGATTAACAGCGCCGAGTAACTAGAACTGCTAAATCTCCTGAGGCGGAAGCCGGGAGACGACCTAATTTTTAAAATTGAAACTTTCTGTGTCACTCTGCAAATAACTTGTATTTTAATCAGCACACTCACCCGGCTGGCACCCCTGCTGCGGGCTTGAGACACGCTAGAACAGCGACCCCTTCGCTGCACCGAATCAGGAAAACAAACATTTGGACGCCATTCACGGAGAGGAACTGAGGCCACGCCCACTCTCAGGCCACGCCCACCCGCCCCCTTTCCACCCATAAAGATGTGCAATCACCGGACGCGCAGCGGACGGGCTCAGCGGGTGCGCCGTCAGCGCGCCGAAGGCAAGCCCGTCTGGGCCCGTCCGGGCCCAGACGGCCTCAGGCCCAGTCACTCTGCCCGCGGCAGCCCCTAACAACCTGATCTACTCTCGGGCTGACTTGCTCGCCCTGAAACCCAACAAACATCCCTCCTGCTCGCGCATCTAGACTGGAGACACACAATTCTCCGGCTGTGACCGATGCAACCCCAGCAATCAAACCATGGCATCAAAGGGTCTGCACCTAGGCCTACTTAACTGCAGGTCGCTTGTGAAACACGCACAAGAAGTGAACCTCCTAATCACTAATAACGCCCTAGACATTCTGTTCTTAACAGAAACCTGGCTTACCTCTAGTAGTGGCCCAGACATCGTCCTAGCACTCCCCCCCGGGTACGTTATGTGCTCACAGAACAGACCAGAGGGTAGGGGAGGTGGACTCGCAATAATCCTCAAAGACACCTTCACCTGCAGAACGTCGGATGGCAACATCAAGGGTTATGAAAGCTGCCACTATACCATCATAATCTCCCCTGTCACCTCGTTATCAGGAACACTAATATATCGTCCACCAGGCAACTTAGGAGACTTTCCGACCAAAATTACTGACCAGACCTCCACCAAGTGCACGTCCACTACGAATTACCTATTATTAGGAGACCTGAATGTACATTTCCTGGATCCAGACGACAAACTGGCCAATGAACTACTCCAGGATCTCACCTCAATGGGCCTTGACCTTAAAAACCCACAGGCCACCCACGAAAAAGGGCAACTGCTTGACCCCATTCTTTCCAACATCCCCAACCTGAGATCCCTAGACCATATCCCCCTTCCCTGGACGGACCACTTCTTGGTCCCCCTAGTATGGGACATTACTACTGTGCTCCCTCCACCCCCAAAAATCAGAACGTACTCCAGACGATGGCAGAAACTGGAACCAGACATCTGGGCAGCCAAACTCCGAGAAAACGTTCCCCATCCCCCCAATAACACCTTAGTAGGGGAAAAAAAATTCAGTTCCTGGATTACCCAATCGCTTGACGCCATCCTGCCCAAAATCCACTCCCTCAGACACATCAAGAGGGTCAATCCCTCACCCTGGTATACCCCGGAACTCAATCTGCTACGTAAGGCCTGCAAAAAAAACGAACGTATCTGGAGGAAGGAAAAAACCGAGGAACGGAAAGAAGCATTCCGCACCGCGGTTAAAACCTACAAAAAAGAGCTCCGTTGCATCAAAACTAGTTTCTACGAGGACAGAATTAAAAACGCTGCCTGCTCGGCCCATGAAACCTACTCAGTTCTAAAAGAACTACTCCACCCCCCTGACCCCCCACTCAAACCCCTCGATCCCAAAGCAGCTGAAACTAAATGTAAAAAATTAGCCACCTTCTTCGACGAGAAGATTCAAAACATTCTTCTAACCATACCCCCTCCCGAACAGGACCGCACAGAGCCGGATCCTACCATCACCACCATCAATCTTCCTCCACCGCCAGCCCCCCAACCCTCCCTGGACACTTTTGGCCCCGTTACAACGGAAGAAGTAGGAGCCACGCTGGCCGCAATCAAAAGTGGCTCCCCCCTTGATCCTGCCCCCCTCCGTTTCTTAAAAAAAGTGTCAAGTACCATCATCCCCCCCCTCACGGCTCTGATCAATTCCTCTCTCTCAGAGGGTATTGTCCCCCCCAGCTGGAAAGCGGCGGCAGTCAAGGGTCTATTGAAAAAACCCTCTTTAGACCCACAGGATTTCGCCAACTACAGGCCCATATCCCTTCTCCCTGGAAACAGCAAGATCGCGGAGAAGCTGGTAAATAAGCAATTATCGCTTTACCTAGAAAGCAACAACCTCTTAGCGGCCTCCCAGACAGGATGTCGCCCAGGTCAGGGCACGGACATCGCCCTCCTGACAGCAGTGGAGAAGGCCAGAAGCATTCTGGACATGGGAGGATCAGTGGCAGTGATCCTCCTAGATCTCAGTGCGGCCTTCGACACTGTAGACCATCCCACCTTAATCCACCGTCTGGGAGAGATCGGATTAAAGGGTATGGCCTTGAAATGGCTAGAATCCTTCTTGACTGGACGCTCCTTCCAGGTGCGGGAAAACGACAGCTGCTCACCCACCATCCCCCTCCGGTGTGGAGTGCCACAGGGCTCATCTTTGAGCCCTACACTCTTCAACGTGCACATGGCCCCACTGGAGAAGAGGGTCAGCTCGTACGGCGTGTCAGTCATCAACTACGCCGACGACACTCAGCTGATCGTTACCCTCTCTCATCCTCATCACGCCCCATCCGACCTCCACAGCTGTCTTTCCGAAGTCCATCAATGGATGAACCTCTCCTCATTAAAATTGAACGGGTCCAAGACTGAGATCCTCCTAATGGGCCACGATGGGCCCTCTCTACCATCTCACCTTTGGCCCAAGTGCCTAGGGGACCCCCCCGCACCCAAGGATGAGGTCAAGAGCCTTGGTGTGTGGATCGAAAAGGACATGCGTTTTAAAACCCAGGGAAAAAGAACTGCAGGGACATGCTTCGGGCTACTTAGAGCCTGCAGGAAGATCTTTCCCCTACTCCCAGATACCGCAAGGAGGCTCCTTATTCAGGGTCTAATCCTGGCAAGATTGGACTATTGTAACGCTTTATACTTGGGTGCCCCTGAAGCCACCTTGAACTCACTGCAAAAAGTCCAAAACGCCGCAGCCCGCCTACTCACGGGCACACCTGGAAGATCCTCCGCCAGGCCGGCTCTCAACTCTCTCCACTGGCTCCCAGTCAGAGAAAGGGTCGTTTTCAAAGCCCTCTGCCTGGCCCATAAAACCCTCAACAACAACGGTCCCCCTCTTCTGAAAGAACTTTTAATCCCATACAAAGCAGAGAGAAATCTCCGGTCCAATACAGAAAATCTAATTTCAGTCCCTAGAGTGAGAAAAGCCAAGACCGGTGGCCGTCGCTTTTCGGTTCACACGGCTAAACGATGGAACCACTTACCCCGGAAACTCAGGACAGAACCGAACTATCTCCAGTTCAGGAAAACCTTAAAGACCCTACTTTTCCCGCAAATATAGTCTCACTAACTGGCTAAAACCCCTGGAGAAGCAGATCAGCGCTGGGATGCTCTTCGGAGTTACTACGCGCTCTACAAAAACCATTAAATAAATAAATAAAAATAAATACAACTGGCTTTGACGCTGCCACAGCGAAAATCAAATCACTAATCTGAGGATTTTCCCCATTCTGTCGAGTGATATCTGATAATTTTACCATTAATAATTTTCCTCTGACTTGCTCCTCCATATCTTTCTACGTGTTTAATTCTGTCTAGATAGTTGCCTCTGCCTGTGCCAAGAAAGATAAATCGAAGGGGGAATGAGACAGGAGAAATACAAAGAGATAAAATGCCCTGTATTATGATAGGAGTAAAGTAGAGGTAAAAGAGAGATAGGGGTAGAGGTGAGGTACATAAAAAGGTGAGGAAGATAGAAGTCTAAAGTAAAGAGAGAAGGTGAGGTAGTCAGAAAGAAGAGATGCAGAGCGGGTAAACGAGGAAGAGGTAGGTATAGAAAGAGAGGTAGAGAGAGAGGTAAGGCCCTGGAATGAGGCACATAGGTAGAAAGTGCTTTAGACATTTATAAGGAAATGGGTGAGGTACAGAAAGGAGTCAGTCTGAGAGAGAGTCAAGATAGAAAAATAAGGTGCATTACAGAGACTTAGAGATAAACAAGGTAGAGAATTGAGGATGTGACAGAAAAATAGACAAGTTAAAGAGGGCATGGTTGGGGGTGTGGCTAATAGGTGAAGATGACGAATGTGTGGCAAACGAGCTCTGATAACATGAGCCACCATCCAGTAACATGCTGACTAATTCATCACTGAATCAGTAAACTTGGGTCTCACATTAGTGACATGTAGTGCCTGGCTCCACCAACAGTGTTATCCAATATCATCTGATTTCTGGCAAGGTGGGGCTGAGGCGGCCTGCAGTGAAGTGAGGTGACAGCGATGTTTGGATCTGGGGCTTCAGGCCAGTTCATGGGCCGTGACGGAGGTGAAGACAGCGGAGGCAGAGTGTCTCATTACCCACAATTCATCATGTCAGTGGTTGCCTCTGGGACTTCAAACAACGTCATGGGGTTACGATAGACCAAACAGGGAGGTTCTCGAAGTGCCTGAGGGTATTTTGTATGTGGGGAGCAGTGAGCCCTAAACAGCGGTTTTCTGGGGCTATCAGCCATAGCGCAGCTTGATACGTTTGCCAGACTTACTCATTGGACGAGTGGGGGTGAGGAAATCCCTTCCCACCAGTGTTGGTGCATGGAAGCTGAGTTCTGAAATGCCCTCCTCATTAATTTACTTGGTGTGAATCACATGCTATGGTAGTACAGGGCAAAGCGTGGTGCAGAGTAAAGAGATTGCGAAGACACATAGGCCCCTGAGGAGAAGGTGTCACTTTACAAGGACACTAGAGGGATGGAAACTTGATGACGAGCCAAAGGCAAGCCCGTCTGCGCTCTTCCGCGACCCGGAGGCGACTGAGGCTGGGAACCATGCCGGTTCTGCTCGACATTTAACCCGTTTGCTGCTTCGAACGTTCAGCGCCAGTGCTGAACGTTGGAAGAAAAGGGTGCGGCCGTATCGGCCGTTGGACGTGCGCAGCACCAGGGAGGTAGCTCGCGCGACGTCCAACGGCCGACGGCAGCAGCAAAGGGGTTAAACAAGGTAATGGCCTACGATAGGGAAATGCTCTTGGGTCTGGGCCACAGTCCTAAGTGCAATAGTAGGTTAGATCTAGGGTTGCACAGAGGTCCGTTGCGGTGCCAGGACTGCCACTGGGAAGCTGCTGCCGTGTCCCTAACGGGATGCTCTCTCTTTCACAGTCATGAGAAGGCTGGGCCGCAGCAGGCTCATCGGCCTTTAAAACAAAAAAATTCATCAAAGCTTCACTATTAAACTGCTGATCATTAAATAAAAATGACCTGCATATTTATGACATGTTAGATGAGTCCTGACATCCTTTTTCTAACAGAAACCTGGTTGACGGATACTAGCAATCCTACCATCACTACAGCACTCCCCCAGGGTTACTCGATCCTTTGGAAAGACCGTGCAGGAACTAGAGGAGGGGGATAGCTATCATCAGCAAAACTGCTATAGCAACCTCATGTATTCCTCTAGAAGGAATTGTTGATGCAGAATGCCTCTGTTTCCAAGCTACTCTGTCCCCTCATCAATGTCTAGCAGGAGTTTTAGTGTATAGACCCCCTGGGCCTACAGGGGCCTTTTTGAAGTCCATATGTGAGGCTATTGCACCGGTGGCCTCTAGGTTTCAACACTTTGTGGTATTGGGTGATTTTAATATACGCATGGACAAACAGGAAATTTATCCTACTGTGCAAAGCCTTGGACGAGCTTAATCTCACTCTGCAGGTCTATGCCCCTACCCACATTAGAGGCCATACTCTTGACCAAATATTCGCACATTGTACTATTTTGACAGAAACGCCCCCTCCACTCCCATGGTCCGATCACTACTTGGTGGGCTTCAAATTATTAAAAATTACTACTGCGCCTTCGGTTTGGTTAAGCGACCAGCCTGCACCTCCATATCTTTTAATAAGATCTCCTCAACTGCCCTTAAACAAGAACTGGAGCTTCACCCGTTATCTTTATCGGGCAATGTGGATGAGGATGCTGAGGCCCTTGGAAATTTGATTACACAAGCAACTACGGCCCTTGCGCCACCGACACATGAGCCTTTCCAAAAACACCAGATGCTCAGCCCCTTGGTTCAATGACGCCTTGCGCCAATGCCGTAAGGACTGTAAGCATCTGGAGCGAGTCTGGAGGAGGGACTTTTGACACAAAGGATAAAAAGAGCCATAAAGAGGCCATCAGACTTTATCATAAAGAGATACAGTCAGCCAAAAAGAGCGTTTTTGCATCCAAGATTGAGTCTGCAGGAAACCAGGCCAAAGAAATCTTTAAAAATGGCAAAAGTTTTTCCTCCCCGAAGGCCATGATGAGGGCTTCCCCCCCTTCCTTGGATTGGACGAATAAATTAGCTAACTTTTTCTACTCCAAGATAATAACTATTCAATCCTCTTTTGATGCCCATGAGGTGACCGATCCTACGGCTTCCCTTCAGATTGTCCCTCAGTATGACAAAGACAAGGCTACCCTTCTCTCCTTTCCCCCTCTGTCTTTTGAGACTTCCCTGACAATCATGAAGGGCCTGAAATCAGGATCGCCGAGCGATCCGTGTCTGGCGAAATTCTTGGCAGAGATGGCAGAGATTTTGAATCCTACAGCCAACAGGGTGATGAATACGTCACTTATGTGTGGTAGGGTCCCGGACGCCTGGAAGTGTGCTAAAATCATTCCTCTATTAAAAAAACCAACGGCCAACCCTACCATGCTCACCAATTACAGACCTATTTCTCTGCTGCCCTTTTTTGCCAAAACTATTGAGAAACATGTCCACTCAGTAATTTACAATTTTGCGGAAACTAATAATCTCTTCCACTCTAGCCAATCTGGCTTCCGACAGAACCTTAGTACGGAGACAGCACTGCTGGAGATTTCGGACTCTGTTAAGGAGACACTTGATGAAGGTGGCAAGGCAGTACTCGTCCTACTTGATCTTTCAGCAGCTTTTGACATCGTGCCCCATGATCACCTACTTCGGAGATTGCAGGAGTGCGGGTATGGGGGCACTGTGTTGAAATGGGTGTCCTCCTTTTTGGAGGCAAGACATCAGGAGGTGTGGTCACCCCTTTTCTCAGCGGGCCTACCTCCTCTTGATGTGGGAGTGCCTCAGGGATCCATCTTGAGCCCTGTGCTCTTTAATCTATATATGGGCCCTCTGGCCACACTGTTGGAAGCTGGTGAGGCTGTAATTATATCTTACACCGACGACACCCAGCTGCTGTTCATTTGCAAAAAGGATGAGGCGCTCAATGGGGAAAAAAATTAATAAACTCCTGAAAGACTTTTTCGCTTGGTTCCAATTGAACCATCTCAAAAGCAATTCAGAGAAGTCTGAAATCATCTTCTTCGGCACCCGACCCCCCGGATGCCTGGAAGCAATGGTGGCCCCCTGATATGTCCCCTCCTCAAACTCCAGTTAAGACAGTAAAAAACGTAGGGGAAAAGTTGGATGAGACATTATCCATGAAGCCACAAGTACAGTCAGTTGTAGGCACCTGTTTTAGCCTCCTGAAGATGCTTCGCAGGTTTCTGTTCCTGCTACCCATTTCTAATAGGAAGACAGTTGTACAGGCTCTTATTACTTCTAGGCTTGATTATGCCAACAGCCTTTATCTGGGCCTCCCGCAGTTTCTGCTCAACAAATTGCAAGTTGTGCAGAATTTGGCAGCAAGGGCAGTCCTCAGCCTTGTGCCTAGAGAGCGGATCTTTCATCGTCTGAAGGCACTGCACTGGCTGCCAGTCTGCTGCAGAATACTCTTTAAAGCTCTGGTTCTGGCCTTCAAAGCCCGGCACGGTATGGGGGCACTCTACACACATAAAAGAATCTCATTCTACACCCCCGGCAGACCTCTCAGGTCTGCGTCTCAACATCTGGTAGTAACTCATAAAAATGTGCTAAAGCCCGCTGTGGGGGTCGTTCCTTTCAGGTTCTGGCGACCAGGTCCTGTAATAGGCTCCCTCTACCGCTTCAGCAAACAAAAAATATTCTGGCTTTCAGAAAGAAACTGAAAACATGGCTGTTCCAACAAGCAGGCTGATCACCTTATTTTTAGGACCCTCGTCTCTCTTTCACCGACTGTGTCTTTGCATCTTTTCTCTGTCTCAGCGCCGGGACACTCTTTGAGTAGCTGTGCGCTCTATAAATCCACCCTAACATAACATAACATGACCATTATTGAGTGGTCTATGCAACACTTTCACATAATATAATGGAGATAAGTCAGAGGTGGATGTTTCTGCTGTCCGATCTGACTTGGGAGTAGTGGTGAGAGTGTATACAGATAAGACTCTCTTAACATCCCGACTAGGGGTCATCCTGCTTGCACACTGTTGTGTTGAAGGCCAATCCCTGTCATCATCAGGCCTTGAACGCAAACCACAGGCACATGGCATAAAGAGGGACACAACAGTGATTACGCCCTTCCACAGTACAATCCCAATGAATAACATATCTTGATGGTTGGTCACTCTTTACTAGTGTCAATATGGTAAAGGATAAAGAGCCATCGGACCCGAGCGACTAAAAACTGACTGACAACAAATATGCAAGAGCTGCAGTTATCACACAGGCTGACTCCTTGAGTTGGCGGTGGAGATCCAGCAGTGGTTTCCAGAGAGGTAATTGTGCACACAATTAAAAAATAAGATCCTCCCTCACATGGATTAAATTAATATTGATATGTCCCTGATCAGACAAGTCTTATGTAATATGGTTTCTCCGTTCACAGAGGCGGAGGGAGGAATCTCAAGATCTGAATATATAACCCACTCTATGAATGACACAATAATCAGGTTCTTGTCTACAGCCAAACAACTAAAAGATAGGGTGAAGGACACTGAGAGCAGAGCCCTTGGGAATAACTTACGAATAGTGGGAATCCCAGAGTGACTAGAGGGCTTACCTCTGGCAGACTAAGATCCTGGCTCCCACACGTTCACATTGTTTCAGTGTGGAGCAAGCATATAGAAGACTGATGCTGAAGCCCACAAATCTCCGGGATTCCAGCACATCCAATTATAATCTATCTCCTAAACTACGCAGAGACAGCACCCTGATATCAGCTAGAAGTAAGGGCACTCTGCACACTGCAAAATAACAAAGGCGTTTGTCTGAGCTAAAACAAAAACTACGAAATTTACAATAAGATTACAGGTTAATGTTTCCTGCAAAACTGAAGGTTAGCTTTCAAGGGAAATCTTTCAAAAGACTGAGTGAGGTATGGAGTTGGGCTGTCTCGCTCAAGGGCATACAACTCGATACAGCCCAATGCCAGTCTAACACAAAGCAGTTTGGGAGAGAAAGAAAAAGACACCGACCAATAATTGTCCAATTCAAACAACACCACTGGTTTGTCAATAACACACTGAAGAGAGTAGGCACACCACTGTGACTTGCCACTTAACCTCTAAAAGTCATTGTTGGGGTGGGTCACTGCTTTTGGACCACTTTGAATATTAGATGTGACCCACAAACAATTGTTAACAACTAATAGTTTTGTCTCAAATTGTGACATGGAGAATAAATTGCCAATGCATTGTACAAAGGGGGAAAAGCATTCAGAAGCCATAATTGTAGTTAGGATTGGGGGATAAGAGTCATGGGAGGAAGATACATCGAGGTTAGAAGTATTGGCTTGGAAGAGTTGGGTGTTTCCTTTGAGTTTAAGTTATTACATGCATTTCTCTTATTACAGACATATGAGGAGGGGAAATAAGTACCTCAAATGGCATTGATGAGTAATTTTCAGAATACTACAAGCACCTCTATACAGTCAGTAGGACTTGTATTTCCCCAATAGTCTGAATGGTCTCTCTTGCAACATCACCAACTCCTTGCTTTGTCTGTAGAAGGGCATTCACTCCTTGAGGTGCCTATATAGAAGAGGAAGTTTTGGAAGCAATCACATTCCTACAAATGGGGACAATTCCCAAAGCAAATGGATTACAGGGGGAATTTGTCAGGAAACCGATGTCCCTGCTGATACCACACCTGTTATTACCAGTTAGTGAAGCAGTCTAGTCTGGCTCCTGATTTTAGAGGGGCAGACCATTTCAGTAGCACCTAAACCAGATCTCCATTTGGATAAATCTAGTTTGCGTACTCCTATCTCATTGATCAACACTGTAGAAAAAATGTAAGCAAAGATTCTCACCATTAAACTTGCTAGAGCGATTGTGTATTTGATACATAAATAACAAAATGGCTTTATGCCAAGTAGAGAGACAAGACACTGGAGTCCAACTCCCTTAGATGATATTTTATGTGGATGGCACTTGGGAATATAAACTTGGTCCTCAATTTGAGAAATTCCTACTTGCGTTATACTGGGATACTTGGTTAAGAGTTAGGGTGAATCGAGTATCGTCAAATTCCTTCCCAATAGTACGTGGAACTAGGCAGGGCTGCCCTTATCGTAGTTGCCCTCTCCTTGGTGATAGACAGGGGCGTTGCTTGTTCAGTAAGATTGGGGGAGGGTGAGCTTCAGATACCCCAACAACCACGCTGGCATATCTTATTAACATACATTATCTGAGAAGCAGGAAATAGGTGCTTTAAGGGGCAGTGGAAAGGGAGAGCAGTGCGGATTGTTAGTGGTACTTAAAACAAAATATTTTGTAAAATACCCAATATTTTTTAAGAACTTCTAAACAGAGAAAGAGTGCCTGTGTGTGTGTTACTCTGTGCATACATGTAAAAAACCTAGGTGAAATCTGACACATCATCATTAACCCTGGGCAAAGCACTACGCTACGCTCGTGTAGTTTGCGAAGTTTGCGCTACTTAGCACTACGCGAACTGCACGTAGCACAGTGCAAACACGCATAGCGTAGTGCACCAGTCATTTTCTGCTTTCTCGCGGTCCTCAACGTCAAGTTGGCGACCGCGAGCAAGCAAAATGACATCCCGGCGAGACTTTTACCTTGTTCGTGATCAGCAACATGAAGTTGCCGATCGCGAGCGTGGAAAATAAACCTCCCGGCGAGATTCTCAACGCGGGGAGGTCAGGTTTCTCATTGTGAGTAGTCGCGTATGCTCGCGACCGCTTGTGATGATAAACTACCAGTCCGTGTTGAGAAAGCTGCTGTTTGAGTAAAAATGTACTTGAGCGGCAGAAAACTACAGCTCACACTGTGCAAGATGCCGTTTTCAATGATTGCACAGTGCCGGATGCTTGTCCGCACTGTGCAATCATTGAAAACGGCATCTTTCACAGTGCGAACATGGTACTATACAGTTTGCTTATTGCTACGCATAGCTCGTGAAGTGCGAAGCGTAACTACGCGTATCACTACTTCGCAAACTACGCCCAGCCCTAATCATCATACCCGACTGAACACATCTGTTCTCAACTATAATACATTTATAAGAGGGGTGCAACACCCCACATACCCCCCCCCCCAAAGCTATGCCACTGGTGATAAAAACTCTTTCTTTGTGGGTTAGGGGAAATGAATCAGTACAAGGTACAAGGTTTCCCAGAGAATGGGGTCTGGAGAATCATTTAGTCCTATTCTTTAATGACCTTCTGCTATTCCTGAGATACACCCCATGGACCAGTGATCAATTGATCCAGATCCTGGATCTATATGTGAAGGATTCAGACTCAGGGAAAAATGGGGGAAGTGGGCAATTTTCTCAATATTGGGTCCCAGTATTATCAAATCCTGGATCCATCAAATAATCACATTAATACAGAGCTGTAAATGCTAGGGGGTCCATATCACTTTAGATTATGCACGATGTTGAGAGCTCAATTTTGCTGGCCAAGCTGGAACAAAAACATTTGCTCTTGGGACCCCTTGTATTCACCCTTGGGAGATTATCACTTTTTAAAATGATTACCCTACCAAAACCAACAGGAAAATAAGAGGCGAGAGGTGGGCAACAGAGTTCAGACATTCTTTGTGCCTAAGCTGTGTCATGGTGGCTCAGTATTTGGGCCTCTGATTATGCTGATGATCTACTCCAAGTTATTTTGTCAGAGGAGCCGGGGAGGTGCCCTGCACAATCACAGATTAGGATGGAGGATAACCGTGGAGGAAAACTGCGGTGAGAACTTGGTGAGAACATGACGTGGGGCAGGAAGGCGGTCGTTCACCTTACAGAGCTCCGATAGCCAGCCATTGGTGAGAAAGTCAAGTGAGAGGGCAACCAAGCAAGGACTTGATGATAATTAGCCTACGACTAGCGGAAGGCCTAAACGTCTAACAAACTTTACATCCTTTAACCCACCTGGGCATTCTTGATTGCCTTTTTTAGGATTTGCTGTGGTCATGCGCCTTCCACCCGTGAGTCATTATTATCTGCTTACTCTTGCTGTTAACACACTCCCCCTCAGATTCTGCTTTAGTGTTCCTTCCAACTCTGGCTTTTAGCCGGGACTGATAATTAATACCATTTATTTCCACAATTTGCCATTAAAGCACTGTTAAAATACAAATCCACATAAAAATCCTTAAGGAAATTGTACATTAAAATAATTAAATAATACATTTAAAACAGTTGACAAAATCCATCTCAAATAACTTGTTACAAAATATCTCAACTGTGGAGTCAGTACACACTAACCTCCTTTAAAAATAAATACTAGGGAGAAATCCTTGCTGTTTGTCCTGAGGGGAGATCCCCCTATCCTTCCACGAAACTGCCCTATACAGTTTAACACTGAGTGGTTCAAGTATTTGGGAGTTTTCATCACACTGGATCCTTCGGTTAGGTATTCCCGGAATATTCTTCCCCCTTTACAGAGGCTCAAGAGAGATATTGCCAACTGGAGAAAAATCCCTATTTCGCTTCTGGGTAGGGCGGCCCTCTTCAAAATGATGGCCCTGCCTCGATTTCTCTATGCCTTACAGAATACCTTGGATGTTGTGCCAGCCGCCTATTTCCATGATATTGAGGGCCTTCAGAGGAGTCTCTATGGGACGGTATACCCCGAATCGCACTAAATAAATTAACACTCAGCTGGTATGATGGGGGCATTAGTCTCCCGGACATCAGGAGGTACTATTGGGCCTCCCAGCTGGCAGCGATCATCCATGATACATACGGTCGTGTAGAAGACCCGGGCTACGCCATGGACAGGTGGCTACTCCCAGGGGGTAAATATAGTAGGGCTTTGTACTCCCAACCCAGGAGACTGGCATTAACAGGACCACCCAACGAAACACGCAGTTCAGATTTGGTATGATGCCATGGGTTCTTTGGGATGGAGGCACAGCCTAACTTTAGCCACCCCGCTCTGGGACTCCGAGAAACTTGGGAATCTCTGGAAGACCAAAGGTTTCGACAAGTGGGACCTTATAGGAATTTCCACTGTCGGGGATATATGGGGGAAGGAGAGAGTTAAATCCTTTGAGGAGATGCAAAGGAAATATGAGCTTGCAGACGCAGAAGATTTCCGCTATGTGCAGGTTCGGCACTCACTTCTGTCCACTTTGCCCAGTGGTATTGATCCCCCAGAGGCCTCTCCATTAGAGTACTAGATGGTCACCTTCCCGAAAAGACAATCTCATTAATTTTCAAAAAGCTAATCAACCATATGGCGGATCCCCTTCGGGCGTTGAGGGACAGGTGGGTGCAGGATGTGATAGAGCTTGACGATGAAGATTGGCAGACAGCGGTGTCATCCCCCAGAGAGGTTGCAATCCCAGCTCGCCTGAAATTAGTCCAGCTTAAGATTCTACATAGGATCTATATCACAGGACCTCGACTGGTGAACATGGGGTTGGCGGACACAGGGTTACCGCAAAAGGCAATGTGGTCTCATGGGTACATTCATGCATACCATCTGGGAGTGTACACATATTACCATGGTACATACGGTTGTGTAGATGACCCGGGCTATGCCATGGACAGGTGGCTCCTCCCAGGGGGTAAATATAGTAGGGATTTATACTCCCGACCCAGGAGACTGGCATTAACAGGACCACCCAACGAAACACGCAGTTCAGATTTGGTATGATGCCATGGGTTCTCTGGGATGGAGGCACAGGCTAACTTTAGCCACCCCGCTCTGGGACTCCAAGAAACTTGGGAATCTCAGGAAGACCAAGGGTTTCGACAAGTGGGACCTTATAGGAATTTCCACGGTCAGGGATATATGGAGGAAGGGGAGAGTTAAATCCTTTGAGGAGATGCAAAGGGAATATGAGTTTGCAGACGCGGAATATTTCCGCTATGTGCAGGTTCGGCACTCACTTCTGTCCACTTTGCCCAGGGGTATTGATCCCCCAGAGGCCTCTCCATTACAGTACTAGATGGTAACCTTTCCGAAAAGACAATCTCATTAATTTTCAAAAAGCTAATCAACCATATGGCGGATCCCCTTCGGGCGTTGAGGGACAGGTGGGTGCAGGATGTGATAGAGCTTGATGACAAAGATTGGCAGACAGCGGTGTCATCCCCCAGAGTGGTTGCAATCCCAGCTCGCCTGAAATTAGTCCAGCTTAAGATTCTACATAGGATCTATATCACAGGACCTCGACTGGTGAACATGGGGTTGGCGGACACAGGGCTACCACAAAGGGCAATGTGGTCTCATGGGTACATTCATGTATACCATCTGGGAGTGTACACATATTACCACTTACTGGCACAAAGTGCATGACACTGAGCAAGGTATTGGGGGTCTCCCTGTTCCCGGAGGCGATGAGGTGCCTCTTGAATATATGGGAACCCTCCGACATAAACACTTCTCAGACACAATGGGCCACACTAGGGTTTATGCTGACTAAAAGAAATATTTCTCAACTGTGGGGGCCAGTGCAACCGTCTACCCTGGAAACGTGGGAAAGCAATTTGGATCGGTGCATGTTTAGGGAGAAAATGGTGTATCTTGCAAGGGGATGCCCCAGGAAGTGGTCGCTTGTCTGGGGCCCTTGGAATCACCATAGTGGGTAGATTTGTAGGAATGCTACTCAGGATGACCCCCCTCCCCGTGAAGTTCCTTTTCAGATGTATTTAATGACTATCCTGTAACCCCCAGATGTAGAGTCTACAATTTTGAACGATCCTCTGTGTTGAGGTTTTGCTGATGTTTTATTTCAATAAAAAGAATTATAAAAAAAATAGTAAGTGCCACACAGAATGCAGTTCAGGAGGAACCTCAGAAGTATCTACAGGGTATAATTGTAGGATCACCTTTTGCCTGGTCCCCACCTATATAGCAAATATCGAGAAACTGCAAAAACCAAACTTTGCCTCACATTTGTTTTTAAAATGCGAAAGGCCTCTGCATGACTCCTGACGACTATGTTCCGACATACTGGAACTAGCCATTTTCTCCTTCTGTTCAGATAGGCTGGACAGAAGAACAAAACATTCTCTTCTGTTTACTTGATGGTCCAGAAGAAGGGACAAGCACACTTAGCTGGCTTAGACGTGCAAGCCCATTTAGGAGTGAAAGGGTCAAGTGATAGTGTACTGTACCAAACCTCAAGATGCAGATTCCTAGCTAATGGTGGCAGAATCGCATCAAGAAACTGCTCTAATTTAAAAATAGCCTTTCTCAGGAGGAAGGGGCTAGTCAAGATGCCACAGGTAGACTGAGCCTGTAATTGACTCATTTTATACTGGCCATAATGAACCTTTAGGATTATTTTATTAGTTACTGTGGCTGACTGCGGATCATCCCACAAGTTCCCACACCCCATCTTTCCCAGGGTCTCTCTTATGTATTTGATCCAGGGTATACTTCCTGAGCTGAGGATACCCAAGACTTCCTTCAGTCCTTCACAGTAGGAGTTGAGCTCGAGGGTAGCCCAAATACGTCTCTGGTACAGGATTGGTCTTATATTGACCTGAGACCCATATCAAGCCTAAGGGGAAGTAGAGGGGTGCTAATGGGTAATCCCATTAATTGGTGTAGAAAGTGATTTTCCATGCTTACAAGTGTTGGTCATATTCTTACGACACCAGAGCTCCACACCATAGAGGGCTGCTTTGTGGGCCTGCTGTTTGTATATTTGAATCACCTGTGAAATTGGGCAAAAATGGGATCCTTGCTGTGCTCAGATCAACCTGGCAGTGTGTTGCACTAATTTAAGCCTGCACACTTCAATTTGGCACCACCAGTCCAACTGTTCTGTGACTGTTAACTCTAAGTAGTCAAAGGTCTGTACGTATTCCTGGGGGGACCCAATGATCTTGGGGTTGGATCTTGTGGGGTGGCAGGGGTTAAGGACCATATATTTGTTATTGCCATGGTAATTTTCAGGCCCCTTTTGTTGCAAAAATTCTCGAAATGGTGTAGGATCTTGAAAACTGATGCAGCAGGTCTAGATTGTGCTTGGTGGGGATCCCTGAAAGATGGGAGCTAGAATCAGAAACAACAGAGGTGATTTCTAAACTGATTTCTATGTATGTGCTTACAGAATCCCCATCGGACCTTTCCATTGAAAGTGATCACAGGTACCATCCGCAGTGGCTCCCAGGATGGGAAAAAACACAAACTATATTAGTGTACTTTCAGGACATTCGTTTTTGGAAAAAAAAGTTCTGTGAAAGGCCATACAGCTTAAAAATATCAATAGCAAGTGTGCTCTTTCTTTTCTCATTTTTCCTAATGTTCCAGGTGTGTCTTTCAACATCTTACTGAAGGTGGGAGTTTAAAAAGATGATTGACGAGTTTAAAGCTATAGGGGTGCAAGCGTAGATTTTTCAGTCAGCCAAGTTAAAGGTTTTATGGTATGGTTGATTTCACATTCTCTCAGAAGTATACGAAGCGCTGCTCCAGGTGCAAGACCAACACACCAATTTCATGGGGGTATGGGGAGGACTTAGCCATTGCGGCCTAGGTCTCCCTGGGGCATCACTGGTAACTGAGGGGTGGGGGTGTTATGCGATAGGATAGGGTGAATGGTGGTGAGGGCATGTGGAATGATATTGAGGGGGGAGAAATCAAGGGGGTGGAGGGAAGAAAAGATATCTATTTTGTTAACAAGGAAATTGAGAAGACACACATCTGGCTAAGTAGAATGGGAAGATCCTTTAATTAGTGCATCGTTTTTAGTATATCTATGAGTAAATTCGATATTTGCCAATGGTGAGGCTGACGGTTATTAGATTTAATGCCAGCATGCTTAACAATAGAAGGGAGGCCAGTTATGCCTGATGTTGACAATTCAGTCCAAGAATCATTTTACCTCAGGAGACTCATTGGGTAAAGGAGAAGGATAATAATAAGGTGGAACCCTGAAGCAAAGGGATTGCTTTTCCTCCTCAGCTAAGATTACTCACAGGGGGGTTGCCATTCTTGTAAAAAAGATCTACACGCAAAATATTACTTACTTATTGAGGATCTAGATGGGCACTGGGCAGTCACGAGCCAGCTTCAAAGGTTCGGATAGGAGTTAAGTTTTTTTACATGGGGAACCAATTGTAGGAGGGGATTTTAATTTAATCTCAAATGTTGGTATGAATTCTTCTAACCCAGTGAGATTATAATGGAAGAGGGCATACTGAGATCATTTATTAGGATATCTGCCTCAGCATAGGGGTTTGCGACATTTGGAGAAGGAAAAACAGAACATTTTGGTCCTACACCTGATATTCAAAGCATTTTCATTCAGCATCAATGATTGATATGTTTTAGGGCCCCTTTCTCTTTCCATTCTTGATATATTGCATCATGCCAGTGGTCTATTAGACCATCTGGCTGTTGTTCTAAGATGTGCCATTCCCTTGCCAAATAAGATCTATAGGTGGGTCTTAGATAAGACTGTTTGGGAAGTTGGAAGAAGATGTGATCGATTTACTCAGCTATAAATTGTGAGCTATTTTAATACTAATAAGTTTACAATCGATATAGATATAATTTGGGACGCCTTTAAATGCACCATCAGGCAGTTCTAATTTCAATACAATGATTTCTGGTGAAGTAAGAAAGGGGAGATTTGCTCCTTACTGAAGGTAGATAGGGTCTATCAAGCCTTATGATCAGAGGGTTCATACAACAATAAGTGGACTGGCATGAAGGAGAAGATAAAGGGCTTTTATCTCCAGTGGGAGTTAGTTAAAAAACTGACTTTTCAGCAACAAGCTTATGAAGAACGAAAGTTAAAGTCTGGTTTCTAGCTTGTTCGGGTAGAGAGAAGATTAATCAGAATGTAATATCGAAAGTCTGGATTGCCAGACTAGGCAATTAATAAAGGAGATGGAGGATATTAAACATTTTAGATGAACAAGCAGGGATTCCTGGGCTGGAGTAGCATTTGCCTAAAGATTTAGGTTTACCCGCCCTGACATATGAAGATGCCTCTATTTATTATTATTAATTCTAATTAATCCAATCTCAGAAAGGGAGATACAAGAAACAGGTGAGGGCAGTTTTGGCTCAGAGCTTTATAAAACCTTTGCCCCTTCTTTCATTTGGCTCCTGACCACTCTTTTTTAAGCATTTGCTATGCAGGGCAGGGGTTCTGGATTATTTTCGGAGAGGCATTTTGATTAACTTTTTAAAGCAGAGGAGAGAGCCAACAGATCTGAAATCTTACCGACCCATAATGCTCATAAATTCAGATTATAAGATCTGCACTAAAATGTTAGCCGCCCCTCTACTCATAGCAAGGGATCAGAATGGTGTTAGCAGCAGGCAGAACCTACACTCTAATAGTCATTTAATGACCGAGTTTACTGATTTGATGACAGTTGATGAAATCCTAGCTGTTATTGTTTTGTTAGATGCTGAGAAGGCTTTTCATCTAATAAATTGGAAGTGTTTATTGCAAATTCTGGCTAAATGCCAGTTTCCACTCCAGCGTACAAGATTGATCTGTGTTTTACATCAATTCATCACGGCGCAGCTAGTTATTAACAACTCTCCTACAGGGCAAATTATTTAGAATTATGGCACACGACAAGGCTGCCCTTACTCACAATTATTATTTGCCCTTTTTATTGAACCCCTGGCACAGCATATTCGGCAGAATACACATATTATATCACCCCTACCGTCTGTGTCCAAACGGTACAGTATAAGCAATGCCACTTTAAAAGTAGGGATATGTAACAGGGAATATGTTTTAGATTGGCAAAGTACTGTAGTGCATTGTCATTTTACGAGAATAAGAGGCGAGTGTTTGTACATTTCAACTTACTCATGTATGGTTTAAAAAAGGAATGCAATGATTTTGGGTTGTTATTGGTTGCATCGTGGGAATTAGAGAAATGTGCTTAATGTTTTGATTATATTGAGATATGCCCTGGATATTTCTCTGTCAATCCGATTTGTATATTGTGTCATGAATTCACCTGTCCTTGATCAATTAAATAATCCTTATTTTTCGTGTTGAAAAGTTTACAATTATCTTGTACTGTTCACAGTGGCATGGATTGATTCCTCACATTTCACAAGGATTCACGGTTTCTACTAATTGAGTTGTCCTAAAAAAAAAGCACCTGTGGAGTAACACAGTGGATCGAAACATCGACGTATTACATTGTTGATTATCATTTGGTTTGGGAAAGAGATCAGAATATTCAGTAAGGGAGTTCTTGGTCATTTAAATTGTTCTTTTTTAAAGAACAAATGAAGGAGTATTACCCGATGAGAGATGAAGGCTTTCCAAACGTGGAAATAGTGTTCCTTGTTAATAAACCCCTCACTCGCCACCTAGTGGTGACTTGCTTCATCATCGGGGCCCACCCAAGTGGCCTAGCGTCACTTGGGTGTGCTTCGACACCTGAGTTACAGTGGAGCAGGTCGTGAAGTGTGGATGCAAACAAAAAAAAAAGTATGAGTGTTACAAATTGTCCTGGTTTATGACTTTATATTACAATTTTATTAAAAAAGCAACTGGACAATGTTAAAATGTAGGTGAGATACTGGAAGGGGAGTTACGACCTACGTATCTCAATTATGTGTTGGTCAACATGTTTCAACCATTTGGGGTGATCCCCGGTATTCATCAGGACCAATGAAGGAAGTGGGAGGTGTGGGTCCCCTAAAAGACGCACCCTGTCCTAAATCCTTAGTCATCCAGAGGAAAGAATGTTCCACTGGGAAGACACTCCTAAGAATGTAGGGTGCCAGAAAAAAACCTGTGGAAAAAAGGGAGAAAGGAAAAGGAAGTGATTACTATCCTGTAACGTAGTGCAGATTCTTAGTGCATTTTACGTGCAGTCGTACTTGCATTCCACGGTGGTGTTTTGGAAATAGTGCCTTCTGGAGTTGAGGGTGTGCCTTCTTAGCTAGTAGAAGCGTGCTCTTATCGTGAAAGTGTACGCTTCATTTGGAGGATATTTAAGGCTATGCAGAAATTATTGATGTTGTTCTCAGTGCGTGCCTGAAAAAGCATGCATCAGCGCTATATTCAGTTAACAAGGGTATTGTGCTCATTACTCCAATGGCGAAGAGTTTGTGAACTAAGCCAGATGGCTACTATTCGTAGCAGGTGAGCTAAAAGATGTCCTAATTGGGACTTGTGGTGCTTTAAGAAAAAGAGACATACCAGACTCACAAAAACATATAACACGTAGGATGTCACAGAACGTGACATGTCAGAGAGCAGGCTTACTAGAGGGATTCTCTTGTTTGGCTTCAACGAGCAGGGGGTAGGTGCTTCACGCGTTACAACATATTCTAAGTGAAAAGAGGTATATCACATAGATAGGTCTACGGAAGCAGGCCATGGGTGGCGGCTCGTGAATTAAGGCAATGGGAGATCCTGTTTGGAAGGAAGGTTACTTACAGTTGGCTGTCGTGAGGAGAGGCTGATCACCTACGTCTACCGTTCACCGCTCGGCTATGAGAAATGGGAGAGCGTGGAGATTATTTAACTACTGGCTGGCTTCCGGGTGTGGTCATGTGACTACTATGGAGGCCCGTAGGGAAGTGAGTTGTCATGGAGACAATGTAATGCTACGCATGCGCGGAGATGGATTTATCAAAAAGGTTTCAGGAGAGTATGCCGTGCATGCTTGTTAGGTAGGATTATACAAAGGGAAGTGGATGTTACAAACAGTTGTACTATTTGAGTACAGAGCCCCATGGGATATTATCATTAAGACCCCTTTTATGTGTGGAAAGTCTGTATATCCATCTCTGTTCTTTCTCGAACAAGCGGGCTTGGATGTTGGGACCTGGTTGTAGCTGTTCAATGACTGTCCACCTCATGTCATTGGTAGTATGGTTGACCGTAAGGAAGTGATCCGTGAGTTTTGTTATATTCTTTTTGCATCTTATGGTACTTCTGTGTTCGCAAATGCGCTGTTTGATTTTGCGAGTCGTCATGCCCACGTAGGGTTTTCCACAGGTACAGGTGATGAGATAGATCACATTACTGCTGTTGCAGTTAGTGTGGGACCTCTGTTCCCACACTTTGCCGGATTCCAGGCTGAGTGTCTTAGTGTTTTCTGTAAGGTGGCAGACACTGCAGTCTCCACACCGCGAATGTCCCGTTACTGGGGGGAGGCCCCATATTTGTGTCAAGGTCGGATCGCTGGTGTTTGTGCTGCTTTTAGGTCTTGTGTTGACAAAAGTATTTTTCAGACTGGGTGCTTTCTTGTAAGAGAACAGAGGTTTTTCCCAGTTAAAGCTTCCAGAGTTTATTATGGACCAGTGTTTCCTGATGCTTTTGCTGACTTGGTTGGAAATCGCATTATATGTAGTCACACATGTTAGGGGTGTATTGTCATTGTTTTTAGTGGTTTCTACCAAAAGAGCTTGGCGCGGCTGATTTCTGGCTCGTTTTTGGCATTTGTTTGTGATCTTTTTTGGGTAGCCACGTTGTGCTAATTTCACCGTGAGTCTTCAGCCTGATCTTTATAATCCGTGAGTTTGCTGCAATTCCTACGTAGTCGTAAGTATTGGCCATAGGGAAGATTTTCCCTCAGCGGTCGTGGGTGAAAACTCTCGAATCTTAAGAGGTTGTTTTTTGCTGTAGGCTTGAAGTGTGTTTTGGTGGTCAGGACTTCTTGTTCTCTTTTGATCTGGATGTCTAAGAAGACCATTTCGTTCTTATCCATATTGTGGGTGAAGTGAAGGTGTTGATCACAAGTGTTGAGCCAAGTTATAAATGTTGTTAGAGTTTCTAGTGGGCCCTTCCAGATGGCTAGCACGTCATCAATATATCTGCGCCAGAATTTGATGTTATCTAGGTATGGGTTGTTAGGTGAGAGGATGTATTTTTTCTCAAAATCATACACATACAGACCCGCTACGCTTGGCGCAAAACCCCTGCCCATTGAAGTGCCCCCTATTTGCAGGTAGAGGGACCCTTCGAACTCAAAGAAATTTCTTTTGAGGGCTAGTGTCGCGCATCTGATGATGAATTCTTTTGGTGTTCGGTAATCCCATGTGGTTTGTTCCAGAGTGTCTTTAAGAACATTAATGGTGGCATCCTGAGGGATGTTAGTGTAGAGGCTTTCAATGTCAAAGCTTACTAAGATCATATCTTCCTCCATTTTGATGGTTTCCAGGAGTGTTAGTAAGCTTTTAGTGTCTTTGAGATAGGTGGTAGTTCCTTGCACAATAGGTTTTAGGAAAAAGTCACAAAACCTGGAGAGAGGTTCCAGAAGCCAGCCTATACCTAAAACTATTGGTCTTCCAGGGGGTGGTAGTCTGTTTTTGTGCATTTTAGGGACCACATAGAAGTATGGTATTTTTGCCTCGGTTTTTGATAAATAATCTGCTTCTTGTTTTGAAATGTCACCTGCATGTTCTGCTTCTTCTACCAGATCGACAATCTCTCTCTGTAGGTCATCTGTGGGGTCATTGGTGAGGGGTAAGTAGTTGTTTCGATCCTCAAGTAACCGTTTGCATTCTTGTTGGTAATCTTCTTTGTTCATGACTACTAGGCCTCCGCCTTTGTCAGCAGGTTTGATGATGATAGTCTCATCACTTTTAAGGTCCGATATGGCCTTTTTCTCGGATCTGTTGGTATTTTGATATCGAGAGGGAGTGGTGGTAGATTCAATGTCATTGAATACTGCCTGTTCAAACGTATTTATTTCCACTGGAATGGTGTGTGGTGGTGGGACAAAGGTAGATTTTTTTCTCAGTCCTGTTTCGTTGGTGACTTCATCATTGTTATCAGTGTTAGTTTTTTCAAAAAAAGCCTTTAGTTTAAGTTTTCTGAAAAAGGCTGCTAACTCACAGTGCAGTTAGAACTTGTCCAGGTTAGCTGTGGGGACAAATCCCAGTCCTTTGTTCAGGACTCTCTTTTCTGTGGCTGTTAGGATGCGTGACGACAAGTTTGTCACTAGGTCCTCATGTTGCTGGGCCCTGCTCTGTTGGCTGCGGTTTTGTTCCGGGTGTTGCTGCTCACCATTTCTTCTTCCTCCCAGTGAACGTTGTTCCCTCGTTTGTTGCGACCTCTCCCGCGCCTGCCTCTGCTCTGAAAAGGAGGACGGAACTGGTTGGGCTGGAAAGGAAACTGTTGAAATGGTGGTTGCCAACCATACATTGGGAAATGTTGAGGTTGTTGATAATGATTTTGAAAGGGGGGTTGGTTGTATTGTGGCCACTGGTAATGTCCACGGTATCCCCCTCTTTGTCTCTGTCGTGGCGTGCTCGTATTAGAACCACCACTGCTGTTGGAACTGTGAGAAGTGTTGCTTGATGCATCTGAGTCTTGTTCCTGTGTGGTAGCTGCTTTGAAGTCCGGGGCCGAATATGGGTAGGCTTTTACAAATGAATATTTTTTGAGGTCTTTTTGAAATTTTGATACTTTTTGTTGTGTGAGATTCTCTCTGTATTCGTTCATCTTTTTGTTTATATCGTCTAATTTCTTTTTATATCCTGTAATCGTGGCTTTTATTTGGCTCTCAGTCGCTTGGATTTCTATCTGGATTTTCTCTGATAGTCGCACTGCTGTTTTCAAGATGAGCATGATCCAGTCGTGCGTGCAGTGCCACGCTATTTGGGCCCAGTCTCTTCTGAATTCAGCATATAGCGCTGATGCATGCTTTTTCAGGCACGCACTGAGAACAACATCAATAATTTCTGCATAGCCTTAAATATCCTCCAAATGAAGCGTACACTTTCACGATAAGAGCACGCTTCTACTAGCTAAGAAGGCACACCCTCAACTCCAGAAGGCATTATTTCCAAAACACCACCGTGGAATGCAAGTACGACTGCACGTAAAATGCACTAAGAATCTGCACTACGTTACAGGATAGTAATCACTTCCTTTTCCTTTCTCCCTTTTTTCCACAGGTTTTTTTCTGGCACCCTACATTCTTAGGAGTGTCTTCCCAGTGGAACATTCTTTCCTCTGGATGACTAAGGATTTAGGACAGGGTGCGTCTTTTAGGGGACCCACACCTCCCACTTCCTTCATTGGTCCTGATGAATACCAGGGATCACCCCAAATGGTTGAAACATGTTGACCAACACATAATTGAGATACGTAGGTCGTAACTCCCCTTCCAGTATCTCACCTACATTTTAACATTGTCCAGTTGCTTTTTTAATAAAATTGTAATATAAAGTCATAAACCAGGACAATTTTTAACACTCACACTTTTTTTTTGTTTGCATCCACACTTCACGACCTGCTCCACTGTAACTCAGGTGTCGAAGCACACCCAAGTGACGCTAGGCCACTTGGGTGGGCCCCGATGATGAAGCAAGTCACCACTAGGTGGTGAGTGAGGGGTTTATTAACAAGGAACACTGTTTCCACGTTTGGAAAGCCTTCATCTCTCATCGGGTAATACTCCTTCATTTGTTCTGTAAAATTCTTGACCAGGGGATCAGGAGTATTCCCCGTCCAAGATCTACGGACGCAATTCCTTACTCTCCATATGTTTTAGGCATTTAAATTGTTCCTCATATCCTTCTACAGTACTTTTTGTATTTTTTGTGTGTGTCACTTGCGCACTAAAGGTCACTCTTTTCAGAATTCACTTTAGACTGAACCTTTCAAGCAACAACTGGTTATTTTGTTAGCAATGAGTAACACATGCATATAATTGTATCTGAAAATGGTATCAGTCATTTTTCTACTTGGTTATGCCAGGAGAGCCTGGGCACAAAGCACTCTTGGAGGGAATCATTGTTTTGTTTTGTTTAGTTTAATTCTCGGATTCCCAGGTATAAAGGGTAGTCCCTTATTTCCTCTGGATCAATCATTTCACAGCACAAATAGCACAATGGGAGCGGGATGTAGATCAACTGGAAGATGAGGAGTGGGTGAAGGCCAGAATATCATCCAGAGATGTTGCAATACAATATTGTCTGAAATTCATCCATATTAAATCCCTACCTAGGTTTCATTACTCGCATAGAAGATTATGGAGCATGGGTTAACTAACTCCTCAACTTGCTACAGATGCAGCAACACTGCAACAGATTATTTTTGTATGGGGTGGAAGTGTGTGGTGGGTTCAGACATAATGGAAGGATGTCTCTCAGGTTCTATCTAGAGTACTGATAATCACAATTGAAGATAATCTAAAGCTGTGTTTGCTTGGGGCCAGTGGCAAGTGGGACAGATCCAGATAAACACATAAACTTTTACATGATTGTTAGACCAGTCAGCCTTAGGTGGTCTTCCACCCAAGTTTTTGCTTTTCTCCTCTATTTTTCTTATCTCGTTTTTGCTGGCCCTTGGACTCTGCGCAATTTACAACTGCTAATCAGTGCTAAAGTGCATGTGCTTTCTCCCTAAAGCATGATAACATTGACTGATCTCCAATCGGCATATTTGATTTGCTCGTAAGACCCTATTGAAGTGCCACTACATATTCCTAGGTTCTGTAAATTAAATGCTACCAGTGGGTCTGCAGCACTGATTGTGCCACACACTTAAGTAGTCCTGTTAAACATGTTTTAAGTCTGTCACTGCAGAGCCTGTGGGTGCAGTTTTAAACAGCCATTTAAACGTGGCAAAATAAACCTGTGTATGTAGGCTTATGTATTGTACTTGATGTAGCATGGTAGTTTGTAGTATAGAAAGTAGTAATGGATATGCTTGATAACACGCAGCCCCACTTTTTAGATTGTATAATACAGGGTTGGGGCACTGTATAATTTCTACTTTTTTTTTTGCAATGGGTGATGGTGTTGTACGCGTGCCCAGTTTAGCTACCCATCTCGGTCTGGCTCGAATTGTACTGTTTTTGTGGTTGAACAAGGTCCACTCACTGCAGTGGTCAGTTAAATGGCTATTATTCGTGAACGCTTCCTGAATGGCAGTCACCAATGAGCATGTCTTTAAGCATGAAGATGTATCAAACAACAAGAGAGGAAGGGAAAGGGAATCACTCTTCTACCCCAAATAGATGCTTTCTAACAACAAAAGAGTGACTATTGGCGCAAACAAACACAGAATGTGGAACAAAACCAGGGGCTGGGTGTGATGGGGAAAAACCTCTATTTTTTAAAAGAACCCTCACTCACCCACCTAGTTGGTGACATGCTTCATCATCGGGTTCCCACCAGGGATACCGAATGTCTCCCTGGTGTGCTGTGGAGCCTGAATTACAGCGAAGCGGTTTTTTGTGGACTGTGTGATGGTGCAAAAAAGAAGGTGAGTAGTGTGGGAATTAAAAAATGGCGAGCTGCACCCTGAACTAATTTTAATAGATGAGCAGCCAGCAATCATTAAAATCAGTGGAACGGACACGTGCTGGCCTGTAAAGTGAGTCAGCTGTATCTTACATTAACTGTGAAAAGGTGGTCAACATGTTTCTGCTTATGACTGCTAATTTAGCAAAGATTTCATCAGGACCAGAACGACTCCACGGCGGTATGCACACGCTAAGGCGTACCCTGACCGGGGGAGTATGTGTATGTGGTTAAACTCAAGGTTTTACCCAGTGGGCTCTCCCGGCATTTCCAAAAGGCCCTAATCTGAAAGAAAAAACACAAGGGACAACACGTAAAGGCGTCCGCAGTTGCAAACATGTATATCCTTTCAGATTTACAACGAGGTGTGTCACCATCTGAGACCCCTACAATTGGATCACATGGTGCCCCATCAGTGCTCAAACCTAATGTAACACTTGTGAAAGAACCTCCATTGTCTGTTCATGTCAGAGGTTGTATATTACAGTGCTTTACTGTGTAACAATTAATTTAGTTTTTAGCAAATTATGCTTTTTTGAGCGTACTCAGGAAATTGGATGGGAGGAGCCGCGCCGTGTGCCACCCATGGAGTATCAACTCAAACCGTGTTAGCCCCAAACAGTTAAAAAGGAGAAGATCGTTTTTACGCTACACACTTCCCGAGAGAGTGTGTATTGTCGCATGGAAGAATCTCGGTATGATTAAAAGTCTTACATGAAGAAGAGAATGGCTTCACGTCATGGGGTCCGCGGCAGAGGTATATTTTCCATGTAACATCTTAAAGTAAACAAAATGAAAACTTAGTAAAACTTAGTAAAATGGCCGTGCCACCATCGGTTAAAGGACTGCTACAGCCAAACACGCATTCACACACACACACACACTCTTTTACTTGTTTACAGGGGGTGTCCCTCACGCGACCTATATTGTAGACGTCTGCGGCCCGAATGTTGCCGTTTGGGAGCTGCATGGAGGAAGAAGTAAGATTCTGTAGTCATGTGGGAATCACGTTTTGAGGAGGAACATCCTTTACAACGCGGATGTTACCCCGCAGTGCAGTTACAACACGCCTTTTACAACGCAAGTCGTAACCACGACTTGCGCTAGAGGGGGCTCTAGGCTAAGGAATAGTAGATTTACTATTCCAACACCTTCCCTACTGTACGTAGGCTGGTGTTGGAATAGTAAATTTAACTATTCCTAAGTCCAGCACCCCTACAGCGCAAGTCGTGGTAACGACTTGCGTTGTAAAGGACGCGTTGTAAAGTACCGCAATGTAATATATCGCATGGTAACAACGTACATCCCGTTTGGAGGTGTGCGGCGTGACGTCTAGGGCTCAATCTTAAAGGACCAGAACCCAAGCTTTCAATCAAAACTTTAACGCGGTCCTAACAAAAACCATTGTCTGTTGTGAGGACGTGTGAAGAGTCGCAAAATAACTGTATATATGTCCGTATGGTCCTGATTATAGGGGCATGCGTTTCTTGTCACAGTATGGTTGTAGGAGATTCCCAACCATCAAGTTCCTAATCAAAACATTTTTTGAAGCCCATCTGATGACCAAAAACCCTTGTCTGTGGTGAGTAAGCGTGAAGTGGCTCAACCAGCTCAATAACAGTGTGCATGTATGGTCATTGTTATGTGTTTGTCGAGGCCTTTTGGTCAATAGAGCCAAATTGTATTCCACCATCATGGTGGGAGCACCCAAGAGTTGGAGGTCTAATGTGTGACATCAACCGGTTTTCCAGGTGTTTATAAAAAATAAATAAATATCACAATGTTACCAAGTAAACAATGGTGTATGTAAGGTACTCTCATTCTTACGGGGTGTCCATTAATCAATGGTAAACTAGTGGGGTATTTTACAGTGTGTTAAATCAATGGACCCATGATGTATAAATTCCACCGTAATTCTAGACTAGTTGTATAACAGTTTGTAGATTCTGCTAGCGCCGCATCACTGAGCCCCAAGGTATATTATCGTTTAACCCTGAATGGTGTGTGGATAAACAATAAATCCACCATTGCTCTTTCTCGAAAAGTACATTTTGTGACCCTGTGTTCAACTGGAGTTGCTCTATGATAGTCCACCTGATGTTGTTGAGGGTGTGATTAAGTTGGAGGAAATATTCAGTCATTTTTGTAGTGTTCTTGCGACATCTTATATTACTGCGGTGTTCGCAGATTTGTCGTTTTATTTTTCTTGTGGTCATGCCCACGTAGCTGAGCCCACAGGGGCAGTTGATCAAGTTGACATTGGTCAAATTACAATTTGTGTGTCTACGCTGTAGCCATTGTTTTGCGGGTTCCAAACTCAGGCATTTAGTGGCGGTGGTCAAGTAGCACACGCCGCATCCACCACAGGGGAAATGGCTAGTAACTACGGAGAGTCCCCATGGGTTGAGCCTCCCTCATGCTGTTTCTGGCGCCTGTATGGACTAAAGAGTCCTTATACTTCTTGCCCATTTATAGGAGAATAGAGACGCTTTCTTGGAAAATAACCCGAAAACAGGCTCTGACAGTACCCCACTAACATGTGTAACCATGTACAATTCAGCTTCTAATGCTGGAGCCGCTCAATCAAAAAACATTAGAAAATTCTTGAAAGTAATCAACATGACTGGGAGAAACCTCTATTGTCCTATACATGGGCAAGAAGTATGAAGGACTCTTTAGTCCATACAGGCCCCAGAAACAGCATGAGGGAGGAGGACCAGACTGTGCTCAACGCATGGGGACTCCCCGTAGTTACTAGCCATTTCCCCTGTGGTGGATGCGGCGTGTGCCACTTGACCACCGCCACTAAATGCCTGAGTTTGAAACCAGTAAAACAATGGCTACAGCGTAGACACACAAATTGTAATTCGACCAATGTCATCTACTTTATCAACTGCCCCTGTGGGCTCAGGTACATGGGCATGACCACAAGAAAAATGAAACAACGAATCTGCGAACACCGCAGTAATATAAGATGTCGCAAGAACACTACAAAAATGACTGAACATTTCCTCCAACTTAATCACACCCCCAACGACATCAGGTGGACTATCATAGAGCAACTACAGTTGAACACAGGGTCGCAAAATTTACTTTTCGAGAAAGAGCATCAGTGTATTTATAGTTTATCCACACACCATTCAGGGTTAAACGATAATATACCTTGAGGCTCAGTGATGCGACGCTAGCAGAATCTACAAACTGTAATACAGCTAGCCTAGAATTATGGTGGAATTTATACATCATGGGTCCATTGATTTAACACACTGTAAAATACCCCACTAGTTTACCATTGATTAATGGACACCCAGTAAGAATGAGAGTACCTTACATACACCATTGTTTACATGGTAACATTGTGATATTTATTTATTTTTTGTAAGCACATGGAAAACCGGTTGATGTCACACATTAGACCTCCAACTCTTGGGTGCTCCCACCATGATGGTGGAATATAATTTGGCTCTATTGACCAAAAGACCTTGACAAACACATAACCTTGACCTTACATGCACACTGTTATTGAGTTGGTTTAACTCCTTCATGCTTACTCACAACAGACAAGGGTTTTTGGTCATTAAATGGGCTTCAAAAAATGTTTTGATTAGGAACTTGATGGTTGAGTATCTCCTACAACCATACTGTGACAAGAAACGAATGCCCCTGTAATCAGGACCATGCGGACATATATACTGTTATTATGCGACTCTTCACGCGTCCTCACAACAGACAATGGTTTTTGTCAGGACCGCGTTAAAGTTTTGATTGAAAGCTTGTGCTCTGGCCCTTTAAGATTGAGCCCTAGACATAGCGCCACACACCTCCAAACGTGACTCCCACGTGACTACAGAATCTTACTTCTTCTTCCATGCAGCGCCCAAACGGCAACATTCAGGTCGCGGACGTCTGCAATATAGGTCGCGTGAGGGACACCCCCTGTAAACAAGTAAGAGAGTGTGTGTGTGAATGCGATTGGCTGTAGCGGTACTTTAACTGATGGTGGCATGTTCATTTTACAAAGTTTTCCTTTTTTTTACTTTAAGACGTTACATGGCGAATATACCTACCCCGCAGACCCCATGACGTGAAGCCGTTCTTTTCTTCATGTAAGACTTTTAATCATACCGAGCTTCTTCCATGCGACGATACACACTCTCTTAGGAAGTGTGTAGCGTAAAAACAATCTTCTCCTTTTTAACTGTTTGGGGCTAACACTGTTTGAGTTGATATTCCATGGGTGGCACATAGTGTGACTCCTCCCATCCAATTTCCTGATTACGCTAAAAAAAGCATAATTTGCTTAAAACTAAATTAATTGTTACACAGTAAAGCACTGTAATATACAACCTCTGACATGAACAGACGATGGAGGTTCTTTCACAAGTAGTTACAGTAGATTTAAGCACTGATGAAGCACTATGTGATCCAATTGCAGGGGTCTCAGATGATGACACACCTCGTTGTAATTCTGAAAGGATATAAATGTTTGCAACTGCTGATGCCTTTACATGTTGTCCCTTGTGTTTTACCACATACACATCCTCCCCAGGTCAGGGTACGCCTTAGCGTGCGTATACCGCCGTGGAGTAGTTTTGGTCCTGATGAAAGCTTTACTAAATTAGCAGTCATAGGCAGAAACATGTTTACCACCTTTTCACAGTTAATCTAGGATACAGCTGACTCACTTTACAGACCAGCACGTGTCCGTTCCACTGATTTTAATGATTGCTGGCTTCCCTTCTATTAAAATTAGTTCAGGGTGCAGCTCGCCATCTTTTAATTCCCACACTACTCACCTTCTTTTTTGCACTATCACACAGTCCACAAAAACCAGCTCCGCTATAATTCAGGCGTCGCAGCACACCAGGGAGACATTCTGTTTCCCTGGTGGGAACCTGATGATGAAGCATGTCACCAACTAGGTTGGTGAGTGAGGTTTCTTTTAAAAAATAGAGGCTTTTCCCCATCACACCCAGCGTTTTAAGCATGAAGAAACATATTTCTTTTCTGCATGACAAATGCTTGTGGTGACTATAAAAAATGTTCAACTTCTTTCTTTCTCCTTACACACTGTCCTAATGAGACCGTTATGTTTCAAATTCTTCTTTCAGTTACCCCTGATGAAGGTTTTTCTCCAAAATGCATTGAGTTTTGGAACCCAGAACGCAGAGTGACTCCAAGGGCTAGTTCGCTGGCCTCCTGATCTGAAGTCTCAGGGACATACCAGGCTTCGAACAACCTTGCACCTGCACCCGGAGTCTGCCATCTGTGAGTGTATCCCACCAAGTGGTGCCACCCTAGTCCTGTACCCTTGGAAGTGGGCCTAAGATGCTCTGCCAGCCTCTGTGGATCCAGTGGAATCGACACATCTCCTCTGTTGCACGGCGCAAACCCAAGCAGAATGGGAATATGAATGCTATTCCATTTAGGCTTAAAATGTAAGTAAAAAACTACACTTCTCACATAATTGAAATAAATCTATATAAGATTTCCTTATGTTGCTATTACCGTGGAAGTCCAAGGCTACACCTCCCCCATAGGAACCACTTTTTTGATAATAAGTGTCTGGCCAAGGTTTCTGGGTTACTGGGTTGCCCCCTTTCTCACTAATACTGGACTTTGGATGGGTCAGATCTACTATGCTCACACTAACCAAATAAAATAAACGGTACAGAAAACGTTGAACTTTGGGTGGGTCAAATTTAGTAAGAATCCCTTGCAAACCTCAAACTTTGTTTAAAAAAAACAGTTTCTTCACTTTTCTGTGATGGAAAGTTCTGGAATCTGCGGGGAGCAATAAGCTTCCCACTCACCCAGCATTCTCCCAAGTCTCTCGATAATAATGGTACCTCACTTGTGTCCCCTGGATGTCTAATTTTCAGAAATGTCTGGGTATGGTAGGCTTCCCTAGATGGCCACTGAGCCTGGGACCAAAAACACAGGTGACTCGCTCATGATCGATAATTTTAAAGTCTCCACAGTACGTTTTGGGTCCTTTCCTGTCTCAGGCACAGGGTGTGATAAGTTGGCCTGATATATGATGTCTCCAATTCTGGGGGCACCTTGTATCAGTCCAAACAACCCTTATGGTGTCTGGTTGTAAGTCAACCTTATTAGACAAGCTATCCTAGGGGTAGCATGGACTAAGCAGCCTTAAAGGCTTAACTCAAGAGGTCGTGTTAAGCGAGCTGTTTTACCAATCACAATCCTGTAATATCAAATGAAAGGACACCACACAAGTATATATTATAAAAAAATATGTATTTATTACTAGAATAATCCTCTATACTCTTTATGAGTCTAGAAGCACAAGCGTTTAAACAAAAGCACAGTTAAACATATGAAAGTTGCACAATTATGGATGAGGCCGGGGGGCCACGCAAACCATATATTAAAAAAGTGGTATAAGAGATACCAATCGAACAGTGGTTAGGCCTAGGGCCTAGGGAATCGCTGGGAGCAGTCGGGACTAGCAATGTTGAAGTCAGGAAAAGCCCGCGGGATTCGGGTGCAGCGCTTAAAGCACAAGCATGCCCCAATGCAAAGTCAATGGTGCGTAAAAGTTATAAAGTTATAGTTTAAGGAGACTTCCGCTTTACCTAGCAAGATGAAACTTTAGACACATACACTAGAGGTGTGTACCAGTGTGGTAACACTGGCGTTGATGAGTTACCTCACCCACAGGAAGCAGGTGCAAGGTGCGAAGAAGTGTCGGGTTTTGTCACGCTGGTTGATGGTTCTTGAAGCTGAAGATGCTGCAGGCGTCGTGAAGGAGAAGTGTCCGGTGTGATCCAAGGGTGGATCGGAATTGTAGAGTACCTGAAAGCAGAGGGGACAGAGTCTGGGTCACTCAGCAGTGACCAGGGTGGAACCAGGACGGATCCAGGCAATGTTGGGCGCAATCAGGTGGTTGTTGAGGAGCTTCTCTCCGCTGCCACGTGGACTCTAGGGCATCTGCGATGACCAGGAGTGGATCACGAGCTGTCCCACAAAAGCTCTCGCTGTCGGCGGTGTTGGCTTCAGGATTGGAGCAAACAACACTTGGCAAGAGCAATCCACGCAGGACTGGAAGATTGCTTTTCACTCGGACCAGGAGGGTCAGAGCGGGTGCTTCTTTTCAGAGGAGCGAATGCAAGTCTGAAGCAACCAGAATCACAAGTTAGTTTTTGTAGTCCGTTGAGACAGGGGACACAAGCCAACGGGCAAGTGACCGGGCCAACGCATTGAGCCAAAAGATGCAGACGGGCCCCACACAGCACTCAGTGAGTGTAGAGGGGTGAGCTTTGGTGCAAGAGCGGCTCAGGGCTGGAGCTTCTCAAACCCCGATGTACAGCTTCGAGGGTCACTCGTGGGCTGCACGGTCAGCGCCTCGTGGTCTGTCCAAGATGGCGGGCCCCACGCTTCCAGTCACCTCTACGGGTCTGAGCTCTGCAGGGACTGTGGATCGGGCTATTCGAAGGCTGGCACGCTTGGTCTTGTCGGTCTCTGTTGCTCGAGTTCCGGCGGGAACTGCAACAAAGCAAACGTCGAGGTGCTGGATGGTGCCTGTTTGCAAAGGGTGGTCACTCCTTGACCACAAGGGAGATTCTTAAGTCTTCTACGTCGAGTAGGATGTCGAAGGGTCCAGAGTTTCATTTCATAAGTTTCAGTCAGGATAATCTGAGTGCTTTGGCACTGCTCCCATTCTTATACCAATCTAGGGGGCTGGATTACCTGCTAGGTCCCCTCCTTTGGGTGGGACTCAGGAAGGGGGTGGTTACACCCCTTTCCCTTTGTCCAGGTCGCGCTGGGACTGGGGCTGGTGTGCCCCAGAACCGGTTTGACCGGATTATGCAAGGGGAAGCCTTGTGCTCCCCAGGCAGTGTCTGGTTTCTTTCAAACCTCCCAGCTACAATCCACTATCTCCTGTCTGGGGTGGTGTGACACCTCCCTGTGACAGGAAACCCTTTGTCCAGGCCTCCTTGGCTGAGTTGTGGTCAGCAACAGGAGGTCAGACCCGTGTCTGTGGCAGGAGCATCCATTTTGTGGTGCTGAGGCTCCTTTTAAAATCAACCGCGTTTTAGCAAAGTAACATGTCGTCTCCCTCTAGAGGGGTGGAATGCTACCCCCGTTTCCAGGACTGGCGAGGGGTTAGTATTCCAAATCGTATGACACCTTACACGACATGTTTTGATAAAGCCAAACCAAAGTTAACATATGACCGCGAGGATTATAATGCACTTATTAGTATATGGTATGGCATTATCCCGGAACAGCTTAGGGAATTGGTCCCGAGAGCTGCAGACAGGCTCAGCTCATGCTAGAACACCATCTCACATAAAACCACGCACTCTGCCTCCAGGATTGTTAAGCCCTGCCATAGGAGTGACTTATAGGTATATATGTGTCCAGATAGGTTTAGATATAGGCATACTATATCTAAGCAAGGGGTGATTACACCACCTTGCCCCAGCTGAGTGATCAGCCAGTTGTGTCGATTTTGGATAGCCAGCCAGGGGTGGCAAAAGATATGCTGCAGCCCCTGGTAGGCCTTGGATGCACCAATGCCCTGAGCACCTATAGTGCACTGTACAGGGGCTGATAAGGGGACCCAAGCCAATTTAGTTATGCACCTAGGGTATATGGAATCCTTTTTACAGAGAGAGCAGATAGCCTGGGGCCCTGATTAGCAGGGAGCCAGGCCAACTAAGTCGAAAACCAGCTAAACACAAGGCAAAAAATCTGGGGTAACCATAGTCAGGTATCCACCTTCCTACACAACCCCCCCCCCCCAACGAAAGGAGATAAGGCTATCCTTGACCAGGTAAGCCTATATTGCCTGAGTGGCCATATAAGGAAGTACCTGCACTAGCATGGGTACCCCCTGTCTCATGGTCCACTAAGCAGTCCCTCACCCTTGGGGTATTAGAGGGTCTCCACCATAGGGAATCACTACCTTTGGTGTGTTTGTGCAAAGTAAAAGGCTGGTTTTGATATGGAGTATTGAAGTGAAGCTCCACTAATTTAGGGCTCAGCTTCCCCTGATTATCTTCCACCATGTGTGCCTTTCTTTCTTCAACTGAGTTGCACTGGGCTCTCAGGGTCAACCTCTGGCTACCTAAAGCTGGAGGCTGGGTCCCTTGTTTTGGCTTACTGGAGGGACAGTTCAGGTTTGGGCCCTTTGGGTCCCAGGTTTGGCTGTGCCCAAGAGAATCCATCTGTGGGAGGTCCCTAACTACTTTTAAGGGGGCTCCCTCAGGAGTTTTTAAAGTTTTCACCTTACTAGGGCTACTAGTTTCGGTGCCCCTAACCTGTTGATGGGGGTGCTTTATTTGACAGGGGGCCCTTTGGGGCTCACTGTCCTTCTTGTCCTCTGCAGCCCTGGGCTGACTAAGGCAAGGCAGAGAGGGGCAGGTTACCTGCTCCAGACTGGGTCCCACCTGAGAAGGGTCCACTGCCATCAGCGGCTCTGTCAGGCCAGGCCTAACAACCTCTGGGACAGTTCCTTCATCAGGGGTAAGATCAGTTCCCTGAGGAGGCTGATCCTGTCCTAATGTCTGGTGAGGGGGAGATTTCTCTTCCTCCCCCATGCTCTCTGTTTGTGTGGAGTGATCTATCATTTCATGCTTCACAACACAGATATCAGTTTGAGTTTGGGCTGTGGCCATCACAGCCCCACCTACCTTTTCAGGAGGAGACTCAGTTTGGGTATGGGCTGTTATCATAACAGCTCTGCTATTCTTTTCAGGAAGGGAGTTAGCTAAAGATGGGGATGAGAGTTGTTCAGCTCTACCAACCTTTTCAGGAATGACATCTTGAATTGGGGGTGTAGCCATTACAGCCCCACTAACCTTTCCAGTGACATTTACCATTTTAGAATGGATTTCCTGTTCAACCTCAGCCCAGGCTGAGATTTCCAAATCATTTCCTAGTAGACAGTCTACAGGCAAGTTTGGTGACACTGCCACTCTCTTTGGGCCAGTGACACCTCCCCAGCTGAGACTTACTACTGCCATGGGGTGATTGGTTTGTATTCCATCAATGTTGGTCACCTGGTATGTGGCACTAGGTAAAAGTTGCTTAGAGGGGACTATACAGTCAGCTACCATGGTGATGCTAGCCCCTGTGTCTCTAAAGGCCTCAACTTTCAAACCATTGATGGGGGGCTCCTGTCTGTACTTGCTCAATGTATTTGGGCAATCAGTGAAGTTGGCAAACCCCATGCCATTTTCACAGATAGAAGTGGTTGGGGACCTGGGTAAGCCAGGGTCCACCTGTGCTCCAAAAGTAAATCCACCCAGATTCCTGGGGGTGCTCCCACTTCCTGGGGGATTACTGCTGACAGTAACAGCAGGTGTTGGAGCTGTTTTTGGAGGTATATTTTCTTTATTGCCATTCTTTGGACAACAGCTGTCTGATTTTCAATGGCCAGTCTGTTTACAGACATGGCAGTATGGCTTTTTCTGAACAGTGGAAGTGTCTTGGGACCCACCCCATCCTTGGAGTTTTGGGGCCCTGGGGAAGTCTTTTCTTTATTTTTATCCCCACCCTTATCTTGAGGCTTGGTAGACTCCTTCTGGTCATTGCCCTGATTCTTAGGCCTAATCCTGGTTCTGAACCATTTATCTGCCCTCTTTCCCAATTCTTGGAGAGAGGTCAAATCTGAGTCCACCAGGTGCTGGTGTAAGAGCTGGTTCTGACAATTACTTAGGATCTGCTCCCTCATAATCAAATTATACAATCCTGTAAAGTCATGTACTTTGCTGCCATGTAGCCAACCCTCCAGAGCCTTAGTAGCACAATCTACAAAATCAGTCCAGTCCTGTGTCTGTGTCTTCTGGGTATCTCTGAACCTTAACCTGTACTGTTCAGTGGATAAGCCAAACCCATCTATTAGAGCACTCTTCAGGACTTTGTAGTTTTTAGCATCCTCATGTCTGACAGTGAGGAGCTTATCTCTCCCTTTCTCAGAAAAGGGGTACCATAAGATTGCTGCCCACTGTTCTTCAGGAACCTGCTGTACCATGCAGGCTCTCTCAAAAGCAGTTATCCACTTGTGGATGTCATCCCCTTCCTTGTAGGGGGGGCACAATCTTTGTCAGGTTTCTATTATCATAGGCCCTGTCTTTCTCTCTAGGAATATTGCTGCCACCAGTGGAATCTAATCCACACAACTTTTGTTCTCTTGCTAAAGCAAGTTTAGCTTGAGCCAGGGCTACATCTTCACTCTTTATCTGGAGTTGGACAGCCCTCATTCTGGCCCTATTCTCTTTTCTCTGGGGGGAAGTCATTCCCCTTTGAGATTCCCTTGAGGCACTAGATATATGAGATTCCCTTGAGGGAGATCTCAATCTTCTATTACCTGAGGGGACTAGGTTATAGGGTCTGGGGAGGTGCTGGCCCTCTCCATCCCTAGGCAGGTCCAAGTTGGCTCGGCTAAGCCTCCCCACTGGGACCTGGATATCCCCTTGATCATGATCTGACACATTACCATCTGATTCTGGGTCCACCTCACTCTCTGGGGTGTTCCCATTCTCTGGGGGATTTCCTCCATCTCCTGCATCTAAGGGAACTGCACTCGCCTTAGCTAAGTCATCCTTGTCCAGGATGGCTATCAGGGAAGAAATGGTGGGGTTGTGACCCCTTTTTAGCCCTCTTGCAATGCATAAGGCACTCAAGTCTTTATGGCTAAGTTTGTCATAGCTGGAGGGTGCCTTGGTAAGGTCAACCACCACAGGTAGAGAGCTGGAAGCTTCACCTGTGCCAGACATGACTGCTAGTGAGGTGCACGTGGTGCACTTACCTAATTTCTAATTTCTAATTTAAAACATTTCTATAGCGCAGCGTACACCGTGCAGTTTCTTGGCGCTAGTGGGAGGATCGGCAACTGAGGAAGAGGACAAGAGAAAAAGGTATGAAGAATTAAACGGGGAAGGCCTGATTGAATAGGAAAGTTTTTAAATCCTTGCGAAAGGAGAGATAATGGGTGGCAGAACGAAGGTGGTCAGGAAGGGAGTTCCAAAAAGTTGGAGCCAGGGTGGAGAAGTTGGTCCCACCCCACTTTTTGCGTGTGAAGCGTGGGATCTGGAGGAGAGACTTAGAGGAAGACCGGAGCTCTCTAGCTGGAACATAATCTTTTATTAGTGAAGAAATAAAGGCAGGGGCAGTGCCCTGGCGGGCCTGGAAGACCATACAGCCGGTCTTGAAAAGAGATCGTTCCTTTACGGGAAGCCAGTGGAGCTCCCTGAGAAGGGGAGTGGAATGGTGATAGCGTGGGAGGCCATAGGCCACTAAGTGTTTTCTTACACTTACCTACACTAAGTGTTTTCCTACTGTACCTTGCTAGTGAGCTGTAGGCAGGGTGTGCTAATACCTTTAATCTACATCTACTAAGTTCAGTAGAACTTAAATATGCTAAGCTTTTGTTCATATGTACCTAAGGTACTTGATGTGATCTTTCAATTTGATAAAAAGATTGCAATGGTAAAATAACAGCAAGCTCTAATCCGGACCGCTGCACACCAATGTGAGAAGTTGGCCTGATATATGATGTCTCCAATTCTGGGGGCACCTTGTATCAGTCTAAACAACCCTTATGGTGTCTGGTTGTAAGTCAACCTTATTAGACAAGCTATCCTAGGGGTAGCATGGACTAAGCAGCCTTAAAGGCTTAACTCAAGAGGTTGTGTTAAGCGAGCTGTTTTATCAATCACAATCCTGTAATATCAAATGAAAGGACACCACAAAAGTATATATTATAAAAATATATGTATTTATTACTAGAATAATCCTCTATACTCTTTATGAGTCTAGAAGCACAAGCGTTTAAACAAAAGCACAGTTAAACATATGAAAGTTGCACAATTATGGATGAGGCCGGGGGCCACGCAAACCATATATTAAAAAAGTGGTATAAGAGATACCAAATGAACAGTGTATAGGCCTAGGGCCTAGGGAATCGCTGGGAGCAGTCGGGACTAGCTATGCTGAAGTCGGGAAAAGCCTGTGGGATTCGGGTGCAGCGCTTAGAGCACAAGCATGCACCAATCCAAAGTCAATGGTGCGTAAAAGTTATAAAGTTATAGTTTAAGGAGACTTCCGCTTCACCTAGCAAGATGAAACTTTAGACACATACACTAGAGGTGTGTACCAGTGTGGGAACACCGGCGTTGATGAGTTACCTCACCCACAGGAGGCGGGTGCACAGGTGCGAAGTCGTGTCGGGTTTTGTCACGCTGGTTGATGGTGCTTGAAGCTGAAGATGCTGCAGGCGTCGTGAAGGAGAAGTGTCCGGTGTGATCCAAGGGTGGATCGGAGTTGTAGAGTACCTGAAAGCAGAGGGGACAGAGTCTGGGTCACTCAGCAGTGACCAGGGTGGAACCAGGACGGAACCAGGCAATGTCGGGCGCAATCAGGTGGTTGTCGAGGAACTTCTCTCCGCTGCCACGTGGACTCTAGGGCATCTGCGACGTCCAGTAGTGAATCACGAGCTGTCCCACAAATGTTCTCGCTGTCGGCGGTGTCGGCTTCAGGATTGGAGCAAACAACACTTGGCAAGAGCAATCCACGCAGGACTAGAAGATTGCTTCTCACTCGGACCTGGAGGGTCAGAGCGGGTTTTCCTTTTCAGAGGAGCGAGTGCAAATCTGGAGCAACCAGAATCACAAGTTAGTTTTTGTAGTTCGTCGGCACAGGGGCCACAAGCCAATGGGCAAGTGACTGGGCCAACGCGTTGAGCCAAAAGATGCAGAAGGGCCCCACGCAGCACTTGGTGAGTGTAGAGGGGGGAACTTCGTTGCAATGACGTAAATAATTAATTTACTCTCTTAATTTCTATGCAGATAAGTACTTAATCAATAATAACTCAATCAGAAGGAAAGAAAACAGAGTCCGTGGTGTTAGAGTTTCTAAGGGTTTTATTCCTCATAAAGGAATCAGGATATCGTGTTCTGACCACCACACAGGGTGTCAGAAGGGATAGATGAGCGCGCTCTCGTTTATTAACAATACATAGCTTATATACTTGATTTACATCATAATGTTCAATGTAAGAGGCGTAACAGCTGAGAGAAGACAAGATAACAGTATACACGTGGTATTAGTACATCATCAAGAGGCGTAAACTAGGCGTAAACTAGAGGTGTGTGCTAGAAACGTCACTGATAGGTGACGCAAGTGGGTGGCACCAAGGGGTGGTGCTAACAGAATGTTGCAATGTCAGCAGAAATCGGAAGCTTGGATGCGCGCGCAGCTGCATGACGTGTAACTGGAGGGGTGCAGGGGACTTGACATTTACACTGACGGAAAGAGACAGAAGTCTGGCATGTCAGATCAACTTGTGCTTCTATCATATCTGATATCCGATGTTTAGGAACTAAGCTATCTGGGCAGAAAGGTCTCTAGAGCAGAAGCTATTCTATACTTGCTGTGAGTGCGTGTATAAGCGCCTGAGTGTCTGTATGAGAAGCGTGGGGGCATGGGGCCTTCCATGGAAGCATGGCAACAGAGGCTATGAATTACTTGCATAGAGACAGGTCGGCCCTTTAGCCCTGTAGCTGAGGAAGGATGTTTACTGAAGCTAGCAGGCTGGAATGTATCTTCGGGGAGGAAAACAGATAACTCGAAGGTTATAGTCAATCTTGGCAGGCAGCAGGCTGAGCTGAGCACGGAGGGCCGCGCTAGAAGTAAGTCAGAGTTCACGGGTACGGGGGCTACTTGGGCAGGGGCCCTCGCAGTCAGAAGCCAGAAAAGAGGCTCGGTGGCAGAGATTCAGGGCCTACTTTCAGCCAGGCTGAAAAACGTAGGAGTGCACTTCAAAAAGACGTTGGCATAGCATACTTAGGAACGGACCATCTAACCCATTCATGGTGGGTCTGAAAGAGGACAAGTTAACGTTAGACGCAAATGTATTTGCGTCTTCATAGCTGGTACAGGAGGGAAGTTACATGCACTTTAACTCGTACATGGAGTCGGTGGGGTACTCGCTAGGGAACACAACATGGCCAAAATTTAATTTTCCTCATTCCCTCCTTGTTCCCTACGGACCCTTCATGATATATCGATCCTCATAAATCGATCGGTTTGTTCTTGTAACATTATATGTTCGTCTTTCTTTCTTTGACTGTTTGAGAGGCAACTGGAATGCTCAATGCAGGATGTGGCACACAGTCCACATATCGCTGGCCCACACTGCAGGCACAGGCAGCAGCTGAATACTATGACAAGGCAAATGCCTAGGAAGGATAAGATCTTCCATCCCCAAGCTGTTAACGTAGTCCAGAACCAACCGGACCAAGTCCAGGTGCCTGGATTCTGATGTATCTGATTTGCAATTTTATGCAGACGGGTAATAGCTTGATAGACAGATGGTGCATTTTGTGGAATGAAAACACAGCAACTTGACCCGATGACCTTACAGGCTCCACCTCTGTCTGCCAAGATGACGTCAATCACAAGACGATTTTGAAGGACAACAGTCCGTATAGCAGACTGCTCCTCTGTTAAGTTACCTAGAGCGGAGGCAGTTTCATTCACTACTGCTTCAAGAATTCTTGTTAATCTGCGTATCAATTTACTGTTTTGGACAGGTCCTAGGAAGAAAAAGAATCCTTTATTAAAATCAGTGTACTGTTCCCATGCCGTTTCTGTGTAGTCGACAAGGGGAATATCTCTTTTGGGTCTATTCGGTGCTAGATTCGTATTTCTATGGTAATCCGGGGGAGCTAGAAAGACAGGTGGCAGAAGGAATACAATGTAACAGGTACCATCCCAATCTGGAGGCAAACGTATGTATGCGGTATGACCACAAACAAAGTAGGAATGACTGGTAGCTTTAAAGGACGATTTACCATGGTCACTGAACTCGACCACAGTAGTGCATTTGCTATGACCTACGTGTGCTGAACCTTTCTTGCTAACACATAATTCACCTGTGACTGGTAATACTAACATATGGGGCAGAACTGGAGCAGCTTCAGATTCAACAGTAAGGATCATAAGGCTAATTGTATAATTACCTAATCCATATACTTCATTTTCTAGATCAGTTCCTATTCGAGTGGGAAGTCCCTCGTTATCAGGATAACAGACGTTGAGAAGGACTAAGTTCAAGTTTCCCCAAACCCAGCCCCCATCAAAAACAGCAATATCGGGATCTAAGGAATTAATTATTTTAAACCAGGCTCCACAGGAGCCATTGTGAGTGAATGGGTACGGAAAAAGAGGCAGAGCTCCCTTGTAATTCTGGTAGGGAGGGAGTCGACCACATATCCAACAGTCTGTAGCATTATTTGTCTGATGGGAGTGGTGTAACATACTAATGAATGTATTGTTGCGCAGCGCAAGTCTGTAAGAGAGTTCATGTGCAGGAAGTTCACTAAAAGTGTGTTCAGCAGAGACATTGTAAACAGATTGTTCCCGCCTGAAAATAGGCCAATATATAGGTAGCAGAATGCTGGCAATAATAATTAAAATACTTAGAAAAAACATTATTAACAACGTCACTATACAGTGACTACGCAGTGATTTACAGTATGTACGTTTCTTTGCTTCTCTCTCTCTCTCTCTATCTCGATCTAGGGGATACATGTCAGAAACTATTTAACCGATTCACCTAGGGGAGGACTTAAACAATTAAACTGTCTGACTTGCTAGATCGGAGCTTCATACGGTAAAGTTCTTGGGGAGTCTTTTCTCGTTTAGAGACGGTAACGTCTTGTGCTTCAACACAGTCTTTGGTGGGGGTGGACGAGTCAGAGTCCTGTTTCAGTCCGTTTTTTAGTTCATTGCAAAGTTTGATGTGACTCGTATGGACCCACCCCTTTCTCCCCTCGATTTTCACAGCGGTCCTGGTGGTAAGCAGAACGGTCTTCGGGGATTTCCAACGGGGCTCCAGCGGACTTTTCCGGTCGAAATTCCGGACGAGTACCAGGTCCCCTGGACGGACCTCATGCGCCTTTACATCGGTATTGTCAGGGAAGGCTGCGGCAACCTGTGAACGACATGATTGGAGTGCAGACATCAAGGAGGCAAGGTAATCTGTCAACATGTTACAATCAACATCAGTGATCTTTTTCGGAATGGGCGTCCCCCACATATTCGGTGGTCTACCAAAAACCACTTCGTACGGAGATAGCCCTGATCTTGAGTGGGCGACCATTCTCATATAGAATAGTGCCACGGGCAGGGCGACTATCCAGTCGACTCCTTTTTCCTGACAGATCTTGGCAAGACGGATTTTTAGTGTCTGATTATGCCTTTCTACAAGGCCAGCTGCTTCGGGATGTCGGACACAGTGGAACCTCCACTGATATCCTAGCAAGAGGGAAACTTGTTTCATCAACTCGGACGAGAACGGCTGTCCGTTATCTGAATACACGACACGAGGCAAACCGTACCGTGGGAAGAATTCACGAACCAACTGTCTGGCAGTGGTCGGAGCAGTGTAGTCTGGGACTGGGTATGCTTCGGTCCAGCGGGACAGAGCACAAACAATTACAAGGACATACTTAAATCCTCTACAGCTATTCATCTGGATATAATCCATCTGGAGGACTTCAAAAGGGTGATCGGGAGGATGGAATCCACCTTGCTCAACAGGGACGCTTTTACCTGGATTGAACTGACAACAGATCATGCAAGTACGCACTTTCTGTTTTGCTGCTGCTCGTAAGTGTTTGTTGTACCAGAGATTCTGTAAACTGTCTAACATGGCTTTCTCTCCAAGATGGGCAGGACTATGTGCTGTATTTATCATGACTTGAACCATCGAGTCAGGGAGAAACCATTTAGATTTTTCCTTCGTTATCCAACCTTGATCTGTCTGGATCCCTCCTAGTTCAGTCCATTTCTTTATTTCATCTGGAGTAGCATGTGTCTGGATGTCAATTACGTCTAGGGCGGGATCTCTAACTGCCATACACTGGGTCGGTACTATTGTCTTTGTCACATCAGTAGTCTGGGTGTGAGTCAATGCTGTATGTTTTGCTGTCTGGTCTGCCAGGTCGTTACCCTGGGAAACAGAATCTGTGACTTTAGTATGTGCCTTACACTTCATGACTGATATGCCCGAGGGCAAATGTATTCCTTCTAACAGTGCTTGAATGAGGGGGCCATGTTGTATCTTGGCCCCATGAGAGGTCAGAAAACCTCGTTCTTGCCAGAGGACTCCGAAGTCGTGTACAACTCCGAAGGCATAGCGGGAATCTGTGTATATGTTAACATTTCTGTCCTTGGCTAGAATACAAGCTCGGGTCAGAGCGATGAGCTCTGCTGCTTGAGCAGACAGTGTGTCAATACGATGTGTTTCTTTAACTTCAGTTTCAGTGGTCACGGCATACGCGGCCACTAATTCTCCTGTACTTGTTCTCATGCATGAACCGTCCACATAAAGTGTCAGGTCTGGATTTGTCAATGGGACATCTGTTAAGTCTCGTCTAGGCTTAGTTACTGCATTAATGATTTCTATACAATCATGTGGAGCTGGATCTGTCATAACTGTAGGTAACAGTGTTGCTGGGTTCAGGATGCTGCAACGCCTGATTTCTATGTGTGGCTGGAATAGTGTTAATTCATAACCTGTCAGTCGTGCTATAGTCAAGTGTTGAGTCTGGGTTCTGTTTAACAAAACCTCTACAGAATGTGGAACTTGTACTGTTAACTGATGACCTAAAACGATTGAATCACTCTGTCTGATTGCTAACGCTGTTGCTGCTACTGACTTTAAGCACGCAGGGAGTGCTTGAGCTACTGAATCCAATGTACTAGAAAAATAAGCACAAGGCTTATGTGAACCTGCTTGATCTTGAGTGAGGACAGACAACGCTGTGCCATCACGTTCTGTAACAAAAAGTGTAAACGGTTTGCTGTAACATGGTGTTGCTAAAACTGGTGCTTGGCATAAGGCTTTCTTTAAGTCTTCAAAAGCTTGTGTATGTTCCTGAGTCCAAGGGAGGGCAGTCGAAGTCGCTGCCTCCTGCGTTGTTAATTGAATGAGTGGCTTAGCTAGAAATGCATACTGGGGAATCCATTGTCTGCAGTACGAGGTGAGGCCTATGAAGGCCCGCACTTCCTTTTGTGTCTTGGGTTGTGGCATATTTGCAATTAACTGAATGCGATCGGGAGTGAGCTGTCTCCCCACTTTGGACAGCAAGTGACCCAAGTACACAACTTGCTGAACACAGAATTGTAGCTTCGAAGGAGACACCTTGTGTCCCTTGTCGGCCAAAAAATGTAAAACTGTTAGTGATGCTTGTTCACATTCGGGCTCACTTCGTGCGGTGATCAGCAGATCATCGACGTATTGTAGTAAAGCGGTGTTGACTGGCATTTGAATACAATCTAGTTGTCTCTTCAGTGCTTGACTATAGATGCTGGGGCTTTCTGTGAATCCTTGAGGTGCGCGCGAAAATTTGAAACTGCGTCCATTTAAACAGAATCCGAAGAGATATTGGCTCTCTGGATCAATAGGCACGCTGAAGAAGGCGTTCTTGAGATCAATTACAGTAAAGAACGTTGCTTCTGAATCAATAGCAGTCAATAGAGATGATATATCGGGGACCACAGGATACTGTGGGATAATGCATTTATTCAATTCTCGAAGATCAATCACCAGCCGATATACTGGCGGGGCATTGGGATCAGTACGTTTAAGAATCGGAATGATTGGTGAATTACAGATATTGGAGTCGGTCTCGACGACCACTCCTTGGGCAATGAGCTCTTCAATGATTTTCAGTAAAACCACTACAGCATCGGGTGGTAACTTGTATTGTCTGATTCTGGGTAATACAACACCTGCCTTGAGTGTAACGCGGTATGGTGTAATGTGCATACATCCTACATCAGTTGGGCCTTTTGCCCATAAGTAATCAGGTACATTTTTCAATCTGACGTCAAACTCACGAAGAACGTAATGACCCTTGAAATCCCGCAGAAAGAGTCTGACTCCCTCCGGGGAACAGCAAATTATGGCTCCTAGAGCCTTCAATGTTTTAATTCCTAACAAATTTTCCGGACATGATTTTGTGAGTAACAGGTCTGTAACGCGTGATAATGGACCCACAGCCAGGGGAACTGGTTCTGATACTTCATTTACGATAGGCTGTCCTGAAAAACCAAGGGAAACATTTTGTGAGCCTGAGAGGGGTGCCCCTGGAACTTCGTCACGACTTATTGTAGTGCGACTTGCCCCTGTGTCAATTAAAAACTTTCTGTCTTTCCCCAATACTTGACTGTGTACATAAGGACCTTCTTGATCTACAGGAATCTCAATAAGAGGCAAGCCACCTTCCCTCTCTAGGCTGTTTCATGTATATCGGGAGTATTCGGGGTAAGCAGACTGGGCATACTGGTACATCTGTTGTGAGACTTGCTGAGTTGCAGCAATGGGCTGTGGCTGTGGTACTGCTACGGTCTGTGCTGTCTGTGCGGATGCATGCATAGGCTGTGTATTCTGTGTAGACTGATGCTGGTTATGGTCTTGTCTAGGCGGATGCGGTCTTTCTTTAGTTTTACCCGTCGCTATGTTATGTTTCAGAACTGGACATTCGTGTACGTAGTGACCTGGCTGCTTGCAATAATTGCATGTCCCTTTAACAGGAGCTGCAGTGTGACTTGTCTGGGTCGTACCTTTTCTGTGACTGTCGGATGGGACCGTCTGAGCTACTAACATTTTCATTTTCGTGTCTTTCATACGTTTCTGTTCCTGATCTTGTTCTTCCCTAATTCTATTCTGGTGATATTGTAACATTTGTAACATCTGGGATGGCGTATTTGCTTGCCATGTACTCTCGACTTTATACACTCTATTTTTAACTAACGGTAGGGAATTCTCGACTAACTTTGATACAAAAAGATGTGGGTACGACTCGCTACTTGGCTGGAGGCCACTATTGATAATAAAACATTTCTCGAATCTTGAATAGAAGTCGCTAGTATCTTCATCTTGTTTCTGTTTACAGGACGAGATTGCGTCCCAATCCTCTTTTCTAGTTGTCAACAATCTGGGCAAGACCTGTACTATCAAACCTGGTAATGCTTTAGTTTTGTCCCCAAGGCCTAACCCTGGAACCCGTTTTTTCTCTTCTTCTTCTATTTCTGCCCAGGCAATCTTTGTGTCTCCCACCTCCCATTCCTTTTCCTTCAGTTTCTCGAATATACCCGTGGGCAGTAATACTTTCAACATTTTCATGATATCATCATACGTGTAGTCTCCCATCAGTAACATATCTTTGAGCTCTCTATGAAAACCTGCAGGGTCTTTATCATGGCACGGGACTAATTTCTTCATTTCTAACAGTTCTAATTTAGTCAGAGGCGTGTGTACATACACGCGTTTCAAAACCTTATCCTCACCCATTACAGGGTGTACTTCTCGTAAGGGGTTCTGACTTTCAATACCACCCCCGCACTGCATATGGTACATTTTCCTCTCTGGAAGTGGGGCGGGAACATATTCAGAGCTTACAAAGGTATCATATCTGCGTCGTTGTTCTAGAATTATTTGAATTAATTTGGTACTTAAGCCTCTCCATCTATCCATCAGTAGTGCTTCTAGTGTCTCGTGTAAGGGACCTGGATCGGAATAATGTTTTCTGTATTTAATGAGAAGGTGCTGAATCATGTATACACCTGCTAATTTCTGTTCGTCGGGGGAGAGGTTCAGAAATGTCTGTGCTACGGTATCATCATTATATATGTCTGCATTTTCGGCCCATGATACAGCTGATCGGGCTAGTTCTTGTTCATCCATAGAATTGAGTACATGGTACCCAACTCGATCTCGAAGCCGTTTATCAGTTTCCTGGAACTGATGCTCAGTAGAATTCGGATTTGTTAAGGCAGAGAAGAAAACTCTCTTGCTCTCCGGACGGACACCTTTCCTAAGGTAGTTTCCCCTACCTACATATGCTATAATGTCTGTAGACTTTCCTGATGTCTCATCTTCATTTTCTTCCTCGGAGGAAGTTTTATCAGTTTCTTCCTGGTGTGCAGTTAATACTGCCTTTCTAATTTTCTGGGACATAGCGGCTATGCAAGTCCCCTTGTCATGTTTTGCTTCTGCTATATTTTGGCCCCACTTGTTCAATACGTCTAATTCACTCTGATCTGTTCCAGGCCTGTCTCGTTCTCTTATTACACAATTAATGAAGAATCGTAATATCTGTTTTTGAATGTCAACTTTCTGTTTATACATGGCAGCTTGGACACTGTCGGGATCTTTCCCTGTCTGTATGAATTTGTATAGTCTGTCGAGGGCTTCCTGCATTCCCACACAGCATAACAAGCTGTCGGTGGCAGATCTTAAGCGCAGTGATGCTAATACCATTAGATCGTCTGTTCCGGGTACTGGATCATATCTGCAGAATGACATCCTATCTTTCAATGCCTCAAGCCGGGATGAGTAGTGGGGAGACTGGAAAGGATTCTGTGTGTCTTTTAAATGCAATCTGTGTGTCGGTGGCGGGGTCTGTAGACCCGCTGTCGCACCTCCTGAGGCGGATGCTTGGGCATTTTCTCTCCGCGGAGTCTGTATCTGAACGTGAACTTGTCGTTTAGGTGGATCAGGCAAACGTTGTTTTGGTAGGTCAGTTTTGAGTAGGGGAAGTGGCGGGGCTGGCGGAACAGGAGAAGTCTGTTGCGGTACCGGCGGAACGTGACCTGGGGGTGGAGTACCACCCCCGTCCCTGTCTGCAGGCAGGGCGCGAACAGGCAGATTGGTGTAAGCTGGTGCTACATCATCTAGATAGGAATTTAGGAATATGTCTTTAGTAGTCTTGTGCATTACTTTGGTTGGAACCAATGGTGACGGCAAATTTTTCGGTATTTCTGAAATGGCGTCAGGGGTACCTTCGGCCAAAAGATACATGTTGTTCACTTGGCTATTTTGGGTACGATCTATTTGTTCTAATTTTACTCGAATTCCCTCAGTAACTAATTCGTTTTCTTGGGCCTTTTCTGATTCTTGAAGTCTGTCTTCTCTACGGAGTGCTCTTTCAGCACGCTTACGTGATTCCTTACGCCAAAATTCTATGGCGTCTTTCTGAGATTGTCTAGCTTTCTTTTTCCGTAATATTTCTTCTACCTTTATGATGCACTCGGCATCCCATGTTCCGTTAACTGGCCATCGGTATCTTTCCTCTAGGTGCTTGGTGTAATCGGTCCATAACTCTAGATACAGGATGGCGTCTATGCCATGTTTATTGTACATAAAATTACCTGGAGTGTCCCTAGGGGGGATTGGAATCTCTTCCTCTAACATCCCTTTCCTAGTCCCTATCTGCTTTAACTTGTTGAAAAACGGCATTGTGCCTACTTGATACTGGAATGCTTGATCCTTGATACTCAATGTCGACTGTAACTATTTATACAAGAAAACACAATAATGCACAAAAACAATCACATTCATACCACAACATTAACCACATGAAAACATAAAGACATAGCTAACTACCCCCTATACTGAATGTACCGCTCAACGATACGGATACACTGCTGTAACAGTGCAGAAATTCGGAATACTTTATATACTGCTAAACAGTACAGATACACTGCCTAAAAACAGTGCAGACCGGACTTGCGTACCCAAACCCGTCTAGATACGACCCAGCAATGGTACTCACCGGGAAGCACGGAAAACAGAAGGCCTCGGAAAACTCGACTGGACTCGACTCGGAACTTCGGAAAACTTCGGAAAACTTCGGAAAACTTCGGAAAACTGGTGGGCCTCTTCACACCTCGGACCTTGCTTCTTTCGGCTGGGCTCTGGTCGGGATCCTCCGCACTCCTCACCGCCTCGTCTGGGCACTGATTGCAGTCTTCGTCACCTCCGTGTGTCAGAGGGGGATGCAGGAAATCCTGCCAGTACACGTGTAGTCCGTCTAACTGATGGCAGGGGACACGGATTGCAACGCACCTTCCGGCGCGTGAGGTGGGGGAGGGGTCCCTATTCGGGCGCCAAAATGACGTAAATAATTAATTTACTCTCTTAATTTCTATGCAGATAAGTACTTAATCAATAATAACTCAATCAGAAGGAAAGAAAACAGAGTCCGTGGTGTTAGAGTTTCTAAGGGTTTTATTCCTCATAAAGGAATCAGGATATCGTGTTCTGACCACCACACAGGGTGTCAGAAGGGATAGATGAGCGCGCTCTCGTTTATTAACAATACATAGCTTATATACTTGATTTACATCATAATGTTCAATGTAAGAGGCGTAACAGCTGAGAGAAGACAAGATAACAGTATACACGTGGTATTAGTACATCATCAAGAGGCGTAAACTAGGCGTAAACTAGAGGTGTGTGCTAGAAACGTCACTGATAGGTGACGCAAGTGGGTGGCACCAAGGGGTGGTGCTAACAGAATGTTGCAATGTCAGCAGAAATCGGAAGCTTGGATGCGCGCGCAGCTGCATGACGTGTAACTGGAGGGGTGCAGGGGACTTGACATTTACACTGACGGAAAGAGACAGAAGTCTGGCATGTCAGATCAACTTGTGCTTCTATCATATCTGATATCCGATGTTTAGGAACTAAGCTATCTGGGCAGAAAGGTCTCTAGAGCAGAAGCTATTCTATACTTGCTGTGAGTGCGTGTATAAGCGCCTGAGTGTCTGTATGAGAAGCGTGGGGGCATGGGGCCTTCCATGGAAGCATGGCAACAGAGGCTATGAATTACTTGCATAGAGACAGGTCGGCCCTTTAGCCCTGTAGCTGAGGAAGGATGTTTACTGAAGCTAGCAGGCTGGAATGTATCTTCGGGGAGGAAAACAGATAACTCGAAGGTTATAGTCAATCTTGGCAGGCAGCAGGCTGAGCTGAGCACGGAGGGCCGCGCTAGAAGTAAGTCAGAGTTCACGGGTACGGGGGCTACTTGGGCAGGGGCCCTCGCAGTCAGAAGCCAGAAAAGAGGCTCGGTGGCAGAGATTCAGGGCCTACTTTCAGCCAGGCTGAAAAACGTAGGAGTGCACTTCAAAAAGACGTTGGCATAGCATACTTAGGAACGGACCATCTAACCCATTCATGGTGGGTCTGAAAGAGGACAAGTTAACGTTAGACGCAAATGTATTTGCGTCTTCATAGCTGGTACAGGAGGGAAGTTACATGCACTTTAACTCGTACATGGAGTCGGTGGGGTACTCGCTAGGGAACACAACATGGCCAAAATTTAATTTTCCTCAGCAAGAGCGGCTCAGGGCTAGGGCTTCTCAAACCCCGATGTACAGCTTCAAGGGTCACTCGTGGGCTGCACTGTCAGCGTCTTGTGGTCTTTCCAAGATGGCGGGCTCCACGCTTCCGGTCGCCTCCACGGGTCTCAGCTCTGCAGGGACTGTGGATCGAGCTGTTAGAAGGCAGGCACGCTTGGTCTTGTCGATCTCTGTTGCTCGAGTTCCGGCGGGAACTGCAACAAAGCAAATGCCGAGGTGCTGGATGGTGCCTGTTTGCACAGGGTGGACACTCCTTGACCACAAGGGAGATTCTTCAGTCTTCTACGTCGAGTAGGATGTCGAAGGGTCCAGAGTTTTGTTTCATAAGTTTCAGTCAGAATAATCTGAGTGCTTTGGCACTGCTCCCATTCTTATACCAATCTAGGGGGCTGGATTACCTGCTAGGTCCCCTCCGAAGGGTGGGACCCAGGAAGGGGGTGGTTACACCCCTTTCCCTTTGTCCAGGTCGCGCTGGGACTGGGGCTGGTGTGCCCCAGAACCGGTTTGACCGGATATGCAAGGGGAAGCCGTGTGCTCCCCAGGCAGTGTCTGGTTTCTTTCAAACCTCCCTACTACAATCCACTATCTCCTGTCTGGGGTGGTGTGACACCTCCCTGTGACAGGAAACCCTTTGTCCAGGCCTCCTTGGCTGAGTTTCGGTCAGCAACAGGAGGTCAGACCCGTGTCTGTGGCAGAAGAATCCATTTTGTGGTGCTGAGGCTCCTTTTAAAATCAACCGCCTTTTAGCAAAGTAACATGTCGTCTCCCTCTAGAGGGGTGGAATGCTATCCCCGTCGACAGGACTGTTGAGGGGATAGTATTCCAAATCGTATGACACCTTACACGACATGTTTCGATAAAGCAAACCAAAGTTAACATATAACCGCGAGGATTATAATGATATGGTATGGCATTATCCCGGAACAGCTTAGGGAATTGGTCCCGACAGCTGCAGACAGGCTCAGCTCATGCTAGAGCACCATCTCACATAAAACCAAGTTCTCTGCCTCCAGGATTGTTAAGGCCTGCCATAGGAGTGACTTATAGGTATATATGTGTCCAGATAGGTTTAGATATAGGCATACTGTAACTAAGCAATGGGTGATTACACCACCTGCCCCAGCTGAGTGATCAGCCAGTTGTGTCAATTTTGGATAGCCAGCCAGGGGTGGCAAAAGATATGCTGCAGCCCCTGGTAGGCCTTGGATGCACCTATGCCCTGGGCACCTACAGTGCACTGTACAGGGGCTGATAAGGTGACCCAAGCCAATTTAGTTATGCACCTAGGGTACATGGAATCCATTTTACAGAGAGAGCAGATAGTCTGGGGCCCTGATTAGCAGGGAGCCACGCCAACTAAGTCGAAAACCAGCTAAACACAAGGCAAAAAATCTGGGGTAACCACAGTCAGGTATCCACCTTCCTACACAGGGCCTACCCACAAAAGTGAGATACCATTTTAACGGGATATGTGGGGAATACTGGGTGGTAGAAAATGTGTGGCGGCCTGGTGATCCCACAACTTTTCCACGCAGAAAAGTGAGGAAACTTGACTTTTTGTGATAGATAATTTTGAAGTCTCCACAATATGTTTTGAGGCGTTTCTTGTCGCAGGCACTAGGCCTACCCACACATGTGAGGTACCATTTTTAATGGCAGACTTGGGGAAATGCTGGGTGGGTGGAAATTTGTGGCTCCCCATAGATTCCAGAACTTTCCATCACAGAAAAGTCAGCAAAATGTGATTTGTTTTTACCAAGTTTGAGGTTTGCAAGGGATGCTGGATAACAGAACCTGGTGAGAGCCACACACGTCACCCCATTCTGGATTCCCCTATGTACAAGTTTGCTAGATTTCCCTAGGTGCCAGCAGAGCTAGGGTCCAAAATCCACAGCTAGGCGCATTGCGACTAAAGAGTCAGTTTTCATTTGATAAATTTGATTGGCCCATGTTGCATTTTGTGCATTTGTCTGTTGCAGGCACTAGGCCTACCCACACAAGTGAGGTACCATTTTTGTCAGGAGACTTGAGAGAATTCTGAGTGGGTGGAAGATTGTTGCTTTCCCACAGATTCCAGAACTTTCCAACACAGAAATGTGAGGAAAATTTGATTTTTTTTTAACAGTTTGCAAAGGATTCCGGGTAACAGAACCTGGTGAGAGCTACGCAAGTCACCCCATCTTGGATTCCCCTGGATGTTTAGTATTAACAAATGTACAGGTATTCTAGGTTTTCCTAGGTGCCAGCTCAGCGAGGGTCCAAAATCCACAGCTAGTAACATTGCGAAAAAAGAGTTTGTTTTCACCGCAAAAATATGATGGGTCCACTTTGTGTTTTCGTCCGTTTCCTGTCGCAAGCACTAGGTCTACCCACACAAGTGAGGTACCATTTTTATCAGGAGACTTGGTAGAACACAGAAAAGTAGAACAAGTATTATTACCGATTGACTTTCTATGCATTTCTGCCTTCCTAATGAAAGACAATGTGTTGAATATAAGTCAATTTCATAAATGTCCTATAATTCACATGCTAGTACGGGTACCCACAATTTCGGGGATGTGCAAATAACCACTGATTCTAAACTCTATATTTTGTTCCCATTTAGAAAATACACAGGTTTGCCTAATACCTATTTTTCACTATTTATATTTTACCAGAAGATTTGCTATATTCCCGGTACACAATGAAAAACCATTGCTAGGTGCAGCTCAGTTATTTGCTCTTGGTAACTCGGGTTCTCGTTGAACCTACAAGTCCTACGTATCCTTGCAACCAGAAGGGTCCAGCAGATGGAATGGTATATTGCTTTAAAAAACCTGCCATACTTACAAGAAGTTACAGGTGAAAATGTTGGCACAATCACCTGTTTTTTCAACTCAATTTCAATATTTTTTTATTTCAACTGTTAGTTTCCCTGGGAAAACCTTGAAGGATGGTGATTTTAGCACCATAAACCCTTTGTCGATACTATTTGCAGGGAAAAAATCTGATGCGTTCTTCTGCAGCACTTTTTCCCATTTTCCCCCCAAAAACCAAAATGTAGCTGTATTTTTTCTAATTTTTCGGTCCCCTCCATGGGAATCCACACACTTTGGGTACCTTTCGAATCCTCATGATGTTAGAAGAAGGACGCATGTTTGGTGTGAATACCTTATGTGGACAAAAGGTTATGGGGCTTAGCGCAAACTATCCCAAATAGCAAAAAAAAGGCTTAGCACTGGGTGGGGAAGGCCTAGCAGCGAAGGGGTTATCAACCTCAGAAGATTGAAAGGCTGAGTGGACCTGCTATGATTTGAAATAACTAAGTCACCAGATCTGACACTGTTCCTTCCTGCACAAAAACAATCCTGCAGGGGCGTGTCCAAGATGGCGGCGGAATAGCATACAGTCACCAGTACTCCACCAGATGATTAAGCCCTAGATCTACGTTGCAGTGGAGGAGGCGACCTCATGGTGCCGAGGGTCTGTGCCTGCCTTCCAGAGGCGGATGGCCGCTTATTCAAGGTGCTTTGGTGATGGGAGTGGCTGATACAGTGATGTTTGCAGCTGTGAGGACTTGATGAGGAGTAGGAGGGATGTACTTGATTGGTTGGGATCCAGGAGTGAGTGCTGTTCCTGTCCTATGGCCCCTATGGTGTCCTGCAGGCCCCGCAGACGTGCCTGGAAGCGGATGGTGGTCCACCCCTCCATACTGAAACCATGGGTTTAGTCGACGCAATCGGCAAGATTGGGGGTGACAGGGCAACGCGAGCCTGCACCAGGTCGGTGGAGCGAGGAGCCGGCCACATCCGATGACCCTGGTGGTGCGTGGGGGCAGGTTTGATACTGCGGCCCTGGTTCCCTGGACCCACTGCTGGGGACAGGGGGCAGAGGTCAGGGCCTGTCCGGGCGGTGGTCCAGGAGCTGGGAGTTCATGCAACAGCCCGCGACTGAGGGGCCGGGAGCTTGTCAAAGAGCGACTATACTTGGTTCCTCAGACCATTTCCACTCCCAGCCTCGTGGCTGAAGGCACGGGGCGAGGATCTGACCCCACAATCTCCTGTGGCCTAAATGCAATAGGCTGACCTGCCATGGTGTCTTCCTTGCCCATGCACCTTACTGCGGGACCAGGTGGTGGGCCTCGTAGGCTTAATCTGCTGACTCTCACATTGCTTGGGGCCTGGAGAGAGCTTGCGTGTTGGGCCCTCGGGAGTGGACATTGTGGTGTGGTGTGCTGACCCCGAGAGGCAAGCAGCAGATGACAGAAGGGGGTGCCTGGATTAGGTGGCCTCACCCTAACAGCACTTATAGCCTTGGAGCCAGGAGGGGACGAGGGCTTGTGTCTGCAGCCTTCTGCGGTCCATAGGGAGTGGTCCGGCCCATCTCCAGGTGTCTCTCACATTGGCTCCCTGCAACAAGAACCCTAATACAGGACGTGGAACACCTGGAGCCGCATTGTTCACAGATGGTGTGTGTCCCTGGTGGGGTTGATGGAAGGGCCATCGACTGAGATGTGTACTAGTGCTCCCAAGTGGCACTGTGTGGCGGAAGTGGAAAATGGTGATGGCACCCACGGGCTAAGTGGCGTCCCCCCTTTCCCTCGAGTGCCACTGATGACTTTGACGAGAACTATAACCATAGTGCGCCGTGCCACCTTAGTAGTGGCCCAAGGCATTACACAGCATCACCGCCTGCCAGATTGTAGTCATGACATCCCATCGGTCAGCAAAGAAAGACATGTCGGTGAAGGATATGTTTACCAAATCCAATGCAAGGACAGACGCTACTCCAAAGGTAGGTGACTCAGAATCAACAGGGGAAATAGCTTGAAATGGAGATTCTGAAAAAGATGAATCTCCCATCACCAAGGAACTTTCTTGAGCAACTATTTGAGTCCCTCCGTAGAGACTTTGCTGGCCTCAAACGTTATATGGCCTCTGACATCAAGGGGATCCGAAAAGATGTTGAAATACTGGATCAATGGATGACCTCAATGGAACAGAACCAGGATACCAGAGAGGTGGAGAAATGGGCCACCATCAGGAATTAATGGCATTGCGCAAACAGAATTCTGAGCTCCGACACCAGTAAGAGGACTTGGAAAACAGATCCAGGTGTATCCGAATTAAAGGCATCCCTTTGCAGGCAGTCACTGGCAGCCTGGAAGTCTTTGTCACTCGCCTCTTCAAACACGTAGCGCCATCACTGCAAGATCAAGAAATTGTCCTTGATTGCATGCATCGAGCTAGCAGACCAGCAACAAAACCAGGCCAACCACAAGACATACTCACCTGCCTACACTATTAGCGGCAGAAGGAAATTAACCAAGACGGTGGTGCAGAATTTGAAAGATATTGATTTCAAAGGCCTTTGGATTTGGCTATATCAGGACCCCTTTCCAGCCACGCTGAAGCGTCGCAGGGCCCTCAGGCCTCTCACAGACTTCCTGCAGCCCCAAAAGGTTTGGTACAAATGGGGTAATCTCTTTCGCCTCCAGTTTGTGTGATCCGTGCACTTGAAGAAGCTCGAAAACTGCCAGATTTAACAGATCTCTGGCAGGAGGGGCCCTTTAAGTCAATTATTTGGAGGTCAGAGAAAGGAAATCAAGGCTCACGTCGCCCTTCAAAACAGGGGAGGAAAACATTGAGCAAACCCACAGAGGCTGACAGTCGTGAGTAGAGTTCAAGGTTGCTTCACCAACTACAGCGGAGGGCCAACCGATTGGACGCCGTAGATGACCCCTGATGAAAGGCAGAAGAGAACTGATCCCCCTCTGTTAATTGGCCCTCCTCACTTGGCCAAATGGAAATAGCTATGGATAGCCTGGACATTCGTCTCTACTGCCTTGTGGAGGTGACGAGTCTGGCAGGGCTCCACTTCATTGGAGCTTAGCAGTGACTGTGCTGGCTGTCGACATGGACCCCATTTCCTACTGTTTTTTGAGTGCCCTTCGGTGGGGGAAGTTCTATGATACACTACCATCATTCTATACTTGTACCTTTCTTCTCTTGGGGATTGTTTATCCCCAACCCGGACCCTTTAACAGGGTGATTTAGTAATTGTATGCAGCGATGGGAGGAACAGAGGTTGCCTTGCCATGGTGTTGTCCCTGTTTAGCCTCAATGCCCGAGGCCTTAATGCCCCTGCCAAGAGGCAGTCAGTCCTCGTCCTTCTTAAGGACTCAAAATGTGATATCTGCATGCTGCAAGAAACCCACTTGCTCCAAAGTGACTGGTGGAGACTATGATCCAGCTGGTTTGACCAGTAGTACTTCTCTTCAGGGGTCACCATAAAGAGTGGGTTAGCAATCTTGTTCATAACACACTTTGCGGGGAAAGGTGTAACGGGTCCTCACAGAGGTCCCAGGTAGACTATTAGCATTGCAGGTTACACTAAAGGGAACTAGCTACACAATTGCCACAAGATATGCCCCGAAAGAGAGACAGGAAGCATTTCCCAGTGAAGCATTGGATCGGCAGCTGACATCCCCAGATAAGGAATTAGTGGTTGGAGAGTTTAACACTGTAATGGATGCTACTAGAGACAGGTCTGCTCCGAGGATGAGACAGGATGGGGGACTTACAGCAGGTACCAGGCAATGGCTAGGCGAAGCAGAATTCACAGACATATGGAGGCATGCACAACCCACGGTGGTACACTACACATTCTTCTCTGCATCTCATCAGACGTTTGCACATATAGATTATTTCCTCATAACACCTCTGGTCACCATTGACACACTTTCAGTAGACAGTGGACTGGCGTCACTTTCAAACCATACCCTTCCCCCCTGTCCTATGGTTTAATCCGGGAGGACAAATGCCCACCTCTCCCCACTGGTGAATGAATACAAAACTCCTTACATATGATAAAATATGGATAAGCATGCAGACGGCACTGCAATCCTACCTGGAACATAATGACATCCCCAAGACCTCCATCAACACATTGTGGGAAACCTTAAAGGTGCTCCTGAGAGGATGCTGCCTGGGTATAACTGCAAGTTATAACAGAGAACGAAAGATGAAACACCACCATTTGGAAACTCTGATTAAGGATCTAGAGTCAGCTCATGCCCGGCCGGGCTCTGTGACGGACCGCAGCCAACTGACTACAGCAAGGCAGTAGCTGTGTGCAATAGACATAGGAAGAGCTGAGTATGCCCTTATCAAAATACAGCAGAAATACTATGCCGGAGGTAACAAAGCAGGGCGCATGTTAGCGCACCATCGTAGCGCACAGGCGGTGGACCAAAGGGTATCTGAAATATGAAGGGCAGATGGTGCCATATGCTCTACTTGCACAGATATAGGCAACGCATTCAGGGATTTCTATAAGACTTTCTACAAGGCCAAGTCAGTTCCAGACATGGAAACCTACTTAGCGCCGGTGTTCCCCCTGCTGCGGAAAGGGTCACTTTTGAGGCACTAGAAAGGGACATCACCATGCAGGAAGTCCTCCTTCCAATTCATAGATTGCAACTTAACAAAGCACCAGGCCCAGATGGATACGGTGTGGGATTCTATCAACGTTTTGGCTTCTGATTAGCCCCAATTCAAGAGAGACCAAATAATCCACTGAGTAAGGAAGATAGACTACCAGAATCGATGCTCCATGCGACTATTACAGTGATTCTGAAATCTGGAAAAGATCCTAGAGATTGTGCATCGTATTACCCTATTTCCCTCTTAACTGTTGATGTGAAAATATTCACCAATATTCTAGCACGCAGGGTTGCCCCCTATGCACAGGGTTTGGTCTACTCCAATCAGGCCGGATGTATCCTAGAGCAAGGGTGTAGTGACAAGAAAAGATTGTGCCACCTCTTGAACAAGATACATTGTTCGCATGTACCAACCCTCCTGTTGACCATCTATGCTGGAGAAGCATTCGACCAGGTACACTGGCCATACTTATATCGGGTGCTGGAGCGGGTGTGCAGGAAGGTGGATATCTGACTATATGGTTACCCCATCTTTTTGCCTAATGTTTTGCTGGTTTTCGACTTATTTGTTCTGGGATCCTGCTAATCAGGGCCCCAGGCTATCTGATCTCCCTATAAAATGGACTCCATGTACTTTAGGTACATACCAGATTGGGTATTGGGTCACCTCTGTGAGCCCCTGTATAGTGTACCATAGGTACCCAGGGCATAGGTGCATCCAAGGCCTACCAGGGGCTGCAGCATGTATTATGCCACCCCTGGCTGGCCATCCAAACTTACACCACAGGTGGATCACTCAGCTTGGGTAAGGTGGTGTAATCCCCCCTTACTTGGATATACAACATCTATATCTACCCATATATATAGACGCATATGCACCTATAAGTCACTCCTTTGGTAGGCCTCGACAATCCTGGAGGCAGAGTGCTTGGTTTATTTGAGAGGGTGCCCTAGCATGAGCTGAGCCCCTCTGCAGCTTTCGGAACCATCTCCTTATAGCTGTTCTATGATGTAGCCATACCATATACTCTTACGTGCATTATAATCAGTGCTAACTTTGCCAGCACCTCCCCAGACAGGCAGACGTGTATTGGTACAGGGAGGGCTGCATCAGCAGATGCTTTTTGAGACACTGCCTGGGGCACACAAGGTGCTCCATGCATAGCCCGGTTCAAACCAGTTGCTGGGGCACTCCAGCCCCGCTCTGGCGCGAAACTGGACAAAGGGAAAGGGGTGTAACCACCCCCTTCCCAGGTCCACCCATAGGAGAGACCTAGCAGGTAATCCAGCCCCTTAACTCAGTATAAGTATAGGAGCTGTGTCCCCAGGACTTTAGATTATCCTGGAAAGAAACTTTGATATAGAACTCTTGGACCTTCGACGTTCTATTTCGACTAGAAGGCTGAAGACATCTCCCTTGTGGTCAAGGAGTGACCGCCCAGTGGAAACATTTACCATCAGTAACTCTCCGGTCTGCTTTATCGATGCTCCCGCTGGAACTCGAAGACTCAGCAACACAGAAACTAGACTTCCAGACTTCACTGACTCCCACCCACATACACTGCAAAGCTGAGACCTGTGGCTGACACGAGAGACGTGGGGCTGGACACCCTGGACTTCCTGCATTTTGCTAACAGCTCAACTACCAAGGTACCCTCACAGTTGTGCATTGGGGTATGAGAAGCCCTAGACCCGAGCGCCATTTGCACCAAAGCTCAGCCCTCCCCACTCCACGAGTGCCACATGGAGCCCGCTCTTGCATTTCAGCTCAAAGCATCTTCCCGATTGCTAGCCCATTGGCTAGTGAGCCCCCTGAAGACAAACCTTTAAAACCAAACTGCTTTCCTGGTTGCTCCAGGCTTGCTCCAGGTTCTCTGCAAAGGAGACGCTCCTCAGACCTTGCTGGTCTGACCCGAAGCCCAGCTTCATTTCCTGCATGGATTGCATTTGCCAAGGCTTGTTGGGTCTAATCCGGATACCGACACCACAGTCAACTAGATCCTTTGTGGTACAGCTCAAATCCAGCTCCTGGATGTCAACGACATCTCCTGGTCCTCATGGCTGCAGAGACAAGCTTCACCTCTTCACCTGAGATCATCGCAACATCGCCTGGTTCCTTCCTGGTCACTGGCTAGTGACCCAGACTCTGTCCCCTCTGCTTTCAGGTTCTTCAGTTCCTCAATTCACCCTTGGATCCACCCGGACACTCTTCCTCTGGCCACCTGCAGAACTTCTTTGTAGATCTCCATTGAAAGCATCAACGAAACCCGACACTAAAAGGCACCTATGCACCCGGCTTTCCTGGGTGAGGTAAGACGAGTACTCCGGTGCTCCCGTGGGTCTTGACTCTGAAAGTGTCCTAGTCTAAAGGGGTTTTGTCATAGTCCATCCGGAAGTGCCCTTAAACAGTAACTTTGTAACTTCTTCGTTCTCCATTATAAGTCAATGGTATCTCGCGACTGTGTTTAGACACTGCACGCGTCTCCTGTGGGCCTCCTACTTCCTAACCTTTGGTTTTTTAGTGTAGCCCCGGCGATTCCCTAGGCCATAGGCTGACTCATAGTTTCTGTAGTGGTTCTTATACCACTTACTTAGTATATGGTTTGTGAGGACCCTAGGGCATAACTGTATTTGTGCAACTTATCGTATGCTAATTGAGTAACTTGTGATGTATTTCTATCTCTGACCTCATAAAGAGTGCATAGGGGTTGTGTTAGAAATAAATAGATATATATTTGATATATACCTTGTGTGGTTTCGTTTCATTTGGTATTCAAGGGATTATAATTGGTAAAACAGCTTGCTTCACATGCTCTCTGAAGTCTTAGCCTAAGACTGCTGGTCCATGCTACCACTAGGATAGCTTGTCTATAAGGTTGACTTTACAACCACCATCAATAATGGTCGATTTGACTGATCAAGGTGCCCACTAGAATAGTGGACATCATATGCCAGGCTAACTTCTCACATTGGTGTGCAGCGGATGGGATACGAGCTTGCTGTTGTTTTACCATATAATCTTGAGATATCATTTGAAAGATCACATCAAGGTACCTGTAGGTACATATAAATCAAGTTCTTATAATACATAAGTTCTACTGAACTTAGCAGTTGTATGTGGTAAGGGCCTAGCCCACCCTGACTACAACTCATATAGAGGTTCTAGTAGGAAACCATTTAGTGTAGGTAGGTGCACACACCACACCTCACTAGGATAGTAGCTTGTCTATAAGGTTGACTTTACAACCACCACCAATAAGGGTCGATTAGACTGGCGCAAGGTGCCCACTAGAATAGTGGACATCATATGCCAGGCTAACTTCTCACAGGGTGGGCCTTGGACCACGAATCCAAGGCTGGACCCAATAATGCTATACTGCTCCCCCAGCTAACATACGTGTGAACGGGATACAATCATCAACCTTTCCTATAGACCGGGGGCCAGCAGGGCTGCTCCCTGTCCCCCTTTCTCTTTGTGCTCTATATGGAGCCATTTGCCGAAAGAATAAGAACCAACTTGCCCATCTCTGGCATCTTGATGGGGGGGCGGGAACACAAGATAATGCTTTACGCAGATAATGTTCTCTTGACTCTCACTGACCCAGATGCTTCTTTAGAGGCCATTATGACTGAGCTGTGTGCGTTCTGGGCAGCGTCTGGGTTTAAAATCAACACCTGGAAATCCCTGATCCTAGGTCTGACCTTCCCCGAGACAGAGAGTATTAGACTCCATGCCCAATATCCGTACTGGTGGGCAGAGATTGGTATCCATACTTAGGGCTACAGATATACCCCACACTCACAGCCACTGCCGCATACCATTATGAAAACCTCCTAACACTTGTGAGGAGCTACCTCACCAAGTGGAAGTCCCACAAGCCCTTGTGGCTGGGACGTATGGCAGCAGTCAAAATGACGCTCCTCCCGAACTCCTATACGTTATGCAAACACTGCCCCTCTAACTCCCCACCACGAGTCCTAGACTGGATACAATCACTCATATGTGACTTCATTTGGGAGGGAAGGCGAGCGCGGATGGCCAAAACCCGAGCTTACCTTCCCTTGTCTGCAGGGGGCTTGGGTGTTCCGAACCTGTGCTGCTACTACCAGGCGGCGCAACTCTGTTATCTGGTGGAATGGTCTTGCACACTTACGGAAAGACACTGGTGCTTATTGATCAGGCTATTGAGGCCATTCAAATTTGGAAGATACCATGGCTGCCAAAACCACATAGGCCAAAGGGTGTGTATGTTTCTCCAATCGTATGGGCTACGATTGGGATTTGGGACAGGATGCAGGAGCGGCATGGTCTCTCCACCCCTATCTCACCACAAACACCCCTGATACAAAACACAGGCTTTCCACCAGCAGCTACGGCTGTAGCATTTAGGACACAGCAAAAGGCCAACTGTAAACGCATGGGAGACTTGTTTGACACAGAAGGGTCCATTAACTTCCCTGCACTGCAATACTGTTACGACCTGCCCAACATGGCACGCTGGCAATACCTGTCCTTGAAGCATCGGGTTGCTCAACCCTGGATCTGCCCGCATGCCAGCAGAACATTGACATCCTTCGAGAAGGGGATCCTTATGCGAACCACTGATAAGAAGCTACTCTCTAATATTTAATTCTTCTTGACAATGACGCTCCTTTCCCCTGTCTCACCGGCTCATGGCTGATGGGAGAGAGAATGCAAACGTACCTTTACAGACAAGGAATGGAGAGATATCCTTCGGCGGGCGCGTACCGCAGCGCTCAACACAACTAGCAAAGAAATGCTCCTAAAGATCGCCCACTACTGTTATCATACCCTGGCCAGGATAGCTACTTGAGACCGTTCAGGAGATGGGCAATGCTGGCAACATTGTGGAAAACAAGGTATACTCACACACATCCTATGGCACTGCCCTAAACTAGACCCGTTTTAGTCCAAGGTCCTGGAAGCAGTAAACACCATGTTTCATACAGATATACCCAAACTTCCGAGCTATATACTCCTAGGGCTTCCTATCCCGCTCACATACCTGCTGCGATCACACAGGGGCAGAACGTTTACCTTAATGCTGGGGCAGCGAAACAAATCTTACTTGCAAGGTGGGGCACGGAAGTAGTTCCATCCCATTCAGACTGGCTACATAACGTTTGGGACATATTGTCGCTAGAGAAGCTAATTGTAATAGCCACGCAATAACTGCCCTGCCTTGATAAAATGTGACCAACCTGCATACAGAAACTCGGATGAATTTCGCGAACCGTCCTGCCCCAAAACCTACGGATCCTACGCGTAACGGTGCGGCTATCCCATGCTGATCACTAGAACATGGATGCCATACTAGAAGCCTAAGTACCTGTCATACCCCCCCTTACCTCTCCCCCACACGTTTGAACCTCTTACTGTCTTCTCTCTTTCTTCGGTTCCTATTGTTGTTAAATGATGCACACTGCCTATTTAATGCTGGAACACCGCAGACCACTAGATGTAGGCAGATTGTTGTATATCGTAATACTATAAAATTAATAAAATAGATTTAAATCATAAAAACAGTCCTTCCTGTAAGGGTGCCTGCACTGGCACTAGGCAGCCTCACGTGCGAAAGCGCAGGGAGAGAGCGGAAGGGCGCCATATCTTAGTAGCTCTCTCACATTCACGCAACATGCCTTACTGCACTGTGTTGCATACATTCGTCATAAATCTGCCTCTAAGTATTAGTGTGGGGAATGTCTTTCCCCTTCACAACAGAAAGCTGCTGTTTTGGGGTAGGAATAAAGGGAACTAAGGGGTTCATTTACAAGCCCTGTGACAACCAGAACTTCACTTTTTGTGATGTTCCAGGGATCCAGACAGCTTAGACATATCTATAAGGCCAAGTAAAGCCACTCTGTGTGGCTCTTTATGGCCTTGGAGATAAGGAGAGAGGCAATGCAGCGGAAGTCACTGCGGTGCCTCACACTACGATGGGGAGGTGTGTCATGGGCATTACAGTGGGTGCTCCCACATAACACCCATGGCATTTGATACATTCCCAGATTTACACAGGTTGTAAACATGGGAATGCGCCAAAAGCCTACGCCTCTCCAGGGAAGGAATAATGAGGAAAAATAACTTCATTTCGCCTCGATTTTGCCTTTTTCTATGTGTGCTGCATTCAGCAGCGCACACAGAAAGATGAAATTGTCCCCATTGAATATTTGTGTGCAGGAACGTTTCCCTTCCTGCAGAACAACATTAATCCCCACTATTCAGACAAACTTGCACCATGGTGGAAGTGTATCTGTGCTGGTGTAAGGCAGCAAATTGTGTGCCAGCGCAGGGAAAGAGGACAGGAATACACCATATATGATATATATGCCACTTTCCTGTTCTTTTCTTTTGCCATAGGGCAGCGCAGCAGGAAAGCTTGCGACACAGCCATACGGCAAAATATTGTAAATGAGGCCCTACATTTTTCACGTCCAAAGAAGACAACCTGTTTTTAAATCATCACCTTCAGCAGATCCTCACAATGCATCCTTCATGAAACCATTTACCCTGTACTCAGTCTCCTGTCTTCACACACACACACACCAAACACATGTACCACAACACTCTATTTATTGCACGATGTGGAGCAGAGGCGGCACCTACCTCGGCGCAACCCAGTCCGGGCGCAGGGGTCCTGTCTCCCGCGCCCGGTCACTTAACGTCCCGGACACCCAGGACACCCTTTCTTTGTCGTCCCCTGCAGGTACCGACACTGGAGCACGAAGGACCGGAAACCCTTGCCAGGAACACCGGAAGTGACGGTGGGTCGACCCCTAGCGACCCGGAAGCGATCGACCCCGACCCCGGAAGTGGACGGCCAGACCAGAACCCGGAAGGTAGAAAAAGCCCCGAGGACGAAGGAGAGGCGTTCGGAGCAACCGACTCGTGGCAGGAGACAACGGACAGCGACGGACCCCTGAGAGAGAGAGGAGCAACACTGCGAGACCGAAGCGAGGACGAGGAAGAGGACGTCTGGACGGAGGACTGGTGGCGTCCTCAGGAGGAAGCTGGAGAGCGGCCGCAACTCGGACGAGAGTTGCGGCGGGGCACGTGAGTACCAGTTACCCTTTCTCCGTGTTCCCTCTTGTAGATAGTATATGTAAATAGCCTTGTATATAGTCCTTAGACTGCACGAGCACAGGGATATTTAGTGATTTCTCACGCGCACTGTACAAAGACCGAGCACTGTCCTGCACCATCCCGCCTTCCTCCCTCCTGCCTCATTCTTGCCTGTTCCATCCCCCCCCCTTTTCCCGTCCCGTCCTCACTGGACTTTCTCCGTATCCTTTCACTCCCCGGTGTAGGTGGTGGGGTGTACTGTTGGAGTACTCAGACTAAAGCCCTACACTTCTCTCCTTTCTTTAAGCCTCCAAGGAGCCCCAGTACCACACCGAGGAGACTACTGGCGGAACAAGGAGAAGCGCATCTTGATCCCATACATCCTCACCGAGCCTGGTCCACCGCAGTTACTATCGGCCCACCACCCCTTGGATTCAACACTGCGTCCCTCCCTCATTGTGACTTTGTTTTTCAACTGCAAATAAACACTTGTCATAGCTCACTATATCCGGCCTCCCCGCCTGTTATTCCGGTCCGCCCGCCACCCAGCTCCACAGGTGGTGTCAGAAGTGGGATATCCCGGAGGCATGGAGGCCGCGGTCAAGCAACTGGCGAAAAGCCAGGAAGAACTGGGGAAAATGATGGAGAGGTTCCTCAAGACGGCAGAAGACGATCGGGGCCAACTACATGACGTGCTGAAGGGACAGGGAAGCGCACAGGATCAAGCCCTTGAGAAGCTCACTACAGTCATGGGGCAGCAACGACCAGCCACCTCCCTGCCCTCAGTCGTTCTTCAGAAGTATGTCCCCGGAGAAGACCCCGACTACTTCTTCACGAACTTTGAGCGCCTAGCCCAGGCGGCGGCCTGGCCCGCTGACCGGTGGGGCCACTACCTGGGTCCCCTGTTGACGGGTGAGCTGCAAGCTGCCTACCAACAAGCCAACATTCAGGGTCAAACCCCCTATGCCGACATCAAGACCTGCATCCTGGAACGGCTAGGAATAGACGATGAGACCTATAGGGTGAGGCTGCGCCAGGCCAGGGAAGGGCCCCAAGAAACGCCTAGAGCCTTGTCCTTCCGTATACAGGATCTGGCCAACCGGTGGTTGAAACCTGCTACGGCCACCAAGGAGGACATTCTGGCCAAAATATATTTAGAACAGTATTTGGCTTCCCTACACCCTGCCACCCAAAAGTGGGTGCGTCAGCATGCTCGCCTAACGCTCGACACCGCTGTAGAGATTGCCAGCGCCTACAGCCGAGCGCAGGAAACTCAGCGACCAAAGGAGGAACACCCGTCCCGCATAACTCCAGGAAGCCATCCTCGGGTCCCTCGACCCCCTCAGGTGGTCAGGAAACCCGACCCTACTCCCCTGATGCCATACCCTGTCCTGCCTCGACCCCACCCACCAGGCCCTCAATGTTACCACTGTGGTGGGTTCGGGCATATTGCTCGAGTCTGCCCCCAAAAGGAGGAACCCATGGACATAGGGTTGGCGAGAAACTATGCCTGTCTCACCGCGGACACCACCCCTCCTCCTTTTCGGTGCCCGGTGCGGATAGACGGACACGGAATGATGGCCCTGGCCGACACGGGGTGCCGACAAAGCGTTATAAGACCCCAGGAATTGCCCCGTCCTGTCAGGCCAATGACAGGCAGCGTGGCTATTACGTGTGTGCATGGCGACACTAAGAGCTATCCAACCACCCAGGTCCATGTGCAACACCCCACCGACGCGGGCAGTCTGCTAACGGTGGGCCTGATCCCTACTCTCCCGGAGCAAGCGATATTAGGCAGCGACTATAGCGGTCTTCCTCGTCTGCTCCAAGACACCACCGATTCCCTGAGGAACTGGTGGGCCGAGGCCCCTTTCTCCCATGAACTTTCTCCTGTGAATCCGGTGACCAGACCTCCCAAGACCCGAAAACAGAAGAAAAAAGAAAAGAGAGAATAGGCGATGGCCTTTCCTGCTCAAATAGATGTCCATCCCTGGGAAACCGACCGGGAATTCCGCGCCACACAACAGGAAGATCCGGTGTTGCAGGAAGCCTGGGCGCATGCTCTGGACGCCGAGGACCCCCTACATGTAGGTCCTTATTTCTTTCGAAAAAACGGGCTCCTCTACAGGAAAGGGGGACCCCAACAACCAACCCAGCTGGTTATCCCCGGGTTATTCCGCGACAAAGTGCTGTTCCTGGCCCATAGCCACTTGCTGGGAGGTCATTTCAGCGATGAGAAAACCGGACGCACGATCCTTGATAAGTTTTATTGGCCAGGGGTTCACGGACAGATCAAACAGTATTGCCGGGAATGTCCAGTATGTCAACGAAACAGCCGCTACCGTCCCCCCAGGGTTCCTTTGCAGCCTCTCCCCCTTATCGATGTCCCTTTCACCCGAGTAGGCATGGACATTATCGGACCCTTGTTGCCCTCCCGAACCGGTTGTCGGTATGCTCTTGTGTTGGTTGATTACGCCACCCGCTTCCCTGAAGCGATACCCCTACGCCATCCCACCACACAAACCATATCCAAGGCCCTCATATCCATCTTCTCGAGGGTGGGTTTTCCCCGCGAGATACTCACCGATCAGGGGACGCCCTTCGTATCCTCCCTCATGCGCCAGGTCTGCTCCCACCTAGGCATCAAGCAGATAAGGACATCGGCCTACCACCCCCAGACCGATGGGTTGGTAGAGCGCTACAACGCCACCCTCAAAATGACATTGAAGAAACTCCTAGGCCTTGAAAGCAAAAGGTGGGAGGAGATGCTTCCCCTGGCGCTGTTTGCCATCAGGTGCAAACCACAAAGCAGCACGGGTTACTCCCCTTATGAGTTGTTGTATGGCCGAGCCCCACGGACACTTCTGGACATGGCTAGGGAAGCATGGGAAGCCGAACCCGACAGAACCCGACCCCTGCCGGAATACGTGGATAATCTAAAGACCCACCTTGAACAGATCAGGGTCATTGTGAGGCAGAATCTAGTGGCCGCCCAAAACACCCAGAAGCACCAATATGATAAAGGAACGAAGGCTCGGAAATTCAACCCAGGGGATCTAGTGTTGTTGTTGCTTCCTTCTTCCGACCATAAGCTGCTCGGACAGTGGCAAGGCCCCTTCCCGGTGCTAAGAGCCGTGACCCCTGTAACCTATGAAATAGAAACCGAACCCACCAGAGGAGTAACCCAAATCTATCACGTAAACCTCCTAAAGAAGTGGGAGGGACCCTGTCCAGTACTAGCTAGCGTAACAAACCCCCCCTTCGAAACATGCATAGATCCTGACCTTCCCGAACAGCACAAACGAGATCTCAGGCGGGCCTTGTCCTCCGTACAACCCGTATTTTCCTCCCTACCCGGACACTCCACGGTAGTGGAACATGCCATCCACACAGAACCAGGAAAAATAGTAAGACAAAGACCTTACCGCATTCCCGAAGCACGTAGAGCCACCATACAAGAGGAAACGAAGCAAATGCTGAAAATGGGCATCATAGAACCCTCCAATAGCAGCTGGAACTCCCCGATAGTTCTAGTCCCCAAGCCAGACGGATCTACAAGATTCTGTATCGACTTTAGGGAAGTGAACAAAATATCGGCCTTCGACACCTACCCCCTACCCCGCGTAGATGAAATGGTGGCAAGGCCAAGTATATAAGTACCCTGGATCTTTGCAAGGGGTACTGGCAGATCCCCCTCAAAGCAGCCGACAAACCCAAGACCGCCTTCTCCACGCCTGAGGGCTTATTTCAGTTTAAAGTGATGCCCTTCGGACTTCACGGAGCCCCGGCTACTTTTCAAAGGGCCATGAACCTGGTGTTACGACCCCATACCAAGTACGCCGGGGCCTACCTTGACGATATCGTTATATATAGCGATGATTGGGAACAACATCTACGCCACCTGAGAGCCGTTATCACCTCACTAGGGGACAATGGTTTTACCATCAACCCCTCCAAGACCACATTAGCGGCCCAGAGTGTGAAATACCTGGGCTACCTGTTAGGGGAAGGTCTCATCCGCCCTCAAGACAATAAGATCAAGGCCATCCAGGCCATCCCGTTTCCCCGAACCCGAAAGGAACTCCGAGCCTTTCTAGGATTATTGGGGTACTATAGGAGGTTTATCCCATGTTTCTCCCAAACAGCGGCCCCTTTAACCGACCTGTTAAAGAAAACCACGAACACAGAAGCACTTCTCCAACATCCCCCAACCCTGGTGGTCCACGCCTTTGAGCGCCTGAAACAATCCCTGGTAACCGAACCTGTGTTAGTCAGTCCAGACTATACCCGAACATTCATACTACAAACAGACGCCTCTGATCAGGGCTTAGGGGCGGTACTCTCCCAGAGGGATAACACAGGGGTCGAACGGCCTATCCTCTACCTCAGCCAGAAACTATTTCCCCGGGAGATGAACTACGCTGTGGTAGAGAAAGAGGCCCTAGCCATCAAATGGGCAGTGGACAGCCTTCGGTACTATTTGGAGGGGCGAGAATTCGAACTCTACACAGATCATGCCCCTCTAGAGTGGATGGCCCGCAATAGGGGCCATAACGACCGAGTACTCCGGTGGTTCCTCTCCCTACAGCCCTTTTGGTTCAAAACGTTACACAGGAAAGGACTGCAACAGGGCAACGCTGATTATTTGTCCCGATACCCACCTCCCAGTTCCCCTACAAGAAAGACAGCTAGGGAAAGGGGATGTGGAGCAGAGGCGGCACCTACCTCGGCGCAACCCAGTCCGGGCGCAGGGGTCCTGTCTCCCGCGCCCGGTCACTTAACGTCCCGGACACCCAGGACACCCTTTCTTTGTCGTCCCCTGCAGGTACCGACACTGGAGCACGAAGGACCGGAAACCCTTGCCAGGAACACCGGAAGTGACGGTGGGTCGACCCCTAGCGACCCGGAAGCGATCGACCCCGACCCCGGAAGTGGACGGCCAGACCAGAACCCGGAAGGTAGAAAAAGCCCCGAGGACGAAGGAGAGGCGTTCGGAGCAACCGACTCGTGGCAGGAGACAACGGACAGCGACGGACCCCTGAGAGAGAGAGGAGCAACACTGCGAGACCGAAGCGAGGACGAGGAAGAGGACGTCTGGACGGAGGACTGGTGGCGTCCTCAGGAGGAAGCTGGAGAGCGGCCGCAACTCGGACGAGAGTTGCGGCGGGGCACGTGAGTACCAGTTACCCTTTCTCCGTGTTCCCTCTTGTAGATAGTATATGTAAATAGCCTTGTATATAGTCCTTAGACTGCACGAGCACAGGGATATTTAGTGATTTCTCACGCGCACTGTACAAAGACCGAGCACTGTCCTGCACCATCCCGCCTTCCTCCCTCCTGCCTCATTCTTGCCTGTTCCATCCCCCCCCCTTTTCCCGTCCCGTCCTCACTGGACTTTCTCCGTATCCTTTCACTCCCCGGTGTAGGTGGTGGGGTGTACTGTTGGAGTACTCAGACTAAAGCCCTACACTTCTCTCCTTTCTTTAAGCCTCCAAGGAGCCCCAGTACCACACCGAGGAGACTACTGGCGGAACAAGGAGAAGCGCATCTTGATCCCATACATCCTCACCGAGCCTGGTCCACCGCAGTTACTATCGGCCCACCACCCCTTGGATTCAACACTGCGTCCCTCCCTCATTGTGACTTTGTTTTTCAACTGCAAATAAACACTTGTCATAGCTCACTATATCCGGCCTCCCCGCCTGTTATTCCGGTCCGCCCGCCACCCAGCTCCACACACACATCTTGTCAAAGATAAAGATCCCATTTATGATGGACTAAGCAAACTTTACATGCGTAGGTGTGGTAGGTTGCCTCCAAAGCATAGATGCAGCCACAAGATCCTGTCTCCTTAATCTACTATTCAGCCGGATTCAACTCACACCCATGTATAAGGATGCATTAGCCTTTGTTGACGACGACAAGGGGTACACTTTGGAAATACCAATCTGGAGAGCATTAGCGCCCAAATGAGTTTAAGTCTGGCTCTGGTATGAAATGTATGATGCCCTAAAGAAGTTTTAGGTAGTATTGTGCATGTGTGGCCATAGCAACAATTTGTCTCTGAAGGATAAGCTGGCTCTCCAGGATGAAGCCCAGAGACCTGGCCCGTGTATAACCACCTTCTAGCTCATCTTCATAAGGCCTCAGCAGACTGCTCCCACGCATGTCAATGTTTTGCCACAATTTCTCTAAGGGTTAGAGGACGTTAAACCAGACACAATTTTGGGGTTTTTATAGCAAGCGTACTGAAACAAATTCTACAGGGACGGACAGAAGTACGTACCATCATGGATCCATAACTCTGGGCTTCATCCTGGAGAGCCAGCTTATCCTTCAGAGACAAATTGTTGCTATGGCCACACATGCACAATTTGCAATCCAAGGCCAGAGAAGGATTGCATCCTCCCTTGGATTGGGATGTTGGATTTCCTTGTAGACATTAAAAGGAATGCAGTTTTAACAGGGAGTAGTTTGAGATGGTTGGTTGATATCCCTTTCTGATTTCTTACCTGGGTGCTGGGGAGAAGGAGGATGTAATCGGAAGTTAGATCCTCAGATAGATTGGATATCATCCTCATATAGATGACAGAACAACCTTTGTGGCTCTATTGAAGATTGACATCACAGGGCAGGGAGAGCTACTTGGGCAATTGCAGATTTCTGAGTCCACTGGCAAAAAGGCAGCTCAGGGAAATCGAGCAGAGCACGGAGATACAGCGTTATGGATCCATGATGGTACGTACTTCTGTCCGGCCCTATAGAATTTGTTTCAGTACGCTTGCTATAAAAACCTAAAAATGTGTCTGGTTTAACGTCCTCTAACCCTTTAGAGAAATTGTGGCAAAACATTGACATGCATGGGAGCAGTCTGCTGAGGCCTTATGAAGATGAGCTAGAAGGTGGTTATACACGGGCCAGAAAACACATCCCCTCATTTTCCGAGAGCACGTGTTAACAGACCCTTGTCTTCTAAGGGACACCTCTTTCCTTAACAAACAATTGTTATTTGCCCAAAAATTATTTTCAGATGATACCTTAAAAAATATCCTTCACTGCTCTACCTCACAGAACTTTCTTTCAGCCTCACCCTTTTGACTTTAGGGTCTCCTCCTGAACTCCATACTTAGGAATGACTCAATTTACAGTGCGTGCATAACAACTACCATAACATATTATATACTTCGAGGTGTGGACAAGAGACTAATTTTAAAGTATTGAAAGAATGCACCAAGAGCAAAAATAGAATACCTGCAAAAAGAAATAAGCAGACAGACTGAATTAGAAAGAATCACATTTAAATACGGGGCAGGGTAGGAGAGAGAGCTATTTTGAAATACGGTTGAACTTCTTAGATATGTATGCATTGTTAAAGAAAACCATCTCCTCCCTAATTCTCAAGCCCGTCAAACAGAAAGGCACGCAGAGCTACGTCTGTGACTCTCATCCCATTGGTCGAAGGCATTGCGGTGCAGCAAACAAGGAACAATGTCGTTGGACGTTGGCCAGACAATAGTCAAATATGTAACCGATGAAGAGAATGCGGTGGAAGGGTGAAAGATGGGTTGGAATCCGAGCAGGTCACATTCCGCACCTCTGTTGGGCAACGCGGCGGGAAAGCACGACAATTACTACCGTGCAGAAGAATCTATTACTTGTGATGTGACTGGGCCGCCTGCCAGGACAGGCAGCCGCGCGAGGACTGCAGATGGACGCAGGCGTGGTCTCTGATTCAACTGTCTGCGTTCCTACGTCAAGGTGAGGTGATGCGCGGAAACTCGGAGAGAAACACAACGGTCTCTGTCTGGATTATGGTTTGGGAAAATATACTAATGAGAGACCTCAGCTGAAGGGAGGGACTCTCCCTCCTCTCAGTCTCCAACACTCAACTCCCGCTCATCCTTCTGAGATGGAAAAGTAGCCGGAGTGACATACCTTCTTAGAACATGTAGAGTGACTCTGTCTTATGATTTATTAGTACCTGAATGTAGGTTTCACTGGAATGCACCGAACTTGTTTTTCATATAGCGCTTGCCACCGCAGTTTCATAGTGCTGCACATTTACCATTTCTTCGTTGAAGTATAGAACATTCACAGAGCTGCGATACGTTTTTTTAGGTTTTCTAGAAACCTGTGGTTCGGTTTTCTAGACCCATTGGTTCCAAGGGATGAGCCAATCTGCCAAAACGAATCATAAAACACAATTGTACTACAGCTACCCCACAATTGCATTTAGGCTATTCTGATGTGGAATGTGGCGACCGGTCAGGTTAGATGAAGGCCCAGCTCCCTTCCTGGACTTGCTTTCTGATTAAAGTATGCAGCAGGGTTCCCGAATCCTGAGCCCATACATCCCAAATGGACTTAAATAACTTGGCCTGGGCAATGAAGTAATACGTTGTGCAGAATCCCCAGGTATTGCATCCCTAGTTCAAAGTCCCCAAAAGGCAAATTTGTGTATGTTATGGTGTTTCTTTTTTGGCCACCATTACTCCTATAGTGGATCTGGCAACCAGCAAAACCACTCATCTGGTCTAACTTCAGCTGCAGGGTCAGAAGGTTTCAGAGACGTTCACAATAAAACAGCCAGCCAGTCAACGAAAAGGAAAAAGAGCTCATGTCAAAATTCAATGTGCTTTTTTGTGAGATTATGATGCCACAATGTTCCTTACTATCAGTGATTAGTGCTATCCCCCTTTTCTTTCAAATACACTGTTTCCATTACCAATGTAACCTTTCGAGATCAAGGCCAGCTAAGAAGCTAGGCACTCTGGTTGCATCTGGACCTGGTCTTGAGCCCATCATGCCCGTGTCATCCTCGCTGAGGCTGCCAAAATCTCCACCGAACTACTGCCTTGCTCTGATTCAGCCTTGTCAAAGAACTGTAAGAGGAACATTTGGAACTCATACAAAAGCATCTCACACATCAGCTCACTAGCCAGCTGACTTAGCCTGCCTCATATTCTCTCTGGCTATTCAGGCCCATCGGGAGTGACTGTCCCTTCTTCTTGACTATGAAGGCAGCAGTAAGGCTCATGTGACAGTGGTGTGTCCACTAACAATCCACTTCTCTGGTGGTTTGGGAGTGCATGCACAAAGACAGTTCTAGATCTGATGCCATTATATGTCGCACAAGCAAGCTATGCAGCCAGTGCCTCAATTCACAAACCTTAAAGAGAGACTTTTCAAAATGTGTTATTTTCACCAAACTATGAGCCCCATGTAATTTGGAACCCAGAGCAACTGCTTATTTTGCCATTGGGAATGGGCCGCCCAGTGCAGCCGGGAATGATAGACCTCCAGCCCGCTAGGAATCTTGTGCTTTAGGCGCCAGGTCAACTTCACTAGAACTACAGGACAAAGAATCCTTTCAGCCATATTGACAGCTGAGAACTAAAAAGCAGGCTCCTCAGAATTAAGAAAAGGAGCGCCACTAGAGTCTGCCTGGGTTGTGGTAGTGACACAGACAAGAAACTGGCCCCAGTGGTACGTTGTAGTTGCCATGCATTTTATAGCCCCTACTCTCTTTTTAAAAGGAAGATTTGCATATACCTCAGGTTTCAATCAAATATTTCTCGTTTTGTCTGGGCAGTGCCATAATTGATTAACAAACACACATTGGGAAAACTCAATACATTTTGAACTATAAGAGTTGCCCTTACTCAAAATGCCCACTCCTTGTGCTATTTACCCGGCAAGTTAGCAGCTGACACTGGTTGCCTGTCTGCTTCTTTTTCCTGGCCTTGTCGGTGATTCTATTACAGGACCTAAGGCTTCTGATTTTGCTTCTCTTTCTATTTATTTGCCACTCACAGCAGCCAATGAAAATGTTTTGTTATGTAAATAAACTACATTTCCCATGATGCACATCTTGAACATCACATCCTGTAAGACCCTATAAGAGCCAAAATAACCGGAAATCATCCTCTTTCTTTGCTGCTCACGCAGGAGTTAAGTGAATACCTTTTTCATTGCGATGTGCATTGTGATTGCTTTTGAGATGCATTGGTATTTCACGCGTTGCGCGCTGTGTCGTTAATTGCACAATTGTTTTAAAATGCTCCGCTCGGGGGTTTTCTTTCATTGCATTCCGTCCAAGATTCTGTTAATCGGGCCAATGGAAAGGCAGTACCTGGTGCTGTGCAACAAGCATTGGCTGCTGCGTTAAAACCCATCACTAAACAACTGGAAAAGTTTGCAAAGAAGCATAAGTTTAACGCCGAACCGTAGAAGGATGATGCTTCTGGCGAGCCTACAGGGAAATCTTGGCCCCATTTCGGAGCAGTTGCAACATTGCCCAAATCATATACTCCTCCGAACGTGGGGGATAAAGATAAACATCAGGAGCGTAGGGACGCAGACACTGATACCGATACTGACACCACGGCGACGGATACCCCAGAGGAGGAGTGACCTCCCAGGAAGAGATTATGCAAAACAAAAGATGTTGAGCAGGACCCGTCCCTAGGGTTAAATGCCCCCCTTACTTTTAATCCGGACGATATTGTTCACCCTAGATCGTCAGATTGGGCTCCTGCCCCGGAGGTGGCGGCATATCTCCACGACAACCTGGGCAAAAGTTTTGATAAGGACGTGCATAACAGGTGCACTCTGAGTATCCTAGACCAGATATTCCGAATAAAGTGGCGGAGACGCCTAACATAGATGTAAGCCTCCTTACTTTTTTAAAGAAATTTGCTAAGGTCCCAAAAAGGGGATCGATCTGGCCTGGCGCGGTTGCCAAGACAAATTTCTGGATGTGGTGGAGCCACTAGCCAAAATCTTAGAAAAGGCCCTGGAGGTAAAGGAGTCCGGTGCTCCCATGGATCCCGACGTCCTGGCTGGATGGAACCAAAGGGCTATCTGCTCGTTGGGCAATGCCAATTGTACTATTTCCACAGAGGGGCGTAAGTCACTCCTCATGAGGATGGACTCTAACTTGACAGAGTTGGCTGCGGCGGAACCAGAACCTCTGGCGGAGGGCAACCTCTTCGGGGACCGTTTTCTTAAAGACGTTTCCAAGTATGTGGGCACTTTTACGTCCCTTGACAAGGCCCAATCGGGCATCAAACGGGTTTTCAATGCTGGCCTTTTTAACCAGACCGGGCGAGGCAGAGGACGCTCACCAGGCCGCTACTATCAACAAAGTCCTCAAAGCGGAGACTATGGCAGTGGTCGAGGCAAGTGGGACTCCACTTGCGGGGGTACCTGCTACCCTACCAGACATCGCTTTAACAAAAGACGCTTCCACAGAGGCAGACATCGAGCGGGCTTCCAAGCTCCAGAGTCTGCAGGTAAGAGTTTCTGACAATTTTCAGTTACCCTTGGCGGGTCGTACTCGGTATTTCTATCACAAATGAGCTCTGATATCGCAAGATGCTTGGGTCTTACAGACCATTCAAGGTTTTCACCTGGATTTTTATCAAACTCCCTTTCAGGACGGCCACCCCCGTCAACTCTCTTTTTCCCAACTCGCATGCTATCTTATAGATGCAGAACTCGATGCACTGCTGCAGAAACACGCGATTGTGTATTGCGACGATGGTCCTCGCAGTTTCTGCAGCAATATCTTCTTGGTTCGGAAGAAAGGTGGAGGTCACAGGTTGGTACGGAATTTAAAGGTATTCAAACATTTCATGACTTACAATCATTTCAAGATGGAGGCTATCCATCTCTTTGCAGATCTGCTGAAAGAAGGAGACTGGATGGTCCGGTTTGACCTGAAGGATGTCTATCTGTCGATTCCTATTTTATCCCCTCACTGCCCCTTCCTACAGTTTCAATGGCGGAACCGCTGGTTCGAGTTTTTGGTCCTTCCTTTCGGACTTTCCTCGGCTCCATCGTGCTTCACCAAGGTGATGAAGCTGGTGATAGCGCACTTGCGAGAACAGGCCGTCAGCATGATAGTATACCTGGACGATATTCTTACCATGGCTCAGACTCCGATGTTAGTCACGCAGCATTTGCACATGCCCATGTCTGTTCTTCAAAACCTGGGGTTTGTCATCAACATTCCCAAGTCAGTCCTTTGTCCGACTCATACAATAGACTTTCTATGGTTCGTCATCAAGTCACAGGGGGCCCAGCTGAGCCTTCCTTGCTCCAAACTGAAGGACATCAAGAGGGAGGTTTCCACTCTGCTGTCCAAGCAGACGGTTTCATTGAGGGTGATTGCTAGAATAGTGGATCTTTTATCCTCCTCGATACAGGCGATTTTTCCAGGCCCTCTTCACTACAGGGCCCTTCAGAGATTGAAGATCCAACACCTCTGGAAGGGCCTGTCCTACATAGACCGAGTTAACCTTTCCAGCGAGGTGCGAGAGGAGATACAATGGTGGCTAGCCCACGTGGGTGCGTGGAACGGCAGAGCCATCTTTGGCTCTCAACCAGAAGTGGTCATACAGTTGGATGCCAGCCGTTGGGGCTGGGTAGCGCATTGCAGAGATATTTCCACCGGAGGTCGGTGGTCCTTCCGCGAGCTCGAACTGCATATCAATTGGCTAGAACTGTTAGCAGGGTCGTTTGCGACCCGGACACTCTCTCCCAAACAGGTCTCATGCTGCATCCTCCTGCGGATGGACAACATCTCTGCAGTGAGGTATATCAACAAACTGGGAAGCACAAGGTCGTCACTGTTAGCAGAGATAGTGCAGCACTTCTGGCATGACTGCCTGAGTAACCAGATTTCGGTCATAGCGGAATACCTTCCGGTACAATCCAATGTAGTAGCGGATTGGAACTCTCGATACCTCACAGATTACAGCGATTGGCAGCTTCAGCCCTAGATTTCAGTTGACTGCAAGCTATGTGTGGTACGTGCGAGATAGACCTTTTGCGTCCAGACTGAATCGTCAACTATAGACGTTCTTCAGCTGGAGACCGGATCCGTTAGCGAGAGCGATGGATGCTTTTTCTCAGGACTGGTCCAAGGGCCTGAATTATGCCATTCCCCCTTCCATCTTGATTCCGAGGGTGACAACTCTCGTAAACCAACAACATGCAGAGATAATCCTGATAACTCCCCTTGGAAGTCGCAGCCCTGGTTCCCAATATTGTTGGAGATGAGCTTCGACTTCCCCAGGATGATTCCTTGGTCCTCGGCGATGCTCCAGGACCCTCATGTAGAGGTGCATCCGATGGTAGTGTCAGGGCAGTTGTTCCTTATGGCCTGGAGGCTTTCAGGCAACAATGGAAAATGACAGGATTTTTGGACAAGGCTACAGCCTTCATTAACCAGGCCTAGGTCCTTTCCACCAGGAAGCAATACTCTTCAGCCTGGAAGGGCTGGGTTCGTTGGTGCGTGGAACAACATGTGGATCCCATGGGGGCCGAGTTATCCCATGTTGTGAATTTTTTATCAGAGAAAGCTTCGGAAAGGTTAGCGTACCATTCTGTTAACAATTTTAGGTCCTCCATTTCCGCTGGTCATTCTCGAATAGATGGCAAGCCTGTGTGCATGCATCCTGTAATATGTAAGCTGTTAAAGGGAATCCGCGTGGCGAATCCTCCCAAACCAAAGTATTCTTCTTTGTGCGATGTATCTTTAGTTCTTGCCTTATTTGACAATCGCCCAGATAATAATTTGTTGACTAGGAAACAGTTATCGTCTAAACTTGCCATGTTGTTATGTCTCTCTTCCTGTCGACGCTCATCGGACGTCAAGGCCCTGGATATTACAGGTAGAGTATTTACTCCAGAAGGAGTTTCTTTTAATATTACTGCCAGAACTAAAACATTCTCAAAAAGTATTGAATATCATGCCTTTCCTGCTAATGCTAAGTCACGTGTAGTTCAATGTCTAAGAGCATATGAAGTTGGTTCAACTCAATTGTTGATTGCGTTACAAAAACCCTATAAACCTGTGTCTGCAGCTACTATAGCCAGATGGCAAAAAACAGTCATGCAAGAAGCAGGTATTGATACCCAGGTATTTGGGGCACATTCTGTTTGTGGTGCCATGGCCTCTAAAACCTTCATGTTGGGTTCTACCATCCAAGATATCATGAGGTTTGCTGACTGGTCCTCAGAGTCAACATTTAAACAGTTTTATTATAAACCGGTGGGTGATATAGCCTCAGTTGTATTTGATAAGCGTTAAACTAGCATAATCAGTAGCCTCCGGTCCTTTAATAGAATAAAAAATTAGCTAGCATTCCCGCCAAGAATTTTCAATTCTATTAAGGACACGGAGGCGAGGATTATCCCACCCTGTTATATTACAATGTTTGTGATGTTTACCCACCCGTATATATTTATATTCTGTTTAAGCAGAAGTTACAGGTTTTTCCTGTGCTTCATTCATTTCAGGTTCTGAGAAGAAGATGGAATAAGAGTACTTCCAGTTGGTTCGGTTCTTCCACGTTGGAGGATGTTATTTGGACTTAAGTTAATGTTATTGGACCTTTACTGTTCGTACAAAGAAAGAGGATGATTTCCGGTTATTGTGACTCTTATAGAGTCTTACAGGTTGTGATGTTCAAGATATGCATCATGGGAAATGTAGTTTATTTACATAACAAAACATTTTCATTGGCTGCTGTGTGGCAAATGAATCGAAAGAGAAGCATAATTCTCACCTCTGTGTCCTTAATAGAATTAAAAATTCTTGTCACCAATGCTAGCTAATTTGTTATTCAAGTGCAACAACAAGAATTCTTAACAGTGACTCTTTATCTTATTTCTTCTACTATTCGCAAATTTGAGGAGCATCCACCTACTCAGATATCTTGTTTCCAAACTTTAGGTTTTCAACTCCTTCTTCGTCTGGGAGAATTTCCAGGATCATTTATGGTTCTCATAAGGAGGCTGGTGTTTTTGCTCACAATGCAAATGTCTTCGGTGTCTATACTAGCACAGAGTTGCCTTAGGCAGGACTTTTCTTGAGATTACTGGTGCTATCCTTTGGAAGCCATCCTATGGCCCATGATGGGGTTAGTTCAGTAAAGGTCTTGAGATTCTCTCCCACTAGCCATGAGTCTGAAGATTTTGAAGGTGTTAGCAAGGTGCCCAGATCCCAAACCGAAGGGTGGAGGAGGAAATGGCTACTTGTGGATTGGAGAGCTTGCAGGACATTGTTAAGTAACTCGGTTTTCAATGACATCAGAATGCAAACTAATATACTTACGTGGAAGTAGGTCATCTGGGGCTAGTTCATTAGCAGATGCTGGAGTCTGCAGCATTTGGACTTAGATGTACATGAGGACAGTCATTAGTATGTTACATATAAACAGTGGATGGCCTGCAGTGCCTGGGGGAACCTGACACATTATATTCTGTTACACTGTTATATGTTTATGTCCATATACAGTAACGTTTTTTGCCTCTAGAAAAGTACAGGAAGAGCAGAGAGCAATCAACAAGCAAAGCGAGTATTTTCTAAGAGTTGAGAAAAGCCATTTCTTAACGTGTTTCCAAAACAGAAGGGTTTGGGACATTTTCCCGGAGGTTGTATAACAACCTGGGGGCCAGAACGGAAAATTATTTACCTCCTACTTACATTTCCTAACCCAGGGAAAGTTCAACAGGGAGGAGTCTGATGAGCATAGAGTACTTGTGGGAACGTCTCAAGATAACCTTTCATGAAGAAATCCAGAAAAAAGCAAGTACCGGGCTCTGTGCTCTAGGCATACAAGTTGAAAGGAAATTTTTGACATAATAGGAAGCTAGTGAAGTATCTTCAAAATTGGCGATGGGTGACTGAATCATTGGGTAGTTGCCACTATCCTGGTTGTATTAATCTGACTCCCCTTTGGCCAATTCTCAAGATGCTTTGCCGCATTTAGATAAAGAGCATTTCCATGGGCAAGTCTCGACTCAGAGAAACCAAAGAAAGCTGCTCTAGAAGGAGGTGGCAAAAGACACACAATTGATGGACGCAATGCAGAACGAATCAAAACATTCACCCCCAGTCAAGAGATCTGTGTTAAATCCATCATTCTTTTGCTCACCATGCCACCCCAGTTTAGACCTGGCCATATGCAAATCAGTCTTGACCCTGTACCTCATGGGAACAGTCCAGCCCGAACTGCAAGCCAGGTCCTCCCTGGACAGGAAACAAGCATCTTAGGAACGGTTTCGGGGTTTCACCTCTCTTCAGCCATACTGTCTCTAACACCAATCTATTACGAATTCTGCACAAAAAAGGGATCTGCCATAAAGCCCTAGCATGGTTCGCATCATTTTTGAAAGATCGCACACAAACAATTCAAATGGAATCTTGCTCCTCTAACGCAAAAAGCGTCAAACGCGGGGTCCCCCAAGGAGCGACCGTGAGCCCCACCCTTTTTAATGCATACGTTTCATCTCTGGCAGACATCAGCAGGAAATGGGGATTTGAAATCTGCTCATATGCTGATGATACACAATTGGTGATTCCGCTTACAAATAGGCTGACGAACATCGACACTAAGAATAACCTCATAAACTGCCTATCGGAACTTGCAGGTTGGATGTCCAAACACTGTTTAAAAGTAAACGCTGAAAAGTCGGAGGTCCTACATCTTGGAGGAGCCCATACAATCTGGGACGACAGCTGGTGGCCCCAGGCCTTGGGGACCGCCCCTGTACCTAAGCAGTTTGCAAGAAACCTGGGAATCATCTTTGATGATGCCTTAGCTATGCAAAGACAGTCCACACATTCTGTGGGAAGGGCTTCGCCACCCTAAAACTTCTATGAAGACCTTTTCCTTGGATTCCCAAAAGATGTAGAAAGTTCATTTTGAATTTTTTTTATTTATCAACTTTTCATTGAGCATACAACGTATTCCTAGCATAGTCCCATCTTTGCTACATTTATCAATAGATTAGCATTAAATGAAATTCAACATAACAAAGCCAGAGGTTACATTGATCCATGTGTGAATTAGAGCACCTTACATAACATGAAGTAAAAATAGATAGCCACAATTTGTAATGCCTCCAAGTGCCAACATTCCATGATGTAATATCAACATCCGGGCACCATGAGCAGTCCCACCCTCATAGCCTGTGTCTACTGTTCACCCTCAGAGTCCAATTCACTACAAGTCAGTAAATATTCCCGCAGAGGGGCCCAGATGTCTTTAGGCCGGGATGAAGGCGGAAGTTCTTCAGCATATGTCTCCAGCTGGTCCCTACAGTACACCATGTCTTTCAACCAGCTGTCCGCTTTAGGGCACATTCGACTATCCCATGTGAATTGTGTTCGCCTCTTTGTCAGAAGCAAGGCTAGCTGCACAAACTTCCCCACCATGCCTTTAAGTTGAGGAGCATGTCCCAGGAGACACAGCGAAGGGGTGTTTTGTAAGGTTAAACCTGTCATGTCAGTGAGAAGAGATAGCACCTTTTCCCAGTAGCTGACGACCCGCCTGCATTGCCACGCTAGATGTATAAATCCGGCAGTTTCAAACCCCCATCGTTTACACCCACCTGTTGCCCTGAGACCTATCTTCCACAATTTGTGTGGGGTGTGGTATGTTTGATGTAGAAATTTAAGAAGAATGATGCGGAGGTTACTGTTGGAAGTTAAGCGACCCGTTACTGAGCATATTTTCATCCAGTCCTCCTCCGTGATGGGAGGTCTATCTCTTTATTCCATCGTATCAGTGCTGTGCGGAGTGTCTGTTTGTACGGCCCTATACAACTTAGTGACTAGCTTCTTCCTCTTCAATGCTGTGATTATCAATTGTAATGCAGACAGTGTCTCTGGTTCCTCCGAGAAGCTAGTGTAGTGTTCCTTAACCGCCCGTCTCAACCTATAGCAAGTGAATTTGAATAGGAGTGTAGGGTTGCGTATATAAGATAAATCATCCCCCGTGATGTATGTTCCCTCAGGAAACAAGTCACTCATGTGTGTGATGCCCGCCTCGCGAAGTGCCTGCACAGAACCCCTATCTTGTGCCACCGACAGTGCGGCATGTCCCTCAATGGGCATTGCAGGTGCATATAAGGGTAGTTTTTGTGCGCGGTGGCCAAGTGCCTGCCCGGCCGATGTTGTGACATCGAGCGTCTTGATCTCAGCTCTTGGAGTGTGTCTGTGCATGTGTGTGATGATACCTCGCAAGGGTGTAGGGTGGGCGTCGCCTTCCTCCACCGCAACGTGTGGGATAAATTTGTGTGGTTTGTACCAGTAGTAGGCGTATTGAGCCTGACAACATAGGTAGTAAACATACAAGTCCGGTGCGTTGAACCCACCTCTCTCGTAGGGTAGCAACAGTGTGCGCCAGCTTATTCTTGGCTGTTTGGTGCTCCATACGAGTCACAACAACTGAGTTTGGACAGTGTGAATAAAATGTTTTGTTAGTGGAACCGGGACATTGCAGAACAAGTATAAAAATTTGGGTAAAACCACCATCTTTATGATTGAAATCCGGTCCGCCGGAGACAACGGTAGACACAACCATCTGTCCACTTGTGTAACTAGCGCCGCATATGCTGCACCGTAATTTTCAGAGATAACCACTCCGGGATCTCGGTGTATCCACACCCCTAAGTATTTTACGGGGTCTGCGGACCAGACTAGCGGGTACTCAACTACAGGAGGTGTGGTTATTGTAGACAGTGGGATGATGACGGACGTGTCCCAATTTATGTTGAGACCAGAGAATAGGCTGAACTTGACATACTCACGGAGGACAGGGGACAAATACTGTTGCGGTTCGCCGATATATAGGACCATGTCTTCTGCGTACATTGAAATTCCCACCGGTCTATAATTGAAGTTGAGGGCCGCTGCTCTGTGTACCTGCCGGATCTTACATGCCAGGGGTTCTAGCACAATGGCGAACAATAGTGGGGATAGAGGGCAGCCCTGTTGCGTACCCCGCTCTGTCAAATAGCTCCGATGTGTCGCCTCCCACTCGAACTCTCACTGATGGCTCAGTGTACAAGAGCTGAATCCAGCATGTAAATATTGGGGGGAATCCCATCAGGCGCTGTATCTGTATCATGTACCGCCATTCTATAGAGTCAAATGCCTTAGCGGCGTCTAGGAGTACTGCAACAGCTGGCAACTCTGGGTTCAGGACATGCAACATGGCAAAGATGGTGCGCAGGTTGATGGAGTAGACCTGTCAGGAATTAACCCAGCCTGATCAGGGAGTACCAAAAGTGGCTTTAGGGGCTGTAGCTTTGTGGCAAGAATTTTCACCAGTATCTTGCCATCTAAGTTAATGAGGGATAGAGGTCGATATGATTTGCAGCACTCGGGGGTTTATCCTTCTTCAAAAGAGTGATGATCATTGCCTGCCTCAGAGAAACGGGTAGGCGGCCAGTCTTGTACGCTTCCGCGTACATTTCTAAAAGACGCGGAGCAAGAAGGTCAGTGTGTGCCTTATAGAATTCTGCGGAGTGACCGTCGGGTCCAGGAGCTTTTCCGTTTGTGAGCGACCTGATAGCGTTTATCACATCCTACACATCCAGCGGGAGGCTGAGATATTTTCGCTGTACATCGGATAACCATGCACAAGGACTGTCATCCAGGTACGTATTTGTGGCATGTTCATCCATCCCACCCTTGGAGGTGTACAGCGTGGCATTAAATTGACGGAAGTGATCCACTATGGCAGTGGGGGAGTAGTGCGTCTGTCCATCTACATTTCGCTCGACTGGGAGGGGATCTGCCCTGTTCTGTAGCCTACCAGCCAGTGACCTGCCCAGACGACCTCCTTCGCCAAATCTTCTGGCGACATGCCTCTTCGATAAATACTTCACCTCCGTCTCTGCAAGAGCGTTATATTCATCAATGTGTTCATGTATGCTTGCTAGTACGTCTTTGGTGGGTGCACTGTCATATCGAGTTTCCAGCTCCCTGAGTTTCTTTTCTAACATGTGCAGCCTGCCCCTGCTGATGTGCTAATGCATGTGCCCATTATCGTGGCCTTGAAGGCTTCCCACATAATCTCTTGGCTGTCTACTGTCCCCATATTCGTCTCAAAGTAGTGGACAACATCAGTTTTAATAGCGACAGCGTATGTCGGGTCTAGCAGTGCCTCGGCTCGGAAACACCACGTGAATGGTTTCTTAGGATTGAGGGGGATGGTCAGTGTGAGGAACACCGGATTGTGGTCAGATAGTGTTCTCGGAAGATTACGGATGTCTGTGACCCATTCGTTCGCCCCTTCACTTAGCAGCCAATAGTCCAGTCTGGACCAGCTATTGGTCGCCGGTGTGATGTGTGTGCCTGCTAGCACCCCTACATGCCTTTTCAGCCAAGCGTCTATCAACCCGAATTCCAACATGCCATTTTTTATGCAATTAGCGACCTTAACCATCCTGACACCCTGCGGATTAGATTTATCTAGTTTGGGATCTAGTTGTGTGTTTAGGCCCCCCCCCCATATGATTGCTGTGTCGGGTCAAGTGCGCAATACTCTAAACATGTTCAGATAGTCGGTCGTGTCAACCACAACCAGACCGTAAAAGCAAATGATTGTTACTAGTACATTTCCCAGTTTCCCAAGTACCATTGCCCATCAACCCTCCTGGTCTGTGCTAGAATTCAGTGCTGTAAATACTACTCCCTTCTTTATTAAGATGAGGACTCCCCTCGCGTACGAGGAGTATGAGGATGCTAGTCTATAGGATGCCCACCGTTTGGCCACTTTATCTTCTGTTACCTTACTGAGGTGGGTTTCCTGTAAGAGTGCAATTTGAACATTTTGTCTGTCCAGTTGCTCTAACACCTGTCTTATCTTCTGCGGTGTGTAGAGCCCTCGGACATTCCACGTGATAGCATTATATGCAGCCCCTGTCATGTGTAGCGCTGAGGTGCAATGTAATGTCCATTACTCATATTATCATGTGGGTGCCCCAAACTGTCGCAAAGGCAGAGGGCCCGATTCACAGAATGAACTTAAGACTCAATCCTAAACTTACTACTATTTTGGTATTCACAGAATGCACTTACTACTTTCGGCATTCACAGAATGCACTTACTACTTTTGGTATTCACAGAAGTTAGGAATTTGTCTTAAGTTTGTCTTAAGACAAACTTAAGACAGACTTAAGACAGACTTAAGACAGACTTAAGACAAAATCCTAACTTCTGTGAATACCAAAAGTAGTAAGTTCATTCTGTGAATGCCAAAAGTAGTAAGTGCATTCTGTGAATACCAAAATAGTAGTAAGTTTAGGATTCAGTCTTAAGTTCATTCTGTGAATCGGGCCCATAGTGTATCTTTCCTAGAATCAGAAATCCCTGGCCTGTAACAAACAAAAACTTCCCTCCCTCCCACCTCCCACTTCAGCACGCCCCAATTGCCAAAGACTTGACCCTTTATCAACTCCCATTGTAACTCCAATTTAAGTAAACACAATTCCCATCGGGGATCACCCATCGGGGGTCGTGGCAGCTGTATCCACTCCCAGATGCCATAGGGAGAGGGGCCATCGATGCGTTATCAGTTCCATCACCCCTGTGAAGCAGGACAGCTCTCGAGAGCTTGCCACATAGCTTGATATACTATTGCTGACACCCCAATGAAACCACTTCCAACACATTATCACCCCGCCTTATCCTTTTGGACATATCACAACCTTTCCCAATCCGAAGTCTTTTAAGTACCCTCTTACTGTTCACTCGTCAATGTCCGAGGTGGGAGAGGAGGAGGAACGCTGTTGCTGCAGGTTTCGTGCATGCTCCATAGCGTGCTTAGGGCTCGTGAAGATTTTGCCATACTCCATCGTTCCAACCCGCAAGCGTGCAGGGTAGAGCATTGTGTAAGGTATCTGCTCTTTTTGTAGCAGCTTCTTGACATTCTGAAATTCTTTACGGGCCGCTTGTACATTGGCTGTAAAATCCGGATAGAACGATAAGGCGTTTCCTTGATATGTGATCGAGCCCTTCAGCCTGGTTATTCTCAGCACAGTGTCACGGTCCCTAAAATTGAGCAGACGGGCTATGATGGGCCTCGGGGGAGTCCCCGGTGGGGGGCGCGCCACCAGTGACCTGTGTGCTCGCTCTATTGCGAATAAAGTGGACACAAAGATGTAGAAAGTTGGCGACTCAAGCTCTGTTTCTGAGCAGGCTGGACTACGGAAATGCCCCTTATGTGGGCATGGCCGATTATCTGTTCTCCCGCCTTCAAGTGGTTCAGAACGCTGCCACCAAGCTAATTTGCAATAAAAAGAAATTCAGCTCGGTTTCGAGCTGCTTAAAAGACCTTCACTGGCTTCCAGTAAGACAAAAGTTCTAGTTTCAAACTCCTGTGTTTTGCACACAAAACACTGCATAAAAAGACCCTTACATCCTATGAGATAGGATAGAATTCCATGTTCCTTCACAGAACCTAAGATCACGCTATCAGGCCTTAGCCTCAGTCAAATGCACAAATAAGGTCAGAATGGGTGACAGATCTTTCACTAAGACAGCAGCGGTCCTATGGAACAACCTCCCAATCGATCTCCACCTTATGGGCGATTATGCACTCTTCGGGAAAAAACTGAAAACCACTTTCTTTCCTAGATACTGAAACTGCCTACAATTTAGACCAAGAGTAATCCGTTTAGCATTTGCATTCTTTCCTAGCGCCATGATGTCCCTTGGGATGATTGATGCGCTTTATAAGTACCAACAATACAAATACAAATACTCGGGAGCTAAAAATAACTCCTGTAACTTCTGTACCCACTTTGGATTAAATGAAGGTAACATATTCTATATCCTTTGACGTGACTACCTCCAATTACTTACAGGACAAAACGGCCTTTAATAAGCAGTGGTTTCCATTTATTTGCTTTCTTCCCTTTTTGGGTCACCGCCAACTACACGTTTTATCCTGGGTTTTCTATGAGGGGGCTGTACCCGGTCATAGTCTAAAACAACCGCAAGTTGCCAAAAAACTGGCATAGTGAGGCCCTCAGGTTGCTTAAGACTTCTTACTTAGTGCTGGGGGTCTTTGTTTTTTGTGTGTTTTGTTTGATAATAGCTCTCCTCTTGGGCCTTAGGTCCACCTGTGATGCTACAGCCCCTCCATCAGGTTACATTTAGACCTTGCAATCACCACTTTTTCCCCTGGAACTATCCCTCTGGGGGTCTTTTTTTCTATGTGGGGTGAACTTTTTCTACCTGGGCTTAAGGTAACCTCTGCTTTCTTGGGGGATTCCTAACTTTGGACCAAATTTCATCTTTCTCTCCCTTTTTGTAGTCCCTACCGCCAGCCCATATCCCACCCATAATTTTGTCTCTTCATCAGCATTGGCCTCCTAGATAGATATACTGTTGGAATTTCCTCTTCCTCTCTCTGAGCCGGAGGAATTTCATTTATACCTATGTTTTGAGACAACCAGCCTTACCAGAAGGAGCATACACGATATAATATCTCTTAATGCACACCATTAACAGCCTGGACTCTACTTTCAATGACCCATTTGCAACAAGGGAGGCTTCAAGCAAACCATGTAGAGTTTTTTGTATTAAAATAAGAACATCCAGCATCGGGGAGGAGCCTGCCAATAAGGAATCAACATTTGCTACAGAAGTAGCCAGAGTCCCTTGGTCCCCATCATGAGATAGCTGGCCAGTCATATCTGATATACCTGGCAGCACTCTCCCCACCTGGCCATTTCTAAACTCTTTTCTACTTTGGGAATTCCCCTCACCACTCTTCTGCTCCAGCCGCCTTATCAGCGCATGCAAAGCTCAACTTAGGGGGTTAGAACAAACAAGGAGAGGAGGAAAGTCAAGGATGTATTACACCTGAGCTTCCTAACCAGTCCAGAGTTTCCTTTCCTAGAATCTCAAACAACTCCTGGGGGCCAATCAGTGGGGACACAACCTGACCCACCTTTGCAGAATTGTGCGATGCAAGTGGCTTAAAATACTTCCCCACAAAATCCTTTATTGATACCGCTAAAGATTTTACTGTGGTATGAGCTTTATCAACTGCAGGAGTACATCACCTCCAACTTTAATTACTTCATCATGGCGGGGTGCCTCAAAAGCTAGTGAATCTCCAACTGTAGGTGTATTAATCTTCATCCCACCTGCCTTTCTGCCTTTTGGTGCTCCTGCAGGTTTTGGTCCTTTTTTCCTTGGGGGAGGCATCTATAGACAAGACTTTTATCCAACTAGTGGTGGTAGTTGACAGGTGAATGGGCCCTACGGATGGCTGCCTTTCCTTTCTTTATTGAGTCACCGCCAAGCCCCACTAATTTCCTTACTCCCGCTATCCTCTTTACCACCTCTTCACTTGCCTGCTTGCTTACTTTCTGTGTCTGTGCTTTACCTGAGAGGGTGTGCAACTTATTGGTAAAATAAATCCAGTTTAGTTGCAGGACAACATTGAGCCTTAAATTAATTAGGCAGTTTGCAGGATCTTTAGAGGGGAGATATCCCGGGAACACTCATTTGAGTACAGTTTAATATCAGTCCCTGTTGCACTGATAGCAGCCAACTCCCGGTCTACTCTTTCTTCTGGGACCGGCACCAGTGCCACCAACTCCTTCCCAGGTCGACAGAGAGCTCACACAAGGGCAGCCGTGGCAGTTCCTGACCAAGGCTGATCGATACGGCCACAAGACATCCTCGCTCGCTCACCACACCAAAGGGTTAGAGCCAAGTCCAAGCATCCTATGCACACTTAGTCCAAGTCCTTTTAGATATTGCTGCAGTAGGCCCTCAAGGAGATTGCCAACCAAGGAGATTGCCAACTAGATTGTGGAGGTAATTCGACTGAGGGAGTGTGGTATGTGGGGACCCCCAGGATGAGCAAGCCACACTGGCCTAACCCCGGCCGCTTCCGCCCTGCTGGGGGGACAACCACAGCCTCCTCTATCACACCGTCCTCCGGCTCCTCCTATCTCCTGAAATGTGCTCCCAATAGCTCACTCCACTCAGCTCCTGTGTGCCCTACCCTGAGGTGGTCAGTGTCCCTTGCTGAAATTTGGGCAGGGTAGACGGATGGTGTGCCAGGAGCCGTAAATCATCAGGAGACAAGATTGCGGTTGTGCTGAGTTTTACCGGCGTCCTTCTGCGTGTGTGCATCCTCTCGTCAGAGTGTGCTCTCCCATCAGAATCATGTGTCCGCCCGTCAGAATGATGATCTAAACCAGTCTGACTTAAAGAGTCCCTTGATGCAATACTACTGCTCTTTTTTAACTAACATTTTCAATAGAAAGTATGTTTCTTCAGGCTAAAGTTGTTTCTACAGTTTTCTTGAATTAATTGTTTATGTTGTTATGTTTAGGGAATTTGTTAAGCGCACGGATACCAAAAGGTCTCTTGGCGCTATAAGGAGAGGAGGAAGCTTCCTAAGGACTACTAACAATAGGCTAGAGTGAACAACCATGTTTTCAGTTGTTTCCTGAATTTGGTGTACTCAGATTTTAGTCTAATGTCCATCGGCAGGGAGTTCCAAGGAGTAGGGCAGAGAACAGAGAAGCGGGAGCCACCCGTCTCTTGCTCTTGAATCTTGGATTATTCGCCATAAACATAGGGGTTGCTCTGAGATTGCGTTTGGTAGATACCTTGATATCTTATCAGATATGAATTTGGGGCCCTTCTCGCTAAGTGCGTTGAAGACCATGCAGCCTGTCTTAAACATGGACCGTTGAGTCACCGGAAGTCAATGTAATTGCTTCAGAAGTGGTTTGATGAGACAGTGTCTAGGTTGCTGAAGGACCAGCATGGCTGCTTGGTTTGAATTAGCTACAGCCCATGGGTCTGATTAGCAGGGAGCCCTGAGTAGATGGCGTTGGCATAATCCAGCCAGGACATGATCAGGGCTAGCATTAAAACCGTGCTTGCTTCCCTGGTGAAGAATTTCCTGATTTTCTTAAAGGTCCTCAGATGGTAAATGCAAGAGGAGGTAACCAGGTTGATCTGTTCATGCGTGGATAGCTTAGCATCAATTTTAATCCCCAGACTTTGAACCGAATTTTTGAGGGTGGGTGTAGGGCCCAATGCAGCTGGCCAGTGTGCTGGCGTCCACTGATCGAGTCTATTATTAGAGATAACTATCTCAGTTTTATTCAAGTTTAATTTGAGATAGTTATGACTCATCCAGTCTTTAATGAAGAGCATATTGTGTTGGAAGAATTCCTTAGATTCCTCCGTCTCATCAATCTGGAAGATCAGCTGCATGTCATCTGCATAGTTATATACCTTCACTCCCCTGGTTTGCAGAGCATGAATCAGGGAACATATATAGATGTTGAACAAGTGTGGAGAGAGAGCTAAGGCAAAAGGGGTCAGCCTGACAGACTGGGTGCGATCCCCTAAGAAGGAGAGCATCCAGTCCAGAGCCTTGTCCCTCAGGCCCGCCGCTCGCATTCTATCCGCTAAAATGGTGTGATCCACGATGTTGAATGTAGCGGAAACGGCTAATAAAGCCATGGCCTGTGTGCACCCCTATCTGCACCCTCTTTCAGATCATCCACTACTCTCAGGATAACTGCTTCAGTTGAGTGTGATGGTCTGAAGCCAGCCTGATCGCAGTCCAGGAAGTTAGTTTCTTCAATAAAATCACAGAGGAGTTTCACAACATGTGCCTCCAGTATCTTTGTCGGATATGGGAGGAGCGATATTGGTCTGTAAATGCTCATTAAACTGGGATCTACCCCTACTGTCTTTTGCAGTGGTGACCAACACAGCCTCTTCAAAGGCGCGTGGGACCACCCCTTGCTCTAGAGAGGTGTTGATAAGGGTGAGAAAGATATCCAGAAAATGCATCAGGAGATATTTTTGTAGGATGTATGACGTAACAACGCATACTTTTACCACGCCTACCTTTACAACGCATTTTTTACATCGCAACATCCATTACAACGCATACCATTACAACGCATGCCATTACAACAAATTCTTTGAAACTACCTTTACAACGCATTCCACTACAACGCATACTACATTTACAACGCATACCATTACAACGCATAACATTGCATTGCATGTAAGGTAAGTATTGGATAGTGTAGGGGTAAAAATTACTATTCTAACTCCAGGGGGTGCAACAGTAGGGTAAGTGTTGGATAGTGTAGGGGTTAAAATGACTATTCTAACTCCAGGGGGTGCAACAGTAGGGTAAGTGTTGGATAGTGTAGGGGTAAAAATTACTATTCTAACTCCAGGGGGTGCAACAGTAGGGTAAGTGTTGGATAGTGTAAGGGTACTATGTGTTGTAATGCTATGCGTTGTAATGGTATGCGTTGTAATGACTGTGTTTTAATGGCATGCGTTGTGGTGTGCGTTGTAGTGTCATGCGTTGTAATGGTTGCGTTGTAAATGCATGTGTTGTAATGGATGTTGTGTTGTAAAAGTTTCGTTGTAATGGTAGTGCGTTGTAAAAGTTGCGTTCTGAAGGTTGTTTCCCCTTTTGGTATCCTACTGGGGCAAGGGTCATTGGGGGAACCAGATTGTATCTTATTTCTAAGCTCTACCAACCGATCCGGGGTAACATTTTGGAAACTAGACAAAGTTATAGGATTAATGAATTGCTTATGAGATTTCCAATCTTGAGAATTAGATCAGATAGATTTCTGGATGTCCTTAATTTTGTCAACAAAGTAGGTACTCATGGCGGGTCTTAAGTTTTCCCAGTTTTAGCTCTATGGTGAACCAGTAAGAGGTTTCATGCCGTCTAGAACCCCTCTCTTTCAATTGTAATGGGGCATGCATCTCACAAACCTGTAGTTGCAGTTGGAAATTGCTCTTTCCAACTCATTAACATTATCCGTTATTGGAGGGATTGTAGAATTCAAGGTATTAAAGAACTCTGGTAAACTGACACAATTCCAATTTCTGGTCAGTAACTCAAGTCACTGAGTGTTTTTCGTAAAGGTAGACCATTTATTACAAAGTGTATCAGGTGATTTCTGACCACACACAAGGCTTAACCATTAAATTATGTACCAAGATGTTCGAGGTCCATAATTGGTCTAAAGCATGCTCTTTAATGTGGGTGGGGCTCGTTATATATCCTTCTAGATTCAAGTTATTTAGTAAATCTGTAAGTTCCTTAGAGCTCCCCATTCCTCTGTAGACCAACAATTCAGGTCTCCAATTAAAATAGTTTTATCATACTCTATAGTGAGTGGGGTCAGATAATTAAGTAGTTCAGTGACAAAATCTCCTATTGCAGTAGGGGGTCTATCGATCAATCTACATACTAGGGTAAAATTATCAAATATTAGTTTTAGTGTGAGGCTATCCACTGAGGCAAATTCAAATGGGGTGATGGAAGTGGCCGAGAGATCTTGTTTGATGATTGCTGCTACTTCTCCTCCTCTTTTCCGAGGAGGTCTAGTGGCCTGCATCAAGTAATAATTACTTGGAAGGGCCGCTAGAATGTCAGGCATGGATTCCAGAGTTAGCCAAGTTTCTTTAACTAGTAACAGATCCGGTGTTTCGGTGTCTAAAAGATTAAAAATTTCCTTCTGATGCTTGATCAGGAAACAAATATTAATTGTTTGTTGTGGTTCTTCAAAGACAAAAAAAGGTTTGGAATCTCCCATGTCCAATACCGTTATTTTTTTGTTTCTCAATACTGGCCAGACTTTGTAATGGTTGCTTCTGGTGGTTTCAGCACACAAAGTAGAAGTAGAAGTCTTTGAGTCGTTCTGGTGGCTCCATGAGCTTTAGCTATCCTTGCTCTTGGATTCAAGTTAGACGGATTACAGGGACTGCAGTGAAGCTTGTGGTAAGATTACTGATTGTGCCTAATTTGATGGAATATTGTCCTTTGTGGATATTCTATGGGGTTCCTATCATTCTGTGCTAGCAATGACTTTTCTGGTACCCCCTATCAGACTCTATATTTGTCCATTGGTGAGGTGCATGCAACACTTATCAGATCCCTCATGAATTTCTTTGAATACAGATCCTGATGTATGCCACAATCCTGGTAGAGATGCAGTGGCAGCAGGTCCTGCTCACCATATGCTTGCTCCAACCCTCTGGTTTATACTGAAAATGCTTCTGGCTGTGAGGCGCCACGTTATGGGTTTCTCTGGATCCAGGATATTAGGTAGGATGAGAGGCATTCCTCAAACTGGAAAGAGCTATTCATCATTATTCTGTCTCTGATGTTCTTTCCAGTGATAACTCATGACATGACTGTGGTCATGGCGCTTGACAATGTAGGCAGCCAGGCAGCATGTTCCAGTTCACTGGCAGAGGTTGCACTCCCCACAGGCCTGTGAGTGGAGTAGCATTCAACTTTTCTTATGGCAATTCACATCACAGTCATAAACAATTCTATAGCAACATGTTGAGGGTTTCCCATCACCCACTTGCTACTGCCTATCAAAGAAGACATTCATAGAACTCTGCAGTTAGTTTAAAGCTCCTTCATTGATCACTGCTCAACCCAGGAAAAATACATTGCTCTTTTGGATCTGCTCAAGGTTTTCGTCTAGGAGAGTTCCAGTGATTGTAGTTGCCTTCTCAGTCTGTGGTTTACGCAGCAACATTATGCATTCTCCCTGCCCTGTAATTCGCTGTTTATTGGCTCTGATTCAGAGATGGTGGAAATAGGTTTGCCATTTGGGTGCGGATTGCAACCCTGTCCTAGTTCTGCAGTTCCTATAAGACTGTTTGTCCACAGTTTGTCTCCTTCTGTGTCTCATTGTAACAGCTTTAAAACGTGTTCACCTGGAGGACCTGGGGAATTTCCAATGCTGGCAATGACTATGGCAGTAGGATGGGCTTATCGGCATGCATAGTGAGAGGTTAGGTGTATGCCACAATGGGATCTCCTGGGAGCTGGCGAGTGGGTTTGCAGACATCCAGTTTAGTCTCTTCTAAAAAAGTGATACAACAACCATTGGGTATCTTTCTTGTCCTCCTCGACATGGTAGATGAGTCTGCAGTCTGAACTGGAGTCCTGTGCTAGTACATTATCTTCTGCAAGACAGTTGTGATTAAAGTTTAGATCCATTCAAATGTAACATGCTCCTCAAAAGGTCATTCAGCAGGGTTGCCTTAATAGTAACTAGAATTTAGGCACTCACAGGACAATATGTGCTCTCCATGTACGCAATTTAGGCAACATGTCAAAAACCCAATTTGAACAGCAGCCACCTGATGCCTGTGGAATCTGCTGAGGTCTTTGCCGAAAACTGAAATGGCAAAGGGACAAAAACGCTGTTCCAGGAAGAAAAATGGAAGGCTATTAAAATGAGTATTTCTTGGCTGTATCATTCTGCTGTTCAAAGAAGTGTTTACAGAAAAACCCATCCACAGGATAAAAAAAAAAGTATTGCCAAAAAGTGCTACTACATGTGCAAAATACAGCTCGCACTTAACAAACCTTATAAACACCATGGCAATCCCAATGTTCTCATGTGATATGGAAAAACTTTCAAATTTTCTGTTAATCTCCCAAGTTTGTTTCATGCATCATGTATTTCGTCCAAAGGTATACACATGTATCAGAAATTGGGTTAATGGTTGACTGGAGTGTGAGCCCTGGTCAAGCAGCAACCACAATCCTGGTCAGAGTAAGGCACAAGCAAACCGAAAATTAACCCTGTTCTCAAACCCCTGGTAGCTTGTCACAGATCAGTCAGGCTTAACTTAGAGGCAATGTGTAAAGCATTTGTGCAACACTACAAACAGGAAAATTGTGAAAATACCACACAAAAATATCCCACACAAATGAGAAAAATAGAGCAACATTTATTAAATAAAACAAGCCCAAAATGAAAAAAATCCAATCAGTAGAACCAGGTCTATGAATTTTTGAAGAGTAGCTATAAAATAGCATCTAGAAACAAAAAGTACCAACCACAGCTATCTGGTCAAGCTAGACTGAGCTATCTGGTCAAGCTAGACTGGGTCAAAGTCAAAAGTTCATGCCAACTGCAATGGAGCGCAGGCGAAACACAGTCCCAGATTAGTCCAACTGAGGGTTTACCTTCTCAGTTTTTGTGCCAAGAGTCCCATTCATGAGGAGCAAGGAGAGCGCTGCTGCAGGCTGTCAGCATGGCGTGAAGAGCAGGCCGGGCATCATAGACGGGCTGGCTGGTACTTCGCTCTGGCGCTTCACAGCGAGTGGTGATGTTGCTGTATAAAGAGATGGACTTGCAGTGGATCACACTGTATTTTGGTGTGAGTGGCGTGGTTCTGGTGGGAATGGACCTGTTTGTAGTTGAGAAGAGCCCAAAAGTTTTTTTATGCCCACTGAGCCACTTCAAGGGCCTAGGTCCTCAGGGCCACCTCTTGGGGTTCAGGAACTTGTTGAAGACGGATACAGGACCAGTGGGGAACCTGTTATGACCCTGAGACACTTATCAGGAGGCCAGCAGACTAGTTCTTAGAGTCACTCTGGGGGTCCTGGGTTCAAGATGAGTTGCAGGTCCAGTTCTTCCTCCCCAAGCAAGAGGGCAGTAGGCAGCACAGCAAGGCTCCTTCTGAGTAGCAGTCCAGCAGACTGGCAGTGCTTTCAGCAGCACAGCAATCCTTCTTCCTGGCAGTTCCACAAGTGTACTGAAGTGGTGGTGTCTGACGCCTTTCTTTTATACATCAGTGCCCTGATTCTGGGAGGTGGGAGAAGCTTCTAGACAGTGTATTTAAAAAGCATGAAATCCCCTTTGTCCCCTGCACTGGTTCCAAGCTGGCTGAAGTGACAATGCAGAGTCATTAGGACCTTTTTGTGGAGACAGGACTATTACGAGCCACTCACCTAGTCCTAGGTGGTTCCGATATGGTGACGCTAGATTCCTTTATTCATCCTATGTTCTACCTTAAGTGGCAGGAAATGGCACTGTACTGGTCGCAGGCCCCAAGGGGAAAGGGGGTTGGGATTGAGAAAGGCAAACAAAGATGCTGTGCTGCTCCTCCTTGGCAGCTGCAGTGGGGTCTCAAAAAGGCCTGTCACCCATCTTGTGCGAACACCAGACCAGAGAAGCTCACAATATAGTTATTAAAAAGAATTATCAAAACATATTTGTATGTCCTTTATTCATACCCAAACAGATATTTAGTAGCTCTCTGTCTTTCCAGTCAGAAGGCTTGTGTCATCATGTAGTTGAAGCATGGATTCCTAATGAATTGTGACGGATGTCAACACAATTATCCTGTAGCGTCCCATGTGCAGCGCAAGAAATCTCTGGGCATCCACTTATCATGCGCTGAGTCTAGGTGTTTCAGTTGTACTTGTGTTAAGCCGGAATCCACCCAACATGTAATCTTACGGGCACCACAAGTTTTAATACCAGGAAGGTTTATTCTTGGCAAAGCCCTGCCAATGGAAGAGTCTATTGCACGCTTCAAAAATCAAAGGGTCATTTTGTTTCTTAGAATCTCCGCTACTGAGCTCAGAGCACAAGAAACGTGAACGGTTTTTTAGCAAAAATACCTGACGTCAGATTGTTTCTTTTGTTGTCTTTTTCTTCTTCTAGGAAATCTGATGCTGGAGTGGTCGCCAGGTCAGGACAGTATTGGGGAGCAGTTGCAGCCTGAAGCGGAGAACTGAGGATTGCAGGAACAGCACGAAGAAGGGGTTTAGCGAAGGAAAGCAGGTGAGTGCGGGACAAAGAGGCCAAGCAGTAAACCGCCCGGGTGGTGCAGTCTACCCCCCTTTCACACCAGTCATCTCCCTCCCTCCCGCCAAAAGCAAAGTAACAAAAAGGGAACCTGCCCCTCAATACATGGTCTCAACTGTTACAGTGAATTAAGTATTGTCTTGTGGCAAGAGGCAAAGGATTTGTAAGAATATTTGGGACAGGTGATCTCCCTCAGTTCCTTAGAAAGCAAATGTAGAAAAGGGGCCCATAACTCTGCAAAGGTCTCTCCCTTTTGGCCGATAACCAGGGACAGTCGTTCCATGGGCAGCCATAATTTCTGTTGCCACGTGTTTAATTCAGGCGCATTTGGCGTTCCCCAGTGCACTAGAATCACTAGCCAGGCCACCAAGAGCACTAAAGCAATCTGTCTGCCCCCCACTGAGCCCCATAAGAGTGTACGCTGGGAATCAAGGCAGAGATGTATTAAAGGCCTCATCAATATTTTCCAACACCTCGGTCAAATAACGCTGAAATTTGGGGCAATGCCATAACAGGTGCACTAGAGTCCCAGGCATCCCACATCCCCTCCAACATAGCTCTGATTTGTTCCTATCCCAACTGTGGATTCGTGCTGCCGTAAAGGACCAGTACAATAGCAGCTTGTAGGCGGATTCCATGCCTGCTGTATTATGTGCTATGTGGTGTGCCCGAAAGTGTATGTCATCCCACTCTTTGTCAGATAGCGTCCTCCCCAATTCCGTCTCCCACCTTAACTGCCTTTTCGTACGCCTCCCCACATTGTCGGGAGCAAGCATTGAGTACGGTTCAGAAATGAGTCGGCGATCCCCTGTTTTGCATACAAGCCATTTCTCAAACGGCAAAAGCGGATGTGAAGCCCCTTCTAGGCAGGAGGGCTGGGTCACCCAGTGCTTCAGTTGTTGGTATGGGAATTCATCAGAGGGACAGAGGTCATAGTCCCGGTGTAGTTGTGCAAAGGGGATAAGTCCCTTCATGTCTAATAGGGAGCCAATCCTTTTGCAGCCCGCCTCCCTCCACCTGTGGAAAATTGCTGAGTCGCGCCCTGGGGGGAACTCCGGGTTCTCAACAATCTGAGTCATTGGTGAAGGAAAGGTGGTCCAACCAGCCTTGACTGCGACTGTATCCCAAACCTTCATGATGGAAGACATCACTGGGGAGGAATATAGACCCAATGCTCTGTGCTTACGAGGGAGCCAAATCTCCTGTTAGATATTAACTCCAGCCACCGATTGATCCATAAAGTTCTAATGCTTTTCAGAGAGGAGTCGATTCATTTAACAATGTATCTGAGGCATGAAGCTTGAAAATAGCAGTAGACCAAAGGAAGACCTGTCCCTCCCTTACTTTTAGGCAGCGTCGATTGGGTCATCGGTAAGCGAGGCCCCCCCACACACAAATGTATTAATTAGTGTCTGGAGTTGACTCAGTGCTTTAGGAGGAGGCGCCATGTCAAGTGTTTGAAATACATAGAGAATAAGAGTGAGGACCGTCATTTTGACCGCAGCAATCCTACCGAACCATGCCAGTCGGGTCCAGCTGTCAAGGGCTTTTGTGGTTTGATCTAGAAGGGTTGTTTAGTTTAAGGTGACCGTTCTGGCTATAATTGGGTCCAGTCAAATTCCCAGATAGGAGATCTCATGTTGCGTCCATTAAAATGGAAATTGGTGTTGTATGCTATCAACTATATTAAGTGGGATCGAGAGATTAAGTATTTGGGATTTATTGAAGTTGACTTTAAAGCCCGAGACCTCCCCAAAGCAATGTAATTCAGTGATTAATGCTGGCACAGTAGTCTGAGACTTCATAAACAATAGTATCACGTCATCAGCATATAAGCTGACTTTATGAGTGTCCTTTCCAAATCTGATTCTCTCTTTCTGAGGATCATTCCTAAGGCGTTGCACGAAAGGCTCCATATACAGAGCAAACAACAGGGGGATAGAGGGCACCCCTACCTCGTCCCCCGCGAGATCGGGAAAGTAGTGGAGGTGACACCATTGACACATATAAAATCTCTCGGCTGTTAGTAAATGCATTTGATCCATCCTATACATTTTTCGCCAGACCCAAAGTAGCATAAAGTATCAAATAGATAGGCCCAGATAACCCTGTCAAACGCCTTCTCAGCATCTATTGATAAAAACAGAGCTTGTTTGCGTGACCTCTGAACAGTGTCCATTAGATGAAAGAGGCGCTTGGTATTGTCCCCCCCCCCCGCCTAGTAGGGATAAAGCTGGCCTGATCTGAGTCGATCAGACCTGCCATCAATGGGGTTAGGCGTGACGCCAAAACGCTAGCGAAGATTTTCGCATCTATATTTAGTAGTAATATGGGCTGGTAAGACCTACATTCAGTGAGGTCTTTGGAAGGCTTTAGGATGACCGAAATGGCTGCCTCTGACATAGAGTCAGTCACTGAGCCCGTCTCTAAGAGTGAATTAAAAAGCTTAGTCAAGAAGGGTGCTATCTCTGGGCAAAAAGTCTTGTAGAACACGGCAGAGCAGCCACCGGGACCCAGAGCTTTCCCCACCTTGAGGCGCGCAATGACAGAAATGGTTTCTTCTATTCAAATTGGCTGGTCTAACTGTTCGGCTGTAGCCGACGGTAAGGTGGGGAGTGTACAAGTCTCCAAACAGGAATAAGTGTCTCGCACCAGGGGATCCTGCCTTGTATAGAGAGAGTTGTAGAAATACCGAAACACCTCCACAATATGAGAGTCGGCAGTGACCTCCTCTCCCCCGGGGCATTTGATCGCTGCAATCGAGGATGCCGCCATCTTAACCCGAAGTGGTTGGGGCAGGAGCTTACCACATTTATCACCACTGAGGTAAAATTTATGTCGCAAGCGGAGACCGCATATTCAGCCCTATCGAGGTTAAGCTGTTTTAGCAATAATCTCTTTTTCTCCAATCAACGCCACACCCTCGGAGCTCCCGTTCATTTATGAATGGCTTCCATCTCCCCCACTCCACATTCCAGCTCTTGCCGCTTATCCCAGCAAACCTTGTTCTCTGCCGCAGAGATTGCGATAAGTTCCCCTCTCAATACTAGTTTCAGTGTCTCCCGGACTGCTGCTAAGGACGCCGTGCCCACATCGTTGACCTGAAGGTATTCTATCAGTCTGGATTTTATCGAGGCCACCTTCTCATGGGACTGTAGCAGGCATTCCCTCGGCGCCACTGAGGGGGATTGACAGGGCCCTGGTTCCCCTGTATGGTAACCAAGATAAGGGCATGGTCAGGGAGGGATCTAGGCTCTATGGCAGAGTCTGCGAGGCGGGACATTAGGGACCTAGTGGAAAGAAAGTGATCCAACCGTGCATATGATTTATGAGCTGCAGAATAATAGGTGTAATCTTTCTCTCCTGGGTGGTGTATACGCCATACATCTAGGAGACCGTTATCCGCAAGCCACCTCAGCCCTCCTGTGGACCAGGCTCCCACTTAGGCCGACCTCTGTGCGGACCGATCCAGCCCCGTGTCCATTACCAAATTAAAATCCCCGCCCACCAAGACCGCTGCATTGGGGGACACCAGTACCTCTGCTAAAACTTTAAGAGTAAATGATTCTTGCTGTGTGTTTGGAGTGTATATGGAGGCTATAGTGATATAGGACTTTTCCCAGTGTATTCTGAATGCCAAAAGACGGGCCGCTAGAGTAGGCACTACTTTACCCGGGAAATTAGCCCTGATCAAAATTGCTACCCCATTTTTCTTGGCTGGGCCAGAGGACCAAAACTGCTGCAGGAAGCGCTGTGTTCGCATGCACATACAGTCCCTCGAGAGCAGATGCGTTTCCTGCATTAGGCAGAGATCGCCCCCTGAATTTTCTAATAGGAAGAGGATTGCTGATCTGTTACCCGGATTGTTCAACCCTCGGACATTAAGGTTTACCACCACCTTTAGGGCTCTACCCATTGTGTGGGATTGGAAGAGACGTGCAGTGCAAGGCTTATTTCTTTCTCCCCGCCCCCACCCATCCAAGCCGTGTCTGTTGCAGCAATGGGGAGCGGATGTTAGGAAGCTTTTTGACTGGTGCGGAAAACATAAAAAGAAAAACATAACAATCTCAAAAACAGATTAAACCCTTCAAGCCTCAAAACAGGGAGCATAAGGAATGACAAAAGTTTGTCAGTAGTGGGACATCGGATCACTGAAATAATATCAATGACATCGAGTAAAAAATATAGATTACAAAAATATTGAACTCCTATCTCCAAACAGCTAAGTACAAATATCGAATCAAAAATATCGCTGTAAAAATATTGATAGTCAAAATATCGATATTTTTTAATATCTTAAAAGTAATAGAAAAATAATGTAATAATAAATATAATTAATTTAAAAATACTTAAAATACTTAAATAACCTAAAAAATAATAAATAATTAATGTAAGTTGAAAATAAATAAACATACATTTTGATTTTTAAATACATATACATATTTGCACTATTAGCATGAAACTTTTAAATCTATCTTTTAACATCATGTTCCTTTTAGCACGATTTTAAATTAGTTTTACTGTTTTTATAGTTTTACCAGTTTTTATATGTGCAGAGGGTGATCTTTTATAGTGAATGGGACTTTAAAACTAGGATTGAAATTATAACTATTTTTGTACTCTGTAATATGGATAACTTTATTGGAGCTTTGATTTTAGCTTGTTAGGGTCTGTGAATATAATGCACTACATGTATTTTCTCAAACTTTTCTGCTGCTACCTGAAAGTCTGATTATGGATTAGCCGGTTTGACACTATTTTGCACTTTATTGCACTTTGATAAACTATTATACGTATGCTGCATATACCTGTAATGATTTATGTATTATTGCTCTATTTAAAATTGAATTGATTATTGCACAATTTTTGCACTTTCTTATATTTAGTGGTTTTCCATATACTGTGTTGTGTACCTTTGTGTCCCCCTTCATTAAGTCTAATTGAGATGAAAATAATATAAATATATTAGCCATACTTATGTATTAGGGCACTTGCCCTTCATTGTTGTTGCTGCTGTATTTTACTTTTTGATCAAATTTTCAAATTGGGATTTATAATTTTTTGACACAGTAGAAAAAGTGATATAATTCTCTTTAGTGAGCATAATTTAATAACAAGTAAATATAATATGGTGTTATTTGTTCCAATATATATAATGTATTGTTTGACTATTGCCCACTCGAGACACATGTTAAAATTGAGGTAGTATGTTTTCTGTTTCCATGACTAGAAGAAGGTGGAGCTAGAAGGGGTTGTTCACAGTATTTAAACCACTATTTTTCTCTGGGTATGTCATGTGATCAAGTCCGGGTTACCCGGACGAAACGCGTCATGCTGCTACCCATCTGTGGAATAAAGGCACCTTAATTCTTCACTATCCCTCGTTGTGGTCTGTACCTGTTTCGTGTTTGCCTTTGGTTTCACGTACCTCAGGACTGTGGAGTTCGATTATATATATATATATATATATATATATATATATATACACATAATATTAATAAAAAATATACAATATTTTTACCGAAGGTTAGCGGGAGGGTAAAATTTACTATTACCACTCCAATGAGTGCAACAGTAGAGAAAGCGTTGGATAGCGCAGGGGTAAAAATTACTATTCCCACTCCAGTGAGTGCAACAGTAGTGAAAGCGTTGGATAGCGGGAGGGTAAAAATTACTATTCCCACTCCAGAGAGTGCAACAGTAAAGAAAGCGTTGGATAGCGTAGGGGTAAAAATTACCATTCCCACTCCAGAAAGTGCAACAGTAGGGAAAACGTTGGATAGAGTCGGGGTAAAAATTACTATTCCCACTCCAGTGAGTGCAACTGTAGGGAAAGCGTTGGATAGCGGGAGGGTAAAAATTACAATTCCCACTCCAAAGAGTACAACAGTAGGGAAAGCGTTGGATAGCGTAGGGGTAAAAATTACTATTCCCACTCCAAAGAGTGCAACAGTAGGGAAAGCATTGGATAGCGAAGGGGTAAAAATTACCATTCCCACTCCAGAGAGTTCAACAGTAGGGAAAGCGTTGGATAGCGTAGGGGTAAAAATTACTATTCCCACTCCAGAGAGTGCGATAGTAGGGAAAAGGTTGATAGCGTAGGGGTAAAAATTACTATTCCCACTCCAGTGAGTCCAACAGTAGGGAAAGCGTTGGATAGCGGGAGGGTAAAAATTACTATTCTCACTCCAGTGAGTGCAACAGTAGGGAAAGCGTTGGATAGCATAGGGGTAAAAATTGCTATTCCCACTCCAGGGAGTGCAACAGTAGGGAAAGCGTTGGATAGCGTAGGGTTAAAAATTACTATTCCTACTCCAGTGAGTGCAACAATAGGGAAAGCGTTGGATAGCGGGAGAGTAAAAATTACTATTCCCACTCCAGAGAGTGCAACAGTAGGAAAAGCGTTGGATAGCGTAGGGGTAAAAATTACTATTCCCACTCCAGAGAGTGCAACACTAGGGAAAGCGTTGGATAGCGGAGGGGTTTAAAATTACTATTCCCACTCCATTGAATTCTACAGTAGGGAAGGCGTTGGATAGTGTAGGGGTAAAAATTACTATTCCCTCTCCAAAGAGTGCAACAGTAGGGTGCAACAGTAGGGAAAGTAAAGATTACATACATTAATAAAAAATAATTAAATATCAATACCAAAAAAATATTAATGAAAATAAATTACCAATTTAATATTATATAATAATTAATCAATTACAATTACAAATTAATATTAATAATTAAAATAATTACCTATGAATACAAATTAATTACCAATTAATTAATGCATTAAAAATAAATACCAAATAATAAATAAAAATGATTTACTTAATTAAAATTAGATTACTTCCCCCTATTCCCCTATAAACCCACAACACGCTACAAAAAATTTTTTTATAAAATTAACATAATTATCAATTAATAAAAATTAATTACCAATTAAAAACGAATAAATTACCAATTAATGAATAATTAATAATTAATTCAAAATAAATACCAATTAAAAAATTACCATACTTAATTTATTTACAATTAAATTACTTCCCACCCTATTCCCCTATAAACCCACAACCCGCTCCGGAAAATAAATTAATTAAATTAACATCATTATCAATTAATTAATTAATAAAAATACATTACCAATTAAACAATAATTACCGATTCAAAATGAATTAATTACCAATTAAAAATGAATTAACAATTCATTCAAAATAAATACGAATAAATATTTTTTTTTTATTAATTACAATTAAATTACTTCCCTCCCTATTCCTCTAAAAACCCACAACCCGCTACAGAATTAGATTACTCAAAAATTAAATAACATAAAAAAACACTTCATAAAATTAGATATAATTAAAAATTCGATATATTTTAATATCTATATTATATACTTCGATATTTTGTCTTTCTATATTTTAAAAATCAATATTACTTACCTTCTATTCGATATTTTTAACCACTATATTCTGCCCATTCAATATTATGTCCATTCTATATTTTTCATTCGATATTATGTCTGTTTACCTGGGACATCTCAAGGGGACGTGGTGTAGTGGTAGACCTTCAAGACTGAACTGATCTCGGTATGCATCGGCACGATAGTGTCCCTCATTCGGAGTCTGCACCATGCCTGGGTTCCCCCCAGCTCCGCCTCAGGTGGTCCATCTTGGCTACTGTTTCAGGGGGTGACCGGGCGATCTGGCAACCCGGACATGGAGGTAAGCACATCCTCCCTTTCTCTAGCTATCGTTGCAGGGTCTGGTTTAAGCTTGGAAGAAGACTTCCCTACCAGTTGCCACTGTGCTGTTTTCTGGGAGGAGGTTCCAGGAGGTTCGTCGGACGGATTTGTAGTTGAGTTATCTTTAAGGCCCAGCACCTCTTGTGCCTCTTTCAGCAAACGGAGTTGCCGTAGTCAGCCCTGGTATTTGAAAATGATCCGGAAGGGATGGCCCCAGGAGTAGGAGAAGCCTTGCTCCAGTAAGTGGGCGGTGACGGCTCAAAATTTCCGTCTCTTGACCAGTGTAGATGCTGCAAAATCTAAGGAGTAAATTAGGTGCATGGGCTTGAAAGTGGAGGGGCTGGCTATCCGTGCTTTGCAAATTATTTTCTCCTTCAACTGAAAATCATGCACACACACAGGGATATATGGTGGTGGAGCCTTGTTCCCTTTCAGTAGTCCTACCCTTTGCACCCTATACATCTGAATGCCTTTGGAAGCGTCACCACCTAGAGCATGCTGAAAAAGGGCCAGGACATAAGCTCGAAGATAAACTCCTTTCGCTTGCCAGGGTACTCCTCGGATCCTTACATTGTTCTGCTGTGAGCAGTTTTCGAGATATTCGGCCAGTGCCTGTAAGTCTATGTGTTGCTCCTGAAGACGAATCAGTTCTTGTTGCATCATGTGGATTTCTTCGTCTTGACTGATGTCATGCTCCTCCAAGGTAGCAAAGCCGTCCCCCACCTCTTCTATGTCACGTCTGATCTCCCTTAAGTCAGCGGAGAGCTGGATTTTCATTTTTTGGATGTACTCTTTGAGAGAGGAAAACAGCTCAGTCATGAAAGCCTTGGTCGCTGAATGGTCTGTGCCATCAGTCACCTCCACAGGTACTTCCTCGCTATGCGCATCGCTTGTAAGGCCACCCGTTCCAGAATGCTTCATCAACATCTCTTTTACTGTCCTGTCTTTTTTGGCGCCGGCGGCGGGCATGTCAGCGAGCGATTTTGGGCAAGTTTGTGTTACGTGTGGTCCCACTCCCACGTAGCTTGAGGCGCCAACTTGGATGCTTGGTTATTTGCCCCCGTGTCTCCGCGTTACCTCCTTTAGCCTGCAGTGTCGTCTCTGGTCCGTTATTAGTGGACTTCCTCAGCCCCTCGGTGACAAAGCGCTCCAAAGTCCCCCTGCACCCTCCTGTTTCTCCGTAATTGTGGAAGCCCCAATGACCAAGGTCCATTGCCGTCAGGAGGTGAGTGGCAAGTGGGGGCTGTAGCAACAGTATTGGCCTCTGTGTCTCAGTCCTTTTACTCCTTTGACACATGCGCTGAGGGCTCCAGGAGGATTAGGTACGATCATGTTCAAAGATATAGGCGCAGGAGAGAGCGAATAGAGGCAGCACAACCCCACCAGTCATGCAGGGCCAAAGGCAGCGGCTGAAGAGAGCCAAAATCCAAACTTCAGCCCCGATCCGTGGCCTCTATGGTTCAGGGGCGCATCAACTAGCTCTGGATCAGTCAGGGGGAGCAAAATTGTCTGCGCTCATGTATTTCACCAGCAGCAAGTCTACTAGGAGCCCCCTGTGTCTGCCATCACACTGCTAAGGGGGTTAATAGAGATTGCGAGGAGGAGGGGTCCCCCCAGAGCTGGAATGCACTGTCACAGGGGACCAGGCCTTCACCTGTATCCTCCGCAGGCCAGGGCCCACTGGCCAGTGCTCTTGCAAATGCGGGGTATAAGGCTGCCAGCTCTCAAGCCCCGTAGTAGCCCCAAACAAAGCACTCTCCTTCCCCTTCGCCCTGTTCACCCTCAGAGGGGGTGGACAGCAAACACAAAACAATGGGGGGGGGGACCCCTCAGGGCGGGCATCTGCAGACTCCTCGATTTAGTCCCCCTGCAGACCTCACAGAGTCATGCGCTTACCGAATCCCCATGTAAAATTTCAGGGACTGCTCAGACGACCGCGGGCCCAAAGAGGGCGGGCGTCCGCCTCCAGCTATTAGCTGCCTCGTTACCTCACCGCTGAGGAAGGCGGCTTAGCTCTCAAGCAATCCTCACCTCAGTTCACAGGGGCTATTGTTCTCTGCATGAGTCGACCAGGGGCATTCAACCCCCTGCAGCACCGGGTGCAGGATCCTCGACGCTGTCAGCAAAATGGCGGGCGTCGCTCCGCTCCCGTCCCACTTCCGTACCTCAACACCGAAGAGGATTCGGCTGTGCAGCTTTTAGGCGATCCCTCCTCTAAGTCCCGGTGGCTATGTATTTCTGTGTGCACCTTCCAGGTACTTCCCCAGGGAGCACTGAGGCAAGAAGCGAAATCACCCTGGTCGTGCAGCAACTCTCGACAACTTCTGGCTGGCATCTGCTCCGGTCAGCTACTTCCACACCCGGGCCGCAGACGCCTCCAGGCTGCGCCGCATCACGGCCGCCTGGCCTCTTAGCGTCGGTCGTCACCGCCTCACACTGGTCCCAGGAGCCCGATCTGCACTGCATGCGGTTCAGAGCTCCCTCCCCATCTCCACCAGGTCGAGACCGGCTACCCCAGCAAGAAGCGATGTATAAAATGGAAAGTTTTGGTCTTAGCAAAAGGTTTATTTGGCCAGGTCTAAAGGGCTGTTTAAACTGCACACACAGGCTCTGCAATTTCATGCCCGAGACATGTTTAAAGGGTGGCACAATCAGCGCTGCAGACGCACTCGTAGCATTTATTATACAGGCCCTGGGCACATATAGTGCACTTTACTAGGGACATATAAGTAAATTAAATATGCCAATTGAATATAAGCCAATGTTACCATATTTTAAGCAGAGAGCACATGCCCTTTAGCACTGGTTAGCAGTTGTAAAGTGCCTAAAGTCCTAAGGCCAATAAATTCGAATTTAGCAAAAAGTAGGAGGAAGGCAAAAGGTCTGTGGATGTCCCTGCCGAAAAGGCCAAGTTGAACAACATCTATCACATGTATTATCAAAAAGGTAAATTCCCTGTAGCGTTAACATCTGTACAGAGCACTGCCTACCAGATAGCACCACCAAGCTGGAACCAAATACTATTTATAGAGAAAGGGAAAAAGGGAAATTCCAATCCCCAAGATGCAAAGTCCTATGGGCCAAAAAGAAAAAAAACAGGCTCATAGTGTGTTCAAGCACATTTACACTGGGAATCCTTAATTGTGTTGCTTCAATGATTCAAGGCAGAAGCTTTGAATAATTATAGTAGACTCTTGCATTGAAATTATTTTAGGGCTTATTTAGACTTTGGTGGATGAGATACATCACAAACACGATAGATAATCTTCATTTCAAGTGCACTGTATCCTATAGCACTTATTAAAAGGCAGATGGGAAATCTGCTATGTGTGTGATGGAGTAACCTGTCCGCCAAACTCTAAATAAGTAGGCTTGAGTGGAATTTCAATAATGCCAGAGTAATCAGAGTAATTTCAGAAATTCTGCATTACTCTTTGGTGCAGAATTACCAATAATTACCAATTACTCATGCTTGCATAATTTGGAGGAAGAATCTTACAGCTAGAGCACATTTAGCGAGCATGAGCAGGAGCCCGCTAATCTTGTTCTGCTGTATTTAGCTCTATTTATTAGCGCAAAAAATGTATCCTGGCCTCCATTTTGAGCACAAGGGAGAATTTTAAGCTAAACGAAATAGCGAAAAATGCCAGGATTTATGTTGGGGAAAGATCCTACCCCAAGAACATATTTTAGCTATTCTGTTGCATTTAGCTGCATCCTTGCATCCATTTTAGACGCATGAGGGCGTTTTTGAGTTATGAAATAGCGTTAAACCCAGAATTACTTTTCTTGCGTAATTCCGCATAATCTTGTGGAATTTTTGGGTAATTCCATTTGATTGTGCTCCACGAAATTAAGGGAGTTACTCCTGTCAGATCCCAGTACCCACGATCATCAGAGAACACACGGGACACGGCGGAGAGGTTGGTAAACACCTTTATTGTTTTGTGCGTGCTGCTGCTCTGGACACGTCTGCCCTCGTCCTTGTCCCTCGATGTACTGACCACTTCCTGTCCGTCCACAGGAAGTCCTGTCCAGTGACCTGGTCACCGCCCTGTGACCCACAGGGTCCTAGTGCCCTATCTCAGTGGTCACTACATCTCCCCCCTTTGTCACAAACAAACGTTTTTGTTACATGTACAAACTTGGTACATTATTCTCCTGATGGTGAAAAGAGAGAGAGAGAGAGAGAGAGAGAGAGAGAGAGAGAGAGAGAGAGAGAGAGAGAGAGAGAGAGAGATGCGCTCTCTCTACATTTCTTCTAATAGTCTTCTTGTCTTCTTGCACTCTCTTCTTGGTCTTTGGTCTCTGTTCTGGTCTTGTCCTCCGTTTTCCTCGTTCAGTGATATTGTCTCTCTGTTAGTTCTTTGCTCTCTTTCTTCCACCTTTGGTGCTATTGTCGCTCGTTCCTCTTCTTCCACTTTGAACTCCTTGAAATGGGAACTGTTTCTTGTTATTCTTTGGTGGTCTGAAGCCGCAGTCACCATTGACCCTTTTACGTCGGTCACAACCAATGGGTCTTTTGAGAATGGGCTGTCTGACTTCCTTTGCTGTTTTTGTCTCACTACCACCAGATCTCCTTCATTTAGTTGGTGTTCAGACGCATTTCTCCTTTTGTCGGCATATTCTTTCATTTTCTTTTTTGCTTGGTGATCTCTTTCTGCAATTTCTCTTCTATTCGTGCTTTCTGTTGCTTCAAGTTGAGGTAGTCTTGTTTTGCTTGATCTCCCTAGCACCAACTCCGCTGGGCATTTACCAGTGGAGCTGTGAGGGGTATTCCTATAGTCTCTCAGTACTTGACACAGTGCTTGTCCAATTGATATTTGTGTCAGTTTTGCTCGCTGGATGGCTTTCTTGATCGTCCCCATGAATCGTTCTGCCATTCCGTTTGCCTGTGGCCACAAAGGAGTTATTTTCGATGCTTCATCCCCAGGTATTCCATGAATCTACGGAATTCCTCTCCCGAAAATGGAGGTCCGTTATCTGTTTTCAATGTTTGTGGTGAGCCCCAGGCGGCAAATATGTCATCTAGTACTGGTAGAGTGGCACTCGCTGATGTCGAAGATACTTCCCTCACTATTGGAAACCTTGAAAACTCGTCGATGACCACAAGTAGGTATTTTCCACTCTCTAATGGTCCATAGAAGTCAGCCGCTAGCTCGGTCCATACCGCTAGTGGCAGTTTCGACATTTTCAGTGGTGTCGGCTTGGCAGGCGGCCCTGTTATTTGACAGATCTGACAATGTGATACCTCTTCCTCCACCATATTGTCCAATCCTGGGAACCACACTTTTTCCCTTAACATCTTTTTTGTCGCTACGATGCCTCGATGTGACTCGTGAGCTATCTCAACTGTTCTCTTTCTTAGTCGACATGGTATTACAATTCTTGAGCCTCTCATCAGGACTCCGCTTTCTGTTTCAGACAGCTCTTCGCTTATCTTTTTAGATGCCAGTAGTTCTTCTTTATTTACTCCTTCCTCTGTCGCAGTGTTACTGTTAATGTGCCTCCATCTCTGCTGTCGCACCACCACTCCAATGGCCTTCATTGTCGGGTCTCTTTTTGTTTCTCGCTCTAGTTCTTCACTTGCTATTGATGCCGGAGTGTTCTGTCTCACGATGAAGTTTAGATATTCTTCTGCCATTGTGGTGCCACCTTTTTGATGGGGGAGCGGGTGCCGTGACATGTAGTCTGCTGGATTTTGGTCTTTTCCAGGTTTATGGACAATCTTGAAATTGTAATCCATCAGCCTGATTCCCCATCTTTCAATTCGTGGTGGTATCTTGGCGTTTGGATTTCCGTAGATGGTCACTAGTGCCTGGTGATCTGTTACTATCGTGAATGGTTTTCCATATATGAAAATGTGGTAGTGCTCACATGCCCATACTACTGCCAGGCTCTCCTTCTCTGGTTGAGAGTACGCTCTCTCAATGTCCGACAGGCTCTTGCTTCCATAGGCTACTATCTGCCGAGGTGAGTCTTTTCCTGGCCTGTGTTGGGCTAATATTGCCACCAGACCTACCGGGCTGGCGTCTACTGTCAGTTCGGTGCATAGGCTCGGGTCAAAGTATGCTAGGTGGTCTACTGCCGTTACTGACGCCCTTATTTCTTCAAATGCCTTTTGGCACTCTGTAGTCCATTCGAACTTTTGGCCTTGCTTTGTTAATTCCCTCAGTGGCGTGCTCACTGTCGCAAAGTCCTTTATGTATCGCGCGCAGTAGCTGGCCAGGCCGAGGAATGAGCGTACATCAGCAACATCTTTTGGTTCCTTTGTTCTTTCAAGGGTGTCTATTATGCTGCGATCTGGTCTCATTCCTTTCTTTGAAAAGATGTGTCCAAAGAACACTAGTTCTTCTCTTCCCAGTTCACATTTCTTCTCATTTACTGTTAGGCCCACCTCTACTAGCTGTGAGCACACTTCCCTCAAGGCCTTGTCATGTTCCTCATCAGATTTTCTTAAAACCAGGATATCATCACTGTAGTTCAAACTGTTTTTGATCGGTCTGATGATTTGCCTGATCGTTTCCTGGAATATTTCCGCTGCTGACGATATTCCAAAGCTTAATCTTTTGTAGCGAAACAATCCCAAGTGCGTTGAGAAGGTAGTTATATATCTGGACTGCTGGTCCAGCTCCAGTTGGTGGTACCCTTTGCAAAGGTCGAGCTTGGAGAATTTTCTCATTCCTGTCATCTAGATGTGGCCCTGGATGTCGTTCTCGTTCGATGGCTGTGTTGGGAATCCTCATGTCCACACATATCCTGATTTGTGCAGTGTCCTTTTTTGGTACAGCCACTATTGGAGACACCCATGGCGTTGGCCCTTCTGCTGGCTCAATGATGTCTTGTTCTAGTAGTGCCTTTATTTCTTCTTCCACCTGAGGTTGCAGATGGATAGGTACCCTTCGGTGATGCTGGGCTATTGGTTTGACGGCTTCATTTATGTGCAGGGTTATTTGCCTTCCTTTGAGCTTTCCAAGCCTTTTTGTTAGTTTTGGGTATTCTTGCAGTATGTTCTCTTTATCTGACATGTGATACGTCATCTTTAGTAAACCCATTATTTTTGCTGTTACATTACTCAGTAGACATGGTGCGGGAATGTCTCCTCGGAGCACATGTATTTCTTCTGTGACAGTCTTGCCTTTATGTGTCATGGTGTCTGTAAACTTTCCCATGTTCGTTACTGGGTTTTGGGCACCCCAGGTAAACACTCTTACATTTGATGGTTGTAGTGGCGGTTTCCTCTTCATCTTGTCATATTCCGTGGCACACATGACGTTGCACGTGGCCCCACTGTCCAGCACAAATTCTGTTTGGTGAGGTCCTACCTCTATGGTCACCCAATCTGTCTTCTTGATTGACTTCCTATCCACCAGTCTGATGTGCTCTTCTACGTGTCCCTCATCTGTGGACATAAGGTATAGTCGTTCTACCTTTCCAGTTGTTTCTTCTTCTTCTTCCTCTTCTCCCGACTCCAAAGAAGAGCTCCTGTTGATCGCTTCCATATGTCGTACATGTCTATTCGTTGCTGTTCTTGGTCTCCCTGGTCTTCCTCGTTCATTTTTGAATTGCGTTCCTTGGCACATGGTGGCGAAGTGGTTGCTTCTGTTGCATTTCCTGCATGTTTGACCGATCACCGGGCATGTTCCTCTGTGTGGAAATTCTAGACCACATCTGTAGCATTGCGAACCTTGTTTCCTTGTCGCTTGTTCCTTTGACCCTTTCTTCCAGTTATTCGTCTTGCTTGTATCTGTCATTCTGTGTAATTGGTGCTCCTCTTCGGTCCATCTGCCTTGCTTGCATTGTTGCCCTCGCTTCCGCTCTTGCTAGGTCTAAAATCTTTTCTAGGGTGATCGGTTCTTTAAGTAATCTTGTGCGAAAGTCTGTGTCACGACAGCCTTCTATCAGTCTTAGGCGAAGGGCCTGTTCATTGTCGAATTTGTCGAATTCGCAATAGGCCACTAGTTTCCTCAGCCTTGTTGCGAAGTCGTCCATTGACTCTTCCGGTTGTTGAAATGCCATGTTGAAACTGTATCTTTCAAAATCAATGTTTCTTTGAGGGTCGAACTTGGTTGTTAGACATTTTTTTAGTTTTGCGTATGTCTCTGTTTCGCTCGTTGGCAGTGTTATGAGGAGGTCATCCACCTCGTCCCCCACTAGGTTTAAGAATAAGTCCAATTTCTTTTCGTCTAGTACATCAGTTGCCTTCATGTATCGCTCAAATCTTAAAATCCACTTCTCCCATCGTATTCCCATTTGTGGTTCTGATACACTGAAAGGCATTGGTCTGCGATATTGCGCACTTTGCTTTGTGTCAGGCATTTTCTTTCCTTTCCTTTTCTCTTGTTCTTTTCTGCCTCTGTATTTGTTTGTTTCTGATCTTCTATTGTTTAACTCTTGTTTTATTCCTCCTTTATCCAGCTTGTTGTGTCAGTATTTCTCCTTCGTTCCTGCTCCTATGTCTATATTTCTCTTGCCTCTCTGATGGCTGCTCTTTGCTTCCTCTTACTCCTTCATCTGTGGAGCACTTTAATTTCTATTTCTCTTTTGTTTCTACTTCTTTCTCTATTGTCCTTCTGTTATTTGCTTATTCCTCTCCTTTTCACCTTTTTTCGGTGTATTTATTCATGTATTTTTCTTGCACTCGAGTCTTGCCTGTTTTAAAAATGGCCGCTCGTTTTTCTTTGCTTTCTATTGGTTCCTGTGCCTGACTTTAATATGGCCGCCGAGAATCCCGCGAGATTTCCACTCCAAATTTCACACGCCTGTCTTCAAAATGGCGGCTTTGTTTCCTGCTCCCTTATTGGCCCAGACCGCCTGACCCCAAGATGGCCGCCGAGACTCTCGCGAGAGCTCGCGCCAATTTCTTCTCTGTTCGCGCTCTTCGGCACAGCGCTTACCGGGTCAGTAGGCGATCTCGCTGCCAGTCGGGGTGGGCTCCCGCGTCGCTCTTCCACAATATCCGCTTTTCCACAATTTCCACGATGTTGATCCAGGGTGGGCTCCTGGTATTCCTCTGCTATGTTCCGCGATGCACACGCGTCAATTCTTCTTTATTGTTTTGTGCGTGCTGCTGCTCTGGACACGTCTGCCCTCGTTCTTGTCCCTCGATGTACTGACCACTTCCTGTCCGTCCACAGGAAGTCCTGTCCAGTGACCTGGTCACCGCCCTGTGACCCACAGGGTCCTAGTGCCCTATCTCAGTGGTCACTACAACTCCCACCCCTATAAATAAGGCAGTTTGTCTGAAAGGCCATACATTCCTTGAAAGCATTCAACAATCATTGGGGAGATGTGCATTTCGCTTTGCTGGTCGATCTGATGTAACTTCCACTTTTCTAGGGCCGAGCATGGGTAAGGAGCATGTCCTAGCACATGTGATCTCACTTGTGGGGCACTATTGTTGTTTAATAAAAAAGGGCTTGGATTCCACCCATTGTTTACCATTCCTTGGATTCAGTGTCACTCTCCTTTGCTGCTTCCTAATTGGACAGCACAGGCCAGGAGTCACTTCCTGTTTCTTCTCTGACACATAAACCAAGCACAGATTGATTCCTCTTAATTAGTGTCTCTCTCCGCTACTTGCACCTCTTCTCTGTCTTGCTGTCCCCATCCCACGCCCCTTCCTGACATCCTTATTTTCACATTCACCCATCACCTTTCCCTGTCTTTTTATTGTTGCTTTGCCCATTGCCATTGCCTCCACCACCACTGTCGTCGTTGATTGTTGGGATTAGACTTTGGAACGCTTTGATATGTACTGCCCCTCTTCATTAAGTTCACCATGCACCATTTCACTTTTCATGGTCTTAAACTCCTTTGCTTAAGAGGCCCATCACCTATCTGCAATGGTTCTTAAATGAGTGTGTTCCAGCAGCACTAAGATGATCAATTTAACAGCAGTGCACTTTACAAATGTCATATAAAGTAAACCCACCCGCATCCAAACTTGATGAACATAGTAATATCAGTCTAAAGAGGAAAGAAGCCACTTCTTTTGTATCCATAGTCTCTTCACACCAGCCAACAACTGCACACTGTTGGCATGTGGACACCAGTCCTCCGAATATGTTATGATTGATGCAATTCACAAAATACTCGATGGAAAAACGTGAGGGCTGTGGGTACAAATGCTTTTTGGAACTGCATCTACTGTATGCAGTGGGATGACAGGTATTGCGGTAGCTGTGGTTGGTTGGCGAGCCATTGGATGCATTAGTGGGTGTGTTGGGGGATGGGCCTTTTCCAGAGAGACTTAAATGTGACATGTTAACCATCCACGAAAACCAGACCGCTCTCTTAAAGTGAATGAACTAGCACGGCACACATGCCTAGAGCTATCCTACACTGGTAGCGCTTGTACCTGATGGCTGAAACTCAAGAACTATGGTTACAAATCTGTTTGTCAACTGCATATATCTTTAATGCCGCGAGGAGACTGATGTCAACATATCAGCAATGAGTTCCCACCCACTGAAAATCCCATAAATCACCTTGACTATTAAGACAAGGAACTCAACTCTGCTGCTGTGCTCTCTCCTGTTGTATCCTAAGTTCTGTTCGGTTGATGCCCTACACCCGTCAGGCCTTTTGCCTCCCAAACACCTTTACCCGGCTTTGCTGATCATTATTCTATGTTGTCTCTCCCATGGTCATGATCATTGAGGGTGAGTCCCTCTTTCCCATTTCTCTCATGACAGTCTTCACTCACATCCCAGTAGTAACTACACAAAGAGGCAGTGTGGATGCTGAAAGATGAAGGTCACCTCAGACACATCCATTCTGCTGGGCATGGTGAGTGTTCTCTGGATTGGCTCTTCAGATGGTGCAGTGGGTAATACCTTCTGAACATGGACTGAATATACAAATTAATGCTGCAATGTGTTTATCTATTGCCTTGTTAGATTGTTTTAAGTTGATGGATGTTTACATAACATATGTTTCGGGTGAACGAACTGTGTATACGTGTTTTCCTAGTGATGCCAATTGAGGGGGGAACTGTTTTGTTGACCTATGTCAAAAATAAAGTAAAAAAAAAAAAAAAACATATGTTTCATATTATATGTGTAGTTATGTATGATTCATAAGATTTGCATAAACCGTAACCATTCTTTACAGTATTAAATATACTGCTGTAGTAGGTTTATAGAGGGGGTCTCTCTGGGATGTTCTCATTGTAATTACAGGTAACAGAATGTGCTTATTAGCATGATGTGGTTGTACTATTGTATTTTAGTTTGTGCACACTTGTATGGGTATTTACAACCGAATAAAGTTTATTTACTAGTAACAGGATGTGCTTATTTGTCACACTGCTTGACAGTAAACAGATCTCAACAAGCATTGGGTTTCATTTTCATTGTTGGAAGAACCCGTGTCTCCTCCTAAAAAGATTTTGTAAGCTGCATTTCTTAGGAGCAGAATTTAAAAGTGTTTCAACATGTTTAAAAGTGTTTCAACAGGTTTACATCCACAAATTACATTAAAATATTCTCCTCCTGCTATATTCCTTGAAATCCTACATGATAAATGGCCATGCTATCAGACATTTACTTGTTTCCATCCCCAATTTTTTTAAGTACACTACTGTTTCCCTTCTTGATTCTTTCTGCCTCTTCTGTATACAAGTTACTCTAAATCTCATGCTTATCTATCTTAAGCTCTTTTTGGAAACAAGTGCAATTGCTTCTCCTAAAGTCCCCTCTAATGATCACATCTGTGTCATAAATGTACCACAAATAAACTGATGTGCATGAGCTGAATGAGCATGCAAAACTAACCCCACTAGCTAATAGACTGGCCACTACCTTTGGGCTCCCAGGTAGTGTGTTACTCTCGATAAAGCGCTTCAATGCCTCGTCAGGAGTAGTAAGCGCTATATAAAAGCAGTTTAAACGTTAAACACTGTACCGCCGTCTAGCCACCACATATTTCCACCCTTTTTTCCCCCAAAAAGCTTTTGACATTTACAGGCAATCTGCCATCAAAACAGTGCACTTAGGGGCACATGCATCAAAGTTTTTTGCAATCGCAAACGGTGCGAATCGCAAAAATCGTCAGTTTGCGATCGCAAAATCAGCTTTTGGTATGCATGAAGGGTGAAGGCCCTCGCAATTTGAGAATTTGCAAATATTTGCGAATTCTCAAATTGCGATTGCATTTAAGGAATCGCATTTTGCAATTTCTTAAATGCAATGCATGAAACTTTAAAAAATAGCGACTTCGCACTTAGGGGGAGCAAATTACCATGAGGTTGAACCTCATGGTAATTTGCGAAAACTTTGAAAAATGCACTTTTGTGCATTTTTCAAAGTTTCATGTTGTGCACACACATGCCTTTAGGGCATGTTTGTGCACAACATATGTGCACAGATTGATTTCAGGGGTGCAACAGGGTGTCCTTTGGACACCCCTGCACCCCTGAAATTGCATTCTCAATTTGCGATTCGCTAATTGCGAATCGCAAATTGAGAATGTCTTCCCATTCATTCCTATGGGCCTCTAGGCCCATAGGAATGAATGGGGAGGTATTCCTTAATTGTGATTCGCAATTTGCGAGTCCAAATTAAGGAATTTTAAGAAATCGCACATTTTCTGCGATTTCTTCATGCATAGGCTTTTGTGATTTCTTAATTGCGATTCCTTAAAAATCGCAATTAAGAAATCGCAAAAGCCAACAATGATGCATGTGCCTGCATGTATATATGATGACAGATTTTGAATAAAATTTCATCACGGACCCCTTTCTGTTCCCACCCTCCTGCACTGCAAATATTCTACTATTCAAATTTACATGAGAATTCTGAAATACTACAGAAACACCACCAGAGGCCTCATAGCTCTGTTTTATAAGATTATCCAGGTTCCATCAAAAGGATGTAGGAATGTCCTGTGTATCATAGGTGTACATACATTTTTCAGCAGGCATATTGGAGTGGCCTTTGCACAACATGATGCAAAAACAACAGTTGATGGACAGAATGCAGAACAATGTCATACATTCACCCCAGTACAGAGATCTGGGCCTAAATCCATCATTTTTTTGCACTCCACACCACCCCAGTAAAGACATGGCCATATGCAAATCAGCCTTGACCCTGTGCCTCATGGGAACAGTCCAGCCCGAACTGCCAAGCCATGTCTTTCCTGGACCGGATTCAAGCATCCTAGGACCGGTTTCTGACTATCAGCCGTCTTCAGCCAGGATAGCTTGACTCCAGTGGTGTGGAGAGCATGGGACTCACGTCTGAGCATACCCATCCCACTCGGGGTGACACATGCAAAACCACAGTTGATGGACAGAATGCAGAACAATGTCATACATTCACCCCAGTACAGAGATCTTGCACAACATGAGGCACAAGAAACACCAGTCAACATGAACGTATAATAGTGTAATCAATAACCTTTAGGATGTTCAAGCAAAGATGAATACAACTTAACTTGACTCAATAGCGCCAACCCAGGTCAAAAGGATTTTAAAAGGCCAATGGAGAATTTCTTTCTACTTATCAGACCCCATAATTGATCAATTTAAGGGCCTCAAAATGTGGCTTGTTGATGATCTCATGTTACAACTACAGATTCATGTAAATGCTTAGAACTTAATTGCGGTAGTAAATGCTTATTTTGGAAATTTCATTTCATAAAACATACACTCAATAAAACATTTCATTCTGAAAGTGACCCAATATTTGATACTACACTAAAATCAGGATCTAACAATGATACAAATTTTGTCCGATCGATCCCCCTCTTCCAAGTGTTGATGGGGTTTTAAGTTGTTTTACATATTTTATAAAATCAGGAGACCAAAAGTAATACACAGTACAACAATTGTTACCTTATGATGCTTCGTTCCATCAATCGAGCATACTTTTTAGTTAACATATTCCTGCAGGCTAATTGTAAGCACTTAAAAATAGTACAATTAAATATCATTTCAATGAAAAGTATGAATAAAAATGATGACCCTGAGGCTAGCCCATAATTCCTGAATGGCTAGAAAAATCAATATTCCATCACTAGTCATAATAGGGGAGACAAGTATACTTAGTACGCTTTTCAATCATGCTCCTCTGCCGCCCCTAAAATGTCTGGCCTCTACCTCTCCTTAGAAACCCTACTCAGAAGAGACATTTACTTAGGTTGGCTACAGAGTATATAGAGGTATCACCTTTCAGTATCATTGAGCCTCGGTATGCCTTCTAATGCCTAAGTGATTACACAGTGGGCGAACCCATTTACCTCTGGGCTTATAATAAGCGGGGCAAAAGAACAAGATGTAGCTTAAACTTTCCTTAGTTGACAGAGAGCACATTGTACAGAGATCAGTATGATCATCGCTTCTGGCGGTGTTCCACGTTAATGTAAAGGTCCTTAGAACTTAATTATTCAAATACACATGCTGAAAAAAATCATCTACTTTTTTCCTGCAAAAGAAGCTCAAACAGGGCGCTGCAGGTTTGGCAGATGCCCATTCCCTAAAACTTGCTGTTTCCCTGCTCTACTTAGAGGTATGTACCAGATTCCTGTTGATGGACCGTCAGCTGGCTCTACTAGCAGAAAGCTTTGACCAATGACTTACTCGCCAAAGGGTTGTTGATACCCTGTTTAGGGTAGTTGTTAAGTCATAGGTTATTCCTGTTTGGGACAGCTAAGTGAAGGCTGGGGTCCTGAACAGGAAACAAAAAAAATGACTCCACATACTGGGAGAAAAACCTCCAATGTATAAGAGCCATTATCTTTTTCCTCTTCAGTAACAAACTCCTGAATTGGGTATTTGTTATTGAAAAATAAAAGCTTTGCCAAACAGTTATATTAAACATGTCAACCTTTCACCAAAGCTTCAGTGCTTTCAGCAGAGGCAGGGATCTTTAAATATGTCAGTGGTCTTCCACCAGAGGAGCAGAGCCGATGGCAGATGGGTGGGCCATCCTTCAAATTGGAAAGATCAACAAGACTTTGTGCTCGCAGCATCAAGCTGTACTATTGTGCCTATCCATATGTAGCACTTCCTAGCTCCTTACTGAGCAGATAGCAAATGGTTAAAAATGCAGCCATCTTGCTGGCCTATTGGTTTGCAAGATAAACCCATACGTCTAAACGTAAAGAAAGCCCATCTAACATAAACAGAAGGTGAACGCTTCATCGCATGACACTGGATCAATCTAACTGTTTACACAACATTTATGAAAAGTTGACCAGTGATGAGAGTAAGAGTGAAATGTTCATTAGAAGCCAGTACAGCAACCACCAGCTTTCTAGATAACCCCTTCCTTTGAAGGCCTACCCTTTCAATTTTCAGGCCACCCATGCAATATACAACAACCCTGTCTGGATCAGACTGGCAAATAGGCTAAGTGATGGAAGAGTTAGAAATGCCCTTGCTGGACCCCTTGCCATTTGACGCAGAAGAGGAAAGCAGGATGAGGAAAGCCAAAAAGGCACCATCATGATCACCAGAGCTTTAACCTTCCTGATCTTTGCCCGAAACCCCAGAATATGAGGAAAAGGTTAAAGCACAGAGAAAGCCCTGAGGCCACAGATATGTCAGTGCATCTTTTGCTCAAGTTCCTATGTCTCTGAAACAAAACATCGGATTGAGAGTCTTTACTCTGCTGGCAGAACAAACTATTACTGGCTGATCCCATTTCCTGCAGTTCTGCATGAAAGTCAGAGGACTCTAACAATACCCTAATGAACTTGCCAGGTGCTGTATAGTCCACTCTGTTGATATATACTATTGAAAGGGACAACAGGTACTTCTCGGCCCATCAAATGATAGTAAATGCTCAGGTCGCCAAACTCCGGGACTGAACTTTCCCATGTGTGTTCATCTAGTCCTTGGCTCCCATGTTGTCTGTTCTTATTAGAACTGCAGACCATCGAATCTGAGAGGTAAAACCTAGAAGTGACCCCCTGATTACCTCTAACTCCTTCCATGTTGAAGAAAGTGGTCTGGACCAATTGTCCTGCAGGGAACAATAGCCAATTGTAGATCTCTATCCATATCCATTAGCACCTATTGTGGTATATTTTGGGACGGGCATCCATAAAGAAGTCCCACTTTTCAGTTGTACTGGATACAGCCACCACTAAAGTTCCTTCCTAAGGGAATGTGTCACATTGATTTGAGCTTCGAGATCCATGGAGGCTCCACTCCAGGATGCCAGAAGATGTCGAAAGGGATTACAAAATGCCCAGTCAACAATCCTCTTGGTTGTTGCCATGTCTCCCTACACCTGAAGCCAGGATCTTACTTTGGGATGATTCTGTTCCAGGGTGGCTGACACATGTCTCTGTACTTTCAAAAATGTGTTCTCTTGTCTGAACAAAATCTTGCTCTTCTGATTTCTATATTCCGCATCAGGGTAAGCTTGTCTTTTCTCTGGTTGATTCAAGCCATAGGTTTGAAGAATGGAGATAACCCACTGAAAATGGCTCTCTGTTTGAGTTTTTGAGCTTTTAATAATGAGTGGATCAGCTAATCATCGAAGGGTGCAGTGACATGCCCTAATTGTGCAGCAGGCCTACCAAAGGAGCCCTCAGTTTGTAAATACCCTCAGAGCTAACTTCAGGAAGAGCACAAAAACAAAAGTGGTGATTCTGAAATACATATTGGAGATACTTTTGATGCCTTCCATTTTGGAGACCTTTGTCCATCTTGTTGGCAGCAGGGTGATTTTTAAGTTTTCTACGGTTAGGAAATGGAAGTAGGATAACTTAATGTATGCATGAGGAGGAGGACTCTCCTTAAAGAGAAACAAATGGAAAAGGGTAGAGGATGGATGACTTGGCAATGGAACAAAAAACAAAACTCCCTTTCCCTATTTTTGTGTAGAACGAGGCCCTATGCCTCTTGTACTCTAAAGTCAAATGTTACACAATCTCTTACTACGTGAATGAGTCTAAGGTAGGTTACCGAAAGGAATTTTCTATATTGCAAACATTCATATTAAATACAGTAAGAAGCCCCGGAATATAGAGTCTATTCGTTGTTTGTTTTATTTACTAAAAAACATAAATTCATTACACATGTTAAACTATTACATACATTTCGTTTTCATATGTTAAAAACAATTCAGGTACAATAAAAACAAATGTAATAAAAAAGTACTGTCAACGCGGTGTTTCGGTGTTCAGACAATAGTCACCTTCTTCAGGACTATACTTTCAATTTAAAACATCTTATTTGATTAGATGTGAGAACTGGTTCACTTGGGTTCTCTATTATTCAATTTAATGCTTCATTCCATATAAATTGGAGAAAGAACTGGATTGTTTTATTAACCTGCCTTTATCAATTAGCTGCAGGCTTTCAACTAATCCACTATTTCCATTCAATCTCAAAGATTGGTTAACTTTTCTTTAAAAATGTAGGGTAACTGATAAGCAGAGGACGGATTTGCAAGTGGTTTTTCACTCTCCTCATTCTAGCCTCTTAAGCATAGCATGTTGAAGGAGTTGATGTATAGGAATGAACTGAGTGAATTTGATAACTCAAATGTCATAATACTCTGATTTAAAAAAAAAAAGTTACATTATAAGTACTTTGAGATGTAATATGTTCGTGATACCGCCGTGTCATGTTTTTTTGCTCTTCTTTTATCAGTATAAGAGGTAAAATGTACTTTTATGGTTGTAACAAACCAAATAAAGTTTTGTTTGACTGACTGACTAAGCATAGCTTTCTTGTCTTAAGAAATGGTCGAGGTTTCTATCAATCTCCCTCTTGTTTTTGGAGTGAGTATCCTCTTTGTTTAAGCAGTCAGTTGATAGAGAGGTCCCCGATGAGCTCCGTCCTCTAGCGTGTTGTCTTTCGATCTGTGACTTGGCAATGGAGCTGTTTGTTGACTCTTCCATAAGCTCCCAATCTCCGTCCATTCCTGCATCCCATTTAGCCCACCAACCACGTCTGTGTGTCCTGTTTTCTTTTCTTTTTCCTTTAGTTAAGATTTTCAAAAACATGGTAGAGAAAGAAAAAGGAGGGGGGTAGGCGAAATCGGAAAGAACAATACGAGCGTTACATGTAGGGCAACTATGCCATGTCGTACAACATTACATTTTGATGCAATCGCAACAGGAAAGGTGAACTGTTCCTGGATCATCATTCTGCAAGGTTGAATGTTAGCCAGTTTGGGATGGAGAAGGGGGACCAAGGGCTCGGGCAGATCTATGAGTCGATGAGTTTGCTGGCAGGGTATGATGGTGGCACATGACTGGGCAACTGGGGGGGATGGCATCGGGAAGTTGGAATGCATGGAAGCAGATAAGCGCAGACTGGTTTCCATATGTCTTTTGGCTGCGCAGAGGGGGCTTGCAGCATGGAATAAACCTCACTTGTCAAGTCACATTGTGTCATGCTGCGGAGCCAGGCCCCCATCCTGGGATGTATTCTGCTAACCAAGTGTAATGTGATTTCTCTCTTTTCTAACAGCAGGGCGGTGGCTGCGTATCTACGGTGGCATGCTGGGATGGATGGCACGTTACCAAACAAAGAGAGCACTGGAGACGGCTCAAAGGTAACTGGGATCATTTGTGACAGAATGTTAAACACTGCCGTCCAGTAGTGGTAATGATTGGACAGGACCAGGTCAGGTGTGCAAAGTCAGTCTCCAGGGAGCAGCATTTGAGGCAGTGTGAGGATTTAGTGGGGTCAAACTTGACGACTTCGAGGAGGGTAGTGTAAGACCTATGCAAAAAAACGGAAATGAAGAAGCTCATGGCAGTAGTTGGGAGACACAAGTTTAGTTTTCGCAAACAGTCTCTGTCAGAGATGGGGTGGCCTAAATCTTCTTCCCAGTGGCATCGGACCCCACTGTCATGTGTGTGTTTTAGAACCATGCACGAGCTGTAGAGTTTCGCGATCAGGTGAGGGCCCTTTGGATCCGTGGTTAAAAATGTGACAAGTGTATAGGAGGGCATGCGGGACCACAGTGTACTGTGAAGCCTATTAAGGACGAATCTGTCATGTTTGTTATCACTCCCTCCTGTGTGTCAATGGGGTGCGTTCCCACATATCCATCTGGGAAGAGATCCCCAAAGGTGTGTAGGTGTAAACTCAGCACAGTACGTTGTACAAGCCTTTCCATTGAGAGTGGCAGGCAGGGGTTCTGGGATAGGGGGTGGCCGGGGGAGTATAAGAGGTCAAAGCCCAATGTTTTACAAAGTTTCCGCCATGCCCAGCATGTCGTGGATAGGATCAGAACATCCGTTGGGTCCAACTTGATGCCCGGCAGCAGCAGCGCGTTAAGGGGGATGTGGTCCGCTAGATCCTGTTCCTGTCTATTGTAGGGTAAACGGGCTTCTGGGTGGAACCAACAGTAGGCGAAGTGTGCCTGTGTGACCAGATAGTATAGGCGGAAATCGGGTACTTCATACCCGTCACGGTTGTAGAGGAGTGTGAGCGTCTCCCTACGACCTGCCCACACCAACCTCAACAATAGGCTGCTCAGTTAAGTGAAGAAAGAGTTTTTCAAAGGGATGGGGATATTCATGAATAGGTACAAGAAGGGAGGGGTACATTTTTTTCATGATAGCTATTCAGCCAGACATGGAAAGAGAAAGGGGAATCCAGCGATCTATTTGCATAGAAAGCTTGTCTATGGCGGGCCGTAGTTCCAGCGGATAATTTGTTCCCGGACCCTGTGTAGTACGATCCCCAAGTATTTAGTGGTTTCAGTGGACCACCGGAAAGGGTGTTCGCATGATGGTGGGGCTGTGGCCTCTTTCAGTGGGAACACGTCAGTTTTACCCCAGTTGATATGGAGACCCGAAAGGTAGCTGAATCGAATAATTTCCCACACTATAGGGTCTAGATTTTCCAAGGGGTGCCTGATGAACAGCAATATATCATCTGCATACATTGACATCAAGAGGGGACCAGACCGAAACTGAAGGCCACAATACAAATTGCTCTCTGGAAGGTGACGGATCAGGGGATCCATAGCAATAATAAATAAAAGGGGGGGCAGTGGGCAGCCATGACTGGTGCCCCGGGAGACGGAAAATGGAGCCCTTGATCAGAATGCGTGCAATGGGAGCCAAATATAACAAGGAGACCAGGGACGTGAAACCATTAGGTACTCTGAGTTTGCACAGCATCACATGGATAAGAGAGAGTCGAAACGCCTTCTCTGCGTCCAGGAGGGCAACCACAGTGGGCGTCTCTGGAGACACTCTATTCAGGATGGAAAAGACGGTTCGAAGATTGAGTGTGGTGGACCTATGCGGGATGAGCCCTGCCTGGTTTGGAGAAAGAATTAGGTCTAGAAGAAGCGATAGCCTGCTGGCCATTGCTTAGGCCAATATCTTATTCTCAAAATTAAGTAGCGATAGAGGTCTGCAGGATGAACATTTGGAGGGGGCTTTGCTGGGTTTACGCAGCAGGGTAATTGACGCTTTCCACATCGTAGGGGGAGGACCCCTCTGTCTAAGGATTAGGTGTAGACCTCCAACAGATGTTTGCCTCATAAAAGGCACCAGAGGTTTGTATGCCTCAAAAGGCTCCGGATAGGCCATCAAGGACAGGGGCCTTGCTGCCATCTAAGGAATCTATTTTCTGGGCAAGTTCCTCAGTGGATAATGGTTCACTCAGGAACTGGGCCCATGGTGAGCCATACTATGGCCATACCATGGCCACCTCTTCCACTTGAGCTAAACTGCCACAAAGGTCCTGCAACACCCCAGCCTGTTTTGAAATGCAAATTCTGTGGATGTTGGTCGACAGCTCGGCCACGCCCCTATGTGTGTCTGGTTTAGCTGCCTTGAGACACTCTTCATATTGCCTTCTGTTAAATGGCTGGTTCAGCCCACCTGCAGCCTTCCATTTGTGTACCTTCTCCTCTTTCTTAGAACAAACAAGGATAAGTGCAGCTGTTGGTTAAGTTCTTGGCCGTGGAGCTGGGAAAACCAACCACACTGCCCCAAGACCACATTGTGTGCTCTTGAACAGATCATGTTTTCTACCAGTGCTTTGAGTTCCCTTATCAGTCAAAAATAGGGGCAACTAATGCTAACCCCCATTAATAAATTATATAAAAATATATTATATATTATATGAAAAGTTGTCCTTTATACTTAACCTTACGTATCCGACCATACTACTTGGACTAATTTTGTTTAAAATTGGTCCAGGGTAGAGACAGGTGAGCCAACAAATTAACAGGGAAAGCCGCGCCAGAGATCCTGCCGAAATCGAGGCTAAAAAATATCTGAATGTAAATCATGTAACGAAGATCATGTTGGAACATGATGTCTTCAATTTTCAAAAAAATGTGTATCTTTAATATGTGGAAGTGTTTCAACTTAGAACATCAGATGATATCACTGAATTGTGAAAAATAATAAAAGGGAGAGTTTTTAAGAACTGAGAAACATTCATGACCCAGCCCCGATGACAATACTATTAGTGAACTGTGAGGCAAGTTAGGGTTCATGTGTACCCTATATCGGCTAGATTTGTATTACACATATATCAATATTATAGTCTATTAAACAAAACAAATGTTTTTGGAAAGCACACATCCTGAGGTCACATACTTGAAGGTGCTCTCATATGTATAAAGGAATCTGTGAAATAAAGTGTTATCTCAAGATCACACAATTTAGTCTAACAGGGAAGCTGGAATTGATCCCAGAATTCTCATTTTCACACTGTGCAGTTCAGCTACCAGATAAGTCTCTCTTTCTCACATAAAATATTAAAGCATCTTCCTTAATTCTTAGACGATGAGAACGACATTAGAGCATGACTGACGGGCATAATTCGCATTTTATTTTTGGCATTTATATACAACGCAAGGAAAAATTTAATGTGTCCCTACAGGCACAGATTTTACAACAGTTTCATTTTCACCAGAGTAAGATTTGTAAAGATTCACAGGATGCTGAGCCAAGGCTAGTATTCAAACCTGGTTCCCCATATTACATGGTTGGCAGCTGTAGCCACTATGTTATGTGATGTGATGTTATGTTAAGATAGCTTTTAGAGCGCCCCAGCAACGGGCGTCCTGCCGCTAGACCACATCACCTCTCCTAAAAGCATGGCTCATTTTGGGCTTGTGGTTTCGAAAGTACTTTGAGCTGATTCAATGGCAGGCATCTGGCTCGAACCTAGCTCGAGATTACTGAGGCTCTCCCACAGTTCCACTACTATGCCAAGGTGGCAGGTATAACCATGTTTGTTTGGTAACATGACGTAGTTATTCGCTAAAGCCAGTGATGCAGCAGGGGGAGTGGGGGTTTCCACACCAGGTGGCACAAGTTGAGTTTTGGGGCAGCAGCACTTTTACCCTCATCGTCGTCTGTCTTCCTGCCACACCTCAGCTCTTCGCTTCTACCTGCGCCCAACGTGGGCGGCACAGGTTTTTGGGGCAGCGGCACTTTTATCCTTGCTGTCGCCTGTCTCCCCGCCACGCCTTCCCCCGTTACCCGCTCCGCTCTTCGCTCTCGTCGCGGGCGGCAAATGCAGGGGTAGCCATGAGCAGCAAAAGGTCTAGCTACGCCAGTGGCTAAAGCCTAACATTCGAAGACGTTCAGAATATCAACATGGACATACTACAAGACCTAGCTCTATCTAATAAATAACTCTGATGTATCTGAATTCAAGACACATATATGTGGGTTCAATAATAATACCTAAACATACCACTCTGCAGATGTGGATTACGAAATAGGGCATACCAGATCAGTAGGGATCCCACCTGACGTCTTATACACTCTATACGATTAAGAAGGTATGGGGTGAAATATCTGGTAATTATTACAAAATCAAAAAAAACATAATGTGGGCGATCAGTAACAAATAATATATAATCAATTGCAGGAGGCTAGCGGCGAGGTCTCTATAGGACTGCAGGATGTAACTAAGGAGGAAACCAGATGTATTGGATGGTGTCCCAAATAATAAACTTAATTGTCTTGGGATTCATTAATATTGAATTCTCATGAGAACTCCCGGTTTATAATAAATAGGAATATAGAAATATAATATATAGTTAAATTCAATGATTTCTAAGGCTAAAAAAATATCCCTAAAAGATGGCTGCCGCGAAAAGAGGGGAATAAACACTCTCTACACATGCGCAGATAATAATGCGAGAGCAACTACATAGCCGCACAACATTAACCCCTATGCATATAATTGGAACAGGGTAACATATAGTCTGACTGAGAAGAGTCCTCTGGTATAATAAATAGGATTATATATTTATACATATACGATATATAATCAAATACCAGGAAAAACACCTCGAGAAGATGGCCGCCGCGATAACAGGGAAATAAATACCCTCTACGCATGCGCACCGGGAGAACACGAGCGCCGCTACACAGCTGCAAAATATCAACCTCTTTTGAATATAAATAGAACAGGATAGGATCAACTACAAACCAAGAAAAAACGAGACCGGACGTACCCGTGGCGGCGTTAAAACGACAAAGAAAAAGGTAAGCGAGGGAATAATAGAGGCGCGGTAGACTTCTCTAACAGTAGATGGTTGTGGGGTGTTAGGCGCGGTAGACTTCCCCAACAGTAGATCGTTGTGAGGTGTTAGGATAGAGAGAAAGGATTCAACAGCACCCGATATATCTTTCCCTAACAGTAGATTGACGTGGGGTGTCAGGATGGAAATAAAAGATTAGACATCACCCCGAGTTCACTATTGGGATGCAGGACCGAGTTTTCCGAACGGCTTTGCTAACCGGCAATGCAAACAAGATAATCTTTAAGGTCAGGCAAGAAGCCGTCTAAGGGATGACCCGTTAAAAAGAACTGGGGGGTACCCTATGCAAGTAAGTGTCAAAGGAAAGAAAGGGTAGGCAATTTAAATGGGCATACATTCGTTTATTTGTCAATAATATTGCAAAAAGATATACCCTGTAGCTGAAACACGGAGGAGAGGATTCATGAAAGACACTTTTCCTAAAACCAGGGTCTGGCCGAAAACAGTAGGAGGGATCTTTTTAATATTAGGTCATGAAAAAGTGGCCTGTGTAAATAATATGTATCACTTCCCCTGCAGAACATATCTAGTTCAAAGAATCGAAATTAGAACGCGACCGACAGTCCGTAGACAGAGGGAAACCAACGGGAAGGAGGTGCCTTTATCAATACGAGGTATGTATAAGAGAAAGGATGTGTTCAGACACAATATAGGTTTAAAACGAGAACCACACCGTAAGGACTCCTCTCATATTTATCTTCATTAGGGGCCCTTAAATGTGATAAGCGACCTACTCCAATCAGAGTTCATAAAACAGCCAGCATTCGAAAAAGAAAAAAGAAATAAAAGAAAAGAACTACTCATCCATGCGCTTTTAAAGCAAAATGGTAATGTAAGACCATCTGTTCTTTTGATCATGTTTAAAAAAAGAGAGCAAAAGGCTCCCACTAATGTAAAATAACTGTTACCCATACATCAACTTATCCCATTATTAGATCCAACATCAAATCTGAAGATTACCTTGATTTGCCTACTGCAGTGTATGGTTAAAAGTGAAGAATTAACCAATACAAAAACTGGAAGAATTAGAATCCTTATACAAGAGGTTAGTAGAATAATGGTATTGGTATGAATGATAAAGTGGAAATTGGTCACAGACTATAATATAACGGAGGGACCTGCCACCCAGAATGTTAAATGAACATTGAGAAATCTTATAGAATGGAAAATGTGAGACATATAGAGTAGAGGGTATGAGTGCCTTTGTGTAGTGATACATGTATACAGGCGTGGAAACTTGTGTCCCAATATATGCATTATTGTCAGTAATCGATACAATATTACACTGAACTGTTGACAGTAACATTAGAGTACGACGTCAATACATATATATCAAAATGTATTGACTGATATGTCTCTAACACACTGATAGAACACCGGTCTAACGAACCAGATGACCCCAAGTAAATCTATCTTGTCCTGATGAAGGTGTGACCACATCTGCGGGGTTAAAACACCGAAACGCGTCAACGCACTTTTTCCGCAATAGAATTCAAACAAAGCCACAGAGACTCTAGATGTACTGTATTCTGAAATACTAGAAGTCTGAACTAAACTTTATAAAGGCTATTGAATCTGACAATCTGTAGCAACAATAGGTGCTCTATTTACAGTAGGGGGTTTCGTTTGTTTATGTATTTGCAATTGACTGTATGACTATCGTTGATGATTTATAAGAATGTATTTTTCTCTTTTTTTTCTCATATGCTGTACAAATGTAATTTTACCATGCTTTTTTAAATAATCTTCCTTTTATTATCAAATGTTCTTATACTTTATGTTTTCAGTAGAGTCCGATTGATTCCATACTGAAATTTTAATCATATATTTTAAAATAAAAAAGACTGTAAACGTTATAATCTAGTTCGTGACCAGTGATTTCAGCAATAGATTGAATACATGCGCTGAGTGAGTGAGATAGAATTACTGTTAGTTGGGTGCCAGTATTCTGTGATACTAACCTTTCCAGGGATAGTCTTCTAGCTGAGCGAAGATTACACTGCATCTACCTGCTTTGTAGCTGAGCGAAGCTTACACTGCATCTACCTGCTGTGTAGCTGAGCAAAGCTTACACTGCATTTACCTGCTTTGTAGCTGAGCGAAGCTTACACTGCATCTACCTGCTTTGTAGCTGAGCGAAGCTTACACTGCATCTACCTGCTTTGTAGCTGAGCGAAGCTTACACTGCATCTACCTGCTTTGTAGCTGTGCTCTGTAGCTGAGCGAAGATTACACTGCATCTACCTGCTTTGTAGCTGAGCGAAGCTTACACTGCATCTACCTGCTTTGTAGCTGTGCTTTGTAGCTGGCGAAGCTTACACTGCATCTACCTGCTGTGTAGCTGAGCAAAGCTTACACTGCATTTACCTGCTTTGTAGCTGAGCGAAGCTTACACTGCATCTACCTGCTTTGTAGCTGAGCGAAGCTTACACTGCATCTACCTGCTTTGTAGCTGAGCGAAGCTTACACTGCATCTACCTGCTTTGTATCTGAGCAACGCTTACACTGCATTTACCTTCTTTGTAGCTGAGCGAAGCTTACACTGCATCTACCTGCTTTGTAGCTGTGCTTTGTAGCTGAGCGAAGCTTCCACTGCACATACCTGCTTTGTAGCTGTGCTTTGTAGCTGAGCGAAGCTTACACTGCATCTACCTGCTTTGTAGCTGAGCGAAGCTTACAATGCATCTTCCTGCTTTGTAGCTGAGAGAAGCTTAAACTGCGTCTACCTGCTTTGTAGCTGAGTGAAGCTTACATTGCATCAAACCTGCTTTGTAGCTGAGCGAAGCTTACACTGCATCTACCTGCTTTGTAGCTGTGCTCTGTAGCTGAGCGAAGCTTACACTGCATCTACCTGCTTTGTAGCTGTGCTCTGTAGCTGAGCGAAGATTACACTGCATCTACCTGCTTTGTAGCTGAGCGAAGCTTACACTGCATCTACCTGCTTTGTAGCTGTGCTTTGTAGCTGGCAAAGCTTACACTGCATCTACCTGCTTTGTAGCTGAGCAAAGCTTACACTGCATTTACCTGCTTTGTAGCTGAGCAAAGCTTACACTGCATCTACCTGCTTTGTAGCTGAGCAAAGCTTACACTGCATCTCCCTGCTTTGTAGCTGATACCTAAGGGATGTCTGCTCTGCCAGTGGACGTGCCATCATGGCTCGGAGTATTTGACGTAAGTTTCAAGTGCTCTGTTTGATTGTACCCAGTCTGTGTATGTGAAGGAAGCTTGCACTCCCACTGTAACTGTTGGGTGTGTGTTTACCGAACTTGCACTGCTGGTGTCAAGTCTCCCTATTTGTTAGGGAAGCTTGGTATAATCTTTCCACTTCACAGAAACTCAAACGATTGGAGTTGCCAGTGCTTGTTTTCTAGAGCCGAGGACGTGCGAGATAAGTCCTCAAATGGAATCTGAGCTTTCTTCTTTCCCAGGTCCTTATAAACAAGATTACTGCTAATCTGGAAACTATGCCGGGCACGCAGCTCCGAGAATTCACCTGATGGCAGAAAGGAAAGAGAAGAGTGTCACTTCTGCAAAAATTGGGAAAACAAATGCTAGCTCGTGTATTTTGTTTTGCAATTCCGAAGTATGCTTTTAATTTTTGCGAGACACAGAAATCAAATCCGAAAGTGCAAATATAATAACAAATAATGTTATTGATGTTAGTAAAGTTAGGGCTCTTACACATCTAATAAAAACAAAAACTTGATACAGTAATATATATTTTTTAAACTAGCACTTTATGTCAGCTTTACGACTTTCCATAACCGAATATAACCGGTTGTCAACAAGAGTGGAAACTAGTTTGAGTTCCTATGAATGAAATGCCTACACGTTAATTGAACATTAAAATCTAAAACAAATGAATACTTTCTTTTCCTCCAATCTGAAGTTGTCTATTGTCCGCTGTGGTACGTCCAGACACTTCTGTGTTTTAAGCTGCATTGCTTTGCATTCTGTGCCGTAGGCTAACTCTAAATGCGGGACTACAGTCACAAGCATAGGTACAGAAAGTGGCGTGAGTTCTTAAATTCTTTACATATACTCTATGTAGAACCTTCAAAAGAACAGAATGTCCTACCTTGGTTTGGCCTGAGCCTGCTGTATTTTAAATATAAAGAACTGGCGTTTAGGGGTAAGGTCTGTAAGGTCTGATCGGAGATGTGGTCTAAACAGTGTTGTCCAGCTAGCCTGCCTTTATTTACAATCATTACATTAGTATGAGTTTCTACCAAAAACTATCAGTAGTTGATGGCACGACTGACTACTAGCCCCACGTCATAAGGGGACGTTTTAGCCAGTTCTAGTTAATATATGGTGTGATTTTCCCCCTAATCTTTTGCCTTTAGACCTCTGGTTTTTGCTGACCTTAGGGCCCTGCGCACCTTACCACTACTAACTAGTGTTTGTCCTTTCTCAATAAAACTTGGTGAATCGGCTTGAACCCAATTGGCATATTTAATTTACTTGTAAATCCTTAGTTAAGTGGCACTAAATGTGCCCAGGGCCTGAATATTAAATGCTACTAGTGGGTCAGCAGCACTAATTATATCTACCACTTCTTTACAGATGTCTCAGGCCTGCGATTGCCACATGTGTGTGCAGTTTTAAACTGTCATTTCGACCTGGCAAAGTAAACCTCTTGGCAGACCCAAACTTCCATATAGGTCACCCCTGGGGTAGGCCTGGGTAGCCCAGAAGGCTGGTTGCAATGTATTTGAAAAGCAAGACATGTACTTTTAAGTTTTACATATCCTGGTTGTGAAACACTGTTAAATGTGTTTTTCGCTGCTGCCAAGCTCTACCTTTCCCATAGGATAACATTGGAATTTCAATATTACATTTTTTAAGTGTAATTCCCAAATGGGAACCCCTTCTTGTCTCAGGAATGGAATTTTAAAATCCTAACTCATGGTCAAGTCAGATTTTATATTTTCAGTTCAATAAATGGCACTTTTAGAAAGGGGGCTTTTCTTGCCTTAGCCATTTGGTGCCTGCAGCCTGTTTCTGGGTCCGAAGACTAGGTGTGGGTGACAGTTAGGCTTTGCGTATTCCTCCTAGACCGCCACACACACAATGGGGACATTAGGTGTGACTGGATGGAACATCACTATCTGGATGGGTGAGAGCAGGTGGACCCAGCCCCATTTACACTTGAATAGGATGTATCCACAGAAAGGGCTGCATACTCCCTGCAGTTATTCTGGAGCCAGGACCAGAAGGCAGGTCACTTGTACGCTTTGAAGGCATGCCCCTAGAAGCTTCTCCCCCTTTCAAGGGCCCAACTGTGTATAAATACTGGACCTCAGGCAACGCTTCTTCAATACTCTTCTGGACTTGTGGATACTCTGTCAGGAAGAGAGACTACTGTGCTGCTACAAGGACTGCCACTCCGCTGGAATGCTGCTCTGAAGGAACTGTGCCCTGCAGTGCTGACCTGCTGCCTGCTGCTCTCTTGCCTAGGTGAAACTAACTTGACTTGCATCTTGAACCCAGAACCTAGAGTGACTCAAAGGGTTAGTTGGCTGGCTTCCTGATCTGAAGCCTCAGGGGTAGGGCACTCACAGCTGTGCAACTTGTAAGGGGTCAGTGTGGGAGGCGAAAGGCCACTGCAGCCCTAGCTAGCTCCCGGGTGCCTTCCACATCAGGTGTGGGAGCTGGCAGCAGTTTAGTTTGCTCCTGCTGGGTGAGGGCAGTCTTGATTCTTGGCTCCTGCCAGTGTCTGTAGCAATCTTTAGTCCCCGGACAACCCAAGTTCCTGCTAGTGTGGGCGGGAGTACATTGGTCCAATTCTTTTTTCCTTCTATGGGGTTCTGCAGCCTCGACTCTCTGTTGTTGTTTCTAGGGGACAGGCCTAGCCACAGAAGCATTTTCATCGGGCCTTATGGCCTCTATATGGTCATATTTTGGAGAAAGTTGGGTTTTCTGGATCCCAGCTCCATCCTTCTCCTTTGCCTGGCTCCTGGTGCTCCATTCCTGCAGGTGTGGAAACTTTTGCAGCCCATCCACAAACAGCCAGCAGAACTCCCTCCTTGCAAGATTCCCCAAGCCCCAGAGCCTCCTGGCTGTCTTGCATAGCACCTCTGTGTGGCAGAGTAGGTCAAGTCATTCCCCCAACTGGTCCTCAGGCGGAAGAAGGGGGTCAGTCCCACTGGCCCTGGAGTGACCCATCCTAGTCTTGGGGGGTTGAACTGGTAACAGCGTAATTTGTCAATCTTTACAGGGCATCTTGTGGCATCTCTTTTCAGCAAAGCATCCTTTCTGCCGCTGTCACCTCCTAGGTACAACATCTTTTCTTGCCTCTCCCTGTGGAGAAGTGTGGCTCAATGGTTAGAGCGGCAGATCCTGATGCAGAGGTCTGGCCCGGGACCTGGGTTAATTTCCTGCCTAGGCAAGTCTTGGGCTCAATTTCCTCGGACCTGATAATTCTCGCCTCAGTGCCTATTCTAAGCATGGGTCCCACTCTGCAACTCTGGGCAATAGCTTGCTGAATCTCCACAACGGCCCCAACAGCGCTGGGATGCCTGGCTTCACCTCGGGGGTGCCCAGGAATGGACATTTCACAGGGAAAAGCCAGGAAGGGTTCCACAGTGGTATGTGTTACAGCGCCAGGACACCCCAGTTGAGGTATTAGTGGGGTATTAGTGCGCTTTACAAGTACAAATTACATTTACATTTACATTACCCTTGGGCAGGTTTGTTTAGGTGGGGGTAGAATGTTCTAGATAAAAAGCTCCCCTGGTCAATTCTAGGAAGCCACATCATCCATCCACCCTTGTCCAAACCGTTCTGAACAGCATTCTAGACAATCCATCGAGGTGACATTTCTGGAAAGAGCTCCTCTAAGAGCCTCAGCTTTGCATCTAGCTGACATAACTGATAGATCCCTTCCCACCAATGATCGTCCCCTTTGTTCTAGTTGGCCTGGCTCGTCTCAGCTCAGGTGCAGTATAACAAGCAAATTATCACATGCAGATTTCCACCCCATACCTTCCTTTCCCATGTGCTGAGTCAGTAACTGATAATTGCTCCTTTTATGTGGAGAAGCCTTTTCCACTGTGCTGAGGAGCAGAGTAATTAACTTGGCAAAGTGAGGTGGGCAAAGTCCTGGAATCTGATTAAGAGCTGAGCCTGAGTAATATGACAATACCTGACTGTTACAGTGCTTAAATTGTAAACGCACAAGTTGTTGTTTAATGAGTTAGATGGACATTTTGGAACCAGTAGGCATTTTTTTAATCTGCGCATCCGATCGTGTCAACTTGTGTGCTTGTGGGTAATCACTTTTTGAACATATTTCTCTGCCCCTTTGTTTCTTTAAACAGAGATAGGAAAAACTTGAATCAAACTAAACACTATTAGTTAGTATATGGCAAGACATCAGTACTGTAACCTAACAATGATTTGATTTTTACTATGGGGAGAGAACACACTTTTTCATAGTCCACCCACTAAAATGTGGTGTAGTGAGAAAGTTACGTATCTTGATTAAACAAAAGTCCTGCACTGTGTTGTTGGCACTCCTGTTTGATGATTGTCCAATAATATGCTTCCAGTGCCTTTATCCCTTTAATTGTCATTATGTGATAGAACGATTAAATGCTCGAGATAGATGCCTGATTCTGTCTCAGCTCGAGGTTCTCTTGGAACCTCGATCTAAAATGAACTGAGCCTTTATGGGGCTTCGGTCTGCCACTAGGGTTGGACTAGCCTATAGGGCAACCAAGTAGTACCTGATGGGCTTGTCTCACAGATCAGTGTGTGGCCTGATTTTGTTTGCAGTTTGCAACCTTTTTATGGCTAGGTGGACCCGTTTTTACTTTTAATTTGCCTGGTATTACCTAAGTGAATTGCCTACAGCAAATGCAAATACATCCAGTGTCCCATATCTTGCAAAATACCCATACAGCATGTCTGTACAAGCCAAAACTGGACTGATTTGTAGGTGTGGGCCAATTTTTCGCTGTCTGGTTCGCTGATGGGAGCCACTTTAACATAGGTGCCTGGGCCTATTTTTCTCCCAGTCTTATCTTTCTGCCGCCCATGGTCATGTACTAAGAATTGAAGACAAAACAATTACATTTGATGTAAAATGAGAGAGGAATGGAGATTCCTATCTACTGGCTGAATTGCACAATGTGAAAGCAGAAAACCTGTGATCATTCCCAGCTTCCCCACTTGACTAAACTGTGTGATCCTAACCAATTATTTTATTTCACTTTGCCTCCCTTTCGTTTGTTATCACATTTGAGAGGACTTGAAATACATAAGTCCAGATTGAGCACTGTTCAACACCTTCTCTTGTGTTTGAATAAATTATCTATAATGTTGTTCTGTGTATAATAACAACCTAAGCGGCCCACAGACTACACATGACAAATGCTGTTCCTCTTGATTTACTAAAGGCTTTGTTGTAAGGGCAGGGGGAGGCATGAATAATTTAAGTACATGTTTGAAAACTATCACTTTTAATAAATGCCTCTCAATGCAGTGATATAAACTGATGTACTAAAGTCAAACACGGCTGCATGTTAATGACATACACTTTTGAATTTTAAAAATATATTATCTTATTTTTACATGTTTGTTTCAAGTTTCTTTAAAAATAAAGGTGTTCCTAAAGTTAAGGGTCTCAAAACGCCTTCTTTGCTTCTTTTCCTTTACTTCAGTTAACTTGTAAATACATGATTGCTGTTTGTTTGCCAACAGCAGCACACATTTGATGCAAAGACTTGTTTACTAAGATTTAGGTCAAGCAAGAATGCCTTCTTGAACCAGGCGCAAAGTTAGAGAAATGTTTTAATTTCTATAAACATTCTACGAATTGCAAGTACCCTGTATAGCACAAATCCAATGTGTGCAACGTTATAGAAATGTTGTGGGCCTGGGATTCAGAGCTGGAGAGGTATATTTCCAGTACAAAACCTATGTAAGACATCACACACACCCCTTTGCATCATGGTGCAAACTTTATGCGTGGCGCTAGGCAGTATGTTTGTGTGCCAGTGCAGGAAATGAGAGGAGCAGCAGCAGACCATTTCTATTGATAAATATGTCTCTGTACTAATTTCTTTACTTTTGTGCAACGCAACACAACCCCTAGGTTTGGCTAAATGTAGTGTATTTTGTAAATGTAGTGTATTTTGTAAAGCGCACCGCTGCCCCAATGGGGCGTCCCAGCGCTGTATAATGCTGTGGAACCCTTCCTGGCTCTCCCTGTGAGATACCCCTCCTGGGCACCACCAAGGTGAAGCCAGGCATCTCAGTGTTGTAGGTGCCGTTGTGGAGATTAAGCAAGCTATTTCCCAGAGTTGCAGAGTGGGACCCATGATTAGAGTTGGCGCCGAGGCGAGAATTATCGAGTCCGCGGACATTGAGTCCAAGACCCTGCCGCGTCGGGACTTGAACCCTGGTCCCGGGCCTGATCCCTGCTTCAGAGTCTGCCGCTCTAACCAGTGAGCCACACTTCTCCAAATCAACAGGAGAAAAGCTCCTGTGTTTAATAATCAAAAGCATAGCTCAAACAAAGTGCGCTAAAAACTAAATCATAATTTTCAGGCATTCAGTCACGTAAAACAAATATCCAAAATGAATTATATTATGCATCATTCACAACACACCGTGGAATATGGAATATTATGGTACATTATGGTGAGCAAAAATTCCAAAGTATGAAATTCATGGCATAAGTTTAGTTAAAGGTACTAGAACCTAAATCTAAAGAGAAAATACCTGTAAACATATGTCATATGCACAACTAATTCCATCTTTGTCACCGTCATACTGACGAGACTGCAAGCAATGCACTAAGTCAATGTAAATAATCTCCTTGATGACCACCACCACCTTTGATCCAGCACACTCTGAAACAACCATGTTGAACCTTTACGCATGCATAGAAATTCAGCTCTGCTTGACCCTCATATTCATGAGAAGAAGGAGCTAGGATGTCTGAGCACATATTGCAGAGTAATCAACTACATTAGGTGTTTATTGTTTACAAGGGCGAGATATGGGACCTCTGAACGCCCAAGCATGGCTTAAGATCTGTATGTGGTTTTTATTGGTGGCAACCTTATGGTAAATTAGCAGTTGTTATTATCTGCTTGCTCTGCGCCAATGTATTCAAATGCTGTCTATATTTTAAGGATCATGTACATGTAATACGATTTTGTTATGATATTTTAATAAGGGGTACTTTTATTCTAAGCTAGCAGATTTTATTGTTTGTTTGTATTGTACTTTTGCAATTTTTTAAAGGTTTTTGCACTTTCATAGCTTTTTCCAAGACAAATAAGGATGATTTTGACTTTGAGAAGGAGGAGAAAAGCTTCAGAAAAAAGCATCCAATGAAATACTACTCTACAGAAGATCACTAAATGGAAATGCATTGGGTGAAATAGATCCAAGGAGGACTTGACCAATAACTTCTGGCAACTCATCACATTCCACCTCATTTCCAAGATGTAAATGCCCTCTTGCACTACCCATGTAGAATAAGCTGCCATGTATGCAGTGGGGTACCAAAAGAAAAACATATCGCACTCCAACCACCTGCCAGTACAGTAAGGATGTATGGTAGTACCCCTGAACTTCACCCTAAAATGGCTAGAACGACAACAAAGCCAACACGGTGGGTTTGCTGTCATTACCCGTAACTCGCTACATATTCATCCCTTCCCTGTAAAAAACCTCTCCTCCTGAATGCATGGGAGTCAAAATTCTCACAGCAAGCAAGACACTGGCTAAACTACACCTTGTATACCACCCCCCAGTGGATTATTAAGTTTTCCTCTAACAAATATTAGAACATTGGAATGTTGGGAGCTCCATTGAAAACAATGGAGTGCTCTGGGCTTATAATGGCTGGTATAAGCCTGGAGCTCCAACATTCCAATGTTTCTTTGTTCACAGCTCTGGCTGTAAACAAAGGGTTCAGGGAGCCTGAGGGGATTCCAATCCCCTCACGCTCCCAAAAGGCTTTGTTTTTTTTGTTAGAACATTCTGTCCTCTAGTGACAGAATGTTCTAATAACCTTATAGCCCTTCGTAGATGAGCTATACCGCTATTAAAGTTCCTCTCCCTTGTTAAAGGCTCGCCTTCGGCTCGGGGCCTTTAACGCTGGAGAGGGCCTTTAATAGCCGGTATAGCCCTCTACGGCGGGCTATAAGGCTATAATGGAAACGTTTTCATTACACTTCCTGGTACGCCTGTGGGCATGACTTGCCTGACTCGAAGATGGCCGCAACCTGAGAGTTCCTGCAGCCGCCCAAAATATCCTGCATTTATTTGCACCATCTGGACAGCTGATGGCATAATTTGTAGTGGTAGACGTGACTTAGGCTGCGGTTCACGATCGGTAGGAGTCTGAAGGTTCTACTTGGCCAGAAGACGGAGTTGTGCAGAGTAACCCAGCAGTGCCCCGGCGGAGGCCTACTGCGTCCATTTTGTGCTGTCGGCTGTGGTGCGGGTGCTCCCTCTCCGATCCTGGGTTCTGTGATTTGTTGGCATGCAGCGGCTGGATCCCAGCTGGCCCCTCTGGGCTGTGTGTCTTGCCGGAGGTCCGCGTTGCGGAAGCGATATTGGCAATGGAGAGGTCCCGGTAAGCCTGAGCGAGTGCTGCAGAGTGAGCGGGCTGACCAGCTAAAGTACATTGAGCCTTAGCGCCTTGAACGTGCAACACGTCGGATTTATTCCGCACGGACCCGGACCGTGTGTGAAGTTGATTCCGCGGCCCCTCTTGGTGCAGTCCATTTGTTGCGCATGGGTGCGCTTTGCCTCCTAGAGAACAGTGATCCTCGCACGTGATATCTACATCCTGGCCCTGATGCGATTATAAGCAGGCCCGGTGCAGGTTCATCGGGTGGCACGTGTGACTGTGAATTGTGCTTGAATTTGAAGTGACCTGGCACAGAGGACCTTATAATACAACACCCATGCTGTTTCACTGGGGCCTGTGATCTGTAGCCACTTTTCCAAGCTCTAGAAACTGTCATGTGGATGAGTTGTCAGTGCTCAGACCGAGCCTTATAGAGTGGGACACACAAAGTGCACTCGCTTGTGGTTTGCAGCCACAAGGATTATCATCAATTGGCTTGCCGGTCTGTCCCACATTGTGGTGCAAACCTGTACTGAGTACAACCCAACCCTCTGATATTTGCTAAGCTACCGGCCACGACTGGGGTGCACACAACTGTTTCCCATTTGTTAAATCCCTCAAACCATAATGATGAAAAAAGGCAATAGTGACACTACAAAATTAGAAAAATATAAAAAACGTTATTTATTAATTATCTTTTTACGGCAATCAGCTTTTTTGTCTGCTTATACTAGCCGGACAATTTAGAACATTTATCCTGGAGTATCCTTCTTTTTACTCATCGTCTACTCCGGGGCGCTAATTTATCTTCACTTGAGCACAACATTCTGAGGTGGAACTCCTGATGAAGACAGTGTTTCTGTCGAAACGCGCATTGAGTCAGCTTTGCACCCACTAAAAAAAGAGTCAATCATCAAAAGACTGTTATTGTTTGGTCACTACATCCTGCATCAACTCTACTGTGTTTGATAAAAAGATCATATATATCAATATGACTATATGTATGTAGAATGTGTGTGTTTTGGAATGAATGTGGTCAGAATGTTGTATATATGTGCTAGTCTCTGTATGAATCTTGATTATTTTCAATGTATGCTTTTATAATGATACAAAAAATGAGAAAAAGATAATTAATACATATTTTATTTTATCTTTTTCTAATTTTGTAGTGTCACTATTGCCTTTTTTCCTCATTATGGTTTGAGGGATTTAACTAATTGAAGTAGCCCTAGAATATTTACATGATTGTATTTTCCCTGTCTAGGTGTACTTCACATCAGTATCAGGGGGCCCCTGCATTTTGCACCAGTTTACACAACTGTTTCCCAATTATCTGGAGTCTACCTGTGATGGTGAATATGGGTGAAGACGATAAAATGCAGTCAAAACTCCAGTTCGAACAACGTAAATCGTCCAGGCACAGACACAAAGACCACGACTCTATAATGGCTGAGCAGGGGGAGGACCCTGCGGCTCCTGAGGGGGACATACAGCAAATATTGGGGGCTATGCAGTGGTGCTGAGTGAATGCCGGACACCAGCGTTGTTACGACTGATGTTTTGCAGCATATGTGACAGCCAGTGAGATAGTGGATGTGCACACACTCACAAGTTAAGAGGGTTACAGGTATGCCCACGAGGGGCAATAACCCGGTATATACATAAAAAATAGACAACCATTGGTGCAGTGTGGAAAAATTGACCCTTTGCCCTGATGAAATTGCAGTGAGTTCCCCTGGCAATAAAACATGTCAGCTTTTAAATGAGCAGACACACAGCACAGAATAAATTTATATAGCCAGTTTTGTCTAGCTCGGTTTTAAACTAGGAAGGGCGGTGTTTCAGTTCAGATCCTGCCACTCTTTAAAGGGTTGATACTGCCGCACACCTGGATAAGCGAACTGGTGCACTGGCAGCACATGATACGACACCTAGCACTTTGACTTTTTGCTTTGTCTTACTTTATCACAATTTGTGTTATGGGTTGATGGTTGCTGATGATGAGAACCTGAGGATGCAGGCGAGTCCCAGTCTGCTGACTCCCATGGTGCTATATGGTGGGTATATACAGCAACAACTCATGGCGCATTCTCTAATTTGGTTCCCTACACTCACAATTATTACTCATTTAATTGAGCGAGAACCATTGCCTCTGTATATATTGTTTTTGTCACAAGTGTCACCTTGCGTCTCTCGCTGTATATACCCACCTGTCACTTGCGTCATCACTCTTTGCTTCACTATCAGTGCACAAAGCCCCCTCAGGGTTGCCTTCGCATTTTGTGCTTACAGTGCTGTTCTAAACTGTTGTGTATAAAATGTTTTTTTCAAAAATATATGATGCTAAATGCACTTTCTAAAACTAAAATTGCAGTCTCTCTTCCCTTTTTTTCCTGTTTTCTTGCAATGTCTTGTACATACGCCTTTATTTGTCCCTCCTACTAAATCCAGTTGAGATATTGTTGCCTTAATATATGCAGCGGAGCCTGTCATCCATAGATGCCAAGATAGACTCTTTGGTTTTTCGCATGGATCGAATGTCCGAGAGGCTAGACAAGCTTGCTGAAAGGCTAGATATAGCGGATCGCAGAATCTCAGAGGCTGAAGACACTCAGAATGAAATGGAGGAACCTAGGGGGGTTATCGTCCAAGAGAGGCCAGGTCAGGACATATATACAACATGTGAAGAAGAAAGAGGACAACCTGGCTGTAAATTTATATGCCGCTATTTATTTAAGCGGTCAATATAACAAAGACTGTTAAGTTCATATGTTCTTAGTGTTTAAATCACAGTTTTTGACATTTTTACACATTCTTTATAAACATTTCTCTCATGCCTGAGATGAATACATCATAGATACAAAACATGTGCAATACGTGAAAGGGTACAACGTGATAAGGAACAAATAAATTAATTAATATCACAATTCAACTGTGCTGTCAAATGTCATCGTAAACGCAATACATGACACTCAAATAGAATTACACCAGCAGAACATTGGTTAAACTCGTAAAACAAAGCAATTCCTAAGGGGCCCTCTGACTTGACATATTTCTTGGAACTGCAACCACACGGGGAAGATACATCTCCGTGAGGTGCTCTTTACATCATGCGCCCTCTCCAGAGGTCCAGAATTTTCTGAACACCCTTTGTGGCAAGGAAAAGTAAATGCCGACGCATTTCCAATCCCGGTCAGTGTTTACGGGATTTTCATCAGGGCTAGGCACGGTGTAACCTGAGGATAAGGTGGTTGCACATGGCGTGCTTTAGATGTTATTCCTTTCTCTCACTTGTCAGGACGGATATGTTTATCCATGAACTGTAAACAGGTTAGGTCTTCATTTAAGTTGCTCGAATGATTTGCAGGCAAAGTTGGATATCAGCTGTTTGCCTCACCGATTGACTTATGAAGTCTGAAAATTAATTGAATTCGATTTAGCCACTTTCAACCAGACGGCTGGGTTTTTCAAAGCTGTCTTTCAAGGCCAAAGTGTGTTCCAATCTTCTTGCCGGAAAATCAAGCAAGATAGACTCTTTGGTTTTTCGCATGGATCGAATGTCCAAGAGGTTAGACAAGCATGCTGAAAGGCTTGATATGGCGGAGCCCAGAATCTCAGAGGCTGAAGACGCTCAGAATGAAATTGGGGCAGCACAAAAACAAATGGAGGAGTTAGTGGCTATGATGAAGGACAAGACTGAAGATCTCGAGGCGCGTTCTCGGCGCAACAATGTGCGTTTACTAGGACTGGCGGAGTCCACAGCTATTGGCAATATGGAAACTTTTGTAGAGAAGCTGCTGGTAAAACTGCTGGGTTGTGAAACTTTCTCCGAAGTTTTTGTCGTCGAGCGGGCACACCGTACGTTGGGCCCTAGACCTCCTCCGGGAGCAGAGCCTCGACCCTTGATTGCACGAATACTGCACTATAGGGACAGGGATGCAGCATTGAGGGGTGCAAGAGATTTGACAGTGCTCAAATATGAATGCTCTGAATTGTCCCTTTTCCCGGACTTCACTCCTCTCGTTCAAGAAGCACGTAAGAAATTTGGGCCCGTGAAGCACAAGCTAAGGGAAGTTCATTTGGATTATGCAATGTTATGCCCGGCTCCCAGTTAATTTTGATGGCCATTCTAAACTGTACGCTGACCCTAATCAGTTCGAACGGGACCTCAAAAAGTATAATGCCGAAAAGCCGAATAGGTCAACTCGATCACCGTAAGCGGAGAGAGATGCCCCGTCAGGGGGCGCTGCACTTGAGTGTCTACAGGGGTCAGGTACACTGACTCTGTAAATGTCTAATGGGCTCCGCACTCTGCTAAAAGTATTTTGAACACACTTTGTTCTGTAACACCCAAATCGTAAATGTTATGCTATAACCACATTGTGATGTTCCGTTTATTGTACTACCACTACATTGTGACGTAGTATAGCTATCTAGGCGCCTAGATGGCAGCATTGAGGTTGGGCGGCCGTAGGCTATCTAATAATATCACGTGTCTGGCTGCCACTGCCTTTGTGTGTATTAAACCTGGGTACTTTCTGTGGGGCAACTGTTTTACGAAGGGTGGGCAATTCTCAGGGGGGATGGGAGCTTAGTTGGGGGGATAGACAACTTCCATATCTTTTTCTTTTGATATGGTGTGGGTGGGAGTTGGGGGGTTTCTAACTAACACACCAGTTATTCTGTTTGTATCAGCAAGAAAAAATGCACTGTGCTATGCTATGATGCTTGTATTTTGTGTGGTATGTCAATTTGGATAAGTAAGTTTGCACATGTTGCAGCCCATTAAGACCCATGCCTATATTAGATTCCTGGCCTGGAGCATCAGGGGTTACAATGACCAGAGAAAAATACGTAAAGTGGTGGAATATTTGTACAGGCACAATATAGATGTTGCTATTCTGCAGGAAGCGCACCTTTCCCCAAAAACTAGGTTACTATCCCAAAGGAGGATGAAAGGAATATGTGTTGCATCCGGGTTTACCTCACACACTAGGGGGGTGCTCATTTGGGTCCGCAGAAACTCGGATATACAGATACAGGCCATGGAAGTTGATGCAGGTGGCAGGTATGTGTTAGCAAAGTGTTGTAAAGAGCACTTCAGCGTGCTTTTGGTGGGGGTTTGTGGGCCCAACCATGACGACCCTTAATTTTACCACTCCATGCATCATAAGATAATGCGGTACTCCCATATGTCCATACTTTGGGGTGGGGCATGCAATTGTATTCAGAACTCAGACCTAGATAGGTCAAAAGGAATCCCTAGACCTCCATGGCGAGCTGCTAGAGCCATAACCAGTATTGCCCAAACGGAAGGGCTGCGGGATGTCTGCCGTCAGCTGGTCACACTGGGTAGGACATATTCGCACTACTCAGCTGAACATGATATCCACACCAGGATAGACTATTGGCACGCTTCCAGTACACTATTTTCCTCAATACACGACTGCTCACACATGGCTCCCACCCTGTCAGACCACTCCCCAGTACTCTAAAAGATAGGTTTGACAGACGCTAACATCAACAAGCAACAAATCAGGACAGAAATTAACGAATATAATGAACTAGCTGAAGCTGAAGTCAAGCATCTAGGGAAATATGCTGTTGCCAGGGCCTACTCGTAAATTGACAAACCTAGCACCACCCTGGCGGCGACAGTTAGACCTCCCAGGGGCGATAGCCACATCACAAGCATTTACAATGTTAAAAATGAACTGGTAGATAGCACACCGAACATTTTGGAGGCTTTCGCTGACTACTACACAGGTCTCTACACCTCCATGGGAGCCATAACCCCAGAATCTGACAAGGAATATCTAGCCCACAAAGCAATGATATGGTTGGAAAATAGCGACAGGTGAAGACTCATAGGCCCTTTGAGACCCACAGAAATAATATTGGCACTGAAAGAAATGCCTAACGAAAAAGCCCCTGATGCAGATGGTCTGACAGTTGTTTTATACAGGGTGTACCAAGATAAATTAATTGCCCACATTGTGAATTTATTTGAAGAGATGGCTAAATCGGGCAAAATGCCACCTTCTTTGAGAGAAGCTACTCCTCAAGCCCGGGAAGCCTCCTGAACATTGTTCTTCCTACAGACCATTATCATTGCTCAACACAGATACAAAACTGTTTGCAAAGGTGCTGGCAAACAGGTTAGCCCCCCTGTTACCTAAGCTAGTGGGGCCAGAACCGACGGGGTTTGTCCCTGGTCGGTCATTGTCCAGCACTTTGCGCACTCTATTCGGAACCATAGTGCGAATCAATCCACAGGTTAAGGTGACAGCACTTTTTATAGATATTGAGAAAGCGTTGGATCAGGTAGAATGGAGGTTTCTATATGCAGTCCTGCGTAGGGTGGGGGTAGGGGATATATTAGTGAAAGTAGTAGAGGTTCTATATGCCCAGCCTGTGGCCCAGGTAAGGATCAATGGGATGCTGTCTCGACCAATAGAAATAACTAGGGGCATAAGTCAAGGGTGCCCTCTTTCTCCCCTTCTGTATGCCCTGGTGGCGGAGCCATTAGCAGGCGCAATGCGCAAATACCATGCATATCGTGGTATTCAGTCCTTGACCTACAATCTCAATATCTCTGCATACGCAAACTATACTTTACTATATATTCATAATCCGGAGCATAACTTGGTTCCAATGCTGCAAGAAGTGGAGCGTTTTAGTCAACATTCAGGGCTAAATATCAATTGGCACAAGTCTATTATTTTTCCGTTATCTGCCACCACCAGACCAGTGCAAACCACTTACCCCCTGGAATATACCACAGACCCAGTAAGGTACTTGGACAGAAAAATACACACTGATTCAGAGATTGTATTGTCCGAGAATTACAGATGTGTACTAAACAGGTTAACAGAGGTCATAGAAAAGTGGATCAAGCTTCCGCTGTCGGTGGTTGGTCGTGCCGTTCTGGCGAAAATGGTGGTGCTTCCTCATTTTCTTTTTTTTTCTCGTAAATAACCCATCAGTCTGCCTCAGTCCTTTTTCCGCAGTTGGCGTACACTGCTGTCACGTTTAGTTTGGGCTGGTAAGCAGCCACGTGTGAAGTGGGATATCCTAACGAAGCCATACTTGGAGGGCGGGTTGAACAGTATTATAGGGCGGCTCATACGCTGCATGCCCATGACTGGATACATGGCCCTAATAACATGCTGCATCACTTCTTGGAGTATAATATGGTTCCCCCACCCCACTACCAAAGCTATTGACCGGGGCTTTTCACGGAACACACAGTGCATAATAGACCCTGTGAATTGTACTGGATTTCAGTTATTTAAAAACAGCTAAGTTTAATATACTCTTCGAAATTTTGCTGTGCAATGGTGTGATTGGCTTCCACTCAATGATGACAGAGCCACGATGCAAACTCTGGCCAAGTTGGACATAAGGTACATGGGCGACCTGCTTCAAGAAGAGATTATTAAAACATGGGATCAGGTAGTCACACATGTAGGAAGGGTTACAGCGCTGGATGCTTTTCAATATTACAGGATCCGTAGTGCTCTGCGCGCTTTGTTGGGCCCAACAATGCAAGAACTACCAGAAATTAAACCTCTGACATACTTGTTTCAAACTCAATCCCCACAACGTGGTATTACAATTCTTTACACGCTTTTCAAAGAACACAGTGCGCAGACTAAACTAAAGTTTCGGTTGGAGTGGGAGAAAGAACTTGGGATAGAAATGACTGTGGCGCAGTGGTCTTGGTGCTTCAGGAACCTTACATCTATCTCACTGAATGGTCTGCACAGACTGCTTCATTTTAAATACCTCTATAGGATCTATTATACCCCAGCGCGGCTCTGTAGATACGGACTGTGGGAGGAGGACAGATGCATGAGATGCACTGCAACAGATGCACACTTTACACACTTAGCATGGGAATGCCCCGGAATACGTGCTTTTTGGGGGAGGTATTCACTGTCCTGTCTAAAATGCTGGATCACGTACTGCCAGAATCACCTTTGGTTGCTCTACTGGGGTCTGATAAACGGGAAACATCCTTTACAACGCAACTTTTACCACGCAGTGCTTTTACATCGCAACTTTTACAACGCAAACCATTACAAAGCATTGCGCTGGGGGCGCTCTAGGATAGGGAATAGATTTAATTTACTATCCAACACCTTCCCTACTATCCACGGGGACTGGAGTTGGAATAGTAAATTTAACTATTCACTATCCAGCACCCCTCAACATTATGCGTTGTAAAGGCATGCGTTGTAAAACTTGCGATGTAAAAGCATGCGTTGTGATGTCATACATCTCTGATAAACACATACCAAAAAGCGTGTGCAAACTGGCCGCCATTGGCTTACTTCTGGCCAAGCGCAGGGTGGCCATGAGATGGATGAGAGATCCCTTGCCTACTATTGCGGACTGGCACACTGATTTAGCATATTCTTCCACTCAATCAGAAAGCTATAATGCGTTGATGCCTGTTAAAAGTGCACCTAAAGATATTTGGGGACCTTTTCAACAATACCCACTGGAAAGAGCCGTAGTGGATGAAGCCCAGGCAGAAACAGCTCGTACTGGGGTGGGTTGAGCAGGGTGCCGATGTGGGGATCATATGTAATATTGGTTTGTTATGCTACAACAGAATGTTGCTGCTTTCAGTTATATGATGATGTTACCGGGAAGAATAATATCTCCTTTTGGCGTGAGGCTGATGGATTGCAGAATATGTGTAACTAATGACATGCTAAAGCTAATCTACTGTCGCACTGTTCGCTGTTTATGTTGTAGCTACTGCACGGTGTGTGTTCCAAAATTACTGCTGTAATGATTTCTCCTGTTTCTGTTTGTTTTCTTTTACTTTGAAAGTTCATAAATAAAGTTTAAAAAAAAAAAGAAATACTGGTACGCCTGAGTCCCATCTTACTAGGGGACTGCAACTTTTAATGACATACAAGTTTAAACCCTAAAATACTTCCTCACTGATCAAAACCTATTGCAAGCATTCACAGAACTGACACACACTAAAGGGGCCATTGAAGGGGTTCTAAACATCAAATCCATAATCAGGACATGTTTCTCTGCCTCAAGACTTTATGCAGATTCATCAGGGCTACGTTATATTTGCCACTGCACCATGTGTTGGACACATCAATTTGAAAGACCTCAGCAAGCCATCTTGTGGCCTACCAGCTGCAAGGTTTATAAGCAAGTTTCCTTTTGTAAAACTCTTACTCCTGGGGTACCAAGTGTTCCTATCGTTGTTGGTATCGCCCAGACGACGCGGAGCGTACTCTCTCTCTGCATAAAGTCTAGAGGCAGAGAAACATGTTGGCATCCAACAGTGGTATGCATAAATAGCAACCTACACTGTTTTTTAATTTGACTGGATTCACTGAGTGAAAGAATAAAGTTGTTGTGAAGAGTGTGAATCCTATCAATGTTATTACTTTTTTCACCACATTGTGAGGTGTGATATATTCCTGCACTTCACATTTTTAACCTTTACTGTTACTTTACTTCCTTTCTGTTGGACACTCTTTTCTTCTGTTAAGAGCATAATGAATGCCAATGATGACAACAATGGACTTCACTGGTGAGTACCTATCAGTGGTCCTCATGGTGGTACGTCCGTGAGGTGTCATTACGCTCGCCTCACTTTTTTCACTTCTTGAGGGTTGTATGATTGGGACCGCAACTCATTATCCCATAATATACTGAAATACTGTCAACTAAAAAAGTGTGAGAATAGGTTTTTAAGGATCACACATATGTTGACGGCAAGAGAACGAGGCAGAAACGCGAACTCCAAGTTAAGAAGAACATATCCAGTTGACCAACGGAGCTACGCTGACATATGCCCGTTCATGAAAATTTTAAAAACTTTTAAGATATACATACAGACCAACAAGAAGAGTGGAAGTGTCTCCATATATCTACAGAAGTGGAGAGGTTTCCTATACTTCAGTCATATATACCAGTGAAGAGGAAGAACTTCACCCTTTGCAAGAAGCTACGAACCGAGGTGGTAGATCAAACAAACACCCATGGGGGTGGAATTACCTACACTCAAAGGAGAGGGTGTTAAGTAATAGTCCTTGAAGCCGAGAACCCCAAAGAAACGGCAGTCCTGAAGAAGGTGCTACAGTATCAAGTGTTCACAGCACCGAAACGCGTTGACGCATTCCTTTATTGTGTAGAATCCAAGTAGGGTCCAGGGAGCAATAGATATGCATATATTAATGGTACTATTGACTGCACCACTTGTATATTAACAAAGGACCATTGGATCTAGAAACTAGAGTGGCGAGAGAATTTAAAGGCCTCGTTGCGTAGGGGGTTCTTTTATGATTCAATAGTATATCTGTGTGCCATATTTGCTTTTAATGTTTTTTCTTTTTTTATGTATTAATTCAACTAATGAAATTGTGCTTGCCTAATGTATGTAATGAACTATTATGAATATTTGTTTTTTTATTGTATATGTTCAAAGATTGTTCTTTGAAATTTTAATTCGTCATTCTGTGTAGATCTTTCTTTATGTTTTTTATTAAAGAGACTGTGAACATTCAATTTTAGTGTGGAAATTAACCTTTCACCATTACTGTGATTGATTTGTCTGTCCTTGAGGGAGTAAGAGTGTATGAATGCTTAGACAGATAGGGTATGGAAATATAGCTAGTCCATACGATAGTGTATACCCAGGGATCTTTCTCTGACTGGTTGTCACACATATAAGAATACTACAAAATAGAGTACACAGAGTGTTATGTAGAAAACTACAAACCTCTAAATAGGACTACATTGAGGAGATACAATATGTAAAGATCTCCGAAGTCCTAGGACCCTGACATTCATGATGCAACCAAAACCTACATGAAACAATGAGGAGACTCAGATTAGCATAGAGATTATGGAGGAAAGAACCTTGAACAATGCATTTTAGATAGCAATGGCAGAGAACAAATGATTATAAGAAGATCATATCGAATGCCAAAGCCTCATTCTTCGGATCACAGCTCGATAACGTAATAAACTGTTTGAAACTGTCAAACATCAGAAACATTCCTATAACACCTGAGCGATCAGTAACTCCTCTACAGATAACTGTGAAGCATTCTCACTCGTGTTTGAAGAGAAAATAAGAAAAATCAAAAACAATCTTTGCTGACACAGTGACAACACAGGAGAGAGGCCTGCATTCCAACAAATGAGAAATAGCAATAACAAATTAGGCATAAACTACCACCCATCCGAAAATGACCAAAAATGAGGCCACTTGATGCGAATTCCAAATCCTCAATGAATGTGAGGTTCTAAAGGTGGTAGTAGAAATGAAACCAACCTAGCATTTCAACGACCCAATACCATCAACAATCACAAAGACTCTCAGTCATCTTTTCGACACTCTCTGGGTGATGGTGGTAAATGTGTTAATAACCCAAGGCACATTCCCAGACTGCATAAAGATCGGATAAATGACACCCTATTAAAAAAAAAATAGGTGTAGATCCAACAGATTTGAATAATTTTGGCACTTCCTCTTCCTTGTGAGACTACTAGAGAAAAGTGTACTCAACCAACTTTGCTGGCACATTAGATATTTCAACTTGCTCAATGAGTTCAACCTGGTTTTCGAACAGGACACCGTATAGAAGCAGGCATCCTACACATCATACACGATTCACTCAAAATTCTGGACCAGAACAGATAATTCCTACTGATCTTCATCAATCTTTCCTTTGCGTTCGACACGGTTAACAACAGCAGTCTTCTAGTTGTGCTTGAAGTTGAATGGGGCTGTCACGAAATGTGTTAGAATGGTGCACATCTTATCTACAAAATCAATCCCATTGTATCAAATTGGGTAGCGTGTGTTCTAAACCGTCTCCAAACCAACTTGAAGTCCTTGAACAATGTCAAACACTCACTCCTAGACAGAGATCTGGGCCTAAATCCATAGCTTTTTTACTCACCACGCCATTCCAGTTTGGATCAAGTCATATGCAAAGCAGTTTTGACACTGTTCCCCATGGGAACAGTTCTGCCCAAACTGACGGACAAGGTCCTCCACAGACCCACAACAAGCATCCTAGGACCGGTTTTAGGGTATCACTCTTCATCAGCCAGGATAGCTTGAATTCATTGGCATGGTGAACATAGGACCCACGTCTAGGCATACCCTTCCCACTTGGGATGACAAATGCAAAAAGAACAACTGATGGACGTAGGTTCCTTGCTCGCTGTGCCACTGGATTCAAGCTAGCGTGACTGATGAGGGATGATACCCCGAAACTGGTCCCAGGATGGTTGTTTCTGGTCCAGGGAGGACCTGGCCTGGCAGTTTGTGTGGACTGTTCCCATGAGGAGCAGGGTCAAGGCTAACTTGCATATGGCTGGGTCCAATCTGGTGTGGCATAGTGAGCAAAATCGATGGATTAAACCCATATCTCTTGTCTAGGGGTGAGTGGTTGGGAAGTTTCAGCACTCTGTCCATCATCTTGTTGTGTTTGCTAGAATACAAAGAGGCCACCACATGAACATGCATTTGAGATAGCGAGTCCGGTGCTACCTTTGGCCCACTCTATAATGTATTTCACATTGTCCTTGCTATCCCTCATCTCAGGGGGTCATGAAGACAAGAAGAGAAAGTAACCAAGGCCCTGAACACCGTTTACATTCAGCAGTTTCCTCTCCTATCTTTTTCATTAGCCCACCCAGAAGCAAATACAGACTTCTGTGTGTCAGTGTAGGATAAGGGCTCAGGCCTACATAGTTTTAGGGGTTTACGGGTTAGTGGTGTGCCTGCCTCTTCCTCCCACTGTGGTGAATCACCGTCAGGAGGCTGCCCGAGGTTATTGAATCAGTGTTGATGTGTGGGCCATGGCATGTCATTTAGTGTCTACGTTTTGGTGTTTCCCTGAAGATACGCCCTAAGGTTGAATACATAAGCTGGCGCTTCCATAAACCAGATCTACGAATGTGAGTCCCTTTTCAACTCATTTGCCTAAAACACTAAAACCACGCAATTCAGCAGTATTCCCAAAACCGGCCTGCTGTATGAAGAACGCGGCCACTTTGAATGGTCGGTGACCTTGCACAGCTCTTGTGAAGGCCGCCCGCGGCACAACGGCGGTGGCAGGGTAGCAGCAAACAAACGCCATACCGCACAATCCTTTACCGAATACATAAAAGCCACTCTGAGCTCAAGGAATGGCAGGAATGCAAGAATTTTATTAGCACATGCAATCTAGATCGTTAACACGCAAGCCACGTTTTTGCGCGCGCCTTTGCATTCAAGGAGAACCTACCTCGGCAGCACCTGTGCTCCTCGCATTCTGCCCTATTGTTGAGTGATGATGCTTGCTTCTGCGTGGAAAGGGGAGATGGGTGCTTGATTGACAGCTCGTAATAAAGGAGTCCTACTTACAGACAGGTCTCGAAAAGAGCGGGCCACAGCAGCAGTACAAGTCTCTCCGGCTCCACGCATACATCTGCCAAACCCTTGTTCCTTGAGTATTCCTGTGGGGCCAGGAGGGGGCGCTTCTCTCGGGCTTTCAGCAGAGACTAGGGACCCTGGGGCCCCGGTGACTTGCCCACCTACACGAAGGTCTTAATGCCACCTACATAACAAACTGCAAACGGCGCCTAATTTGTAAAAATGATAATTAGTGCACAAAAGTTTTTTTCGGAAGGAAACGTCACTAGCGAGTCGAATGCTTGGGGGTTGCCAATATATTCTGATTCCATTTCATGCCTCTTTCTTCCATCACCTTCCACATCCTGTGATTGTCCTCCATCCCATCCTTGTAGGTTCTTTTTCATACTTGGTTTCTCCTTTGGTCGTTGTTTTGCTACATTTCTCTTTCTCCTTCTTTTTTCGTGTTCTGTTGTTCTCTATGTTTCTCTACCGACATCTGATGCTGAAAAATAAGTCCTGGTCAGCAAAAGGGAGTGATGGGGCCCAGCGCCTGCAACCAGGGCCATGTTTTAAACACTATGAACCAGGCAGTGCTTAAATTGTAAAATAAAACCCAACATGAAGGCAGCACAGTAATCATCAAACCAGATAGCAGTGTACTAATGTACATAACTACTAGGATAAAGTCACAGGTCTGAGTGGACAGGGTCAATTGGGAACGAGATTTCTAGGATTCCTTAATTTCATCCAAAGAGCTCCCTTATTCTTTGGTAAAAAGCAACCGTTATTGAAGGGTTAATCCGACTTTGAGTTGCCTCAGATGAAAAAGGAAGGAAGGGGTCTCCTGCAATGCACATCTTCAGCCGGGGATTGCAGGTGGGGTCCCTGCACTCATTTTTGGGGACCGGCACTTATTTTTTCTTCCAGACCAACAGAGTAAAAACCACAAACATAAGAAAAAGGAAGAACAAGAAAGATGGGAAAACAGTGACAAAGGAAGAAAGCAGTAATGAAAAAGAACCTGCAAGCGTGAGATAAAACGTCAGGGAGTGTCGAGTGGAGGAAGAAAGAGGCATGAGGCGAAATCAAGACTATGCAGTATTGATATTCGGCACCCCGACCTTCAAAAGTGCTGGTGCAGGCTTCTGACCGCAGCACTTGTTCTTTCATAAATTAAACACTTGTCTCCTGCCCGGAGAAGCTGAGAGGAGCGACAGACAGCAAAAGAATAAGCAAGCCTCCTCTCCAGAGTTGCTGCTTTCTGAAAGAATGTAAATCGGTGCACTTGGTGATCAGCGAATAGAAGGTTGCTTGGAAGCTATCGAAGGCGTTAATTGATGGATTTCTTTGTCACTTCATGGTGACAAAGGGTTCTTTTTGAGAGGTACTTTGAGGATGTTTCCGTCCCCTGTCATGGGGATCCTCTGGTCTCTTGGAGCGTGGTCTGGTGGTGAACTACATACATGACATTTGGAGCCAAGCTGCAACATGCTGTCCAGCACCTGTGCCACCATTGCCAATGTAAGGCACAACCCTGAAGGGGTCATTGCACTGGAGAGAGATGTCTGTCCCTGCCCACAGGACACAACAGCCAACGAAGATGAGCACTCCTCAGGCTGCCTGATAGCAGGGGCGGCCTTAGGCATGTGCAAGCTGTGCACCTGCACAGGGCCACCAAATCCTAGGGGCCTCCACGCCAATATATATCCTTAATATAATAATACTCTGAGGATGGATACATATTTGCTTAGTGGCCACATGCTAGGATTTGGCGGCCTCCGGCTCTGTTCCACTTCCAAACACCTGACCCCGGTCCCCCTCTCTTCACTGTCCTCCGCGCCTGCGTTCCTCCTAGTTCCTGAGCTCTTGGGGGCTCCGCTCGTCCGGGGCCCCCTACCTACGCTCCCTGCCCAGGGCCGCCATGAACCTAGAGCCGCCCCTGCTGCTAGGCCGCAACTGTAGAAGAAGATCAACACCAGGAAGTCCAAGCTGCCATGGCAATACCTTCAGTGGTCCAAGCCAGGAGAACGAAGCACCACCGCACTTGAGGGATTCCAACGAAGACGCAGTCAATGTAAAGCGACATGGGCACCGTCCAGCACCAGGCAAGCCATGTCACCACTGAGCAGGAAGATGGCCTTATCCGTGAGTCTCTTTGGGCTAAGAACTGTTCAAACTGATCTACACAATGCCAACGTGGAGACTGCTGGATGAACTTTGCACCCACACTTAATCTTACATGAACTTGATTAATGGGGAGACCCCCACAGGCACTGGGGGACACCAAACAGCAGCGAGTACGGCACCGTAGATGGTGTAGGGCTTTGTTTAAAAAAACACAAGGGAGACATTGTTTTACCCTTAACTTATTGTGTAGTATTTGGTACCACTGTGATATCAAAGTACTTTCTTTTACTAAAAAGACAACCATGGGACGCACAGTAATGTACTGTGGGGCATATTTACAAAAGAATGGCGGAGCGGAGCTTTAACCCCTTCCATGCTGATGATGGCCCCCGGCCGTCATGGCACACAGTGCTCGTGTGCTGATGACGGCTGGGGCCCGTCATGACCACGCCCGCGATCGGAATGCGCCGCACAGGAGCGGAATTCCGGCCGCAGGCAAGGGGTTAAGCCAAAATAGCTAACGCTGTGCTCTGCATATCTGAAAACGCAGGGATACACCGTATTTACAACAATACTGTGCATCCCGGCGTTTTCCCTAGTGCTGCAGCTGGACTCAGCTGCCTAGCGCCAATGCAATCACCCTTGCAACATAGTGCAGGAAAGCCTGCATTGAGGGTATGATTGCTTATGAACAGGAAGATGTCCAGTCCAGCACATAAACAATCATTACAAAAATGACGATTTGCAACTTCTTTGTGTGCTGCATTGTGCAGCATACATAGAAGTTGCAAATCGTCATGTGTGTAATGATTGTTTATGTGCTGGAAGGAACACCTTCCTGTGCATAAACAATCATTCATGCAGTTTCTATGTGTGCTGCATAGAAAAATGAGGAGAAATAAAGCATTTCTCCTTGTTTTGCCATGTTAAGACTGGGCTTTCCCTTGTCTTAATTTTAGCGCTGCCCCCTATTCACGCCAATCTTGTAAATAGGGGGCAGCATCAAAATCAATGGGTGTTGCGGTGGAACGCCCACCGCAACACCCAATTATCCCACCCCTTTCACACTAAGTATAGCATGAAAGAGTGCCTTAATTTAGAAGCGGCGTTATGCCACGTTGAGTGCCTTAACACCGTCTTGTAAATAAGGCAAAGCCCCTATCGCCACAGAAACGTCGATAAAAGTGACGTTCCTGTGGCGATAGGGACTTGTAATTATGCCCCTTTGTATTTTGGTTGAGCTCTGCATCTCTGTTCCCTGCGTTATCTCCCCGAGAAGCTTTTGACTCCTCGCCCTCACTACCCTGGGAGTCTAGTACAGAAAGAATTCAGTTTCCAAAGCATTAGTAGGACAGACACCAGGACACAGGTGCCAAGCTGCACCAACCACAGTTGTGGCAAGGATCCCCTGCCTGTTCTGTGCCACTTCTGTGATCTGACACAAAATAACTGTTTGTATTTTTGACGTCATATATACATATGTGTGTGTGTGAATGATTTATATAATGATATAGTAGATTTACTGATACTTTTTTGACTGCATGTATAAACCTGTTGCTATTTAAAGATCTCTGGCACCCATTGGGCCCTGTCTGCGCTATATAAAGCTGCAATGAATAAAGGAAATAATAAAGGGTCGCTTTAGGACGTTTACTGTGACTAAATCCAAATCAGATCACAGCCGACTCCCTGAAAATGTTGTATTTCACAATACCGACGTCAATATCATTGCTCTGCACTCATTTGATTACACATTAATGACAACCAACCTATAGTCAAGGTACGGTATGAAGGGAAGTACAGAATCAAAGAAGAGATTTCCCTTGTGGCTCACATATCTTGTACAATATGACCTGGTTCACATCAATATTACATGTCCTTCAAGATATGCCAATAGCACGTTTTTTTGGATTTATATTTACCAAATTTTATTTCTTTTTCTGAAATATATATATATCAAAAACTTTTTTTTAAAGTGCTTTTTTTTATAACATTTCTTTCTTACAAATTCATTATACTTTTCGTAAACAATTTTGACACTTATAAAAACATAATTCATCATCTGAGCACTTTTTTTTATACATTTTTATACACAAGAATTATAAAACACCACCACTTAAATCACACACACCAACTGTTCATACATACACTCACATACAATTCATTTGTCACCCAAACACTCTTTCTGTATATAAGGTTTAACAGAGAAAAACTCTGACTGAGTTATAATCACAGAATGAAATGTGGGATTCCACGCCAGGTCTACGCGCATTTCGGTGGGTTTATACCACCTTCCTCAAGACCTCAACAGAGTCGCTTTCTGCTTATCGAGTGGATAAGGGTATCCTCCAAAAAATGAGACTATAAATCACGGAGCCTGCTGATATCCAAGGGGATACTGGTGTTAATTTTGGCTCCCCATATAGGAATCTTTATGGCAGTAATCTTTATTCAAACTATTTTCTGGGCGGCTTCACTCTTCCAAGTCATATACAACTTTTGTCTTCAGTGGGAATTTCGTATATTCTGTATTTTCCTAGTCACTGCGTGTATTCCTATTATCATAGTTTACTTTCTTTTGTTGGCCATAGTCAGGAGAGATTATTGTATCTAAGACCACATTTTTTCAAAATTGACATGTATCACGACAAAGGTATTTATATCAATTCGCCCAGAAAACTGCAGGACGTTTACTGTGTCTAAATCCAAATCCGAACACAACCGACTCCCTGAAAATGTTGTATTTCACAATACCGACGTCAATATAATTGCTCTGCACTTATTTGATTACACATTAATGACAACCAACCTATCGTCAAGGTACGGTATGAAGGGAAGTACAGCATCTTCATTTTAATTCCATATCATCTGACCATGAGGATATGCTAGTAGTTGATAATGTGGATCCGATATAAGTTTAAGTGGAAATTAAAACATCAATATTGTGGCTGAACACCACTGAAAATAAGTGTGTGCCATTAATAAAAAATAAATAAAAGAAATGACTAGTCATTAACAGATGTGAGACTTCTGTGAGAAGCCATCTGGACCATTGAAAATAGCTAATAGAAAATGAGTGGTCCAACATGTGACACTCACTCATTATATCGCCTTCTCTGCTGACAAGCAGAGCGGTGCTATAACGCATGACTGAGCTGCAGCTGGCGGTTCCCCACGTATTTAAAGGGCTGCCTTTAGATCTTCCCGCAGCTTTACTCTGCTTGCTACAATGTTTCTCTTGTAGTGAGATACCCCCACCCTGAGTCCTGAGTTTGTATCTGCTTAACTGCCATCACCCTCACAGGAGTCCGTGCCCATGGTTGACTACAAGTGAGTGCATCAGAGACAGACACAGTCTAAGATGGGGGATGACTCACAGGTCCCCAATTGCCCTGCTGAACTCAACTGCTGCCCACAGTGCGAGCGGGAAGCATTTTATTACGTTTTTGCTGCACTTTAAATGTAAATAAATGTAAATGTAAAGTATTTGTAGAGCGCACTGCTACCAAGCGGTTTCATGGCGCTATTACTCATACCGCTGTGGAACCCTTCCTGGCTTTGCCTGTGAAGTGTCCACTCTTGGGCACCCCCAGGGTGAAGCCAGGCATCCTAGCGCTGTTGGGGCCATTGTGGAGATTAAGCAAGCTATTGCCCAGAGTTGCAGAGTGGGACCCATGATTGGAATAGGCACTGAGGCGAGAATATCAGGTCCGAGGAATTTTTGAGCCCGAGACCCGCCGAGGTGGGAATCGAACCCTGGTCCCGGGCCAGAGCTCTGCATCAAGGTCTGCCACTTTAACCATTGAGTCACACTTCTCCACTTTAGGCAGCGCCGTAATTTTGAACTGCGCAGCAGCCTTGGAGCATGCGTCAAGCTTTTTCACGCTGTTGCGCATGGGATCTTGAAGATTGCCACGATTCTCGCACCACCCCGTGACAGCCGGGCCCAGACAACACCATCCGCAGCTGAATTGTCTTTGTGAACGGAGTAAGAGGCCTGATCAAAGCTGCGCAGGATTATGGGATCTCGCCTGCCCAGCGACTGCACCCTTGACCCCAGGCCTATCTGTGCTTTACTCGAGTGAGGCACCTGGCAGGCCTCATGATTTGTCGGCGAAGCAGTGCGGCAATGAAGGAGCAGAGCTTGCTGGCATCTGACTTCCCGGAGCGGATCCGATACCAGCTTGCTGCCGCAGCATGAGCAGCCGGGCTCAGCTGCCACAAGAAGTCATTGGGAAGGAGGGGTAGGGGGGAGCAGACCACAAACAACTTCTATGTGTGTAAAAGGCCGCTTTATTGAAACAGGTGCACATAACAAATAAAAACTCCTCGGCCAATGCCTTACAAAACTAAACCTCACTAAATAAAGACCTATCTAACCCCTACACCCCTCCCCCGCCCCTAACAGTTATTTGAAAACCCACCCCACCCAACATTACAACATAACAAAAATACAATATTATAATTCAATGCATAACACATACCTTATAAAACTAAACATCTATTATACCACCACTCCCCTGCCTGCCCCTTCACCACTTAACGATCACCCAACCTCTGTAAGTTCCCCAACAATCAACCTGCCCCAACAATCCCTGCCGATGATCCAACTTCAAACTATCCAGCACTAAAATTCTGCCAACCCGGCAAAAATTCCACCAATCCCTGCACTGCACAGCACCTGCTCCAAGCAACAATACAACAAACCTACACTGCGCACCAGAAACTACAAAGCCAACCATATAAGAAAAAAAGGGGGAAAAAAGAGAGGGAATAAGAAAGACCGGGGCCCTAAAAAATTAAGTAAAAAGGAAAATCGAAAAAGGAATGGAAACTAAAAAAACCGAAAAAACCCAAGGGAGGGACAAAAATTCCCTGACTACGCTCCTAGCCACCAGGTCACCAAGGACAAAATGGTGGCTGGGAGAAGCAGCCCAACGCATTTATACGTTGGGCTGCTTTTGGGCTATATCAAAAAGAGCCCAAAACAAAATGTCTGTTTTTCCGTCATGCCCCCTCTCCCCCGTCCCTCCCAAACAGCACAGGGGGGACCTCCCTTTGGTCGGCCACCCCCCAAGCCCCCCTTGGGAAGGAGGGGTGGGGGGGGCAGACCACAAACAACTTCTGTGTGTGTAAAAGGCCTCTTTATTGGAACAAGTGCACATCTATACTACTATTATAAAGAGAGAACTTGCACCTTTTGGCCAGGTAAACTCAGGAACCACAGCGCCAATCTACACACCCGATACATCTATGAAAATGTCAGGGTGTGTAGATGGCCATAGGCTATATAAATTTAAAAAAAAAGTAAATTAAAAAAAATAACTTTTTAAACTAAGTTGTCCCCTGAGAGTAGCGCCGGCCGGGACCTTTCGCTGGCCGCTACGCAACGTGCGTGATGACGAAGGAGGAGGGCGGTGCAGTGACGATCGGCTGTGCAGTGAGGAGCGGCGGCACAGGTAAGGAAAGGGAAAGTGAGACTGTGTGATGCAGGGGGAGGCAAGAAGGAGGCAGCAGTAAATGAAAATGTCGGAGCGCGAGTGAGTCGGGCGGGAGGGGGCGCGAGTGAGTCGGGGCGGGAGGGGGGCGCGAGTGAGTCGGGGCAGGAGGGGGCGCGAGTGAGTCGGGGCGGGAAGGAGTCTGTGCGGGAGGGGGGCGGGGCGGGAGCGGGTGTACTGCCCCCAGCCCCTTTCTGCCCCAAGCAACGCTGGGGCGGGCTGCTAGTAACAAATACAAACTCCTCGGCCAATGCCTTACAAAATGAAACCTCACTAAATAAAGACTTACCTAACCCCTACACCCCTCCCCGCCCCTAACAGTTATTTGAAAACCCGCCCCCACCCAACATTACAACATTACAAAAATACAATATCATAATTCAATGCATAACACATAGCTTATAAAACTAAACATCTATTATACCAACACTCCCCTGCCTTCCCCTTCACCACTTAACGATCACCCAACCTCTGTAAGTGCCCCAACAATCAACCTGCCCCAACAATCCCTGCCGATGACCCAACTTCAAACTATCCAACACAAAAACTCTGCCAACCTTGGCAAAAATTCCACCAATCCCCGACACCCAGAAAGCCGGGGGAGGATACTACCCCCCCCTTTCTGCCCCCCAAACCAAAACAGCAATTGCGCCTGACTGATACCAGTGAAAAACACAGTTCCCTGTAAATACTCACTTATACCAATCCAGAATGTTGCTGAACCAAAAGAGACCTAGATAGAACTTCTCTAATCTCCGACAAATACAGGTCCTCTCCCAAAACCTAAAGTCCTACAGCATCTAGAAATTTCCAGGTTCACCTTCTTGCGAGCCTGTCAATTGCCCGGGGGTTCCGCGCACACCTCCAATTTCTACGAGGCACAAGCGCGGTCCACAAAACATGGCAACCAGCCCACATTTCCTTCAAAAGCGCCAAATCCCTTTTTATTGCCCTCAACAGAACAACATCCTTCACCCCACAAAGGTCATTCTCACCCAAATGTATTAACAGAACTTCCGGACATTGCCCCCCAACCAACCATTTGTTCAAACAAGGAATCAACTCCCTCCATATCATCCCCCCTTTCCCTTTCCAAACTATTTTTTAAAAAGCGCTCATTGAAACTCAACATTTTCCTGAAATCACAATTGCTGGCTTGAGCTGGGCCCATTTTACAAAAGAGTTCCCCACTATCCAAATAGTCAATTCCGGAGAACGGGGGCCCGCTACGGAACCTGAAACGAGAAAAAACAATATCAGCTACAGGAATAAAGAGGTTGACACTAGCGCATCTTCTGCATTGCTCCGCACATATCGCTGAAAACAGTTGGATGACCAGCGCCTCAGCCACATAATATCCCCCTAGACCAACCTCAATTCCCAACTTCACTTGCCGCTCCAATCCTAAAAGAATGAGTCCCAAGCTGGGCCCCATCCAGGCCTAGCTGACGCAAAGCCTTACGCAGCACCATCCTAAGTTGATAATCTGTCACCCTTCCCCCGTCCGCATGATGGAAAACCCTTGAACTGTCTGCGCCACCAGATATCCTCCTCCACTGTTTGGCCCAATGCAAGGGGCAGATTAACACTGGAGAAGCAGCTTCTAACCAAACCCCTTTTCCAGAACTCCTCGGATCCATTTTTGCGCTGGACAACCAAATATGGACACCCTTCTCAGCGAAAAAGACCTCCTGCCAAATGATACCAGTTCGAGACCTGGAACCTAACAACTCGGAAACCCTAAAGGCTCCAAAAAACATACAAACCATGAGAGTGGGAAACAAGCAAGCCTCAAAATCATCTCTAAAACCACTAACAAATGCGCCAAAATCTGCCAAGATAACGGCCTACGTGTCAAACGAGCCCCACCCCGCTCTCTATCCCAACCTTCCAACATTTGCCTCCCTATCTCCCCAGCAGAAGGAGAATAGCCCCACAACAGCTTACCCATAAAAGAAATTCCTGCCAATTTACCCGCGATGGTGACTTTAGAAAGACCTTTGCCAATCATGTCTATTAAAAACTGAATCACATCCTCTGTGCATTTCCAAGCTTCCTCCCTCCTGCAGGGAACTGATGCTAAGAATTCCCTCCAGGCCAAGGCATAAGCTGAACGAGTAGAAACTGACAAAGAACCAACACCAGCTGTACAACCCTACGTTGCCTACATACCACAGATGCTCCGGCATTGGTGTCGGTGTCCTGTCCGCCTCCGTGGCCAGCCCATGGAAGCTCTCCCACTGCAAAGAGACGGAGCATCCGCAATGTAATTGTCCACACCAGGGATATGCAACGCCCTGAACGAAATATCATATCTCAGGCAACCAAGTACAAACACCCGCAGCAATTTCAAAATCTGCTCGTCTCTTGCAGACTGTCTTTTGATGATTTGAACTACTGCCAAGTTATCAATCCTGAAGAGCACCTTCTTATGTGCCAGTTCCTCACTCCACAATGTCAGTGCTACCAACACCTAGAAAAGCTAAAAAAATGCAATGCTCCTCCCCCATCCTTCCATTCTGCCGGCCATTACTCTGCGCACCATCTGCCCTGCCAGTAAACACCAAAACCATCACTGCCCGCCGCATCTGAAAAAATCTGAACATCCCACTGAAACTCATCTTCCCTGGCCAATGGTATACCATTAAAGGTATGCAGAAAGGTTCCCCACATACGCAGATCCTCCTTCACCCCTGCTGACAAGCGGACATGGTGGTGCGGCAGATGGTGACCGGACAACGCACGGCCCAATCTCCTGCAAAAAGTCCTCCCCGTCTTAACTACTCTGCAGGTAAAATTGAGGTGACCCAAGATGACCTTTATGTCCTTCACCGTTACCTTGTGTTGTGAAAGCATTTTGTCCAACAACTCCAACATTTTCGCTTTTTTTCTCCACTGGCAGTCATGCTTGCATTGCAACTGAATCAATTTTGATGCCCAGGAAAGACATAGTTGTACATGGACCCATCGTTTTTTCCGGTGCCAAAGGCACACCCAGTTCACCCATAAGCTTCTGGAACTTGTCCAGAGCTACCTGGCAGTCTGCCGATCCCGGGGATCCCACAAAAAAGTAGTCGTCTAAATAGTGTGTTACCAGCCTCTGACCAGTGTGCTCTGTAAAACACCACTGTAAAAAAGTACTGAAACCCTCAAATAAAGCAAAGGACATTGAACAACCCATCGGCAAAGCCTTGTCCACGTACCACTGACCTTCAAAATGAATTCCCAAAAGATTCCAATCTTCCGGGTGTACGGGAAGGAAACGAAATGCATACTTTATGTCGCATTTCGCCATTTCTGCAGCTGCCCTGCGGTCACCACCAGTGACATAGCAACGTCAACTGAAGAATATGACACTGATGCTGCGTCCTCATCAATAAAACCATTGATAGAAGACCCCTCAGGCCACGATAGGTGCTGTATTTGTCTGTACTGTTCAACATCCTTTTTGGGCACCACCCCAATTGGGGATACAATCAAGTCCTCTAAAGGCCAGTCCAGAAATGGACCTGCCATCCTGCCTTCCCGGACTTTGTCCAATTTGTCTTGTACCACTGACTTGTGCTCAAAGGCTGACTTCAAGTATTTGGCCCACCTCCTCTGCCGTGGCCCTTCATAACCCAAATGAAACCCCACATCGAAACCCTCCAACAGTACCCTCTTGGCCCTCAAATCTCCATAACCTTGCAGACCAACCCTCAATGCCTCCAGTCTAACTGGCATAGGAGCCCTTGGGCCCAGCCCCCTGTGGTCCCTTACCTCCCCTACCACTTTGAAATTGTTGTGAAGGCCCTGCTGTGTTTCCACCTGTCTGATGCAACTGCTGGTTGCCTTCCGGCCTGAGTCCCCAACATTTAACCAATGGGTGTTTCCTTCCACACTGGGAGCACTCTTGCTTGAACCCGCAATATTCCCTTGTGCACAAGCCCTTATTGAACTCCCAGCATGCTTCTGACCCAACTGTAGATGTCGCTGCGATCCCCTCCCCGGGTGGGCTTACCCTGAAAGGGCCGATAAACTAAATGTAAATCACTTGCCTTGAATATAGTCTTACCCCCAGCAGACGCTCCCATAGTATGCTGCCAAAGATCTGAATCCAATTCTCCCCATTTATCCTCTGGATCCCAAGCCATCCGGGCCCTGAACTCCTCATCATACTGCGCCCAGGCATACCCACTCGCTGTGATCTGCGCTTACCGAATCACATCCATATATTTAAATGAAGCCACACAGCACTCAGGAAATTTCTCGCAATAAACATTGACATATATTAAAAATGCTGCTGTCCAGTTTTCAATCGTTAAAGGCACCTTAGGTCGCTTAGCCAGCTCATACTCTTCTTCTTTAGATCCTTCTTTGGATCGCACCTCTCTGTGCAGTAATTTTAAAATCTCAACATACTCCCCCTTCCAAATTCGCTCTTTCGTGGCGAGCATCAAATGTGCACCCAGTGGTTCCGTCACCCCCATATATGGCAACCTTTTAAACTTCAACTCCTTACTCGGGACCGGGTCTTTACTCACCACTTCTGGTTCCATATTCATCCCGCTTTCCAATTTACCGCCTTGTACCACATTCTCAACAGTCCCCACATCCTGATCTTTAACATACTTTCCCTTATGGAGCTTACCACCCAGCTCCTCCTGTACGTCATCACCCCCAGTCCCCACCGACACCTTCTTTGGTTTGGCCCGTGGGACAATGCTCTCACCTGAGTCTAATAAGGCCACCCGATCAGGCGCCGATCTCCATGCCATTTGTTCCACAGGGTTGACCGTCCGAGGAGCCCTCAACGATGGGCCGCGCTCTTTTCTGGGCCCGACACCGCCCTCCAGGGCTGCACCGCTCCAGGTGCCTGTAAAACACTAGAAGACTTATGAGAAGGCACCCCCCCTCATTGTCCCTTAATTCCTCCTCTTCGGGGCTGTCCTCATCATAATCCCAAATGATCGCATCCTCTATCTATAGAGGATCTGACACCAAACCCACACTGCGGGCCTCCAACGACCCCACATTGCCTATACCAGCCCTAGTGGCCCCTGACCATACACCTGGTGGGGGAGCCGACTGTACTCGCCGGTACACCCCCCTACGATGACTATCCTGAGGGTTCCTGTCCTGTGGCCTTGGTGACCACCTTGATCCTTCTGACGTTGGGGACAGCGAGGTCGCACCTGACCTTCATGAGCTGGCCACGCCGGGATCCCTCGATGGTACGGAATGTGCAGCGCAAGGCTCCACCCTCCCTTCTCCTCGGCGCAAATGGGCCGCACACCGCCCTACCGAGTCTGTGGTCCCACGACGCTCCCTATCCTAGAAGGAAAAAACTTGGACTGGTGTGCTGTGCCGACACAAAAAACTACCCTCCTGCCTGCCTATAGAGGTACCCTCTCCAGCCCGACCTACTACTATGCTCGTATGCGACTGCCCTTCAACAACCCGGGTGCAAAGGAAGGGGGAGGATGCCCCCCTACCTCGTCCCCGCTCCGCACCATCCGCTCTTGTGCCCTGACCACAGACCTCACCCGCAAACGACAACTCTCCCTCGCCCCCTCACCTGCACCTCCTGCAGCAAACCTCTCCCCACAACGTCCCTCACTGAACCCCACACCCTCTGAGAACCGAGAAACCCGAGGGGGGCTAACAAAAACCTCAGGGCCACCTACCCGCTGACCCCGCACTCTTCTGCCCATGACTGGAAAACATTGATGCCCTCCCAAGCTTGAGCCCCAGCCGTGGGGTCCTATTCTGAATCTGAATGCCCGTAGGCCCCCACATCCACCTCCTCAAACCCTGTTTCCATATCCTGACCCGCCCCTAGAGGCTGCAAACCCCCCACCCCCCAACCTGCACCCATTCCCCCTCTCCCTGGGAGCTGCCACCCGCAGAAAGAGGCCTATGACCCGCTGCAGGAGAAAGAGTAAAAAAAGGAGAGGACTGCCAGCCACTCCCATCCCCCTGCTTACCCCACTCAGCTCCGACCCCCAAGACCCCCCTTCTGAACCCTCCCGGTATCGAACACACCAGACAAGCCCCCCCATCCTTAGCCCACTCCCCCTCCCACTCTTGCCCCAGACCCCAATAACAGCTCCCCAACGTGCTGAAGAGAAGATAAATGATAATGGGAGGCCCCCCCGTTCCCCGATCACATCCCGACCTTCCTACATGCCCTCTGAAAGCTCCGGGACGCTGCGCTGCTCGCCTCCCGAATGCTCCAGCTCCACTACACAATCCACAAAGGTGCCTGGCCGGACTGCATCCCGCCCCACTCCCGCAGACCCTACCACGCCGAGATGGGACGACAGGGACGCGGAGCGTTTCTTGCCTGCCCGCCTTCCCCCGCGCTTCGTACCACGCACGGGGGCGGACAGGGCCCGTTGGTCAATCTGCAAAGCAGCGGCAGGCACCCCCAACGATGCCACAGCAACACTACCTCCGACCTCACTCATGCCCACCTCCCGCCTAGATAGACTCACCTCCGCCAGACCGGTCCGCTCGTCCACCTGTAATCTCCAACTTGGGCCGGCTTCAGCGAGCGCGGGTGGCCCCGTTCTGAAGGCAAAGTCATCCGCAGCCGTTTGGGGGAAGTGCAGGCCGCCACCGCGGCCGCCACCCCTGCGGAGACCTGCCGCGCTAGCCGCAGCGGCCCGGCTACATCCCCGATAACCAGGTCAAGGCGCCCAGCCTCGCTCAAGAGGCGAAGGGCCTCGAGCACTTTGGCGTCGTCTCCGGACATATCAGCAACCAAACCTGCCCTGTCACTACAAAAGGAAAACCTTGAAACTCACTACCACCTATACGCTAACTACCTCAACTAGTTCGCACTAATCCCCTGACACAAAAATTCCCTGACTACGCTCCCAGTCACCAGGTCACCAAGGAAAAAATGGTGGCTGGGAGAAGCAGCCCAACATATTTATACGTTGGGCTGCTTTTGAGCTATATCAAAAAGAGCCCAAAACAAAATGTCTGTTTTTCCGTTATGCCCCTTCCCCCCCCCGCCCCTCCCAAACAGCCCAGGAGGAACCTCCCTTCGGTCGGCCGCCCCCCCAAGCCTCCCTTGGTCATCAGAATGAAGTACGTACCAAGGGTCAAATTCAGTCCGGCCTTACCTGGGACATGCCACACGCCGCTGCTGGGGCCCACACGCTGCCTGTTCCCCCCGCCGCCGGTGATTTCCAGCTACACGGCCGCCGGGGAACTACAGCTCCCAGCAGGCCGAGCGGGTCACTTCCTGGCACAGTGCGCCCGGAGGCGCAGAAAAAGCGGAGGCTCCCACTGAGGAGCGGGGGTCAAATTCAGTCCGGCCATACCTGGGACACGCCACACGCCGCTGCTGGGGCCCACACGCTGCCTGTTCCCCCCGCCGCCGGTGATTTCCAGCTACACGGCCGCCGGGGAACTACAGCTCCCAGCAGGCCGAGCGGGTCACTTCCTGGCACAGCGCGCCCGGAGGCGCAGAAAAAGCGGAGGCTCCCACTGAGGAGCGGGGGTCAAATTCAGTCCGGCCATACCTGGGACACGCCACACGCCGCTGCTGAGGCCCACACTCTGCCTGTTCCCCCTGCCGCCGGTGATTTCCAGCTACACGGCCGCCGGGGAACTACAGCTCCCAGCAGGCCGAGCGGGTCACTTCCTGGCACAGCGCGCCCGGAGGCGCAGAAAAAGCGGAGGCTCCCACTGAGGAGCGGGGGTCAAATTCAGTCCGGCCATACCTGGGACACGCCACACGCCGCTGCTGGGGCCCACACGGTGCCTGTTCCCCCCGCCGCCGGTGATTTACAGCTACACGCCGCCGGGGAACTACAGCTCCCAGCAGGCCGAGCAGGTCACTTCCTGGCACAGCGCGCCCGGAGGTGCAGAAAAAGCAGAGGCTCCCACTGAGGAGCGGGGGTCAAATTCAGTCCGGCCATACCTGGGACACGTCACACGCCGCTGCTGGGGCCCACACGCTGCCTGTTCCCCCCGCCGCCGGTGATTTCCAGCTACACGGCCGCCGGGGAACTACAGCTCCCAGCAGGCCGAGCGGGTCACTTTCTGGCACAGCGCGCCCGGAGGCGCAGAAAAAGCGGAGGCTCCCACTGAGGAGCGGGGGTCAAATTCAGTCCGGCCATACCTGGGACACGCCACACGCCGCTGCTGGGGCCCACACGCTGCCTGTTCCCCCCGCGGCCGGTGATTTCCAGCTGCACGGCTGCCGGAGAACTACAGCTCCCAGCAGGCTGAGCGGGTCACTTCCTGGCACAGCGCGCCCGGAGGCGCAGAAAAAGCGGAGGCTCCCTCCGCGTCGCGGGACCGCGCCGGGCTAAGCCCGGGCAAAGGGCGGGCCCTCTGTGGCCCTCAGAGGCACGAGGAGGCAGGGCAGGGCAATCCCATTTACATCCCTTCTGCCTTCCACCGGACAAAGGAGGTAAACTATATTGACTTTTAATAGTGACTGGCTGATCCACATTTGGCCAACAGCAAAGGATTATTGACATTGTACACTGGTTCAGCATTGGTGTTTGCTGTTGTCATCGTATTACTTTTCATATACAAAAGCTACCTACATTATGACCGATAAAGGGGTCATAAAAAATACTAACTCCCGTGGGGGGCATGGGAACAGTAGTTTGGATAATTTAAATTTCAGTCGTGATTCCCCTCTGGCGACAACTAACTACTGCCAACCACTATCCTTATTGGAAGAACTCAATGATTGAACATATTGTTAAATCTTTAATATCCCCACTGGTCAAAAAAATTATGGTAATAGGGGAAAAAGTTACTTATATAGAAGAGACAATGAAGGCTAACGCTATCCTTCTAGAAAGCCTGGTAAGAGCTAACAAAGTAGCACCCGCAGTCACTGCCGATCTTCAAATAACTTCGACACAAAGCAGTACTCCCCCAACCCAGTCATCTGCACCGCAAAAATCTAAAAAGCCACTGCCAACCAATATTCGGCAGACAACACCGAAAACGGTAACACCACAGAGCCCTGATAAAAGAGAAGGGTCATCTAAAGATCCAATGCCCTTAGAGGGGTCCTCATCCAAAAATGGTTACAGGCAAAGAAAAATGAATCGAATTGATCTTCCCCCGGAGGCAGCTCCATTTGTATGTATTCTATCAGGTGTGCCCGAACTAAGTACGGAAAAGATGGAGGGACAAACTGAGTTGGCAAACAAGGTAACTTTCTGGCTAACAAAGAACAGGCCCCTTCCACCAAACATCGATGGAAATATCTTGAATGTCAGAAGGGTGAAATGGTTGGGTCCTCTAACTAAAGATATAGCGGGTGACCTGGTTCTTGTAAACTTTAGGGATCCTCGTGTTGTCCCTTATCTACTGGGCTGGCAGCCTCAAAGGGGTGACGGCCCCATAGTCTTAAGGGAACTGAGAGATTTTTACCCCAGAGCCGCATACAGGCCCCCAGTAAGATTTAAGACTGGAAGGAATCACTGTAGGGGCAACAATGGCCATACACTCAGTAATTACAAGCTATTCACTCGCAATTGCTCTTCTGTACACACAGATATAGATTGGGTGTACTGACCCGACAACCCGATCATGAAGAGTCTGACACTAATATTCTGATGCCTGGGGTTGCTTATTATCATTGTCATTGCTACCCCAGGAAAACTGCAGGGGAGGTGGTAATAAGTGTGGGAAAGTTGCTATGATTATATGGGTTACATATTGACAGAGCGAGGGTTGTATCCCCCTTTTTAAAATGAATGAAATCTCTTGTTAATGCACTCTGCACTTTTTTTACGTACTACTCAAAAATTGTTTGTAACATTTTGGTAAACTTATTCTATGTATGAACTTATTTGCTCTTTTGCATGGTATCTCCTTTTATTATGTATAGATATTAATGTATTTTAATAACTGTATTGTGCTTTTATGGTTGCTTTGTTTCAACCGAATAAAGCTTATTGACTGACTGACGTACCAGAGAGAGAGCTGGTATGTTATAAAGTTTACACTTCTGTACCATATGTGTGTTTAGACAGCCTGCTACATGACACGCACTAGTGCAAGTACTCTTAGGTAGCGGGGTGACCTGCCACTGAACCATGGCCAGGACAGGGCTGACGGCCGCACAACTATTTATGAATATTACTGCTCACTCTCTCAAAAAGTGTCTTTTTTAGATAATACAACTTACAGTCGGGCTCTGAAATAGGCTATGTGTACCTCAGTCAGCCTCTCCTCTTGAGGCTTGCCCTGCCGCCCCCTCCGATGCCTTACTGTGTTGTATGTTAATGGCTTAAAACAAAGAGCGGGGCTGCGCACCCTGCTATAATCCGCTAATTGATTATTATTAAACTGCTTAGTGTGTCTTTTTTAAATAAAGTACAGTCTGCGTCCGGGCTGTGACCCCTATGTGTGTACCCTTATGGGTGTAATTTCTGATATTTATGTTTACCGCCTCGTTTTCATTGCATGATTTTGCTTGCGAAAAAAGTGTCACTCACAGTTGTTGAAATGTCACTCCTAATTACGCTGAAATTATGAAAATGTCACACAAAGTAGTCTGAAACCTTGGCCACCTTCCTGCATTTATTGCAGTATCATACCTCTATTTGTACTTTGTACGCTTTTGTAACCTGCACACATGTCACTTTTCCTCCTGTAATGCACCGTTTGCTACCTCGTGTATTTTGTTTGCTCCCAATTGTCACTTTTGCCTCCGAGTCATGTAACTTAGCGTTTGCTTTTGTGATTTGTTCACCTGTAATGTTCTCATGTATCAGTTCTGTTCCTATTGTAAAGCGCTCTGACACCTTTGGGTAAAGTCCGCGCTATATAAAAACGCATAAATAAATAAATAAAGCTATGCTCAGGGCCGATTTTAAAGGGCCTCTGCACCCCCCACAGTTGAAGCCTTCATTCGTTCCTCTCTAGTGCATTAAAGTCACATGTGTTTCCTCCACCCTTCACGCCCCAACTCCACGTGCCTGCTGCTCGCTGTATTTGCCCCTTCACCTCTCGCCCGGAAGCTGGCATGGTAGCTCTGTTGTTTAGCACAGGAAGCCCCTCCTTCCTTGTAAAACGCACGACTTTGCTTCTCCTGCCAGTGACTGCTGGAAGAGGACTCTGCTCCCTGGTTTGTGAAATTTGCTTTGTGATTAAGGTATGAACATTCCATCCATTCCTGGGCGCGCGGGGCTGATAAGGCTGCTATGTGGCGAGATAAGGGCGCTTTCCACAGCGACGATCTCGCCTCGGAGAGACAAGGACTGGTGGGACGTGCTCCGTCTCCACAGGCCCTTGAGAAACTCCCTCGTTATCACTACCCTGCCCGCGCATTTCATGTCACATGGGAACGCGACAGCGTTGCTGATGTCACCACCAGAATTTCAAACAGCAGTCAGTCCCTAGTTCGAGGCGTGACCCGAAACAAAGAAGAACCTACATGGCTATTTATCCCACAGATACATTGCTTAACTTGGGTGAGCAGATTTTTAAAACCGAAAACCGTGGCATTTCGTGATAAATAGAAGGGCTTCAATTTTACACCGTATGACACCACTTATCAGCATAGAAACATAGACGAGGCACACAGGAAATAAATAAAAAGTCAATTTAAATTCAGTATCGTACATTTCATTAACATTGCTTTCGAGTAAGAGCTACTAACGTACTCCTGCTCTGGTACACATAAAAACGTGGTTCCCTCTGTTTTCAGTCGACCCTCACTGAAAACTGGGACCTGAGGCAAATCTTCAGAACTCTACCAGGACAGCTGGTGAAAAACGGGGACTGCCCCTGTACACATGGGTCACCTAGTCACCCTTTTCATTTATAATGTTGGGTTCACCCAATACCATTTCCCCATAGTTTTGATTCCACCCTGTCTCTCTTTCTTCCATTTTCCTACACTTCTGGTTTCTTTATCACACTGCTGGAAGTTCAGGTTAATTTGTAGCCCTGCATTGGCCCTTTGTCACTGTTTTCAACATTTCTCTCTTCTAATCCCTTTTGCCTTTAGCTCCATTGCTCTTATTCAAAATCTAATGCTGAAAATTAAGCCCTTGTTCCTTGTGAAGAGCTCCCGCTACGGGCCTTGCGCGCGTTGTTCTGGCCAGGCTCGTACAAATAATAGACACCACTCTGTGTGAAAGTGGGGTGCCGACTGACCTCGTGCGGCCACGCCCCCTTTTATTATCCGCACTCCGCCCGCCGGCGTGAGCGAGTTGGTGCGACACATCCGGCGTCTGCCTGGATCATAGGCTGGACCACTGACTCATTACATCCCATCCCAACTTAGTCTCTTTTCATTTTACTGGGAGTCTGCCATCTCCCTACTTTGCATACAAAGTCCTTCAGGCGGGAACTCTGACAACCTCGGGCAGTGGATGGGGACCCCAGTGCTCCGGATGTTGTAGTTGTATCCCGGGCTCTTTGCTGTGTCGCCTCAGTTTCCAGGCGGGTCTCGCTAGGTGTTGTGGGAGGTACTTGCGGCTGTGTGCTCACGTGGGGTTTCTCTGGCTCTTCTTCGCTGTTCTCCCCTGCCTCCAGGACACGGTCTGCTGCCACACCGGAGGGAGGCTCTGGCACCTTCTTGAACCATAAGATGTTTGAGGTCACTTCTTCCCCTTCTTTTTCTACAGTTATCATGGTTCCCTTGACACCACTACTGTCCAGTGACCTGGTTCAACCCTGGTTCGAAACTTTCCTCCTGGTCTCCTATCTCATTATTTCTATGTCCCCTATTTGCGCCTTCCGGGACGTCGCCCTTCTTGTCCTGCCGGCAGCAAGGTTCTGTCTTCCCCTTTGCCCGAGGACGTCTACCTCACTGTACGTTGGCGGGGCCCACCCATGGCACGTAGGAAGAGTGTCACAGCGGATCCCGTTGAACATAAGCGCCCACGATGTTGGGGCGGGTGCTACTGTGGGGGTGCCTTGGTACTCTCGGAGGAACAGCTGCAGGTGCCGCTCGGGGTCTGTATTCTCTGCCACGGCAATTCGTAGGGCTTTGTGAGGGTTCTCATGAACCTTTCAATTTCCCCGTTGGCCTGTGGCCATTGCGGGGTGATGCGGCAATGTTGTATCCCACGATGCTGCATGAACTTCCGGAACTCGTTTCCTTGGAATGAGGGCCCATTGTTGCTCCTGATCTCCTCTGGACATCCGAACATTGCAAAGATCTTCTGGAGCACCAGGGCAACCTGGGAGAATGCAGTGGAGCTCACGACCTCTACTAAGGGTTATTTGGAGTAGCTGTCGATCATGGCTATGGTCATCTGACCATCAGGAAAACTCCCAAAGTTGAGGTTCACCTTCTCCCACGGGGCTTTCCCATGTTCTTACGTCTGGACGGGTGCCGGTCTGTCTGAGGCTCTGGTCAATCTTTTCACAGCTTCCTCCACTAGGGTCTTCTTCTCTGGAAACTAGACCTTCTCTCGCATACGGGTCTTCATTCTTTTGATTCCTTGATGCCCCCCTGAGCCAACTGTGTTGCTTGGTGTTGTAGGGCCGCCGGGATAATGATGTGGGCCCCCTAAGCAGAATTCCCCCTTGGGTCACACTTAATTCGTTCCTGATTCTCTACATCTTCATGAGGCACTCCTATTCGGAACCCGCCCAGCTGTTGGCAGATTGTAAGAAATGGTGCCAGTGTCCTCCTTGGACAGCAGCGCTACTTTGTAGACCACAGGGTCTCTTTCCGCTGCAACGGCAATGTCCTCTAGCGTTAGTGCTTTTGGGCACGTAATGGTTGAGATCATGTTCAGGTGGTCTTCTAGTGCTTCAACATCTGACTCTTCTCCTTGTTCGTCCTGTGGGGTCGGATGTCTCGAGAGTAAGTCGTCGGGGTTCTTGGCACCTGGTCGATAGGCCACTTCCATCTCGTATTGCTGGAGTTCTATGGCCCATCACTCAATCCTCGGGGTGGGTGTGGTGCCGACCCCTTGTACAACAGCACCAGTGTCTGGTGGTCCGTGATGACATTAATCTGTTGGCTGCAGACGTATAAATGAAAATGACGGCACGCCCAGCGGATGGCCTGGGCCTCTCTCTCAATCTGTGCATATCTCATCTCGGTGGGTGAGAGCACCTTGCTGGCATATGCTGGGGCCGCCCATCTTCCTGGCTCCTGTTCCTGAGTTAGAACTGCCTCGAGGTCTATGGGGCAGGCTTCGACCAGTATCTCCATCTGCTTAGCAGGGTCGAGGTATACGAACGTGGTATGGTCGGGGAGGGTGTTCTTGATCAATTGGAATGCTGTTTCTTCCAGGGTCCCTCACTTCGACATGGCGTCTGCTCGACTGAGGTTTCGGAGTGGCTCTGCGATGGTGCCAAGTCGGGGATGAATCGGCCACAGTATGTGGCCATCCCATGGAGACTTCGCACTTCTGACACGGTCAAGGGGGCTGGTGCGTCTTTGATCGCTTGGGATTCCCACGGGTCCACTTGGATTCTCTCCTGGTTGAACATGTATCCGAAGAACTCTATCTGTTTTTGGAAGAATATGCATTTTTCTTTATGCAGGGTGACGCCATGTTCTTGAAGCTGTTTCAGCATCAGCTCTCAGGTGTTTGTAATGTTCGTCCATGGTTCCGGAGTGAATAAGAATATCATCACTCACGTTCAACACCCCTGGCATTCCTGTCAGGATCTCCCTCACTGCGTCTTGGAACACCTCAGCTGCCGACGATATTACGAAGTTGAGGTGTTTATATCTTCTCAGCCCTAGGTGGGTACTGAACGTGGTGATGTAACAACTTTTTTTCGCTAGGACCAAACTTAAAAAACCAATGGGACCTGTTGACGTCCACAACGATGTCGTCCATCGTTGGGGTTGCAAGTGATTTTTTGTTTTATTTTTCTTGTCTTCCCATCCTTGTCTGTTATGTTTTTTATATTTTTTCCAATTCGACATGCTTTACAGTTACTGCATTTTATAAATTCATTTTGTTGTTCCTCATGCCAGATATTTTTAGATTTATTTTATAAAGCACTTTGTAACAAACCATTTGATCTTCCTTTAAGTTACCAGAGGCCGTGATCCCAATAAAGACCCTATGTCTGGATCTTTTGAGATTAGATGCCAGTATTTTTTAATTATATTGACAATTTTTGTAGTTGCCTCTCTATATGCTATTATTAGTCTCAGAGCCTCTGGTTTTTCGGATATCGACACTTGTTTTTCTTTCTTAGTGATCAAAGTTTCTGCACGTGTTTTACTTTGAACTTTTTCCATACGCTTTCTAAGATCTGTTTTGCTTGTATCCCCTATTTATTTAATCTTTGAGCTGTCTCTGCTCTTTTTCCTTCTGCATCTTTGTCCTTAGAGCAATTCCGAAAAGAAATGCCCATGACTGTGGAGCACTGTTGTTGAAATACTTTGTGGTTGAAAAGGAAAACATTGTTAGTCAGACAAGTTTCGATCAATGTTAGAAGCATTTCTGAATGTTGAAACTCAGTTATTTTTCTCTGCTTCAAAAAATATGCGCAGGCCTGCAATCCAATTTCATGTCTTACTGATGTGTATAATGATACTAAATCTATTGTAGCCATTATATAGTTTGTATTCCAACAAGTTTCTGCTGGTAGCCGTAAAAAATCCCCTGTGTCTCTCATATATGAACTTAGGCTATGGACAGTTGGTGCCAGATAGTGGTCCACATACATCAATATATTTTCATTTAGAGAATCACAAGAAGGGACAATGGGCCCACCAGGAGGGTTGTAAAGGGTTTTGTGAATTTTTGGTAAGAAGTCTATTGTTGGAATGGTTGGATGGTCTTTCATCAAGAATTGAAGTTCATCAACATTGATTAGTTTTGAATCATACCAAATTTTCAGTCTCTTACCTATATCCGTAATCATCCGATTGATGGGACTGCTTTGCAATTTTTAAAATTTCGTTATATACCAAAGCTGTCTATATGCTTCTCCTATGTAGTCACTTTTGTTAAGTAGGGCAATTTTTCCTCCCTTGTCTGCAGGTTTAATTATTATGTTGTAATTTTCCATCAGATTTTTTCGAGCTAAGCATTCTTTGGAGGAGAGATTCTCGATCTTCTTTAGATGTCTTATTTTAGTCAGATTTTCCAATACTCTTAAAACGGCATCTGAGAAAAGTTCAATTTTGTTGCTGGGCGATACGATTGACAGAATTTAGAATTGTTTAGAAAAGTCCACTGAATGTGTCTTGAAAGGTTTCTATTGACAGTGCCTGTAAAACTTGATTTTCTATCATGTCTTCCTCTATTAGATTATACATGGGGTCAGATATATTTTTTAGTTCTGGAATTTGTTCTATTGTTAGAACCACTTCTAATTCTTTGGGTTAACTTTGGTCAATTTGTTTTGCAGGTTTATTAACATGTATTTTTGCCAATTTAAGTTTGCGTGTATATTTGTACAAATCAATCCTTGTTTCTGTGTAATCTAAATGGCTTTCAGGGCAGAAGGAGAGCCCTTTGTTCAATAGCGTTGTCTTATCTTTTATTAGTTTGTGTTCAGAAAGTTTGATTATTAAATGTGTTTTTTCCTCACTTACTTTTATTGGTTCAAATTTTGTAGAGGAGACTGTCTACTTTCGCTTTGATCTTCTTGTTTTTCTGGTGCTTTTGAAGATTTTGAATCTCCTCTGACACGCACCCTGCCTCCTCATCTTCCCTTGCCTCTTCCTCTCCTCATAGTCTGGTCCAGGTGCATTAATCTTATCTCCTCTAAAAGAGTTGTTCTGATGGCGCACTTGAACTACTCATTTCTTTGCCTCCACTTAAGTCCGATTCACTTGTAACTTCTCCAACCATTGGCAATCGTTTTTTTTTAATGATTTTGTTTTGAGGCTTCGAATATTTTAGCAAATATTGAAATCCTCCATTGTTTGTAATCCATTTAATCTCTTGCAAAGTTTCTCTTTTTGCGCTCTTGCATTTCTTTTTCCTATTTTTCTAGGTGAATTTCCAGCTCCTTTCTAATATTGGTAGGTTCTTCTTTATTTGTCTGTATACTGATCTTGAGTTCTGTTTCTTCTATATTTGTGGTTAGCTCGTCTAGATTTATTTTGGCATATTTGATTAAAATCTTTATCATATTTATTGAGAACTGCATACTGTTCTGACCTCATTCTTCTAATAGTTCTGTCTGAGTGTACGGATGTGTTGGCATAGTGAACATTTTCAGGGATCTTGGGACCCAGTTAACTTCTATATACTTTTCCAGTGCAATTAGCTTCCAACTTTTATTTCTTTCTTTCTTGTACATGCGCGCACTTTGAAGAAATAGTTGCTTTAATAAGGTTGCTTGACCTCTCTGTGTGCCATGATCAATTGCTGTTTCTACAAGTTCCCCAGTACTTGATTGAAACATAGTAGCAACCTTCAATACCCTTTTTGCTTTCCATGCTTCCATGTTATCTGTTCAAGTTATAAATTATTCCGATTCTTTTGGAAAAAGCCTTACTGGAGTGTTTCTTGTTTAATTCCTCTTAAGAATTTAGCACTTTTGTCTGCTTTTAATTTTCTGTTCCTTCGTGAAAAGCACAATAACGTGGTTAAACAAACATTCAAGTCACTTCAAAAACAGCACTTTCTTGAAAACATGGTTGAACTCAAGGGGAGACTCCAGTACAGCCGGTGCCCTACCCTTTGTCCTTTGACGCTCTACCCGGTGAGTGATTTCCTCTCTCTGGGTTGTCCCGGGCGCTCGCGAAATTAACTGTTGCAAACGCACGACAGCGGATGCTGGCGTGGGGCTGAACCAATTAGCCCAACATCAACTTTAAAGTCGAGAAATACACCACACTCCGTAAATCCAAATACATTTTTCATTCATTCTGAATTCCTCAGAACATTCACTCTCCTCAAACGCGTTTCGGCCTCACAGGGTCTTTCTCACGGTAGGTGAGTTTATATACTCCTTATATACTCCTTCCTCATTAGCCCATTATGAGGCATTGTGGGAGTTAGAGTTTCATTGTAATTTGATTAAAACAGATATTGCTTTTTTCACTTTTTTCAGGTTTGAACTAACATAGCATTTATGTGTAGGTACAAACTCTTAAACTTAGTAGCATTGATAGAATATACAATGTAGTATTTTACCTTATTATGGGTATAGTACCCAGTTTTATTCTTTTCATGATCAGTTAGACAATATCACACTACAATATGGGAATAATCATAGGCATGGAGAAGAATTGACATCACAGATGGATATGTAATTCTGCATCCATGTTGTGACCCCACAGGATCTCTGTGCTCAGTGTCATTATTATTTGTGATTCTTCTCTCCTCAGCTCCTTTTCTCTAGCCCCTCCTTGCAGTTGGACTTTGATGTGTTTGATGTCAAAGATCGATCATGGAACATCCTGAAGATGGATGTGGATGGGTTGCATCTGATCTCAGTAGGTAGAGAGTTCTAAATTCTTGTGGCAATTCTGGAGTATGTTTCAAATTAGAGAGAAACCCCCTCCAACCAGGGGAATAGGGTACTTTAACAGTAAAAGAAGTTATCCCTTGGCAGACTATTCTTACACAGGACAAACCTGAATGTTTGTCTCAAACTACCCAATAGGCCCACTAGATCCCTTTAGGGACCTTGCCTATCTTATATACTTGTGCAACAAAAATTGTAGTTCATTTGTTTTATTGTAAAAAAAATTCATACAAATACACTCTAATGTTAAAAACAAGTCATTGTACACATATATAAAAAATATCCTGAACACATTCATTGAATACAGTTTTTCCTACACACAATCATATAAAACTGAATTATTAAAAAACAATTAATACATAGTATATCAAGGTGAAAAATACAAAAAATACAAAAAAGGGAGAGACATACATAGACATAAAATTGTCAATAACTATTGCACGTTTTTTGAGATTTTTAACATAAATACCATCCTGGACATGTTACAATTCTTTGTCTACAGGCTAGGTCTTTTAATCTCCTGATCGTGCAGGGAGGCGTCGACGCGTTTCGATGGTTTTTATCGATGTATTACCATCTTTTTCAAGACTATATTAATAAGTCTCTCCTACAAATGGCACTGGTTGGTTGCCGTCTGTATAATTCTCCTGTTCACATCTTGCACGGTTTCCTAGTTAATCTCATGTATATCATCGCACTCTGATCCAGGGCTATTTGTACTTATTATTTTCTTTTTTATTTTCTTGATTTGATGATTAATAAGTTTCCTCTAGCTGCCTTTATGTATTTTTCTTAACTCTTTATTATTAAAAAAATGATCCACTGTTTTATCGTCTTGTTTTCAATCTGAGTCCCGCTTTAAAAAGTTCTGTATTTGCCGGTTTCCTTTCTGCACGTGCTCCCTGGTGACGTGCTTATGTAGATTTCGAATTTACGGGGACAGGTCTTGTTTTTCTTATGGTTTGTTCCGTTGTATAAACAAACATGAAGTGTCCCGTGTCCCACGCAAATGTCAGCTTCTCCTACCACGTCGGTCGTCTCGTAAAAAAGCGAAGACAAGTTATTGACAATTTTATGTCTATGTATGTCTCTCCCTTTTTTGTATTTTTTGTATTTTTCACCTTGATATAATATGTATTAATTGTTTTTTAATAATTCAGTTTTATATGATTGTGTGTAGGAAAAACTGTATTCAATGAATGTGTTCAGGATATTTGTATATATGTGTACAATGACTTGTTTTTAACATTAGAGTGTATTTGTATGAATTTTTTTTTTACAATAAAACAAATGAAATACAATTTTTGTTGCACAAGTATATAAGATAGGCAAGGTCCCTAAAGGGATCTAGTGGGCCTATTGGGTAGTTTGAGACAAACATTCAGGTTTGTCCTGTGTAAGAATAGTCTGCCAAGGGATAACTTCTTTTACTGTTAAAATTCTGGAGAATGGTCAGTTGCAGGTTTCTTTTTTTGCATTTTTTGTGGCTTAAGAAGTAAGGAGCTAGTGCTTCTGCAAGAACTGTTTCCACCCTTTAGGGCAAGTTTCTGCGCCAAGTAGCAGGGTTATTGTGGTGCAGCGCTTTGTGGGTCATACAAGCAATTTTGAGATGGATCCTGGCCACGAAGGGTAGCCATTTTAGTGACTGAAGTCAGGGGTGATATGATTTTTGGATCCACTGATGAGTCTAGCTGTTGAAATGCCAGTGTAACCTTCAGTGGTTCAAGTGCTGCAGTCGTCTAATTTTGATAGCCCAAGTGCCTGAACCACGGTTTTGAGGCCTACCACGGGGAGGAAATGTTTTAGTTTCCTAAGAATATGCAGCTGATGGTTAGCTCCTCTAGTCACGGCGCTCATGTGTTTTTGCCTGGAGAGGTCTTAGTCCAAAGTTATACTTTGGGTTTTGACAGGCAATGATGTAAGGAGTGCAGTTCAAGGCAGTGAGAAGAGGGAGCCAGACTTTGACGTCAGGGGTGGAAGTGGGCAGTGTGATCAGTAAGAATTCAGTTTTAAGGGCATTGAGTTTGAGGTGGTTACATGTCAGCCACTGATGTGTTTTTGTCAAAGTGTTGTTGAGGGTGTAGATGTCCTTAAGGGAGGTGTTTTCCATGTAGACTTGGGTGTCGTCAGCATACATGTGATAGGAGATGTGGGAGTTTGAGGACTTCAATTCGAGGCTCCATGTATAGATTAAAAAGTGTCTGGGAGAGAATAGAGCCTTTGGATACGTCAACCGATAGCGGAGACTGATCAGAAAGAGTGTGATTGATTTGGATGCACTGAGCTCTTGTGTAGAAAAAAGGAGAACAATTTCAGCATGGTGACGAGAGGCCCATTGTTGTGGATTACTTAAGTTCTATTTGCAAGGGAACCTCATGTTGGTGGAATGTGGCACGATGATGCTGGTGGAACGTTCCAAGGCATATGGTTAGTCTGCCTTGGACGAACTGCTGGGATGGTCATGTGCTGTCTTTGGTGAATAAACCTACAGAATTACTTCGACTGACACCCGTATTGTGTTGTTTATTCACAACATGTTTTGGCGATGAGTGGCTCGAGCCCCAAGACAGCTCGCACAGCACCAGTACAACCGTGTGTTTTATTGCTTATAGTTGTATTTCAGGAAAGTGCAACGCTTTGTTAATGTTCACTGCGACCGCTCTGTTGGAGAGTGAGCACAGTGACAGTAACAGTAATTGCGGGGCAGTTTCAGCTACCAGGCCTGTTTGTGCAGCCGTTGGGGGTGTCATGCTGGTGCGCAAGCTTTCAGTATGAGCCTTCAGCCTGCTCAAGATAACATCAACCGCTTACTCTTACCCCTCTCCCTCCAGCCTGCCGTGCTTTCGCCTGTCAGGGTTGCACTCATCTGTCATCAGGTTTCTTCAGGAGGTCCTGATGTGCTTCGTCAGGATGTGCCGCACGTAGTATGTTATTGATTCTTGGTGGCCATATCTTAAAATAATACTCTTGATGTGGATCTGGTCACTGCAACAGGCACTCCTCCGACCTAGTCATTTGCTCGTCCTTGGCGCAAGGTTTATTTGCTATCTTGCAGTGACAGGCATGTCTCATACTTATTTTTTGCATGTTTTAAACTACTTGCGCCGACATGCTCACCTTTCTGCTTTGAATTTTGCATACATGCAGCGACAGGCATGCTTTGCAGTGTTGTATTTGGTCTGTCTTTGTCAATAGAGACATGCCTTACAGCATCATTCCTTATTCTTGACATCATCCTGTGTGCGGAGACAGGCATGCTTTGCGGTTCCAGCATTAGACTATCTCCGTGACAGGTATGCCTTACATCATTTTCCTCTTGACCCTTTTAATCGTAGTTGGTGGCTCATTTTCATATTTGCGGCAACAGGCAAACCTTGCGGTCTCAATAGTAGCCTTTCCCCAGCGACAGGCATGCTGAAGGTCGTTCTTTACTTTGTTTCTGAGGCAAATATATTCATGTATTTCTCCACTCTTGATGCGCTGTTAGGGTTGGGGGTTCACATTTGCTTGGTCTAAGAAAATTTGTATTGCACATCACATTGATATACCTGTCGTATTTGATCATAGTGGTGTAAGATCTCCCCTATGTACATCAACATTCAAAAAGCTAATATTTCGCTACCATTTTTAGCCAAACTTGGTATTGAAAAACAGTGGTAATGGATATTGTCCATTGTGTACAGAGTCAGAAGAAACAATTGACCACTTTCTCTTCGTCTGCCCTGTGTACCATGCTCCTAGACATAAGTGGTTACGCCCAGTCTGTAGGACATTGGGTAAACAGTGACCGTACCATACAGGTGTGCACTGAACGTGCAAGTGACAGTGGTCGGCGCAGTGACACAAGGGTGACAAAACACAGCATGAACGGCGCCTAGTCAACTACCCAGCTCAGAACCCTGGCGCTGTTGTGGTCAAATAATTTACTCAATTGACACATACTGACCTAGTATATATTCTGAATCATTGACCACGTTATTATTTGTCCTATTGCGCCGATCATGCTGGGTTTTTTCACCCTTGTGTCACTTCGCAGCCCACTGTCACTTGCAAGTTCAGTGCACACCTGTTGGTCACTGTTTATTTAACTATATGGTAGTGCTGATATAACTACTTATATAAAATAATCCTGTTCCTTTCACCAATCCTGTTGTGTTCTCCTTTTGTTCCCTCCCTTGTGATTTTCGCTCCTACCTTAAAATTGCCTTTTCTAATGTTTTCCAGTTGGGACATTGTGTTTTGATATAAACTTCACCTGGGTTAACGGGTTCACTCCTGTAATCTTTGCCTCTTGAGATATTAAGACACAAACTCATACTTCAAACTAACAAAAAATATGGGGGCCTATTTATGCACAGTGTCCCTACGGTACACTTTATTGATGACTTTGCCCACACAACTGCCATCAAGCAGAAGAAATTTCTGGCCTTACATCCATGTCTTCACAAGAAGGAGCCAAGTTTGGATTATTGAACCAAGCTATGATGATCGTGACACACCAAGGCTACACTACTTATTTTGAAGAACTCACAAGGCAGAAATAGCCCTCCTACAGGAGACCAATATACCTCAAACAGAGTTTGCAAAATGTAACAAGCATTTACAATGCAACGGTTTCGCCTTCGGAAAAGTTTGAGCTATTGGCATTGTAAATGACAAACTTTTTATTTATGTGTTGGTTTTGAAAACAGATAAATAAATGGCAATGTCATTTACAATGCCAATAGCTTACTCTGTCACAAATGCAAGATGTATTGCATTTGCACACCCACACCCACACAAGAGCCCCACACACACACACAAGAGCCCCCCCACACACCACACAAGAGTCCCCCCACACACACACGCAAGAGCCCCCCACACACGCAAGAGCCCCCCACACACGCAAGAGCCCCCCACACACGCAAAGAGCCGCACACACACGCAAAGAGCCCCACACACACGCAAAGAGCCCCACACAGAGGTCAGGGGTGGCCCAGAAGCAGAGTTTCACCAGCTGAGGCTCGCATGAAGCCTCTAGCATTAAATAGAGGGAGGGTAAGGGAGAAGTGATGAAAGAGAGGAGGTAAACGAGCGTGAAGGGAGAGCTGCGTACGTGGGGCGGGGGGTCGAACTTAGCCAGAGGTGGAGGAGGTGTACCCCAGACTCGAGGGAGTGTGTAAAACTGCAGCACCGCTCTGCGCCTTAGAGGCCCTGTCGATTATGGAGCGATGGAGTGAGTGTGGGACGGAGGACCCTGGGTGGGGGGTGAGAGTGATGGAGGGTCGAGCTTGGCTCGCCTGCGCGAAAAGCTGCGCAGTGTGCAGCTTTCACTTAGGCGAAACCTAAACAACAAATATAATGTTTGTATGTGCATCAACCACGTTTGCAGCGTTGCACATGGAGAAAACCATCTAAAAGCAAGAATGAACTTACCCGTAATCACTGGGTAAGTCACCACACCTCTACCTGGCAACCGCTCAGGAAAGGGGCACGGCTCTAGAAAAAACGGTAGCAACTAATAGTTAGTAATAATATACTTTAGGAGCTGAGAGTGTCATAGAACTGTGACTACCCCACTAAGTCAAAGTGTAAGGAGCCAAAATAACAGAGGGAAACTTAAATATAATGGGTTAAGATGTAGGAGACTACTTACACCAAAATATTAGTTGGCTTCGATAGTCTGAACTTAATCAATATTGTCTATTTACCAAAGCCTGCATACCAAGCTCCTATAAAGTCAAAAAGTCATCAGAAAGACTTTCAACTCAAATAACCAGCCGGCAAGAATACAGACATGTTTTACCATAAACAAGTAGAAAATGTCTACCAACCCCCTAAAAGAAAGGGTTCCTGAAAGTGTGTAAACATCAGAGTGAGGCTGGACTACGATTATAACAAGGTGGCTGCAAGTCACAAGTGCAGGCGACTTAAATATAACTATCATATAGGTCAAGAGGGAGCCCACTGAGCTAAAAAACCGAACGATAGACGGTTTACAAATAAGAAACACAGAGTACCTGCGGGGGGCTTACCTGTCCGTCGGTACGCAGCAATTTGTAGAGCCTGAAGCCGGAGGGACCGGGACTTTTTCAAGCCTCCTTTTGAGATAATCCTTCCGTAATGTAAGCCAATCAAAGCATGCATCGGGGCTCACATGTGATGGAAGACGTAACCATAAGCCCAACGCATGCGCGAACCGAGTACACTATTTCCGTGCGCATGTGCTATAATATCGATTTAGTATAGAGTCACAAATGTGTGTCTGAGAAAATAATGTCATTTAACCTCAGCGAACTCTCTTTCTCTCCGTGAAAGTGCAAGTTTGAAGTAGTCACTCAACTCCCACAAGCCGGCTGTTCATGGCTGCTCAAACATGCGTCCCTCTCGTTTGAACGTGCTGCGCTGTTATTATTCACACAACCTGAAAGATATTTATATCCCCAATTTGCCTTTTTAGTGCCTCTCGCCAACATATGGTGTTGAATGTTTGCTGTGACTTAATCGCTGCATTTGAGTAATGTGAGACATATGTTTATGTCACGTTTATAATGCGAAGTATATCTCAATTCTTCGAGTTTAACACCAACATTATACAAAATAAAATAACAATGTTAACTTGTGCGTGACAGAAATCAGACGTGTGATGTCATCATCCAGTTACCTTAGTGGAATCGGCGCAAAGGGGAGATTCATGTCCTGGAGTCCAAGAACCTTCTCAACAAGCAACGGAGAGTGAAAGGGGAGGGGGGCGGGAACGGGCACACAGGGAGGGGGGCGGAACGGACACACGGGGAGGGGGGCGGAACTGACACACGGACAGCGGGAAGGGGGGTCGGGAACGGGATAAATATTAAAAAATGCTGCAATACATGGACAATGAAAATAAACATGAAGAGCAGGCAATCCAATGCCTCTAAGGCAGAACCATAAGCTCGTGGGTCCTATTACTATTCTATTTATCAGAATCAAAGCAGTCAACTGCCCCCATACATACACGCCAGCCCTCTGGACATAGATTGGGGTACCCTGGCATATGACTTACCTCCTGTCTCTCAAATCAGGGTCTTACAATCCCGGTAGACTCTTCACTGCTTTCAACCCTAAAAGTACTTCAAAAACTGAAGGCAAGGACGACCAATGGGAAAGCTACTTTAAAGCGCCGAGAGGCCGGGCGGTACTGGGCGGGACCTCTGTTATGCACCGCCCCGTGACGCCTCAATTGGTTACAAAACCAAAACACTGTTCAGAAAGTGACGTAAAACTCGTACTGGTAGTGATCACTACTCTCCACCGAAGTTACACAGGAAGAGATAGCCTCATCCGTCTTCGGCCCGCAGGTCGAGGCTGTTTTTAGCTCCGTATAGGGAGAGTGGTACATTAGTGCTAGTGGAGGATAGGGCTGTCTGATACAAAAGAAGCCGGGGACATCACCTCTCATACCGGACCGAACGCTCCTATGCAGGGGCATGGGCCAGCCAAGCCTAAGCAGTCGGAACGGAGGGAGGGCGGGTTTCCGCTCACCTACGTTAGGCTTTCTGTGCTGATTGAACACGCATGTTCCAGTATCCTGAGATTGCTTGCCAAAAGTAGTTCTTTAAAGGGCTAACGACCGCAGCGCCAGCCTCACCTTTCCCTTGCTCGTTCAGTCATGTTATTCGCATCGCACACCTTTCACTTTGTGCGACCCGGCATCCATACAGTCTCGTTCGCTCTACATCCAGGTACTGCACCGATGGTGCCACACACTGGCAGCCCTCATTCAAGGCAGGGCGCATCACGGGCTTGGAGGCGCTCCAACTAACACCAACCTATAGGTGTAGGCACGAAGGCAGAATCGCTAAAGTTTCAGGGTAGCAGTTTAAAATTCAGGGCAAAAGAAACATTTACAGAACCATCTGAGGCAGTAACCCAATAATATAAAGCAGGTAAACAGCCAGCTGTGAGTATAAATCGGTTTAAGTTAGCTGGTTTGTACAGTGCTTCGCCATAGTAATCAAATATTCACATCAACGGAGAGTGAAAGGGGAGGGCGGCGGGAGGGGGCGGAACGGACACACGGGGATGGGGGCAGAACTGACACACGGACAGCGGGAGGGGCAGTCGGGAACGGGATAAATATTAAAAAATGCTGCTTACCTGATCAGCGGCCTCAGTGCACAGCCCACCCCTGCAAAAGACAAGGTGGAAATGGAGTAAGCATGACGAGACCCCAAAAAAAAATGCACACACCCACCACCGCAATGACGTTCGGAAAGGGGTGGAGAGGGAAAAAATCGCGGGAACGCCCCCAAATCTGGTCCGGCCTTGACGGACAGATCCGGCTCCCAATGGCTAGCCCCCATTTATGGAGCTAGCCAATGGGAGACAGAGGCGGGACTAAGCCCCACTGTAGAGACATAAGATATCTACTGGGCGGAGCTAGGAGCTACGGCCCCAGGCGAAACCTAAAAAGGGACTGGGTATTTAGAGCGCAGCTGTCAGAAGCAACATAGAGTTGAGAATAGTAAGGCCACTCATCCCTACAGGAACTGTGGTGTAGCCATTTTAGTATACAAATCTTTTCCCCATCAGGTGAATAAAACTGACTAATATTAATAGTAGATATGCCTTTATGCAGCTCAAATCTGGGGAACATTTACTAGTAGTAGGCTCTGTGTATGCTCCTAACTGTGGTAAAACCTACTTGTTTAGTCAATTGATTAGGGTGTTCACAAAATGCAGCAAGATGAAACAAGTGGTAGGGGACCGGAATCTGGAAACTGACCCGATTGTTGACAAAATGGGCCCCTGGATAGATGTAATGCATCGGATAGAGATTACCTGCAGGACTTTTTATTATTTGTATTGATTTTCATGAAATCTTATACAATGTACAAGAAGAGCTTCAAGGAGTACAATAATATAAAAGAACAACTATCAACAACTCGTGGCTGTAATGCACTCCTTCACTCATGCACTCAAGGGATAGATTCCTGCCACATTGGTAGTTACATACATCATTCTGCACATGTGATTACAAAAGTTATGTTCATTAGGAAGCATTGTCGGGGCATCTGGCTGTGCAACATAACGCAAATACATCAATAGGGGCTCCCAGATGTCGCTTGGCCTGGAGGACGACGAAAGTTCCTCCGCATACAGCTCAAACTTTTCTCTGCAGTATACCATGTCCCTGAGCCACTGCGACGCGGAAGGACTCCTCGTGCTATCCCACACCATCACCACTCGTCTTTTGGCAATAAGCAGAGCCACCCTCGCCAGTCTGCCTGTGACACCCTTCAGGAAAGGGACTAGGCCCAATAAACACACCAGTGGAGAGCACTGCAAGTCGACCCCCAATTATCTTAGACAATTTGGCAACCACATCGGCCCAGAATGCCAACACTCGCTGGCATGCCCAAGCTAGAAGCCAGAAATATGCCCCCATGCCTCACACCGTTTACAAGCATCAGAGTCCCGAATTTAAAAAGTTTGTGCGGCATGTAATTAACCACATGGCTGCTAGGCGTTTTCCCGTCCTGCGCTAAAAAATCTAAAACACCATAAATCATGACGAGCTGGCCTTGTCATCCGCGCACGGCAGGTAAGCGCCATGACGAGCCCAGCTCGTCATTAGCTTCGAAGGGGTTAACCTGATGAATGTATTTAAAGTGTATGATACGCAGATTACCATTAGATGTGAGGGCGCTAATCAGTTGTTGAGTGGGGCTTATAACTAGTCTGTGCAAGGCCAGCGTTGTCGATGGCTCCGCAGGAAACGTGGGATAATAGGCTTGTATCACTTTTTTCAGCCTGTGGAATAAAAAAATAAAGAGTGTTGTCTTGTTTTATATATAGCTAGTGTCATCAGCTGTCAAAAACGTGCCATTGGGATACAGATCTTGCAGCGTGTCGATTCCCACCAGTGCCATTGTGCGCATAGCTCCTGCCTCGTGTGTTACCGATATATCCGAGTGATAAGCAAGAGGCAGCTGCGGGGAGTACAGTGGTAACTTTCTGGCCTTGCGGCCCAGCGCCTGCCAGGTTGCAATCGTCGAGTTAGTGGTGTTAATTGCATTTCGGGGCGTAGTCCTATGTGCATGCGTTAATATGGAGCTCAACGGGAGGGGATGTGTATCCCAGTGTTCCACCGCCACATGCAAGATAAAATCGTGAGATGTGAACCAAAAGTGCGCGTACTGTGCGTGCGCGCAAATATAATATAGATAAATATCAGGCACACCGAAGCCCCTGCACTGTAGTCGAGAGTGAGGGTCCTCCAGCCCACACGAGCCTGCTTGCCACCCCAGATTATTCGGAAAAGCAGGGAGCTCACTATTTAAAAAAATTGTTGGGTGAGTGGGATCGGCATGTTACTGAAAAGATATAAAAACTTAGGAAGCACTACCATTTTTATCAGTGCAATGTGATCTGCAAGTGAAAACAGGAGTTTCACCCACTTGTCCACCTGCTATTCCAATACCGTAGTAGCAGCTCCATAGTTCTCTCGAATATCTATTTCTGGATCCCTGTGGACCCATACCTCTAAGTATTTAACTGACTCTGTTGCCCAAACAAGGGGGAACCTAGGCTCATGCGGAAGTGTACACACAGTCAGTGGCATCACCACAGATTTAGTTCAATTAATATGCAGCCCAGAAAACCGAGCAAATCGGATATATTCACGCAGAACCGGTGCCAAGTAGTTGCAGGACTCGCGTATGAAGAGCAGCATATCATCTGCATAGAGAGAGATGATAACCGGACGATGCACAAATTGAGAGCCCCATATTTGTGACATTGCCTAATAAGGCAGGCCAGTGGTTCCAGCGTCAGCACAAACAGAAGCAGCGAAAAGGGGCACCCCTGTCTGGTCCCTCTGGTGATTTGTAGAGGGTCTGAGGTGTAGCCCTCCACCCAGACCCGCACCGTGGGGTCTGTATATAGCAGTCACACACAGTTAACAAAGATAGGGGAGAATCCCATCCACTGTAACACATAAAAAAAGATAACCCTACTCTATGGAGTCAAATGCCTTAGCGGCATCAAGTATGACAGCCGCCGCTGGTAGTTTGGGATCCAGGGTGTGAAACATGGCAAACAGTGTGCGCAAGGTATGGGAGGTGGACCGCGCGGGAATGAAGCCAGACTGATCCGACAGTACCAGATTCTGCATGAGCGGCTGGAGACTAGTGGCCAAAATCTTTACCAGAATTTTTGCGTCCGTGTTAATAGGCGACAGCGGCCGGTACGAGTCGCAACTAGAGGGCGGTGTATCCTTCTTAAGTAGTGTATTATTAGCGCCTCGCGAAGGTACGGTGGCAGCACTCCTGAATCATAAGCCTCAGCATACATTTCTAGCAAGTAGGGGGTTCCTCTGCATAGGCCTTATAAAATTCACAGGGAAACCAGTCAGTCACCCGGCACTTTTCTGTTGGGAAGGGCACTTATTGCCATTCAGATATCTTCAGCTGTTATCGGCTAGCTGAGAAATTCTCTCTGACCATCCGACAGCCATGCGACAGCCACCTGGGACAGGTAAGTATCAAGGTCAACAGTATCTGTCTCACCTTGCAAGGTATACAGTTCGCATATTATTGTCTGAATTGGTCAGTAATGTCTGGGGCACTATGATAGCCTCAACCTTTGTCATCAGTAATCTTGGTGCCCTGGCTTATACGGTTTTTGTTTTTAGTGGCTAGATGATGTCTCGGCCTCCCGCCCTCCCCATAGGCGCGAGCTACATGATGTTAAGAGATGTACCTCATCTTCTCCTCAGCTAACTTCTTGTGCTCGAGTATAGCATCCTCGATGGATGCCAGGGTTGACTCGCAGGGTGTAATTTCGTATTCCCGTTCCAGCCGTGTCAGAGTAGCCTCCGCCGTAGTCAATTGGCATCACAGGTCTTTTAAAATACCAGCCGATGTACCTATGCAGGTGCCCCTAACAGTAGCTTTGAACCCTTCCCATAGCACCCCTGCTCTGTCTACAGAGCCTTCGTTGTGTTCAAAATATTGTGTGATGGCCTCGCGTATTGTCTCCAGATAGAAAGGATCCAGCAGCGTTTCAGGTTCGAAACGCCAGGTAAAGGTCCTAGGAATAGTTTGTGGTATACAGAGAGTGAGATGGACAGGGCAATGATCAGAAAGTGTGCATGGCAATCCCTCCACATCCGACACCCAGCCCGTTGCCCCCTCACTCAACAGCCAGTTATCGAGGTGAGACCAGCTGCCATGTGCCGTGGAGATATGTGTGCCCTCCAGCGTCTCCTCATATCTGTGCCACCATACATTCAATAGTCACAATTCAGCCATCCCGTTGTTTATGACACGGGCCGCCCCAGGAGAATGTCCCTCCCTGCTACTGGATTTATCCTTGCTGGGGTCCAGGTGCTTGCTGAGGTCTCCCCCCCCACAAAGGATTACAGCGTTAGTCAAACTTCACAGGGTAGCGATAAGACGCTCATATAGAGCAGGGTCGTCAATGTTAGGACCATAGGTGTTGACAATGGTGATTAGCTTACCCGCCAGTTTCCTGTGTACCACGGCATACCGACCTGCAGTGTCAGCCAGGTCTGGATTGCGTTGAAGGGAAGGCCTTTTTTGACAAGTGTGAGCACCCCACAGCTATAGGAAGAATAGGAAGAGGCCAGACAGTAGCCAGCCCAACGAATCCCAACTAGTTTATCGGTAGTCTGCTTCAGATGCGTTTCTTGTAGTACCGCAATGCTGATCACATGATGATCCAAATGCACTAATACCTGGTGTATCTTTTTTTGGCGTGTTAAGTCCCCGTACATTCCATGTTAAACAAGAGATTGACATTATCTTATTATGCACAGTGATGTAAATAAATAATTTACTCTCTTAATTTCTATGCAGGTAAGTACTTAATCAATAATAACTCAGATCGGATGAAAAAAGACAGAGTCCGTGGTGTTAGAGTTCTAAGGGGTTTTATTCCTTAAAAAGGAATGGTCATGGCCAAGATATCATGTTCTGACCACCACAGGGGTGTCAGAAGGGATAGAGCGCTACATTTTATTAACAGTACATAGCTTATATACTTATTGTACACCATTGAAAACAGTATAGAAGGCGTAACAGCTGAGAGAAGACAAGATAACAACATACACGTGGTACAAGTGCGTAATCAAGAGGCGTGAACTAGAGGTGTGTGCTAGAAACGTCACAAGTAAGTGTCACCAAAAGGGGTGGCACTAACAGAAAATGTTGCAATGTCAGCAGAAATCGGAAGCTTGGATGCGCGCGCAGCTGTATGACGTGCGCATGACATGGAGTCGGAGGGTGCTGGGGACTTGACATTTGCACTGACGGAAAGAGACAGAAGTCTGGCATGTCAGATCAACTTGTGCTTCTATCATATCTGATATCTAATGTTTAGGAACTAAGCTATCTGGGCGGAAAGGTCTCTAGAGCAGAAGCTATTCTATACTTGCTGTGAGTGCGTGTATAAGCGCCTGAGTGTCTGTATGAGAAGCGTGGGGCATGGGGCCTTCCATGGAAGCATGGCAACAGAAGCTATGAATTACTTGCACAGAGACAGGTCGGCCCTTTAGCCCTGCAGCTAAGGAAGGATGTTTACTGAAACTAGCAGGCAGGAATGTATTTTCGGGGAGGGAAACAGATAACTCGAAGGTTATAGTCAATCTTGGCAGGCAGCGGGCTGAGCTGAGCACGGAGGGCCGCGCTAGAAGTAAGTCGGAGTTCACGGGTACGGGGGCAGCCTGGGCAGAGGCCCTCGCAGTCAGAAGCCAGAAAGGAGGCTCGGTGGCAGAGATTCAGGGCCTACTTCAGCCAGGGCTGGAAAACATAGGAGTACACTACAAAAAGACGTTGGCATAGCATACTTAGGAACGGACCATTCAACCCATTCATGGTGGGTCTGAAAGAGGACATGTAAACGTTGGACGCAAATGTATTTGCGTCTTCACAGCTGGTACAGGAGGGAAGTTACATGCACTTTAACTCGTACATGGAGTCGGTGGGGTACGCGCTAGGGAACATAACTTGACCAAAAATCTATATTACCTCATTCCCTCCTTGTTCCCTACGGACCCTTCATGATATATCGATCCTCATGAATCGATCAGTCTGTTCTTGTAACATTATATGTTCATCTTTCTTTCTTTGACTGTTTGAGAGAAAACTGGAATGTTCAATGCACGATGTGGCACACAGTCCACATATCGCTGGCCCACACTGTAGGCACAGGCAGCAGCTGAATACTATAACAAGGCCAATGCCTAGGAATGATAGCATCTTCCATCCCCAAGCGGATAACGTTGTCCAGAACCAACCGGACCAAGTCCAGGTGCCTGGATTCTGATGTATCTGATTTGCAATTTTATGCAGACGGGTAATAGCTTGATAGACAGATGGTGCGTTTTGTGGAATGAAAACACAGCAACTTGACCCGATGACCTTACAGGCTCCACCTCTATCTGCCAAGATGACGTCAATTACAAGACGATTTTGAAGGACAACAACCCGTATAGCAGATTGCTCCTCTGTTAAGTTACCTAAGGCGGAGGCAGTTTCATGTACTACAGCTTCAAGTGTTCTGGTTAATCTGCGTATTAATTTACTGTTTTGGACAGGTCCTAGAAAGAAAAAGAATCCTTTATTGAAATCAGGGTACTGTTCCCATGCCGTTTCTGTGTAGTCGACAAGTGGAATATCTCTTTTGGGTCTATTCTGTACTAGATTCGTATTTCTATGGTAATCAGGGGGAGCTAGAAAAACAGGTGGCAGAAGGAATGCAATATAACAGGTACCATCCCAATCTGGAGGCAAACGTATGTATGCGGTATGACCACAAACAAAATAGGAGTGACTGATAGCTTTGAAGGACGATTTACCATGGTCACTGAATTCGACCACAGTAGTGCATTTACTATGACCTACGTGTACTGAACCTTTCTTGCTAACACATAGTTCACCTGTGACTGGTAATACTAACATATGGGGCAGAACTGGAGCAGTCTCGGATTCAACAGTGAGGATCATAAGGCTAATTGTGTAATTACCTAATCCATATACTTCATTTTCTAGATCAGTTCCTATTCGAGCGGGAAGTCCCTCTTTATCAGGATAACAGACATCGAGCAGGACTAAGTTCAGGTTTCCCCAAACCCAGCCCCCATCGAAAACAGCAATATCAGGATCTAAGGAATTAATTATTTTAAACCATGCCCCACAGGAGCCATTGTGAGTGAACGGGTACGGAAAGAGGGGCAGAGCTCCCTTGTAATTCTGGTAGGGAGGGAGTCGGCCACATATCCAGCAGTCTGTAGCATTATTTGTCTGATGGGAGTGGTGTAACATACTAATGAATGTGTTATTGCGCAGCGCAAGTCTGTAAGAGAGTTCGTGTGCAGGTAATTCACTAAAAGTGTGTTCAGCAGAGACATTGTAGACAGGTTGTTCACGCCTGAAAATAGGCCAATAAATGGGTAGCAGAATACTGGCAATAATAATTAGAACACTTAGAAAAAACATTATTAACAACGTCACTATACAGTGACTACGTAGTGATTTGCAGTAAGTATTTCTTTTGACTTGTCTCTCTCTCTCTCTATCTCGATCTAGGGGATACATGTCAGAAACTATTTAACCGATTCACCTAGGGGAGGACTTAAACAATTAAACTGTCTGACTTGCTAGATCGGAGTTTCATACGATATTGTTCTTGGGGAGTCTTTTCTCGTTCGGATACTGTAAAGTCTTTTTCCTCAACACAGTCTTTGGTGGGGGTGGACGAGTCTCGATCAGGTTTCAGTCCAGAAAATTTCTTCACATGACTCGTGTGGACCCACCCCTTTCTCCCCTCTATCTTCACGGCGGTCCTCGTGGTGAGAAGGACGGTCTTCGGTGCTTTCCAGCGGGGCTCCAGCGGACTTTTCCGGTCGAAATTCCGGACGAGTACCAGATCCCCAGGACGGACCTCGTGCGGCTTTACATCAGTGTTGTCAGGAAAGGCTGCGGCAACCTGTGAACAACATGATTGGAGTGCAGACATCAAGGAGGCAAGGTAATCTGTCAACATATTGCAATCAACATCAGTGATTTTCTTCGGAATGGGCGTCCCCCACATATTCGGTGGTCTGCCAAAGACCACTTCGTACGGGGATAGCCCTGATCTTGAGTGGGCGACCATTCTCATGTAGAATAGTGCCACGGGCAGGGCGACTATCCAGTCGACCCCTTTCTCCTGACATATCTTTGCAAGGCGGATTTTTAGTGTCTGATTATGCCTTTCTACAAGGCCTGCTGCTTCGGGGTGTCGGACACAGTGGAACCTCCACTGATATCCTAGCAAAAGGGAAACCTGTTTCATCAACTCGGACGAGAATGGCTGTCCGTTATCTGAATACACGACACGGGGCAAACCGTACCGTGGGAAGAATTCACGAACCAACTGTCGGGCAGTGGTCGGAGCAGTGTAGTCTGGAACTGGGTATGCTTCGGTCCAACGGGACAGAGCACAAACAATTACAAGGACATATTTGAATCCTCGACAACTGTTCATCTGGATATAATCCATCTGGAGGATTTCAAAAGGGTGATCGGGAGGATGAAATCCACCTTGTTCTACAGGGACGCTTTTTCCTGGATTGAACTGACAACAACAGATCATGCAAGTACGCACTTTCTGTTTTGCTGCTGCTCGTAAGTGTTTGTTGTACCAGAGATTTTGTAAACTGTCTAACATCGCTTTCTCTCCTAGATGTGCCGGGCTATGTGCTGTATTTATCATGACTTGAACCATTGAGTCGGGGAGAAACCATATAGATTTTCCCTTCGTCATCCAACCTTGATCTGTCTGAATCCCTCCTAGTTCAGTCCATTTCTTTATTTCATCTGGAGTAGCATGTGTCTGGATATCGATTACGTCTAGGGTGGGATCTCTAACTGTCATACACTTTGTCGGTACTATCGTCTTTGTCACATCATTAATCTGAGTGTGAGTCAGTGCTGTATGTTTTGCTGTCTGGTCTGCCAGGTCGTTACCCTGGGAAACGGAATCTGTAACTTTAGTATGTGCTTTACACTTCATGACTGATATGCCCGAGGGCAAATGTATTGCTTCTAACAGTGCTTGAATGAGGGGACCATGTTGAATCTTGGCCCCATGAGAGGTCAGGAAACCTCGTTCTTGCCAGAGGACTCCGAAGTCGTGTACAACTCCGAAGGAATAACGGGAATCAGTGTATATGTTAACATTTCTGTTCTTGGCTAGAATACAAGCTCGGGTCAGAGCGATGAGCTCTGCTGCTTGAGCAGACAATGTGTCAATACGATGTGTTTCTTTAATTTCAGTTTCAGTGGTCACGGCATACGCGGCCACTAATTCTCCTGTACTTGTTCTCATGCATGAACCGTCCACATAAAGTGTCAGGTCTGGATTTGTCAATGGGACATCTGTTAAGTCTCGTCGTGGCTTGGTTACTGCATTAATTATTTCTATACAATCATGCGGGGCTGGATCTGTCATACTTGTCGGTAACAGTGTTGCTGGGTTCAGGATGCTGCAGCGTCTGATTTCTATGTGTGGTTGGAATAGTGTTAATTCATAACCTGTCAGTCGTGCTATAGTTAAGTGTTGAGTCTGGGTTCTGTTTAACAAAACCTCTACAGAGTGTGGTACTTGAACTGTCAACTGATGACCTAAAACAATTGAATCACTTTGTCTTATTGCTAACGCTGTTGCTGCTACTGACTTTAAGCACGCAGGGAGTGCCTGGGCTACTGAATCCAATGTACTAGAGAAATAAGCACAAGGCTTATGTGAACCTGCTTGATCTTGAGTGAGGACAGACAACGCTGTACCATCACGTTCTGTAACAAAAAGTGTAAACGGTTTGCTGTAACATGGTGTTGCTAAAACTGGTGCTTGGCATAATGCTTTCTTTAAGTCTTCAAAAGCTTGTGTATGTTCCTGAGTCCAAGGGAGGGCAGTCGAAGTCGCTGCCTCCTGTGTCGTTAACTGGATGAGTGGCTTGGCTAGAAATGCATACTGGGGAATCCATTGTCTGCAGTACGAGGTGAGGCCTATGAAGGCCCGCACTTCCTTTTGTGTCTGGGGTTGCGGCATATTTACAATTAACTGAATGCGATCGGGAGTGAGCTGTCTCCCCACTTTGGACAGCAAGTGACCCAAGTACACAACTTGCTGAACACAGAATTGTAGCTTCGAAGGAGACACCTTGTGTCCCTTGTCGGCCAGGAAGTGTAAAACTGTCAGTGATGCTTTTTCACATTCGGGCTCACTTCGTGCGGTGATCAGTAGATCATCGACGTATTGCAGTAAAGCGGTGTTAACTGGCATTTGAATACAATCTAGTTGTCTTTTCAGTGCTTGACTATAGATGCTGGGGCTTTCTGTGAATCCTTGAGGTGCGCGTGAAAATTTGAAGCTGCGTCCATTTAAACTGAATCCGAAGAGATATTGGCTCTCTGGATCAATAGGCACGCTGAAGAAGGCGTTCTTGAGATCAATTACAGTAAAGAACGTTGCTTCTGAATCAATGGCAGTCAATAAGGATGAGATATCCGGGACCACAGGGTACTGTGGTATAATGCATTTATTTAATTCTCGAAGATCAATCACCAGCCGATATACTGGCGGTGCATTGGGATCAGTACGTTTAAGAATCGGAATGATGGGTGAATTACAGATATTGGAGTCGGTCTCGACGACCACTCCTTGGACAATGAGCTCTTCAATGATTTTCAGTAAAGCCACTACAGCATCGGGTGGTAACTTGTATTGTCTGATTCTGGGTAATACAACACCTGCCTTGAGTGTAACGCGGTATGGTGTAATGTGCATACAGCCTACATCAGTTGGGCCTTTTGCCCATAAGTAATCTGGTACATTTTTCAATCTGACATCAAATTCACGCAGAACATAATGACCCTTGAAATCCCGCAGAAAGAGTCTAACTCCCTCCGGGGAACAGCATATTATAGCTCCTAGAGCCTTCAATGTTTTAATTCCTAACAGATTTTCTGGACATGATTTCGTGAGTAACAGGTCTGTAACACGTGATAATGGACCCACAGCCAGGGGAACTGGTTCTGATACCTCATTTACAATAGGCTGTCCTGAAAAACCAAGGGAAACATTTTGTGAGCCTGAGAGGGGTGCCCCTGGAACTTCATCATGGCTGATTGTAGTGCGACTTGCCCCTGTGTCAATTAAAAACTTTCTGTCTTTTCCTAATACTTGACTGTGTACATAAGGACCTTCTTGATCTACAGGAATCTCAATAAGAGGCAAGCCACCTTCCCTCTCTAGGCTGTTTCATGTATATCGGGAATATTTGGGATAAGCGGACTGGGCATACTGATACATCTGTTGTGAGACTTGCTGAGTTGCGGCAATGGGCTGTGGCTGCGGTACTGCTACGGTCTGTGCTGGAGTCGAAGAAGCATGCATAGGCTGTGTACTCTGTGTATTCTGTGAAGACTGATGCTGGTTATGGTCTTGTCTAGGCGGATGCGGTCTTTCCTTAGTTTTACCTGTCGCTATGTTATGTTTCAGGACTGGGCATTCGTGTACGTAGTGACCTGGCTGCTTGCAGTAATTACATGTCCCTTTAACGGGAGCTGCAGTGTGACTTGTCTGGGTCCCACCCTTTCTGTGGCCGTCGGATGGGACCGTCTGAGCTACTAACATTTTCATCTTTGTGTCTTTCATACGTTTCTGTTCCTGATCTTGTTCTTCTCTAATTCTGTTCTGATGATATTGTAACATCTGTAACATCTGTGATGGCGTGTTTGCTTGCCATGTACTCTCGACCTTGTACACTCGATTTTTAACTAACGGTAGGGAATTCTCTACTAACTTTGATACAAAAAGGTGCGGGTATGACTCGCTACTTGGTTTAAGGCCACTATTAATAATGAAACATTTCTCGAATCTTGAATAGAAGTCACTAGTATCTTCATCATGTTTCTGTTTACAGGACGAGATGGCGTCCCAATCTTCCTTTCTAGTTGTCAATAATCTGGGCAGAACCTGTACTATCAAACCTGGTAATGCTTTAGTTTTGTCCCCAAGGCCTAACCCTGGGACCCGTTTCTTTTCTTCGTCCTCTATTTCTGCCCATGCAATCTTTGTGTCTCCCACCTCCCATTCCTTTTCCTTTAATTTCTCGAATATGCCCGTGGGTAATAATACTTTCAACATTTTCATGATGTCATCATATGTGTAGTCTCCCATTAGTAACATGTCTTTAAGCTCTCTATGAAAACCTGCAGGGTCTTTATCATGGCATGGTACTAGTTTCTTCATTTCTAACAGTTCTAATTTAGTCAGAGGCGTGTGTACATACACGCGTTTCAAGGTTTTATCCTCACCCATAACAGGGTGCACTTCTCGTAAGGGGTTCTGACTTTCAATACTACCCCCGCATTGCATGTGGTACATTTTCCTTTCTGGAGGTGGGGCGGGAACGTATTCAGAGCTTACAAAGGTATTATATCTGTGTCGCTGTTCTAGAATTATTTGAATTAATTTGGTACTTAAGCCTCTCCATCTATCCATCAGTAGTGCTTCGAGTGTTTCATGTAAGGGACCGGGATCAGAATAATGTTTTCTGTATTTGATAAGAAGGTGCTGAATCATGTATACACCTGCTAATTTCTGTTCGTCGGGGGAGAGGTTCAGAAATGTCTGTGCTACGGTATCATCATTATATATGTCTGCATTTTCGGCCCATGATACAGCTGATCGGGCTAGTTCTTGTTCATCCATAGAATTGAGTACATGATACCCAACTCGGTCTCGGAGCCTTTTATCAGTTTCCTGGAACTGATGCTCAGCAGAATTCGGATTTGTCAAGGCAGAGAAGAAAACTCTCTTGCTCTCTGGACGGATACCCTTCCTAAGGTAAGTTCCCTTACCTACATATGCTATGGTGCCTACATTTCTTTCGGATTCTTCCTGTTCTTCTTCCTCCTCGGAGGAAGCCTCTTCTTTCTCTTTCTCGTGTACTGCTATCACTGCTTTCCTAATCTTCCTGTACATAGAGGCTATGCAAGTCCCCTTGTCGTGTTTTCCTTCAGCTATATTTTGACCCCACTTGTTCAATGCATCTAATTCACTCTGATCTGTTCCAGGCCTGTCTCGTTCTCTTATCAGACAATTTATGAAAAATCGTAGTATCAGTGCTTGCATGTCAACTTTCTGTTTCTCCATGGCATCCTTAATACTGTTGGGGTCTTTCCCTGTCTGAACAAACTCATATATTCTATCTAGACGCTCCTTCATTCCTACATAGCATAGCAAGTTATCAGTAGCAGATCTTAACCGTAATGATGCCAATATCATTAAATCGTCTTTTCCGGGTACTGGATCATATCTGCAAACTGACATGTTTTCTTTTAATGCGTCAAGGCGGGATGAATTAGAGGAGTGGGGAGACCTGTACGTAAGAGGACTCTGCATACCTCTGAGATTGAATCTGTGAGTTGGTGGCGGGGTCTGAGGACCCGCGGTCGCACCTCCTGAAGCGGAAGCTTGTGCATTACCTCCCTGTGGAGTCTGTATCTGAACTTGAACTTGTCGTTTAGGTGGATCAGGCAAACGTGGTTTCGGTAGGTCAGTTTTGAGTACGGGAAGCGGCGGGGCTGGCGGGACAGGAGAAGTCTGTTGTGGTACTGGCGAGGCATGATCTGGGGGCGGGGTGCCTCCCCCGTCCCTGTCGGTAGGCAGGGCACGAACAGGCAAGTTGGTGTAAGCTGGAGCTACATCTTCTAGGTAGGAATTTAGAAATATGTCTTTAGTAGTCTTGTGCATTACTCTAGTTGGAACTAATGGTGACGGCAAATTTTTCGGTATTTCTGAAATGGCGTCAGGTGTACCCTCGGCCAAAAGATACATGCTGTTCACTTGGCTATTTCGGATGCGATCTATTTGTTCTGATTTTACTCGGATTCCTTCAATAACTAATTCGTTTTCTTGGGCCTTTTCTGATTCTTTAAGTCTGTCTTCTCTACGAAGTGCTCTTTCAGCACGTTTATGTGATTCCTTACGCCAAAATTCTATGGCGTCTTTCTGGGATTGTCTGGCTTTCTTTTTCCGTAATGCCTCTTCTACCTTTATGATGCACTCGGCATCCCATGTTCCGTTAACTGGCCATCGGTATCTTTCCTCTAGGTGCTTTGTGTAATCGGTCCATAATTCTAGATACAATATGGCGTCTATGCCATGTTTATGATACATGAAGTTACCTGGAGTGTCCCTAGGGGGGATAGGGATTTCTTCCTCTAACATCCCTTTCCTAGTTCCTATCTGCTTTAACTTGTTGAAAAACGGCATTGTGCCTGCTTGATACTGAAATGCTCGATCCTTGATACTTAATTCTGAATTTAACTAGTTATACAAGAAAACACAATAATGCACATAAAAACAGTCACATTCATACCACGACATTAATTACATGAAAAGACATTTGAGACATAGATGACTACCCCCTATATCAGATGTACTGCTAAACAGTACAGATACACCGTTGTAACAGTGCAGAAATTCAGAAATTCGGAATACTAGATATACTGCTAAACAGTACAGATACACTGCCTAAAAGCAGTGCAGACCAGACTTGTGTACCCAAACCCGTCTAGATACGACCCAGCAACGGTACTCACCGGGAAGCACGGAAACAGAAGGCCTCGGAAAACTCGACTGGACTCGACTCGATACTTCGGAAAACTTCGGAAAACTTCGGAAAACTTCGGAAACCTGGTGGGCCTCTTGACACCTCGGACCTTGCTTCTTTCGGCTAGGCTCTGGTCGGGATCCTCCGCACTCCTCACCGCCTCGTCTGGGTACTGATCGCAGTCTTCGTCACCTCCGTGGGTCAGAGGGAGATGCAGGAAATCCTGCCGATACGCGTATGTTCCGGCTAACTGACGGCAGGGGACATAGGTTGCAACGCACCAACCGGCGCGTGAGGTGGGGGAGGGGTCCCTGTTCGGGCGCCAAAATGATGTAAATAAATAATTTACTCTCTTAATTTCTATGCAGGTAAGTACTTAATCAATAATAACTCAGATCGGATGAAAAAAGACAGAGTCCGTGGTGTTAGAGTTCTAAGGGGTTTTATTCCTTAAAAAGGAATGGTCATGGCCAAGATATCATGTTCTGACCACCACAGGGGTGTCAGAAGGGATAGAGCGCTACATTTTATTAACAGTACATAGCTTATATACTTATTGTACACCATTGAAAACAGTATAGAAGGCGTAACAGCTGAGAGAAGACAAGATAACAACATACACGTGGTACAAGTGCGTAATCAAGAGGCGTGAACTAGAGGTGTGTGCTAGAAACGTCACAAGTAAGTGTCACCAAAAGGGGTGGCACTAACAGAAAATGTTGCAATGTCAGCAGAAATCGGAAGCTTGGATGCGCGCGCAGCTGTATGACGTGCGCATGACATGGAGTCGGAGGGTGCTGGGGACTTGACATTTGCACTGACGGAAAGAGACAGAAGTCTGGCATGTCAGATCAACTTGTGCTTCTATCATATCTGATATCTAATGTTTAGGAACTAAGCTATCTGGGCGGAAAGGTCTCTAGAGCAGAAGCTATTCTATACTTGCTGTGAGTGCGTGTATAAGCGCCTGAGTGTCTGTATGAGAAGCATGGGGCATGGGGCCTTCCATGGAAGCATGGCAACAGAAGCTATGAATTACTTGCACAGAGACAGGTCGGCCCTTTAGCCCTGCAGCTAAGGAAGGATGTTTACTGAAACTAGCAGGCAGGAATGTATTTTCGGGGAGGGAAACAGATAACTCGAAGGTTATAGTCAATCTTGGCAGGCAGCGGGCTGAGCTGAGCACGGAGGGCCGCGCTAGAAGTAAGTCGGAGTTCACGGGTACGGGGGCAGCCTGGGCAGAGGCCCTCGCAGTCAGAAGCCAGAAAGGAGGCTCGGTGGCAGAGATTCAGGGCCTACTTCAGCCAGGGCTGGAAAACATAGGAGTACACTACAAAAAGACGTTGGCATAGCATACTTAGGAACGGACCATTCAACCCATTCATGGTGGGTCTGAAAGAGGACATGTTAACGTTGGACGCAAATGTATTTGCGTCTTCACAGCTGGTACAGGAGGGAAGTTACATGCACTTTAACTCGTACATGGAGTCGGTGGGGTACGCGCTAGGGAACATAACTTGACCAAAAATCTATATTACCTCAACAGATGTAGCAAGGTATACATGAAACAGAATCTATCCTGAGCCCCAAACAGTCTCGCTTAAACATCTCAGCATGTGAAAATATGCCAGCCTCATAGAGCACATGTGCATTGCCCATGATATTGGTAAAGTAACCAGCCACATAAACAAACCCTGTAACTCCCTGCCACCCACTGTCACCCCCCACCCACTTCAGCGACCACAACTTGCCAAAGCCATCCCGAATCCCCAGGAACAATTCTCAAGTGCAGTACACAGAGAGGAACCAGCTGTGGGGAAACCCATAAGGGGGCGCAGGAGCACAGTATCCCTCCTGGTGAGATAGGAGGTTGCAGAGAAAGCGTGAGATTCATTGCCGGCCACTGTAACATGACATCATAGCACACCACAAAGGCAGCCCCCATTGATAAATATTGCAAATCCAAACAGTGAAGAAAATGATGTCACCATTAGTCTAGAGGATGTTGAATGTCTGTGGCTCTCACATCAGAGCCCATTTTGGCAAACTGGTTGATTTACACCATCTCAACTATGGAACAAAGCAAAGGCGCATCCCAGCTTCAGCACACGTGACCCGCTGGTGTCACTGTTCATCTGCCATCTCGCTGGTACCCCCCCCCCCCCCCCCCCCCCCCCCCCATCACTCCCACCACAATTATGGAGGACCGGCTATGATGAGTGATAGTTTTAGCAAAATCCATTGCAGATTTCGGACAGATGAAAAGCTTGTTTTTTCCGTTGTCCTCTATGCGCAACCGCGCAGGATAGAGCATGGCATATGGTACCTGTGCTGCAATTGGAAGCATCTTGACAGGCTGATAGTCTCTCCGGGCCTCCTGCACCCCCGCTGTAAAGTCAGGGTAGAAGGCGAGAGTGTTCCCTTCATGGGTGATGGTATCCTTCTCACGAGCCATACGGAGAACAGCGTCCCGGTCTCTATAATTCAAAAGACGGGTAATGATGGGACTATGCAGGACGCCCGAGAGAGGACAAGTAGCCAGAGAGCGATGAGACCGTTCCACAATCAGAAACTGAGACAACTGTTCCGCCTCAAAAACCTCACGAAGTTGATTTTCCACATACGTCTGAAGTCGGACTGTGTTCGTGGACTCTGGCAGAACCATGAGGCGCACATTGTTGTGGCGTGATCTGGATTCCGAATCCTCATTACAGGCCTGTATGACACCCATAACCTTCTCTGTGGACGTCGTTTTGGCGGTCACCTGTTGCAGTCCGTCTTCAGCATCAGAAATTCGTGTCTCTGCTTCCCCCAGGCGTAGCGCGTGTTTGTCCAGTTTCCTGGGCATATGATCCATGCGTAAGTTCAGGTGATTGATCTTTCCATCTATGGACTGCAAACTGGCCTGAACTACGAGAAGGGTTTTGTCGATCTTAGTTAGGTAATCAGTGGGAGTGTCTGGCTCAGAGTGTGAGGCGGCATGCTGAGAGGCCTTGCTGGACTTACGGGGTTCAAATGTGAGACGCTGTTGGCTGCGCTCGGATCTTCCCATGATGCTGGCCCTGGAACAAAGAACAAAAAAGTGTCAAGGCCAGTATCCGCCAAGTGCCGCCCGCTACACAGCGTCCAGTGATCTTGGAGCTTGCCAAACTGTAGGCAGCGGATCCCTGCCCAGATAAAAACAGAGAACCCGTCTTAGCAGCTCCGTACAGTAGCACGAGGAGGAGGTGTATAGCGGAATGTAGATGTGGCTATGTAGGTAAGGTGCAGCGTATCCGAGGGCTGGGGCTGTAGAGCAGACAGCAGCGCCCCCCAATCCGAAGTGTATCCGAAGCTCGCCAGCAGTGCCACCGATGCAGTGTAGGCCCAGAGAAAGGAGTGGTTGCTCAGCAAGTCCCAACCAGGATCCGGGCTAGGAGGAAAAGATGTATATACCCTGTGTCCTCAGTACAGCGGCTCCGCTGCGAGGGGGGAGAGTAGTGCAAGCTGGGTTCCCAGCAGAGCCGGACTCCGCCGCACCCTCCTTGATGTAGAACTGAGGCAGGGATGGTAGCAATTACAGCCGCAGTCAGCTGGTAGGCCGCAGAGTTAGGCAAAGCAAGTGTGTCTCTGGCACCGGAGCAGCAAGACGTGGAGTTGAGGGCCTAGCACAGCAACGCCACCCGGAGTTGAGGGGAGATAGCAGGTCAGACCCACAACAAGCCACTCCGCTGCATCTCTCCACGAGGCTGGGCCAATCAAATATGGCGGCACCGCCGGGCACAGTCACAAAACGAGCCACACTTCACCGACCATCAGGAGCCCCACAGGCTGCAGAGGGAGCGAGCCCACTGCCAGTCCGCCAGCCAACAGCGCAAGCAGATCTCTTGCGCAGGAGCGAGTGCTCCACAATGCGATCTCCTACCAAGCCACGATTAAGATGGCAGCAGGGGGCCCGCAGTGCAGCCGGAACCAAGACAGCATATTTACAACAAGGGGTGGTGAGGGACAGAGTCTCTGAATTAAGCAGAAAGCTCTCACCCAGTCAAGAGATCAGGGCTAGATCCAACACCGTTTTTTAGCTCACTGCACCATCCCAGTTTCAGAACTTGGCTGTATGCAAATTAGTCTGTTCCTGTCCCAGTGCATGATGGGAACAGGGCAAACCAAACTACAAAAGCCAATTCTTACACTGGGAAGGAAACAAGCTCCCGGGGACCGGTTTCTGGCATTACAGCCGTCTTCGGCCCGGTTTGCTTGAATCCTGATGGTGCAATGAGCAAGGGTCTCACATCTGAGAATACCCTTCCACGCTTAGGGTGGACAAAAATATTTACAACAAGGGGTGGTGAGGGACAGAGTCTCTGAATTAAGCAGAAAGCTCTCACCCAGTCAAGAGATCAGGGCTAGATCCAACACCGTTTTTTAGCTCACTGCACCATCCCAGTTTCAGAACTTGGCTGTATGCAAATTAGTATGTTCCTGTCCCAGTGCATGATGGGAACAGGGCAAACCAAACTACAAAAGCCAATTCTTACACTGGGAAGGAAACAAGCTCCCGGGGACCGGTTTCTGGCATTACAGCCGTCTTCGGCCCGGTTTGCTTGAATCCTGATGGTGCAATGAGCAAGGGTCTCACATCTGAGAATACCCTTCCACGCTTAGGGTGGACAAAAATATTTACAACAAGGGGTGGTGAGGGACAGAGTCTCTGAATTAAGCAGAAAGCTCTCACCCAGTCAAGAGATCAGGGCTAGATCCAACACCGTTTTTTAGCTCACTGCACCATCCCAGTTTCAGAACTTGGCTGTATGCAAATTAGTCTGTTCCTGTCCCAGTGCATGATGGGAACAGGGCAAACCAAACTACAAAAGCCAATTCTTACACTGGGAAGGAAACAAGCTCCCGGGGACCGGTTTCTGGCATTACAGCCGTCTTCGGCCCGGTTTGCTTGAATCCTGATGGTGCAATGAGCAAGGGTCTCACATCTGAGAATACCCTTCCACGCTTAGGGTGGACAAAAATATTTACAACAAGGGGTGGTGAGGGACAGAGTCTCTGAATTAAGCAGAAAGCTCTCACCCAGTCAAGAGATCAGGGCTAGATCCAACACCGTTTTTTAGCTCACTGCACCATCCCAGTTTCAGAACTTGGCTGTATGCAAATTAGTCTGTTCCTGTCCCAGTGCATGATGGGAACAGGGCAAACCAAACTACAAAAGCCAATTCTTACACTGGGAAGGAAACAAGCTCCCGGGGACCGGTTTCTGGCATTACAGCCGTCTTCGGCCCGGTTTGCTTGAATCCTGATGGTGCAATGAGCAAGGGTCTCACATCTGAGAATACCCTTCCACGCTTAGGGTGGACAAAAATATTTACAACAAGGGGTGGTGAGGGACAGAGTCTCTGAATTAAGCAGAAAGCTCTCACCCAGTCAAGAGATCAGGGCTAGATCCAACACCGTTTTTTAGCTCACTGCACCATCCCAGTTTCAGAACTTGGCTGTATGCAAATTAGTCTGTTCCTGTCCCAGTGCATGATGGGAACAGGGCAAACCAAACTACAAAAGCCAATTCTTACACTGGGAAGGAAACAAGCTCCCGGGGACCGGTTTCTGGCATTACAGCCGTCTTCGGCCCGGTTTGCTTGAATCCTGATGGTGCAATGAGCAAGGGTCTCACATCTGAGAATACCCTTCCACGCTTAGGGTGGACAAAAATATTTACAACAAGGGGTGGTGAGGGACAGAGTCTCTGAATTAAGCAGAAAGCTCTCACCCAGTCAAGAGATCAGGGCTAGATCCAACACCGTTTTTTAGATCACTGCACCATCCCAGTTTCAGAACTTGGCTGTATGCAAATTAGTCTGTTCCTGTCCCAGTGCATGATGGGAACAGGGCAAACCAAACTACAAAAGCCAATTCTTACACTGGGAAGGAAACAAGCTCCCGGGGACCGGTTTCTGACATTACAGCCGTCTTCGGCCCGGTTTGCTTGAATCCTGATGGTGCAATGAGCAAGGGTCTCACATCTGAGAATACCCTTCCACGCTTAGGGTGGACAAAAATATTTACAACAAGGGGTGGTGAGGGACAGAGTCTCTGAATTAAGCAGAAAGCTCTCACCCAGTCAAGAGATCAGGGCTAGATCCAACACCGTTTTTTAGCTCACTGCACCATCCCAGTTTCAGAACTTGGCTTTATGCAAATTAGTCTGTTCCTGTCCCAGTGCATGATGGGAACAGGTCAAAACAAACTACAAAAGCCAATTCTTACACTGGGAAGGAAACAAGCTCCCGGGGACCGGTTTCTGGCATTACAGCCGTCTTCGGCCCGGTTTGCTTGAATCCTGATGGTGCAATGAGCAAGGGTCTCACATCTGAGAATACCCTTCCACGCTTAGGGTGGACAAAAATATTTACAACAAGGGGTGGTGAGGGACACCTGGTAAAGAATTGGCTTGGTAGTTTAGTCTGCCCTGTTCCCATGATGCACTGGGCCAGGGACAGACTGATTTGCATATAGCCAGGTTCTGAGCTGGGATGGGGCAGTGAGATAAATAACGGTGATGGATCAAGCCCTGATCTTTGGACTGGGTAAGAGTGGTCTGCTCAATTCAGACACTCTGTTCATCACCACCCCCTTTTGTTAATCGATTTTGGCCACTATAGGTGTGGCAGGGTATACTCAGACATGAGTCCCTTTCTCACTGCTCCATCAGGATTCAAGCAAGCCGGGCCGAAGACGGCTGATATGACAGAAACCGGTCCCCGGTAGCTTGTCTCCTTTCTGGTAAAGAATTGGCTTGGTAGTTTAGTCTGCCCTGTTCCCATGATGCACTGGGCCAGGGACAGACTGATTTGCATATAGCCAGGTTCTGAGCTGGGATGGGGCAGTGAGATAAATAACGGTGATGGATCAAGCCCTGATCTTTGGACTGGGTAAGAGTGGTCTGCTCAATTCAGACACTCTGTTTATCACCACCCCCTTTTGTTAATCGATTTTGGCCACTATAGGTGTGGCAGGGTATACTCAGACATGAGTCCCTTTCTCACTGCTCCATCAGGATTCAAGCAAGCCGGGCCGAAGACGGCTGAAATGCCAGAAACCGGTCCCCGGTAGCTTGTCTCCTTTCTGGTAAAGAATTGGCTTGGTAGTTTAGTCTGCCCTGTTCCCATGATGCACTGGGCCAGGGACAGACTGATTTGCATATAGCCAGGTTCTGAGCTGGGATGGGGCAGTGAGATAAATACCGGTGATGGATCAAGCCCTGATCTTTGGACTGGGTAAGAGTGGTCTGCTCAATTCAGACACTCTGTTCATCACCACCCCCTTTTGTTAATCGATTTTGGCCACTATAGGTGTGGCAGGGTATAATCACACATGAGTCCCTTTCTCACTGCTCCATCAGGATTCAAGCAAGCCGGGCCGAAGACGGCTGAAATGCCAGAAACCGGTCCCCGGTAGCTTGTCTCCTTTCTGGTAAAGAATTGGCTTGGTAGTTTAGTCTGCCCTGTTCCCATGATGCACTGGGCCAGGGACAGACTGATTTGCATATAGCCAGGTTCTGAGCTGGGATGGGGCAGTGAGATAAATAACGGTGATGGATCAAGCCCTGATCTTTGGACTGGGTAAGAGTGGTCTGCTCAATTCAGACACTCTGTTCATCACCACCCCCTTTTGTTAATCGATTTTGGCCACTATAGGTGTGGCAGGGTATACTCAGACATGAGTCCCTTTCTCACTGCTCCATCAGGATTCAAGCAAGCCGGGCCGAAGACGGCTGAAATGCCAGAAACCGGTCCCCGGTAGCTTGTCTCCTTTCTGGTAAAGAATTGGCTTGGTAGTTTAGTCTGCCCTGTTCCCATGATGCACTGGGCCAGGGACAGACTGATTGGCATATAGCCAGGTTCTGAGCTGGGATGGGGCAGTGAGATAAATAACGGTGATGGATCAAGCCCTGATCTTTGGACTGGGTAAGAGTGGTCTGCTCAATTCAGACACTCTGTTCATCACCACCCCCTTTTGTTAATCGATTTTGGCCACTATAGGTGTGGCAGGGTATACTCAGACATGAGTCCCTTTCTCACTGCTCCATCAGGATTCAAGCAAGCCGGGCCGAAGACGGCTGAAATGCCAGAAACCGGTCCCCGGTAGCTTGTCTCCTTTCTGGTAAAGAATTGGCTTGGTAGTTTAGTCTGCCCTGTTCCCATGATGCACTGGGCCAGGGACAGACTGATTTGCATATAGCCAGGTTCTGAGCTGGGATGGGGCAGTGAGATAAATAACGGTGATGGATCAAGCCCTGATCTTTGGACTGGGTAAGAGTGGTCTGCTCAATTCAGACACTCTGTTCATCACCACCCCCTTTTGTTAATCGATTTTGGCCACTATAGGTGTGGCAGGGTATACTCAGACATGAGTCCCTTTCTCACTGCTCCATCAGGATTCAAGCAAGCCGGGCCGAAGACGGCTGAAATGCCAGAAACCGGTCCCCGGTAGCTTGTCTCCTTTCTGGTAAAGAATTGGCTTGGTAGTTTAGTCTGCCCTGTTCCCATGATGCACTGGGCCAGGGACAGACTGATTTGCATATAGCCAGGTTCTGAGCTGGGATGGGGCAGTGAGATAAATAACGGTGATGGATCAAGCCCTGATCTTTGGACTGGGTAAGAGTGGTCTGCTCAATTCAGACACTCTGTTCATCACCACCCCCTTTTGTTAATCGATTTTGGCCACTATAGGTGTGGCAGGGTATACTCAGACATGAGTCCCTTTCTCACTGCTCCATCAGGATTCAAGCAAGCCGGGCCGAAGACGGCTGAAATGCCAGAAACCGGTCCCCGGTAGCTTGTCTCCTTTCTGGTAAAGAATTGGCTTGGTAGTTTAGTCTGCCCTGTTCCCATGATGCACTGGGCCAGGGACAGACTGATTTGCATATAGCCAGGTTCTGAGCTGGGATGGGGCAGTGAGATAAATAACGGTGATGGATCAAGCCCTGATCTTTGGACTGGGTAAGAGTGGTCTGCTCAATTCAGACACTCTGTTCATCACCACCCCCTTTTGTTAATCGATTTTGGCCACTATAGGTGTGGCAGGGTATACTCAGACATGAGTCCCTTTCTCACTGCTCCATCAGGATTCAAGCAAGCCGGGCCGAAGACGGCTGAAATGCCAGAAACCGGTCCCCGGTAGCTTGTCTCCTTTCTGGTAAAGAATTGGCTTGGTAGTTTAGTCTGCCCTGTTCCCATGATGCACTGGGCCAGGGACAGACTGATTTGCATATAGCCAGGTTCTGAGCTGGGATGGGGCAGTGAGATAAATAACGGTGATGGATCAAGCCCTGATCTTTGGACTGGGTAAGAATGGTCTGCTCAATTCAGACACTCTGTTCATCACCACCCCCTTTTGTTAATCGGAACCAAGACAGCAGTATGTCGCAGCAGGAACAGTATAAATCACGAAAGAGCTAGCTATTGGTTAGGATCTCGGGTTGTATGTGTCAGAATAAAACAAATCTGTTTTTTATGAAGGCCCTCACCCACCAATCTAGTTAGTGGCATGCTTCATCATCGGGCCCCACCCTGGGCACTGAGTGTGCCTCGGGTGTGCTGCGACGTCTGTTTACAGCTGAGTGGATAGTGTTAGGTGAGTGTGCAGTGACGGTGTTAAGGGTGTAGGTTTAAAAACTGTCCTAAGGGTCCCAATGTCCACTGGGGTAATTTAATAGAGGGCCCTTGTCAGTGTTAAAAGACAGGCTGCGGATGTATGTGGAGATGACTTTGAACTCCCACATCCAGTGTGGTCGCATATTTCAGCCACACCTTGTGTTAATTCTGGCTTTCATCAGGACCTATATGTGAATGGTGAATTAAAACGGAGGTTTACAAAATGTGTTAAAGCTCCTAAGTGACACACTCTCTAAGGTGTGATATATGTATGAGGATGATTTCCTCTGGATTTGTACTCTCGTAATGCAAGAGTTAAACTCCATGAGTCCCTGGAGGGGGTCCGGCTTTCTGTCACACTTTCGTTACAGCTCCGGGCCCGCAGCTCAACCTACTTGGCCTTTACAGGGTCTCCTCCCGCAGCAGGAACAGTCACAGCTGGAAGGTAGGCGCACTGAGACACACACCCGCGATCACGACCCAGCCCCCAGCAACGGCCTAAAGCAGCTCCGCAGAAAGCCCAATAGTCACCCCTGAGCAGAGGGCGATCGACCTCGCCTCCCGTAAGCCTGCAGCCAGCAGACCGCACGGGGGAGGATCAGGTGGTGCACGCTCCCCAGGCACTATTAGATCGACCATAAGGGTGCCCGCCAATTCCCGGTCCAATCCGCAGAGCCCACCGGTCACTAGCTGAGCGGCGCAGTTTTCCCACAGTGCTCGCAGACCGCAGCCGACGCCACCTGTAGCTTACCTCTGTCGTGCGCTCAGAGCACGTCCTGGTCCGCCATGTTGCTGGCGCAGGTCTTGGGCTTCACCCGCCTCCCAGCTGATCGGAAGACTCCTGTGGGGTCCGCAATTCCCAGCCAGAGTGGCCCGCAACAGTCCACAATGCAATGCTGGCAGCAATCAGGGCAGGATGGCAAGTATAATAAGCGGATTATTGGCTCGGCCGGCAGAGCTGCTCTACGGAGTGGCCGTCTTGCCATGCGCCCTCTAGCGCCCCCAAGTACCTTCAGGACTTCTGAGGAATCACAGTCTGGTAGAAATATGGTGCTTGAAACACCCCACAACCAAAGAATACACCTTCTTGTCGCCAGTACATCAAATGTCAACTAGAACAGTCTTTTTCCTGACCAGTCACTCGCTCCTGAAATCTCTGTTTTGAACTGGCATATTACTGGGAGGACTCTCTGATCATGCTCCCACAGACTTGAGGTAACTCTACTGTGTGTCTCCCGTCAGGTTACTGGTGGATGAAGGCCTGCAGAAACCACATGCCAGACGAGAAGCGTCAGCTGAATGTTCATGTACGAGTGTACAGGTTGGAAAATAAAAATTCCGTTGCTGTCAAGCAGATGGGTAGCAGGAAAGGCAGCCTGATGTGGCCTTCTGATGAGGGATTTGACCATCACCCACAAAATACGTGAGGACGAACGGTATACTCTTGAGTGCAAGATACAGGACCTATCATCTGAAATCAATGAATTCCAGAACTTACACACTGGGAGGAGTATGGAATCAAAAACATTTGCATATAGAAAGCTTTATACATCTGCTTCTGAAACCGCTCTATTGAAACCTAAAAGTCACCACCATAAGCGAGTCAGGATAGTGGGTTGGCTATTAGTTTTATAATTAAAACAATGGGAGACTCAAGTCTCCATACTGGCAAAACGCTCTAAGAGGGAAACCCTACTAACTCATCCAGAGGACACTGCAGATGAGTTTGCTTTTTTCCATGAAGCTTTATATACATCTGACTGTAATGGCACTACTGGCCTTTTCAGAGATTCATCTTTTCTGGGTTCAATTACTTAACTGACTCTGATGACAATCACTTCAGAGGACACTAGTGCTGCCATAGCAGCCCTCCTAACTGGTCAATTCCCAGGAAAAGACAGTTTCCCTGGTGAAATGTATAAAACATGCCTCATGTGTCCACAATGCTGTGCCAGGTATTCAAGGAGAGGGGGGAGTCGAATTGGTGGGCCCTATATCCAATAAAGCAATTATAATGGTACTCCCAAAAGAAGGGAAAGACTTATTTTTGCCGTGAAGTAGTGTGGCTCACTGGTTAGAGGCGGCAGACCCGAGAGCAGAGGACGGCCCGGGACCAGGGTTCGATTCCCGGCGCGGCAGGTTTCTGGACCAGGGTCAGCGGACTCGATAATTCTCTCGCCTCGGTGCCCACTCTGATCAGCGATCACACTCGGCAACTCTGGGCATTAGCTTGCCTCATCTTCACTAACGGCCCCACCAGACCGCCGGGGATGCCTGGTCTCACCCTGGAGATACCCATTAAGGGACCATCTCTCAGGGAAGCCAGGAAGGGTTTCGCAGCGGTCGAAGCGCCTTGGGACCCTACGGGTAAGTAGTGCGCTATATAAATGCCAATACATACATACATATTGGAATATGTGAGTTACAGCCCTAGTTATCTTCTGAATGTTGATGTCAAAATATTGGTTAAAGTGTTGACCACCAGACTCAGTAAAGTGATTCTCTCTCTGATCCATGCATCCTAAGCATGAACATGGCTGCGACAGTTGCTGGTGGTGTGTGCGAGGGCATGTGAAGAGGAACGCAGGAACACTTGAGGGGGTCTTACTGTATGCCTATGCTGTAGAGCAGGGGTACTCAAAGTACGGCCCGCGAGCCAGTGGCGGCCCGGCAAGCCTTCAGTGGCGGCCCGCGGAGCTTGAGACATCGCGCCTGTGTTTTGTTTTTTTTAAACTTCAGCAAACACCTCGGGGAGCAGCAGTGCGTAATCCGAGAGACTGCTCTGTGGGGGCCAGGCGATTCCAGCCACAGTCAAGAGTGGAGCTGCAGGGGCGCCAAGAGGTGAACAAAGCCTCATTAACAACCAAATGGTCGTTTAAAGACCGGTGAAGTGCTGGGGTGCCCGGGAGGCTGTGTCAGCCCAGGCTGACACACAGGGTAGGGGGGGAATGGGGAGGAGGGGAGAGAGGACAGCAGGAACTGAGAGCTGGGTGAGGTGTGAGGGAAGAGCAGGGAGTGAGAGCCTGGGTGAGGGAGGTGGGAGGACAGAGCAGGAAGTGAGAGCCCGAGGGAGGTGGGAGGGCAGCAGGGAGTCAGAGCCTGGGTGAGGGAGGTGGCAGGGCAGCAGTGAGTAAGAGCCTGGGTGAGGTAGGTGGGAGGGCAGAGCAGGGAGTGAGAGCCCAGGTGAGGGAGGTGGGAGGGCAGAGCATGGAGTGAGAGCCTGGGTGTGGGAGGTGGGAGGGCAGCAGTGAGTGGTAGCCGGGTGAGGTGGGAGGGCAGCAGGGAGTGAGAACCGGGTGAGGTGACATAGGGCAGCAGGGAGTGAGAGCCGGGTGAGGTGATAGAGGGCAACAGGGAGTGAGAGCCGGGTGAGGTGAGACAGATAGAGATAGAGACAGATAAAGACATATAGAGACAGAGGCAGATCGAGGCAGAAACATAGAGACAGGGGCAGACGGAACTAGATAGGGTCAGAGACAGGGACAGGCAGACAGATAGAGGCAGAGACAGACCGCGATAGAGACAGATAGAGGCAGAGACAGACAATAAGAGAGACAGACAGCGAGAGAGAGAGACAGCGAGAGAGAGACAGAGGGAGAGAGGGAGACAGACAGAGGGAGACAGACAGATGGAGACAGACAGAGGGAGGGAGACAGACAGAGTGAGACAGACAGAGGGAGGGAAACAGACAGAGGGAGACAGACAGAGGGAGACAGAGGGAGGGAGACAGACAGAGGGAGAGAGGGAGGCAGACAGAGGGAGAGAGGGAGGGAGGCAGACAGAGGGAGAGAGGGAGACAGACATAGGGAAACAGAAAGACAGAGGGAGACAGACAGAGAGAGGGAGACAGAAAGACAGAGGGAGACAGAAAGACAGAGGGAGACAGAAAGACAGAGGGAGACAGACAGAGTTAGGGAGACAGACAGAGGGAGTGAGACAGACAGAGGGAGGGAGACAGACAGAGAGAGGGAGACAGACAGAGAGAGGGAGGGAGTCAGACGGAGGGAGGGAGTCAGACAGAGGGAGGGAGGGAGGGAGTCAGACAGAGGGAGGGAGGGAGGGAGGGATGGAGGGAGACAGAGGGTGGGAGGGAGACAGAGGGAGGGAGACAGAGGGAAGGACACAGACAGAGGGAGACAGAGGGAGAGAGGGAGACAGACAGAGGGAGACAGACAGACAGAGGAAGACTGACGGATGGAGACAGAGGAAGGGAGGGAGACAGACAGAGGGAGGGAGACAGACAGAGGGAGGGAGACAGAGAGATGGAGGGAGACAGACAGACGGAGGGAGACAGACAGACGGAGGGAGACAGACAGACAGAGGGAGGGAGACAGACAGAGGGAGGGAGACAGACAGAGGGAGGGAGACAGACAGAGGGAGACAGACAGAGGGAGGGAGACAGATAGAGGGAGGGAGACAGATAGAGGGAGGGAGAAAGATAGAGGGAGGGAGACAGATAGAGGGAGGGAGACAAATAGAGGGAGGGAGACAAATAGAGGGAGGGAGACAGACAGACAGACAGAAGGAGGGAGCCAGACGGAGGGAGACAGACAGACAGACAGAGGGAGACAGATGGAGACAGACAGACAGAGGGAGACAGACAGAGGGAGGAAGGGAGACAGAGGAAAGGAGGAAGGGAGGGAGGGAGACAGACAAACAGAGGGAGGGAGACAGACAGACAGAGGGAGGGAGACAGACAGAGGAAGGGAGACAGACAGAGGGCGGGAGACAGACAGACAGAGGGAGGGAGAAAGACAGACAGAGGGAGGGAGACAGACAGAGGGAGGGAGACAGATAGAGGGAGGGAGACAGACAGAGGGAGGGAGACAGACAGAGGGAGGGAGACATATAGAGGGAGGAAGACAGACAGACAGACAGAGGGAGGGAGCCACACAGAGGGAGGGAGACAGACAGACAGAGGGGGACAGATTGAGACAGACAGACAGAGGGAGACAGACAGAAGGAGGAAGGGAGGGAGGGAGACAGAGGAAAGGAGGGAGTGAGACAGACAGAGGGAGGGAGGGAGACAGAGGGAGTAGGACAGTGGGACACAGATAGCGGAAGACAGATGGAGGGTGACGGAGAGAGGGAAGGAAAGAGAGGGAGGGGGACAGAGAAAGGGAGGTGAGAGAGAGAGAAGGAGAGGGAAGGAGGGAGAGAGAGAGAGAGATAGAAGGAGGGAGACAGAGAGAGGGAGGGAGAGATAGGGAGAGAGAGAGAGTGAGAGAGAAAGAGAGATGTGTGTGTGTATGTTGGTCTGTTGGCTCAGTGGATGAACGTGTCAGCTGCAGGGGCCTGTGTTCAACTTCATGGTCACAGGTTTTTTCTTTCTAGCCCATTCCCCCTCCCCCACTGACCCCGCCTCCATCGGTGCGGCCCTCGGCCACAAACCACACTGTAAATTCGGCCCCCGAGAGAACGTTTGTGAGTACCCATGCTGTAGAGTCTGTTGATGAGGGTGTTGTGGGAGACGGTATTGAATGCCACGGAGAGGTCGAGGAACATCAGGGCTACAGTTTCTCCATGGTCGAGGAGTGTTTTGATCTTGTCTGTGGCGGCGATCAGCGCAGTCTCAGTGTTGTGGTTGGCATGGAATCCTGATTGTGATGTGTCCAGTATGTGGTTTTGTTCCAGGAATTCGGTGAGCTACTGGATGATGGCTTTCTCAAGTACTGTCACTGGGTAGGGGAGCAGGAAGATGAGATGATAATTTTTTAGATCACTGGGCAGAGACTTTCTTTAGTAGGGATCTGACATTTGTGTGTTTCCATCTGTCCGGGAAGGTTGCTGTGGAGATGAAGGTGTTGAGGATGCTGGTGAGTTGCATGCTGATTGGGTTAATTATGAGGTTGTAGAGGTGGTGGGGTAGGGGTCAGTGGGTTTTGGAGTGGAGTGGATGGAAGACATGATGGCTGAGGTGAGGGCTGTGAGCGGAGACCAGCTGATGTTCGCTGGTTGGTAGAGTTTGTTGGGGTTGAGGGTGGAGGGTTGGATGGTGAAATTGTTATAGATGTTGGTACTCTTGCTGTGGAAGTTGGTATATGCTTGGGGAGGGTCACATATCTTCATCGCAATCAACACCTAAAAAAGAAAGGGGCATATTAGCAAGAACCTTGTTAAAATTGTCGCAGTTTTAGCTGCAGGAAACTACCGCTAAAATGGCGATAATGGGCTTGCTCATATGTGTTATAGAATTCCAATAGAAGCCCAGGTTAGATGTGCAGGACTTCTAACCTGGGCTTCTATTGGAATTCTATAACGCATATTAGCAAGCCCATTATCGCAGTTTTAGCAGCAGTTTCCTGCCGCTAAAACAGCGATAATTTTAATGAGGTTCTTGCTAATATGCCCCATAGTCCCATATAAGCAGGATGAATGCCTTTACAATATCCAGTATTAAGCAGGTTTCATTGGGGAATTGTCTGGGGGCTTGATCCATCATATGGACCAGGCAGCGTATATTTAGAGACATGCTGCAACCCATGACAAAACCATTTTGATCTGCAAGTACTAAGGTGGTAGCACCTGAGCGCATCTGTTGGCCAGGATCTTCTCCTAGTCAGCACCTAGGATGGCTATAGATTTATATGCCAATATATAGATAGATAGATAGATAGATAGATAGATAGATAGATAGATAGATAGATAGATAGATAGATAGATAGCGTGCAGCTCTTCGAGGTGTCTAAGACTGCAGCTTTTTCTAGAGTGGAATTCTACTGTTTGGATTCCCCCATCTCCCTCTTGAGTACACTATGGACTCCAACTATTTCCTGCAAACCCACTCCCCTTGTGACCACCTTAAAGGCGAGTGCCCTGGTGGATGTCATGGCTCGGTATTCCATAAAATATTGCCTAATGTGTAGGCCTTGAGATTCAGGGATGGCCGGGCCCTCTAGCATTTCTCAGGGCAGATGCCACTTGGACACTGGGGGGGGCGGAACTGGAGCATTCCACGCCGCATATGATATGTGTGCGTCATGGTGGGAAACAATACGGCCTTGGTAGTCAGCGGGTTTTATCGAGTCTAAAATGGAGGCTGAACACAGAATGGGGTTGAGGCGCACATAAAGGTCATGCATTGCACAGTAGAATGAGTAGACTCAGCCTTAGGGGTGCACGGACTGCCACGTATCCAAGAGCGTCCACTGGCGTACCCACTTCATAAAATGCTCAGTCTGGGCATATGGGGGGAACTGGGGAGGAAGAGCAGGGACCGGTCTAGCTGCAAGTCAAGTGCACAATTATAGTCTCTGCCCAAAATCCATGGTGTCCCAGTTCTATGTGCTAACATCTTGAATAGTGTGGCCCAAATGGCCCCCTGTGTATAGCGGGGACATATATGCTGCCCAAAAGTATGTTTGAGCCGTCAAGATGGTGTACTACAAAGTCACCTCCTTACCCACAAGGGTATCTAGTACAAGGAAAGGGACCCCTGGCTGAATCCAGATAAATGCCCATAGGTGTAAGCAGAGTAGGTGGTAGCTATGATGGACACTCTCCAATTTTTTTTTTTGTGCTGTAGCTCTGCTGAAGTGGTGTGTGTTTCCTGGAGGAATATGATGTGTGCATTCTGGTGTTTAATGTAAGAATAAACTGAGTAGTGTTTCCTCGCTGTGTGCATTCCTCGTACACTCAAGGTGAGGATCCTAGTCTTATCGAGCGGGCCATGAGGTTATTAGATGGATCCACCCATAGGGGACACTGGGTTGGTTGATAAGAGCATCGCGGAGGCGTAAGTGTGGTGCCCTCTGCATGTGGTGATGTTTACTTCTCTGGTCACAGTGCTGAGTGGTGTACTGTGGGAATAGGGGAAATAAACCATAAAATGCAGAGCCTACTGAAAAGGCAGAATGCCCAAACTGTTCACTATGTCGAACCATGTATGAAGATGGGGTTGGTGACTTGGTGGTGCAAAACAATACATAAGTATGAGTCAGCCCTGAATTACAACTGTTGCTCAGCTGTAAAGGGAAGCGGGGAGGGAACGCACCAGCACCTCACCCCCATGACAACTGTGTAAAGGGTTTGAACGATTTGAAGGTCCATAGGATTGTGGATCAGAGGCCAAAGTATGTGCAAAGATTGGTGGCACTCTGTGGGTGTACAGGATTGGCATTCGCCATATTATGCTGTCCTCCATTTGTGGGGTGACCAGTGGGGGCTTCTGAGAGCCACTGTAACTGTGTAGTCATCATCCGGTGTGAAGATACTGGGGCCCCCCTCCCTTTCTGATGTGCTGGCAATATCCCCAAAGACGCCAGTCCTCTTATCATTTGCTCTAGGGATGGGACTTTGGTCTTTGTAGTTAATGGAGAGGGGCCACGCCGGGCCCGATTTTGTCTCCACCTACCCCCGCCGATTGGCGGGAGAGGAGGGCCATTCCTCTTGAGTGTCACCGGCAGTCCAGAGGGATGCCTATCAATCCAGTCCCAGGTGTCCCTGGGGCCAAGAAAGAATAGGGATTTGCCCTCTGCAAGGACGTTAAGTTGGGCCAGGAACAACAGGGATTATTTCTAGATGCCTGGTTTGTGGAGCCGCTTCTTTGCTCCTAAGAAGGACGCCCCCAGAAACAGCATGAAAGTTGTGATTTCAAGTTATAGAGGTCCGCTGTCTTCGCCTCCTTCCGAATAGCACTACAATCTTTAAAGTAGAGGAGCTTGGCAAGGATAGGGCACGGCAATGCCCCTGGTATCAGCAGCTTCGTCGGAACCCTGTGGGCTCTTTCCAACAAGAAGAACGGCGTGAGGCTGAATGCGGAGACGAAGAAGTGGAACAGCCCTCCAAGAGAGTGAATGGATCTCAGCCCACCAGCCCCTCCGGGAGGCCTAAGATTTGAATATTACTCCTGCGGTGTCGTCCCTCAGTACTGTCTGCCCACTTATCAAGTATCTTCACTCAACCCTGGAGGTTCATCGAGTGTGTGTTGAATGGTGACTACCTGGGGTTGCAGCGTGGAATGCTCCTTTTCCCCTCTGCGACTCTGTCCGTAAGTTTGTGATGATCGTCCGGTACAAAGCCAAGCTCAGCCACCAAAGAGCCCAATTTATTCTCCATGGAGATTCAGAAGTTTTTGATGTAAGGACTTTGTCGAGCTTGTCCTCCGATTTGCCTGAAATATTTTGTAGCATAGGAGTATCCGGCACAACTTTTGGCTGTTTAACCTCCAGAGGCACCAGATCTCAGGGGGATCATTGCAAGAGGTGGGGGACAGGGTAAGGCGAGAGGGGGAAGAGCAGATGGGTTTAGGGGAAGATCAGGTAAGGAGAGCAGGCAGAAGAGGGTTTTAAAATAAACAGCCTATCCACAGAGGAGATGCAGCAGCTCAGAGTCTGTTTGGCCATCCACAGTCACCCATGAGAAAGGGCAAGCGTTGGCAGGATGCCTGGCCATTTGGATGTTGCTGAGGTGAATTGGAAAAGTGCAAGATCTTTGTCTGAAGAAGTAAGGTGTTCAATGAGCCCCGCCAATGGAGCATGATGGGCAGCACAGGTCCTGGATATGGACTCTTTAGCTGTCCTCAAGGCCTGCTCAGTGAATGGGTGTTCTGCACCCTACAGACATAAGAGTCTGGAGCCATTGATGCAGGGGATGGCACTGGGCCCCTCCCACCCTGGGGCCGAGAGTCCCATTGGAGGGTGCAAGGACTGCCTCATCGTTGGGTTTCAGTTGTCGTCACCCCCAGGCAGCGGTGTTTTTCACAGCCCGAGGCCCTCCTGTGTGGGCTCCCCCAATTGAGTCGAGCAATTTGGGGGAGGCAAGTGAGGTGATGTAGGTCATGCCACACTCCGCAGATAGGGGCAAGGCGGGGACAGAGCGCATGTATTGCAGGGATGTGAGAGACTCCCCAGCTTGGGCTGGGGTCTTGTCAGTAGGCCTCCGCCTTCTCGCAGCCTACTGCTGTTATGGCCAGGCAGTCCAATGTTCGTTTTGCGGCCTTTCTCTTCCCAGCATATCGGCATCCACCTATGCCAGGGTGATTGAGGATGAGGGTACTCTTTGGTCCTCTCTGGGCTTATCACTTGTTTTAGTTGATCGCAGGAAGGGTGGGAGCGTCCAGGCCACCAGCTATCCAAGGAGCCCCCACCTCACCATTTTCCGGGACCAGGGCTCCCAGTCTGAAGGCCTCATCCTCCTCACAGCTGCTCACAGGTGTAGTCGGACGGGCCATGCTTGTTACCTCTCGGCTGCTCTCCCCTCAGCGAGAGAGCGCCCGAGTGTGTACAAGAGGCTGCCGATGCCCCTGAGTTTGTCAGGGCCCGTCGTACTCCCAAAGTGGCCGCATCCGGGAGCAGAGGAATCCGGTGGGAGTGTGGGTCTGCTGCAAGTGTAGGTTGCCTCTGTTCTACACTTGCCTCTGGTAGCCACAGGGAAGGAGGGGGACGCGTATTGGCTGCTAGTCACGCAGTGAGCCTCTCCCTCTGAGCTCAAGCCACCATTGTAGTTCCCTGGACTCATGCCTTATGTGCCACACTGAGAGTCTCTGTTGCATTTGGAAGGACCTCCCACGTTGGTCTCTTGCCTCTCCCCTCGTGGGTGAGGGCATGGATGCTGTCCTGTTCTGGCATCTTTGGGGGTCGCCTCACCCTCCATGTGGTGGCATCCAAATGTAGAAGAGGCCACTGGGCACTAGGACTCATCCTGAGCACAGGCCGCCATTGCGTCGGCTCTTGGCTGCTGGTGTTGGGCTCTGGCAGAGTGATCTGCGAGGGGGTTGATGGCATTCCGATCCCCACTGGACATGGGTGGCCAGGTTTCAGATGAGGAAAACAAGGAGAGGTACCCCTTAACTAAGGTCAAGGGAAATAGGGTTCACCAACCAATATAAAACAACGATTCCCTTGAGCACAATTACATGTATGAAAACCATGTAAAGTAAAAAGCAATGACTATTGCAAGAAAAAATTAGGTAATTAAAACTGACAAAATGTATTGTATACAAACAAATTTAAAAAAGCAGAGACAAGATATACTGCTTGACACAAGTTAAAACAATTGTAATAAAAAATAATAAACATTCATTCAATATTGACCAGCAATACTGCTTAGGGCAGACAGAAAGACAGTAAGACATGCAATTTGTGCAATACAGAATGTGTGTTCTGATCTCTTTTTATGGCACCTGTGTTATGCACTCTAAAACATGGTGTGTCAACATCAGTGTCTGAGTCGTGAATCACACTGTACAAAAGCGTCGACACGTTTCGGTGGCTTGTTGAGATTCAATCCACCCTTATCAAGACAAAGAAGAATTTGTTTCTGTCGTGGTCTAGATACAATGGTTCCTAAAAATGGATACACAGTGTCATTAGTTTCTAGGCAACCAACTGGTTTTTAGTATTGTCCTATTCACATTTTTACATAAAAAATCTATCATGCACATGTATTCACTTATGTACTTCGTGAGCCTACAGAAATATTAAATCATTGTATTCTGAGGAATTTAAGCATGTCTGATACATTGTAACATTTATAACTGAAAAAACACTTCAGCACATGAATGCATGGTGTGATTAGCTTCTAGGCAACCAACTGGTTTTTAGTATTGTCCTATTCACATATTTACATAAAAAAACAGTTATACATATTTGTTCACTTATGTACTATGAGCCTCTAAAGGAATTATGTCTTTATATTGTGGGAAATTAAACATGTCTAATACATTGTAACTTTTGCAGCCAGAACAACACTTAGGCACACACATAAGGGCGGTTACATGTTGTTTAGCTTCCCTGACTCATTTCATAGCCTATGTGGTGCTAGGTGTATATTGCCCTTGTCAACTTTAATAAGCAGTATTGCTTCCTAATTCTTATTGCCCTATTGAAGGGACAAGAGGGATAAAATGCAAAATTTCTAATTTTGACTAACTCCGTGCATGTATTTCGACACAGTCCCTGGCTCAAGAATAGGTGTAAGTTTAACATTGATGCAGAGGGATAGCGTAAAGGTAAGGGGATAGCGTAAACGTATAACATTACCTCTTCAGTCAAGAGAACCGATCTATGATGGTTTTGGGGTCGTCTTGTATTATGACGATATTTAGCAGCACGAGCATTTACTGGAATCAATAATCGTACTTGACCTGTACTCGTATTCCTAATAGGGAAACATGGTCAAGGTAAAAAAGAAAGAAAAAGAGATAGATAGGGGGTGACCACCTAAGTTCTATATTGAGGCTTTACATGATTACTCTAATGTTCGAATTATGCATGCCATATTTAAGTTTACCTTCTCCCTTGATTAGTAACGAGTGGAGACTGTTGGTGTTTTCAAGTATGTTGGTCAAATTTGGTGTCGCGGTGGTTTCTTCTATCGAAACGTCTGTATATATACTGCCGGTAAATGTGCCTATAAGTAAAAGCCGTACCATGAATTTACGGTTGGGATAATACTTGTACACATACAGTACAATATAACCTGGCATTGGTTTATTTCTAGTTCCTTACAAAGTAGTATTGCAGTAGGGGGCAGATTTGTCGTACCTGTTGAAGTAACTTTATTTCAGTGGCAAAATGATGCCGATAGCGCTTTTCTTTCAATCGCGTTTATGCAGAACCAGAGGCGCCTAAGTCATGCCCCAGTGACGTGGGTCTTAGTTCCCTGTCGAACAATTTCTCCTAAGTCTAAGAAATTCTCCGAAGGGCACGTCGTCTCCCTGTGCCTTCGGGTGGTTGCTGGAATAATGAAGGAGTGAGTTTTTGTCAGTCGGTTTAGTGAAAAGTTCAACTTTTAGGATGCCTTCTTCGTCCTTGATCACTATATCCAGGAATTCGACCCTGGAATTACTTTGATGTCGTGTGAATTTTAAATTGGGGTCGCCAGAGAAGCGGCAACCTTCAGTAGACGTAGAGGTAAGCGAATCGGCTATAATTGAACTCGGCGTAGGAATACCCTTAACTTAAAACCTTACCGGGTATCCATTAAACGCTTTCCTTCTTTCTTTCTCACCCGACAGGGAACTAAGACCCACGTCACTGGGGCATGACTTAGGCGCCTCTGGTTCTGCAAAAACGCGATTGAAAGACAAGCGCTATCGGCATCATTTTGCCACTGAAATAAAGTTACTTCAACAGGTACGACAAATCTGCCCCCTACTACAATACTACTTTGTAAGGTACTAGAAATAAACCAATGCCAGGTTATATCATACTGGATGTGTACAAGTATTATTCCAACGGTAAATTCATGGTACGGCTTTTACTTATAGGCACATTTACCGGCAGTATATATACAGACGTTTCGATAGAAGAAACCACTGCGACACCAAATTTGACCAACATAGTTGAAAACACCAAAAGTCTCCACTCGTTACTAATCAAGGGAGAAGGTAAACTTAAATATGGCATGCATAATTCGAACATTAGAGTAATCATGTAAAGCCTCAATATAGAACTTAGGTGGTCACCCCCCTATCTCTCTCTTTTTCTTTCTTTTTTACCTTGACCATGTTTCCCTATTAGGAATACGAGTACAGGTCAAGTACGAATATTGATTCCAGTAAATGCTCGTGCTGCTAAATATCGTCATAATACAAGACGACCCCAAAACCATCATAGATCGGTTCTCTTGACTGAAGAGGTAATGTTATACGTTTACGCTATCCCCTTACCTTTACGCTATCCCTCTGCATCAATGTTAAACTTACACCTATTCTTGAGCCAGGGACTGTGTCGAAATACATGCACGGAGTTAGTCAAAATTAGAAATTTTGCATTTTATCCCTCTTGGCCCTTCAATAGGGCAATAAGAATTAGGAAGCAATACTGCTTATTAAAGTTGACAAGGGCAATATACACCTAGCACCACATAGGCTATGAAATTAGTCAGGGAAGCTAAACAACATGTAACCGCCCTTATGTGTGTGCCTAAGTGTTGTTCTGGCTACAAAAGTTACAATGTATTAGACATGTTTAATTTCCCACAATATAAATACATAATGCCTTTAGAGGCTCATAGTACATAAGTGAACACATGTGTATAACTGTTTTTTATGTAAATATGTGAATAGGACAATACTAAAAACCAGTTGGTTGCCTAGAAGCTAATCACGCCATGCATTCATGTGCTGAAGTGTTTTTTCAGTTATAAATGTTACAATGTATCAGACATGCTTAAATTCCTCAGAATACAATGATTTAATATTTCTGTAGGTTCACGAAGTACATAAGTGAATAAATGTGCATGATAGATTTTTATGTAAAAATGTGAATAGGACAAAACTAAAAAACAGTTGGTTGCCTAGAAACTAATGACACTGTGTATTCATTTTTAGGAACCATTGTATCTAGACCACGACAGAAACAAATTCTTCTTTGTCTTGATAAAGGTGGATAGAATCTCAAAAAGCCACCGAAACGCGTCAACGCTTTTGTACAGTGTGATTCACGACTCAGACACTGATGTTGACACACCATGTTTTAGAGTGCATAACACCGGTGCCATAAAAAGAGATCAGAACACACATTCTGTATTGCATAAATTGCATGTCTTACTGTCTTTCTGTCTGCCCTTAGCAATATTGCTGGTCAATATTGAATGAATGTTTATTATTTTTTATTACAATTGTTTTAACATGTGTCAAGCAGTATATCTTGCCCAGGTTTCAGGTGACGCTGAGCCCCAGGATGAGATTGTAGAGAATTGTATGGGCCGGCGGTACGGAGCTGTAAATGAGAGCTACCGCCATGTTGGCCATAGCTGTTACCACTGGCTGTGTGCCCATTAGGGCAATAGGGGAACGGCTTGCGCTAAGGAGCATTGTGTTTTACTCTTTAGAGCGTAGAGTTGGAATAGGATGGGAGAGGATTGGCCCCTTGCTCATTGCATTGTTGCTTAGTCAGACATATGGTATGCGTTTTTCATCCGTTTTATATGTCATTGAGAATACAATGTGCTATCTGTACAACATGTACTGTTTGTATACGGTGGCAAACATTTACAGGCTAATTGTCTTTCCTCTCCTTTGCCTGAAGTATATCAAACAATGACTGACAAAAAGTAAAAGATAAAGAAAGATTTGATGACTGCGAGAGAATAGTGGCTGGAGGCTCAGTGATGGTGCACCTGGTTGTTACTGTGAAGGGTCTGACGAGAGGTATTAAATCCAGGGCCATCAGCTGAGTAAGGAGAGAAGCGACTAGGGAGATCTCTGGATTTTGCAAGGCACAAGGATGTGTTATAATAAAACACCCAGAAATAGTATGTGATGGGCCGGAGTCATTCAGAGAGTTTGGGTGTACTTATTACTTTTGGGCTATGTCTTACACATACAGGTCATTAAGAAAGCTTTTGGGACAGTGCAGGGAGAAAAATAAAGTATGCTGGTTAACGCTGAGGAAGGGAGAGACAGAAGTACTACCTTAAATGAGGAGTATTTCTGGTGGCATAAGAAGGGCGCTCAGGACTCGTTCTCTCTGATTCCCATGGTGGCTAGGCTTGCTGGGGTCCAGTAGGCCCTGTGTACTAGCCAGAATTTTTTCTGGTCTAGAGTTGTTGTCACCTTCCTTCTTGATGTGGAGGACCATAGATCTGCCCTTTCCTTCTCACTTAGCTCTCTCCCTGCTGCTGCTTCCCATTGGGTTATAGTTTTGTTATTTAGTTTGGAGGTTTTGGGGCTCATGGCTCTGTATATGTGCGCTACTTGGTGTCCTGTTATGTTCAGGCTGGTAGCGTATTGTATTATTGATGGGGTGAGCGTGTTTATGCCTGCTTTGGCTATTGCCACTCTTATTTTAAGGAAGTTATAGAGCTCTACGCTGTCGAACTTGTACTGTTCTTTGAGTGTGTCAAAAGCTGTTTGAATCCCTTTCTCCTGTAGCTGGCTCACCGTTGGTATGCCGTGTCGGTACCAAGTGTGCATGTCCAGTGATTTATTTCTATACTTTATTCTAGGGTTGTGCCAGAGGGACTCTAGCTGAGTTTGTCTGACGCTAGTGTCTAGTAGTTTATCTAATCTTAGTAGGGCCAGTCTTGTGTTCCTAAGGATTGCGTTCTGTTTGATTGCGGGGTGTTTCGTCGCTGTGAGTAGTGCCACGGGTTCCATCCCCCCTAGTAGTCTCCGTTCTTAACTTGTGTCAAGCAGTATATCTTGCCCAGGTTTCAGGTGACGCTGAGCCCCAGGATGAGATTGTAGAGAATTGTATGGGCGGGCGGTACGGAGCTGTAAATGAGAGCTATCGCCATGTTGGCCATAGCTGTTACCACTGGCTGTGTGCCCATTAGGGCAATAGGGGAACGGCTTGCGCTAAGGAGCATTGTCTTTTACTCTTTAGAGCGTAGGGTTGGAATAGGATGGGAGAGGATTGGCCCATTGCTCATTGCATTGTTGCTTAGTCAGACATATGGTATGCGTTTTTCATCCGTTTTATATGACTCCTGCTGGAACTGCAATAAGCAGAAGGGAGACCTGGCACACCTCCTCTTCCAATGCACCAAAATCAGGAAGTTCTGGGATTCCATAAACACTCTAATCAATGACGTAACAGGCGCCACACTATCACTGGACTTTCACCACCTAACACTGGGATACACCGACCCATCCATAACATCCGAAAATGACAGAGACCTGATTGACCTCCTGCTCACAGCGGCGGTCAAAACGGTGTTGAACAATTGGAAAGACACAGCAAAGGCCACCTTTAAAGCTTGGTTCAACTGGGTCATATTCCTAAGAGGAGCCGACACCATAACAACCAACAGCCAACCGAACTCAGGGAAAAATAGCGAGATATGGCTGTCGCTAGACAACTACCTGTCCTCTCATAAGCCACCCTGAACTCCAGGACTAGGCAATACTGCATAAACAACACATGCATCCTACTCTACAACACAATGTGCCTCTCTCTCTCTACTCTCTATATCCCCACACCTCTTCTTTTTTTTCTCTTCACGCCACCAGGGGAGCGAAAAGATAATCAGACAGGCTGTAAGGGGGCACGGGGGAAACTTGAAAATTTGCAAGCTGGGCGAGAAGAAGCAGCAAGCTGGTGAATGGACTGACACAAGCCAAACTGACACAAGCCAATCGAGACAATGCTTGTGCCCCCCCGGGGTGCGTTTTTTCTTTGTCCCTGTTTTTCTTTTCTCTTCCCCCATGTTTTTCACTCTGTACCATGTAAATATGCTCTCTATTTTCAATAAAAAATTACTGAAATAAAAAAAAAGAAGGGCGCTCAGGACGGGATTAGGGATATCAGGCAAGAGTCCAATGGAAGGGAAAGAGACGGTGAGAGAAAGAAAGGATGCCAGGCTTGGTCCATGGGTGGGCAAGCCTGCAAGGCGGGAAGGCCTGAAGAGGCAAAGGAGGCAAAGAGGCAGGCCAAAGGGGCATCAGTGATCCATAAGGATAGAAATGGTACACAAGAGGTGAAACTGTGAAATGTGAAGGGGAGTGAGAACTGTTTAATGGAGGTGGGTTAGGTTAGTTGTTACTTGTTAGTTTATAGTTTAGGGCATCTTTAGGTTGCACTGCAAGAAGCCTAACGATGTTTTGGATTAAGCCGCCCAGCTTGCTCCTGGATTATAGCAGCCTTTTTACATAAAAATGAGCGCTTGTGTTTATTTATTTATCAATTTCCGCCATCTTGGTCTTCTCCGGCCACCCCGAGCTCCGTGTCTGATGCAGACAGTCCTGCTTCCGTCTTTCTGTGTTCAGGGGGCCCCTATCCGCGTGGCCCCTAACCCAGTCATAATTCGTTTTAATAAATTGAAAACGTTCATAACTTTAAACATTATTTAAACTTGTAAAACTTGCTAAACTTGTAAACACCCTTCCTTACTTTTAAAGGAACAAGCTCAAAGTTTTTTAAAAATCAAATTTTTCTTCAGTGTTAAAAAAAATTGAGCCGAAAATAAAAACATTACAGACTCTCTGGTAATCGCGGCTGTTCTTGGGAAAATATACGAGTCGCCTTTCACCATGAAGTTTACATTAAACAAAATAAGTCTTAAAAAGCTGTCCATTATAAAACAAACGTTCTCATGTAAAGGCATGCATGACGCTTTTGCTCACAAAACGCTCGCAGTTTTTTTGTTTTTAAGTCTGGGAATATTCGCCCAGCAAATTCCAGCAACCATCTCTTTACCCTTAAGCTTGTTTTTTCCACCTTAAGGTCTAAAAGCATAATAACAGCGTGTGTTTTTTGCCTCTCTGTGATCTGACCGGGCTCAGAAATAACCTAATTTATGCCAAGAATGCGGCGATTTTTCGCTATAACTAGGTCTCTGGAATTTTAATTGCACTGGCAAGGAATGCAGACAAACAACAAGGTGCATAAATACCTCAGAGGCAATGAATGACCCTTCATCCCTGGCTGGCCGTTCCCTGCCCGCCCACATGCCTCCGCCTCACACACCTTAGTGTAGCTGATATCGGATTGTTGTGTGCCATAAAATGCCACATAAATGGCACTCTGACAGCGTGTCTGAGAATCACCTTAGAAAGGGCACAATTATATCAACCCGCAGGCTTTTTTACGGCGTTAATTAAAACGTACACAAAGTAGTTGGAGGACAGGCCCAGTTACTTGAGACATCTGGTATATTTTACACCTCAGTGGTACTCATTTTGTCGATCCTGAGAGGCTGAAAGGAGGAATGGATCTGGCAACTGATATATTAGGTTTTAGGCAGCTAAAGTAATACTCTGTGGTCCATGCATCCGGGAGCACAGATCACAGAATATTAATATGTAGCACATTTATAATCAACTTCAATAAAAATGAAAACAAGAAAAAATATAGAGATATCGAAACATATGATTGCATACATAATAAAAACAGAAGCTTGGCCAGGTTTCTAATGTTCCTTTGATGAATGCACAGATATTTGATATAATCCAATTTGCAACTATGACTGTAAAGCGCAAAAAAGGTAAAACTACACCAAGTAACACAATGCACGTTGTAATGGAGCTTGGGCATTGGCGCATCTAAAAGTTGTGAAATTGAACGTGAAGGCTCTCCATATAGAGCAAGCAAGTCCACCTGTGGGCCCAGCACTCCTCTTGCCATTCCTCAAAACACTGGAAACAACTGATGGACGGTGCCATATTACCAGAGAATGCCAAGTTTGTAGGGTGACCAGATTTTCAGATGCAAAACCTGGGACGGTCACAGACAGAGAAATAGTACTAAATTCCCTATTACATCACAGGGCATCTTATATATAGATCACAGCATAAGATTGCAAGGAAGATTGCACGAAAAACGCACTCTCAGGATGTCGAAATATGCAAGTAAATGTAATTCTCGTTCATTATCATTACGGGTTTTCGGCTGCAGCGCAGCCATAATCACATGACAAGATTACACTAATACAGTGATACATATACACATGTTACTGGCAGCAAAATGGGGACCCAGGGGGACCTTGGCGCGAGCCGGTGTCCCCTGGGGTTTTTCACGCGGTGGAACAATCCACGCAGCGCGATAGGTGTAGGTAGGTAAGGGCGGGACTTATAGTTAGGTTATTCATAGAGGGGCTTTTGGCAGGAAGCTTCACCTCTGAGGGGATTTGTGAAGGCAAGCGTTTTATTGACGTCAGCTGTTTTTCCTCAGAGTGAAGTGGTATTTTTGTTTGGTGAAATGGCAGAAAGCGCTGCTGTCAATGACGCGCTCAGCATCCTGTGTGAGGCGGGCCATGAGGATCTGTTGCGGCCTGGAGTGTCGGCGGCTTTGGCGGCGGGCGTGAGGAACCCGAAGTGTGTTGCGGCGTTGGGAGTCACGGAAGTTGTGGCTGCATTTTTGCAGTCAAAAGACCGAACCCAGTTAACGGCTGTTAGCACTGGTCACGCCCTTCGCGTTGGAGCGGTGGTGCCAGGCTTCATTCTTCTTGCTGCTCTTCCTTGTCTGAGGTGGTGGCGGGTCAGTTGGGGGCGGTCTCCGCCCTTCGTGTGGACCATACAAGGAGGCGTGTTACCAGTAGGGACGGCGACGCCTCCAGGAGCCTTTCAGCAGCATTTACTTGGGGGAGCATTGGGAGGGGCTCTGTTGAGTGAGAGGTTAATTCTTTCGCTTTACCAGCGTCTCCTTCTGCTAAAAGGGCCCATTTAGGTGACATGGTGCTCAGGATGAGTGGATTATTCTAGTGACAGTGGGGAGGAAGATGCTGGTTTTCAAGCATTGTCCCCTGCTCTTATGAATAATATTGTATCTAAGAATGCGCAGGTTGTTGGGTCAGCATTGGAGGGGGCCACTTCAGATGTTGTTCTGTCTCCTGTGCCTAGAGGCCCCCTTCGGGCAAAATCCAGTCTGTTCATTCAAGAAACAGTTAACACTGGTCACGTTGAACTATCAGACGCAGCTCTGGGTGACGATGTTCCTGAGGTTTTGAATGAAGTTGAAGTGTGTCTACTACTAAGTAAACAGAAGAGGGACCCTGAGAAAACCAATTCTAAGGGAACATCCAACCAGGGAAAAAGGCAGACTGAAGAACATTAAAAAGATGTCCCCAACTTTAAATAAGATTAGGGCAATAGCTCCAAAATGTTGAAAAATTCACCCACAGAACCGCTCAACTGATTTCTTTAAAAATGTATTTGTCATTATTAAATATTTTATCATTTTCTTTAAAGGAAGTCAGACAAAAAAAACATAAATAAATTCATTCATGGAAATACAATAAATATATCACATAGAACTATAATCATATAAACTTTGCACAAATATTCATAAAACACGAAAAACCAGCCCACAATTAACAATTTCCAAAAATAGAAGTACACACTATATATCCAGCAACTAAGAAACAAATACATCAAGCACATACAAATAATCTAAAGCACATTCAATAGCAAAAAAATGGAGAACATCAGACATTACAAAGAACAAAAATATACAATTCACAACTATACCATACAAAACACACACAAAAGAAAAGTGCAGACGTGCGTTTCGGAAAGTACCAAAAACATTATAAAAATTCCTTTGTCAGGGTGCACATTTCATGCTTTGATCAGTATTCGTGACCCAGGAGTGGTCATCGAGAAATAGGAGCATAATACAGTGTGCACAGCAGGGCTGAGGGACTGTCTTAACAATCTAAGGGCACAGACTACTTTCTTAACCTGGAGTCTGGACGGAACAGGATAAACCTCCTAGAATACTGCAATTCCTGAATTTTGATTAGAGAAATACACAGGTACACTCTAAGAGAAGCTTCCCAAAAGGCCAATGCAGGGAAGTCACAGAAGTAGGCGTAAAAGCCCCCCAGTAAGATAAAGCCGGAAGTAGATAAGCTTGAAGCCTAGTTATCAACTCCTGAAGTGGTGAGCCATCGGTATTTCAATTGAAAGGGTCACTGCAGGGAACCCCGGATACAAGCGTGAATAGCTGCAAAATACGTGTTGTCAAAGCTAATGTAAATGAGGACCTTGCTCGAGTTTTTCTACCTGAAAAGATGGACCATCAACACCGCCATCGAGAGTGCCTGATGTTGAAGTGTGGCCTCACAATGAGCAGATTCTTCGCATTTTGACCAGTTTGGGAATTCGTCAGGCAATGAGTCTATTTTTCCGGAATCTCCCCCCCCCCGTCACCCTCAGGTTACTTTTGACTCTTCATTCGGGCCACAATGTGGGCAGTGGGTTGAGCATTCTGCTCCTTCATCGTCCGCATTTGACAGCTCAGTACAGGCTTCTGGGGTTGATAAGTTGTCAGCGGCTTCTGGCAAGAGCGGCTGGAAGTCTACATCACCTACAGTCTCTCAGCCAGTGTTCAGTGTTTCCAGACTTGTGAATGCCATGCAGGTTGCAGCTTATGGTAATGTATCCTGTACACAAAGTGAATCATGTGCAGATTTCTGTGTTACGTCCGGGCACTCTGAGCGGCGGCCTGTGACCAATTGAAAGTTTTATGACGGTGGGGTGGGGGATGGAGAAATGCCAGGTAGTAGCAATGATGATCTTGAAATATTGGATGAGCATTTTGATCAAGGGTTTGTGGCTGAACATGCAAATTAAGGGTTTTTTGTGGAAGGTTTTGTTGAGAATGCATGTACATTGAGTCACAAGCATGTTTTGTCAAAGGGGGTTCGGGGACAAACAATTCTTCTAGTATGTTGCAGAAGTCAAGAGCGGACAGTGCAACTGAACAATTACGGCGCCACGGTCATTGTCGACGTGATGATCTACAGGAATTTCAAAAGCGTGTTGCTCAGTTAACGACTTGTAAGCCTCATTGGTGGGCTTCTTGGTCACAACCTTACGCGGGCAAGCATAATACTGGTTTTGTGGGTGTTGGTGATTCACATGTGAATGAGGTTTTGGGTTTGGGGATAGGGGAGGATATGGCTAAAATAATGGATCTGTCATTGTTATCTAGTAGTGTTGCAGGGTCAAACAAAACTTCAGATCAAGACAAACAGGGTTCAGATGTTGAGAATTCTAGTTTGGGACAGGGATCAGTCATTTATAACATTCATAAGAAGCTCCAGTATACAGGTTTAGCTATGCCATTGGGGATGCATCTTTCAGATAAAACAAAGAAGAGAATTTGACAACATGAGTTTGTTGATGTTTTCAAACTCCTTCATAGAGACATTCAAGCTAAGGAGGGGTCCAAAGAGGAAGAATGGGAGTGTTCTAGACGTCCCAGAGTTCCTAAGACTATTGAGAATTGGACGTCTGCATTTTTAATATATGCAAGTGTATATTGTGAGAGACATCAAGATAGGGCTGTGACCATGTTCAAATACATGAATATTATTTGTTATGCACAACTGCACTTCGGTGGCTATGCATGGCTCAACTATGATGAAGAATTCAGGGCTATAGTCAGTATTTTTAATGATAAACTTGGGGCGATGTGGGTCAAGAACTTTGGTTGCATGGGATGTCCTCTACCCAGCCACCTGCGACGATCCATACTGCAAGTGGTCTGCCAATTACGTACTGGCCCTTTCTGCCTCGCCCCGCCCAAATCGGGGCTGGGGGTTTTGGTAGAGGACAACTTCCTACATCTGGCTCCTGTTGGAATTTTATCCGGGGCGTATGCACCAGGCAATTTTGCAGGTTCAAGCATGAATGTTTCCAATGTGGAGGAAAACATGCCATTACCCAATGTTTCGCTAACCAGAGTTTCGGGGATCAAGGGAGGTTCAAAAGAGGTAGGGGTGCAGTTCTTCAATTTATGCCAAAGTGCTCATACGCCAATTAAGCTACAGTTACTGACACCATGGTTGAAGGAGTATCCCGATTCAGAAGCTGCTTCTAAACTATATTGGGGATTTAAGGATGGTTTCAAGATAGGTTACCAAGGCCCACGATATCATAGATGGGCTGACAACTTGAAATCCACCACAGAATTGCCACATATTGTTCAGAAGAAACTGGATGTTGAGTTAAAACCTGGCATGATAGCGGGTCCTTTTTGTCACTGTCCCTTGCAGGATTTGATGGTATCCCCATTGGGCATAGTTCCCAAGGAATTGGCTGGAGAATTTAGATTCATTCATCATCCATTGTGACTGGACGGCCAATCTATTATGATTTCATTTCCCCTGCTGACTCTAATGTCTCATATGCTTCTTTTGATGATGCTTTATGATTGGTGCTGATGGTTGGGACTAGTGCTGAACTAGCAAAATGCGATATTCAGTCAGCTTTTCATTTACTACGAATACATCCATCGGATTTTGAGCTCCTAGGCATGTTTTTTAATGGAGCATTTTATGTAGACAGAGTCCTCCCTATGGGTTGTTCAGTGTCTTGTGCTTTTTTTGAAATGTTTAGCACTTTCTTACAATGGTGTTTTTCGAAGAGAAGTGGTCGCAAACATGTTTGTCCTTATTTAGATGACTTTATGTTCATTGGAGAGGCACATTTAGATCAGTGTCGCAGAGTTTTAGGCATTTTTCAAGACATGGCTGAGGAGTTCGGTGTTCCTCTGGCTCTGGAAAAAACTGAAGGTCCTTGTACCAAACTCACTTTTTTGGGTATTGAGATCGACATTGAAGCTATGATGGCTCGTTTGGCGGTGGCAAAGGTGGTCGAAATCAGGTCCTTTCTGTTGGAGGTTTTTGACAAGGATAAAATCGAGCTCAGGCAGGTTCAGCGTTTATTTGCTTGTTGGGTGGTCAGGGCTGGCAGAACTTTTTGCAGACGTTTGGGAATGGCAATTTCAGGAGCATACCTCCCTCATCACAGGATTAGAATTACTAAAGCCATCAAGGAGGACCCTTTTTGGAAGACTTCAATGCAGTCTCTCTCTTGTTTTTGTAGGATAACACTATTTGGCAGATTCAGATATTTTCAGATGCTTCTGAGGCCCATAGTTTTGGCTTGTTTTGGGAGGGTTGCTGGTGTGCAGAGAAATGGCCTCAGCATTGGCTCCAACAGGGACGCAGTATTGCTTTTCTGGAATTGTTTCCTCTCATTTTAGCTTTGCTAGTCTGGGGTGAGGAATTTCGGGACAGGTGCATGCTGTTTCATATCGATAATATGTCTCTGGTGGAGCTCATTAATAACCAAAAAGCAAAAGATCTAAGGGTGCTACGCCTGTTGCAGCTTTTCATGCTACGGAGCCTCAAATTGAATAATGTTTTCAGAGCTAGGCACATTCCGGGCATTAATAATTCAATTGCAGACACGTTGTCTCGCTTTAATTGGCGGACAACATCAAAACTTTGATTCCGCAAGACACCTGGGTGCTGGGGGAATTAGGATCATCGAGTTGGTCGAAAAGTCTGTAGCTCCTTCCACCAGACGCAGTGATCAACAGGCCCAGACTGAATTTTTAAGTTCTGCTAAATCTATCAGCTTTGAAGGGACATCAGTTGGTAACAAATAACACCAACCACGCTTGGCTGGTACCTCGTAACGGAAACTCTAATGTACTTGTCTGTAAAAGATTTATAAAATACTTTGAAATAAAAAAAAATGTTTCATTTTACAGTTTGTGTTGTATTTGATTAGCAGCGGTTTGTCTCACACAACCATTTCTGGGAAACTGGCTGGGATTTCTTTTTATGGACAGTTATGGTGAGGTCAAGATTTGGTGGGGGATGTTTTGTTACGTCGTATGTTGAAAGCTTTTAGTAGAGAACCGAATATTCTTTGCCTTTGCCTGAACCAATTACTTTTGTTCTTTTGCAGCAGTTGCTGGTGCAATTACCATTTTGCTGTTATGACATGTGGGAGGTTTCTCGTTTTTGGCTTTGCATGATATGGTTATTTTTTGGTGCTTTTAGGGTTTCAGAATTGTTGGGGATTTGGGATCAAATGGGTATTCAGACAGAGAAGTTCATGCTCAATGAGGGAAAATGAGGATTCTGTTGAGGAGGTCTAAAACTGATCGATTGGAACAGGGTACATGGATTCATTTAAACAGTAGTGGTGTGCAGGAATGTTGCCCTCTGGGTAATAGGAGTCATTCGTAGGTTCTCCTGATTTTCAGCATGGGGTTATATTCTCGCATTGCAATAGGAATAAGATTACCAGTGATAATATGCAGTGGACATCCCACCTACAGAAAATGTTACTATGCCATAAAAGAGTAGGGGGGTTATCCTTCAAGAACAGCGCTGCTCAACATCTAAGCCTATTGCCCCGGTGGTAGCCATTTACAAGGCTAAGGGAGTCAGTTCAGTTCAGTTCAAAAGCTTTTATTCGATTTGTACATACAAATCATACAAGCAGAAATACATAATTGAAATATTAAAAATCACCATATAATCATTCCTAAAAAGAAAAAAAAAAAAAGGCTAAAGTGCATCAAGTAGAAAGTGATCATGCCTCTATAGGTCAACATATTATTATAAAATACGAACATTCTTACATTGACTAGCTGGGGATCAGTAGGAGTTACTCACTAGGCTTTTCATGGGAACTGTACATTAAAATTATTAAGTAATCATTCAATACTGTGGACCTCTTCATGTTTAATAATACCTTGATTACAGAAATTGATATAAAATTTAAAAATGAAAGCATATATATACAGACAGGAGTGTTTAACAGTAATATCATCATAAACAGATCCTGGCAGCTGTATAGCATAAGTACAGACAGGTAAGTAAACAGCATTATAATACAATACTTTTCCTGGCAGCTGTACATTTTAAAATAAAAGTAGCCAAAAAGAAACAAGTCTCCTCGTTCTCTAATGAAGATAAAAATATCAATGCTGTTTGTGTGGTACAAATGTTATATTTGATAAAAATAGGTTTAAGGTATTTTAACCTAAAAGACTGATAACATTTACAAAAAAGTAAGAAATGGCAACTACTCTGCCTGGAGGTGCTATCGCATGGACAGGGTATGTTTGAACTAGTTTTTGTGTTTGGAAAAGCAACCAAGTGGTGTACAATGCCCAATCTGACCCGTGTTAGGACATACTGGTGAGAAGGGCGAGTCACAAATACAAGATAGGATTGTAGTCCGGGAGCTAGATTTAAACCTTTATAAAATTTCATAGTAACAAGATTGCCAACGGCTTTGTCTCGTTCGGCCTTACGAAAATTAAGGAACGTTATCTTAATTTCTTTTTTTGAAATGGAGACAACCTTTTCAGGCTCACGGAACACATCAATGTTAAAAAGAAGTAGATACCAACGATGAATGTATCTTAACCATAATACACGTGAGGAGTGATCCAAACCTATACAGTCAAGGATAATGTCCTTGGTGAATCGAGTCTCTGGCTTAGCCCAAATAGAACGCCACAATAAGAGTGGCCGAACTGCTGCTAAGTCAGAAATATACTCGATCCCAACTTCTTCATGGATCAACTGGATGGAGGCAGAAGGGGGAACACATAACAACCTCCTTAAGAACTTGTTTTCCTCCTTCTGCAGGGAAATACCCTCACAGTGACCCCACACCCCTGCCCCATACAGAGCAGAGGAAACACAACATACATTGTATATGTTCATCATATCTAAGATACTTCGTGAGCCGAGTTTAGAGGCAAAACGAAATATGCTACTAGTGGACCTTAGCATTTTTATTTTTACGGCATCAAATTCCGCATTCCAAGACCCACTATTATTATATGTTATTCCCAGATAACAAAAGGACTTAACAGAAGTTAGCTTTTCCTTGTCAAGGAAGAAAGTATGCTTTACCTGCTTGGCTGCCTGACCACATGACATTACATATGTCTTAGTTTTATTCACACGAAGCCGCCTAGCTTGAATGAACTGCATGAAATTATCAATTAGGCGCTGTAGGCCCAACTGTGTTCGAGATAAAAGAACAGCGTCATCCGCATAAAGTAACAGCGGAACAGGTTTACCATCAATCAAAGGGGCATCTGCTGGGATGTCGGTCAGGGATCGGTCAACACCATTAATAAAAAGGGAAAATAAAAGCGGGGCTAAGGGAGTCACCTCTGCTCTGTATGGTGCAGGGCTGTGGGGATTGGGCAACGTAGACTTGTTGACGAGATCGGAAAATAAGTTCTTTAAGGACTTAATGGCGCTCCCCCAGAGCACGCCCATTATCCCCCTGCTCATGGATTTGGGATGCCATTCGATATCCGATCTCGCCAAACTTCGACCATTATTTCTATGGGCTCGGTTGTGGCGTGTTCCCGAGTTAGCCAAGTATGCAGAGGGCTTGTCAGAGGTCATGTCTATGGTTGGTTGGCACAAAATTAGGTGGCTCAAGGACGTTAAAGCACTCTTATGTGACTTGGGCCTTAAGGACGCTTGGGCAACTAAATCTGCCCCCCCAAAGCTAGTATTGAAGAGAATCTATTGGAACTGGGTAACGTCCAAACAATGTTCTGACCCAAACCTAGGCAGACTCACTGAAAGTTTTATGGGGATTAAAGATGTTGCATATTGTGAACACTATTTGGACACCATCCAGAAACCATTCGACCGGGCACTGTATTTTAAATTTAGGATTGACACTTTACCAATCTGTGAATTTACTGCTCGATGAAAACCCCCGCCAGACTTCACCTAATTGTCCTTTTTGTATTACGAAGGTAGAGTCAATGGCCCATCTTTTGTTTGCGTGCCCACCGTACCGATCACCAAGGAAGTGCTGGCTAAAGCCTCTTTGTAAATAATTAGGTACCAGGCAACATTCTGTGGCACTCCGTATTTTTAAATCCGATACTCGCACACTTTACGTATGCGGTATCGCAAAGTTCTTAAGTTGGGCTTGGTCCATCAGATCTCAAAGGCTAAAGATTATTGTTTTTTTGTTAAAAATATTTTTATTGAGAATACAGGAAGACAGAAATAACAGAAGAGAGAAAGGATGGAAACACATGAAATGCAAAGAAGAGCCCTCGCAGGAGCTAACTCCACATGACCAAGAAGCAGTAATAGTGATGAAGGGTCATACAGCGTGACCGCTCAAGGCAAGATAAGGCTCAAAGTCCGCCAATAACAGCGTCGATCCCCCCGAGGAGCCCCGGAGGGGCATATACTCCCACTGGCACCAGGCAAAGCTGTCCAAGTCCGAGGCTCAGTCGACCAGGTCCAATAGTGCCTCCATGTGTCTTGGCCATGAGAAAGACATTGCAGCGAGGTCGAACAAGGAAAAAACAAAAACCCCCACCCCCCTCTGAAAAAGAAAAACTAACCAAATCCCCCCCCCCAGAGGCTCCAACCATCTAGCAGCCCCCCTCCCCCCAGTGGTGGCAGCCTAGCAGCAGGCGTTCGCTCAAACAGTCTTCACACCTGAAACAGATGTAAGGTGCGTAAGGTGGGTGGGCAGACCGCCGATGGCAACCCTCGAGAAAGAAAGCGGACTAACGGGCCCCACCTGAAAAAATGAAGTTCTTAAAGTCATTTCTGAAAATGTCCGCCATACGTTCCACACTCAACAGCTTCCACAACTTAGCAAACCAGAGGGAAAGTGCAGGGGCCTCCTTCTTCTTCCATGCCGCAGCCAAGGTCAACTTGGCCGCACCTATGCAGAGCCAAAGGATTTGTTTGTCTGCCCTGGTCTGGTGCTCCAGAAGCGGGTCCCGAAGACCCAGGAGCACAAAGCCTATGGAGTCCGTAATCGGGTAGCCCAGCATTTCCCTGATATGAGACTGTATCTCCTCCCAGTAGGGGCGTATGATGGGGCAGTCCCACCAGATATGGCGAAAGTCCCCAAGGAAACCACAGCCCCGCCAACACCTATCTGATGCAGAGGGAAAGATCTTTTTCAATCGGGTCGGGTACAGATACCAATCCAGCATAGTCTTCATATGGGCCTCCCGAAGATCAACAGAGTGATTGAATTTGTGTAGGTCACGCCAGAGGCGGGACCACTCCTCGTCGGAGATATCTCGCCCCAGGTGCTCCTCCCACAAACCCATATATCTAGGGCGAGGCGAGATAGCAGTGGTCAATAGCAGATCATAGAGGAATGAAATCACCCCCTTCATAGATGATGTGCGGGTGATATAAGATTCGAAATCTGTGGGAGGCCTCGTCGCAGCATCCCGTACCTCAGGTGACAATGCCCAGTGAAGCAGTTGGGCGTGTTGGTAACGCTCAGTGGGTGGCACCGCATAGTCACGCATGCAATTATGGAAGGTGAGTGGCTCATACCCATGAAACAGGTGTGTGAGTGCGTGGCAACCCCCCGCCCTCCACCCGTCAAAGGGCCCCTCAACAAGAGCCGGCGGAAAGGCCGGATTAAAGTGGATAGGCGTGAAGGGGGAGGGGAAGGAGGTCCACCTCTCGTCACTAGATACCGAGTCCCAGACCTTCAGAGTGGTACTCGTAGGGGTGCTAATGTAGGCGTTGCGAGGCCGATCCCCCTTCGCCTTCCAAACCAGGTCCCATATTGATCTTCCCGCCACACTCCTGTCCATATGTAACCAGTGCTTCTCTGACTCCATTTGGGTCCACTCTGCCAGCACCCGGAGTTGCGCCGCTTTATAATAGAGATGCATGTCTGGGAGGCCAACCCCGCCCCTCCTCAATGGCCGACGTAGCGTAAGAAAGGAAAGTCTAGCTCGGCCTCCCTGCCAGATATAGCGCAGAATCATAGATTTAAGACGCCTAAAAAAAAAACCCTCCAAAGTAATAGGGAGAGCTTGGAACAGGTACAAGAGCTTGGGGAGCATCGTCATCTTAATGGCATGCACGCGTCCCAACCAGGAGATAAACATGGGCTTCCAACGATTAAGCTCGGTCTGTATTTGGGTCAGCAGGGGAGGGAAGTTGGCCGCATATAGGGTAGCGACGGACGAGGTCAGCCGGACCCCAAGATATTGTATGGAGGAGCTAGACCATGACAGGGGCGTGAGCGTTCGGATGCGAACCACCTCAGCGGGCGGCAGCGTGAGGTTGAGGATGTATGATTTGCCAGGGTTGACCCGAAAACCCGCCACCGTTTCGAACTGGGAAAGCACGTCTTGCACACGTGGGAGGGAAGTCCCCGGGTCAGCTAGTGACAATAGGACGTCGTCAGCAAAGAGAGATATTTCGTGCTGTTCCCCCGAAAAGGGGAGACCAACAATATCCGGGTCCTCCTGTACCCTAAGGGCAAGAGGCTCGATGCTGAGCGCAAAAAGTAGAGGAGATAGGGGGCAGCCCTGCCTCGTACCCCGGGAATGTGCAAAGAAGGGTGAAACATGGCCATTCACCATAACCCTCTAGCGTGGACCATGGTAGTTGGCCCGAAGCATATCTATAAATTTAGGGGAAAAACCAAAGGCCTGCAAAGTACTAAAGAGGAAGTTCCAATCCACCCGATCGAACGCCTTTTCAGCGTCGAGGCCTACCAAGACCGCTGGGATCTTAAAGCGATTAGCTTTCTCGATCAGGTGGATCAGCCTTCTGGTGTTGTCATGGGTCTGGCGACCCTTTATGAAGCCCGATTGATCGGGGTGAATGAGGGCAGGCATGAGGTCCTGGAGCTAAGATAGAAGAGTACAATTTAGCATCTACGTTTAACAGGGCTATGGGCCGGTACGATTCACATTTAGAGGGATCCTTCCCGGCTTTGGGAATAATCGAGATCATTGCTTCCGCCATGGTGCCCGTAGTTTGGCCCGCCTCCCTCATGCCATTGAAAAGAGTCACCAAATAGTCCCCCAGCTCAGACGCAAACGTCTGATAGAAGGGAGCCGTAAAGCCGTCCGGGCCCGGTGCCTTCTGCGGTTTAAGGGACCGAATGGCGGTCAACACTTCCTCCCTAGTGAAGGGGGCCTCCAAGAGGTCATTCCATTCTTTGGAGACCTGCGGGAGTGGCAAAGCCTCTAAGTATTCCTGCTGATCAGCTGGGGCCAGATGGTCTGCCGAGTAGAGGGCGGCATAAAAGTCGCCGAAAAGCTCGGCTTTGACCGCAACCCTATGTTCCACAGCGCCGGAGGGCGACCGAATGCCACCCACATATTCCCTCTCACGCTTATCACGGAGCTGCCTTGCCAGATGTTTCCCCACTTTGTTGCCTTGAGCATAAGAGAGGTGCCGTAAGCGCAAGAGGGTATACTCGGCCCGATTATTATAGTGGGCCCTGAGTTTCCCCCGCACCGCAGCAAGAGGGCGAAGGGTCTTTCGAGAAGGATTCTGCCTATGCGCAGTTTCTAGCGTCGCCAGTTCCGCCTCCAGCGCCTCCCTTTCCTCGCGCCTAAGCTTGTTCAGGGCGGAGTTCAGCGCAATGCACGTGCCCCGTGTCGTCGCCTTAAAGGCGTCCCATTGGGTGAAGACCGAGGTGTCTCCAGCTTTGTTAAGCTCAAAAAACTCACCAATGGCTGCCCTAAGTTTTTTGCAGGATTCCTCATCACGCGTAAGAGAGATAGGGAAGTACCATTTGCGGTGTGGGGACGTCTCCGGGGCCCAGGTCAAGCACGTCGCCAAAAGGCTGTGATCAGACACCGAGAGCGGAAATATTTTGCTGTCCCGCAAGTCGCCCTGCAAAGACTGATGTAGAAAAATGTGGTCGAGACGTGAATATGTGTGGTGAACATGGGAATAGAACGTGTAATCCCTAGTGTGGGGGTGGAGGGAGCGCCAGCTATCAATAAGGCCCAGACTGATCAAAGTGTCGCGCAATTCAGGGGAGAAGAGACCCGCCTCCGTTCTCTGCTGATGCGAGCAATCAAGACTTTTGTCCCAAACCAAATTAAAATCCCCCATCACTATCAACGCTCCCTCTCCAAAGTCCCCCACCACCCTCAGAAAGGCCTCAAGGAACCCATTTTGGCCCGCATTCGGTGCATAGACAACCACCCACGTGCAAAGCTTACCCAGGAGCATCCCCTTCACCATCAGCCACCGTCCCTCCTTGTCACCCCGCACCCCCACGGGTTGAAATTGAAGTGTAGAACGGAACAGAAGTGCCACCCCCCGGTGCTTAGTAGTGGCAGAGGATTTGTAAATCAGGGGGTACTGCCTGTGCTTAAGTCTAGATTCATCTTTACGGGCCAAATGAGTCTCCTGCAGACCCACCACATCCAAATGATGATCAAGAATATACTTCCACACTTGCTGACGCTTTTGAGGAGAATTAAGGCCTTTAACATTCCAGGAGCCTATCGTAACAGGCATCATTTAGCCAACGCCCTCCCCCCACCAAACCAAACATACTCGCAGTCACACCAAATCCCCAGCCGCCACCACTGAGCCCTTTCCCAAACAACCCTCCCACAATCCAAAGGAGCCTCAAAACAATATACAAGAGAGAAAGAATCAGAACTAGAAAAAGAACAATGAATGTCGGACATGACCCTAAGGGTCGGGGGTAGAAGACCCGGCTAATGCCCTCCTCGAGTTCAGGGTCGGGGTAACCCTCCAGTGGAGCACAGTCCCACAGAGTACCTGAGATGGTAGAGCCCCCCCCACCCCCACGGGCCGCTGTCGGGGGAGCCTAGGCCGCTGATGAGCTGTCCACCCGGCTCGACTCAGTCACCAGGGCTAGCGAAGCCAAAACTTCTCCCCGTTCACTTTGGCTCGCCGATGGAGTCGGACCCTCTGCCACACCATGTCGGCCCACTCTCTGCCACGCTGGGGAGCGGGAACGGCGACGTCTTCTCGGGGAGGCGCTGGCGCCCGCCGACGCGGCTGCTTCCTCCATGCCCAGAAGTTCCCTGGCGGATGCTAGAGATCTCACTAGCACCAGTCTATTTTGCCATCTGAAAATGAGCCGAAAGGGGTGACCCCAGGAGTAGGACACCCCGCGCTCCCTCAGGAAGGCTGTGATCGGGCGGAAGTCCCGTCGTTTTTGCAGGGTGGAAGCCGCCAGGTCCTGAAAAAGCTGAGGGTTGTGCCCACGAAAAAGCAAGTTGTTGGTGTCCCTCGCCTTCCGCAGGATTGTCTCCTTCAATTGAAAATCATGGACACAAACAAGAATGTCGGGAGGCGGCGAGCGCGCGTCACGCGGCAGGCCAACCCGGTGTACTCTGTCCATGCGGACCTCCGTGCGTCGTCCTCCGCCAGAATTTGAAGAAACAAGGCTTCCACGTACTCCCGCAGGTTCTCACCCTCTCCTTCCCAGGGTACCGCTCGGATCCGAATGTTATTACGGCGGGACCGGTTTTCCAAATCCTCGCAGTGGGCCTAAAGATCCAAATTTTGCTCACGCAGCTGGAGGAAGTCCTGCTGTAGCTGATGGACATCACCATTGAGGCCCAGATCGTGGTCCTCCAGGGTCGCAACCCGTTCTCCGATGCCGTCCACGTCCCGGCGGACCTCACGGAGATCGGAAGCCAGTTGCGATTTCAGTTCTGTGATATCATCTTCGATAGATGCAAAAAGGTCAATCAAGAAGGCCTTCGTGACTGGGCCCTCTCCGTCATCCTTGGCCGGGGACTTGCTACGGCCGGGGGGCGATCCGGACGGCCCTTTCCCAGGACCATCCTTCCCTGGCTTATTCATGCGATTCCTCGTCGTCATGGTGTGGCGCCTCAGCCTACTTCTGGGCTCCTCGCGACCTCCCGGAGCGTCTCGGGCAGCAAGCCACGCACCTCCACACCCTCCGCGATCTCCGCTCCGTAGTCACCGGGAGGCCGATGTGATCAGAAGGCAGCACTCACCGTGTCGCTCAACGCCCGTTGAATCGCCCCCAGGGCATAGAGGGTTAGAGGCAAGATGGCACCTCCTCTTCTTCCCACAGCCTCTGCGCTGTCCAGCAGCCGCCAGACAAGTCGGCGCCTCCTCGCCACCTCCGCTCCAGCGTCAGTAGCCAGATGGGTCACTGGGGCACCAGGCGGGCTCGTTACAATCCCAGTGGGGGGAACCCGCAAAGCAAGGCTACACTAGTCAACTTGCTAGAGTTCAGGGTCCCCTCGTGCTAAGAGCCGATGCAACCCAGGCGAGGCTCCGTAGGCCGCTCCAGCGCTCGTGCGTCACCACTCCAACACCTCGGCTAAGTCCGCCGTTCTAGGTCGTAGCTCGACGGGAGAAGGGTCAAACGGATTCAGGGCACCTTAGTGACCCGGGGAGAGTCAAGTCCGGGGCTGAAATCGCCCCAATGCAGCTACACAAAGCTATGAAAGGCTCGGGGTGCCAGAGGAGCTCGCAGGCACGTCCTACTCCGTCGCCATCTTGGCCACGCCCCCAAGATTATTGTTTAATATAAATTTTAAATACTGTTATAATGAATTGAAACCATGTGCTTTTAGTACTTGACTATTTGTAGAGATTGCAGGATGGACTATGTGCACTTTCTAATCGTTTTAATCCAGTAATAGTCATTAAGGTTGTTTTAACAAACTGTTTTTATGGTTCTGAAATTGTCAAGTTGTATTTATGCTTTTAAGATATGTTTTTATCGAAATAAAGCTCTTTGAACTGAACTGAACTGATTACCAGTGCTCATTTATTGGCTGTGTTACGTAAATCCTTGATCTTGGTTGGGAAAAACCCCATACTGTATTGGACTCACTCTTTCCGTATAGGGGCAGCTACTGAAGCGGCCAGATTGGGTTGGAGTTGGGAGGACATTAAAAGGATTGGTAGGTGGAAGTCTGCTTGTTGTTCTCGTTATGTCAGAAAATAATAGCAACTGTTTATTACATGGCTGCAGACTAATTTTGTCTTTTCTGCCTAGGTAGTGTAAAAAGTTCATTATCACTGAAAATGCGTACATGGATTGTAGGCCACTCCTTCATTAAATGGTCAGCCATCTTTGCAGAGCAGCAGATATACAGCAGAGCACTTGGACTTCCCAGAAAAAGCCACAAAGTTCTCTGGAAAGGAAAAGGTGGGATAAGGTGGGAGGGTTTGTTTCCCATGCTATCAGAGTTGTCGTCTGCAAGAGGATTCCCGAATTTGTTGATCATTCACTCAGGCAAAAATGATTTAGTACCATTGTCGGGTCTATCCCTTTTAAAAAAAATGAAATTGGACTTAGCAGTGCTAAAAAACAAATTGGGTGGGTACGTCGTTGGTATGGTCAGAATTTATTCACAGGCACCATTGGAGGGGGGCTCGCAATCACGCTGCGATGGAAAAGGCTCACAGAAAGCTAAATCGTGCAATGAAATTTGTTTGTCATGCAATGGGTATTAAGGTTTTGACCCATGAAAACATCACAAGTGTTGAGGATCATGTTTTCCGGGAGGATGGGGTCCATTTATCCCAAATAGGTCAAGCATATTATATGATGGAATTGAGGGATTTGTTGGCAGGATTTTGGAATGAAAATCTTTGGTGTGATAAAAATTCAAGGTACATTTTTTGTTCTCACAAGCTCAGGGGGTGGGGCCAGGAAAACTCTTTGGTTTTCATGGGTGGTGCTTTTTGGGGGGGTTGGATAGACTGGAGCGGGCTTATCCTTCTCTCTGGGGTGGAGGGAGGGGAGACGAAAAGCTTGATAGGAAAAATTAAAGGAGGGGAAAGGAAATGATGAGATTGTGCAGTACATGGGGTATTTCTGAAAGTCTTGTTGGGAATATTTTGGTTTCTATGTATGATAAAATGTTTTAAAGCATAATGCCAATGTGGATTTTTGATATAACAAGGTTTGCTTTAAGGAAGAGATTTTCTGTTTACCTGTCCTAATAAAGTGACCTTTTTCGCTAAGTCAATAACGATGTGTGGATTGTTGTTATTGCACGATTGGGACCCAGGGGGACCTTGGCGCGGGCCGGTGTCCCCCTGGGGTTTTTCGCCTGGTCGAACAATCCATGCAGCGCGATAGGTGTAGGTAGGTAAGGGGCGGGCTTATATTTAGGTTCTTTATAGAGGGGCTTTTGGCAGGTAGCTACACCTCTGAGGGGATTTGTGAAGCCGAGTGTTTTCTTGGTCCACCCACCCACCCACCCTTTATAGTTTTTCTGTATGAACACATATGTATATTAAAAAAAAAGTTTTTTTACGTCACGTTAGGACAGGTAACAGTTTTTTCCTTCTGTAAGTCGTTCTTTTAATTAGGTGCTTTTTGGGGGGTTTGGATAGTCTGGAGCGGGCTTATCCTTCCCTCTGGGGTGGGGGGATGGGGGACAAAAAGCCTGATAGGAAAAATAAAAGGAGGGGAAAGGAAATGATGGGATTGTGCAGTACATGGGGTATTTCTGAAAGTCTTGTTGGGTATATTTTGGTTTCTGTTTATGATAAAATGTTTTAAAGCATAATGCTAATGTGGATTTTTGATATAACAAGGTTTTCTTTAAGGAAGAGTTTTTCTGTTTACCTGTCTTAATAAAGTGACCTTTTTTGCTAAGTCAATAATGTTGTGTGGATTGTTGTTATTGCGCGAATGGACTCCCATTCTAGTGGGTCTGAAAAATACAAACAGAACAGTGTCCGCCATGTTGGAAAATCTCCAGAGATGCCCTGATCTGGGAAAATCATGTATGGTATTCATAATAAAATGTTACAATCATGAAAGTAATACCAAAATGCATACATGCTTCAAAGCGATAATTAGTAAATTGTAGAAGGTAGTACCTAATGTTAAAATTACATGTGTCTGAAAAATATGTAACACACCAATGGAAATATGGCTGAAATAGTGCTATCTAAAATGGTAAAAACTGCAACATAGGTGACACCAGTTGATACACTGATCATGTAATACATGCAAAACCATTTTCGCATAATACCTCAACGTCACGGGTTCTTGTACACTAAATCGAGAGACCTCCTAATAAACACATCAAGGGTCAAATGCCCAAATGTTAATGAGGTCATTACCAAAATAAGAGGAAGAAATCAAAATAGCCTGGGGTTCGTGCTACTATTGCCAGACCTCCATGTGGTCCAATACAGGGACTAGTTCCAAAATGTGGGTGGACGGTTGGGAGGACGGTGAGGCAAAAATGGTGGATTGCGATAAATTACCATTCCATTTGTGGTTACAAAAGAATAAGGGTAGAATGGGGGTATCACAAGGAACACACAGTCTGGCAAACCAATGTACAAATCCAAAAACTAAAATAAAAAAGAAGAAAGTGAGCTAGATTCTTATCTGCAGTGTTCTGCCCAATCGTGCCATCAAAGAAAAGGGTAGGGTACCCATGTGCGTGTCCCCTAATATCAAATGGGTCCCTTCCTTTCCTCCTGAAAAGCAAAAGAATAAGAAAAACATTAAAATCATCTATACAAGGAATCTGTAACATACATTGATATACAATACTAGCAGTCCGTCCCGACGTTGTCCGGGTATGAATTGCTGCCGGCCAGTAGTATATTGTTTTGTAGGATTTCGTTTTGATAGCATTTCTTATCTGTGACAGGCCTGTGAAACGCTCCTATTCACAGTGCACTGCTGATGCACTTAAGAGTGCGCGTTCAGTAGTGGGTGAACTCGAGTTTCCCTACTTTATTTTTCCTTGCAATATTATATACGGCGAATTCGACAACATGGCATGAGCACAATTTACATTACAGAAGAATACATTCATTTGTGGTAGGCACATGGAGACAACGGGATTTGCCTGGAATCACAGGATGTTGAGCTGATGCCGAGATTCGAACGTAGCTCCCCAGCTCTAAAGTTCGCAATTCTAGAACTTGTGGCGGGAGGTGTGTCTAAATGTGTATGTCGGTGCTGGCTATCAATGAGAGAGACCTGTGACTTTTTCAAATTGGTGGTGAAAAAATATGAGTATGTTGCTGGAGATGTGGGCCACCGTGCCACCAATGTACTTACCGGGGGAGGGTAAACACCCATTATTCCTCAACTTTCTTTCCGCATACCATCACTCCGCATACTTTCATTACGGAAGTACCATGACTCCGCAATGCCATTATAAAGCATGGCATTACATTTTATATGCTTTTACCACGCATACATTTACAACGAAATTCGTTGTCAATGCATGAATGGTAAAAGCATGTTTTTTTTTAATGTTTGGATAAAGTATGGGTATAGGGGTATATGTTTTGGGGTACTGAGGTATATGTTTTGGGGTGTTTGGGTATTTTAAGGGTTCAGATATAGTTTTGGGTTATGGGATACAGGGGTAGTTTTAGGGTTTAGGGATAGGTATGGGTTTTGGGGTACAGTGGTATTTTTAGGGTTCAGGGGTAGGTTTGGGGTACAGGGGTATTTTTAGGGTTCAGGGCTAGGTTTGGGTTTTGGGGTACAGGGGTATTTTAGGGTTCAGGGGTAGGTTTGGGGTTTGGGGTACAGGGTTATTTTTAGGGTTCATGGCTAGGTTTGGGTTTTGGGGTACAGGGGTATTTTAGGATTCAGGGCTAGGTTTGGGTTTTGGGGTACAGGGGTATTTTAAGGTTCAGGGGTAGGTTTGGGTTTTGGGGTACAGGGGTATTTTAAGGGTTCAGGGCTAGGTTTGGGTTTTGGGGTACAGGGGTATTTTAAGGTTCAGGGGTAGGTTTGGGTTTTGGGGTACAGTGTTTTTTTTAGGGTTCAGGGCTAGGTTTGGGTTTTGGGGTACAGGGGTATTTTTAGGGTTCAGGGGTAGGTTTGGGTTTTGAGGTACTGGGGTAATTATAGGGTTCAGGGCTAGATTTGGGTTTTGGGGTACCAGGGTATTTTTAGGGTTTAGGGATAGGTTTGGGTTTTGGGGTACAGGGTATATTTATAGGGTTAAGATGGGTTAGTGTTTAAGGGTGTTGGGGTATTTTAAGGAGTAAGGGTGGGTTATGATTATGGGGTGCAGGGGTATTTAAAGGGAGCAGGGTGGGATTATCACACGATATGAGACATGGCATGAAGGGCGGAACGTACCACACGCCCCCAGCGTTTGTCACGCCCCCAGCACACGCCCACAGCACAACGCAGACACGCCCACAAGGGACTACTTTGCTGGCACGGTTCTTTTACCTTTTAAATGTATATAGTGGGCGTCTGCATAGCCTATGTCCTTCTGCTGCAACTGCCCTTTCCAACGCTGTTTTGGGTGTTGTGATTGGTGCTGTGGTTCCTGAGATTACCCGCCTCAAAGGTTTGGGGTCTCATTTTATTATATTAGTATGGATATAAGTACTTAAGCATCCGACACTATGGAATCAGATGAGTATAGTGGAAGGCATGGTTCCTCCGACACACTTGTATATTCCCTGCTGTGCTGCCGCTTGTCCTGACTAATCTACCAGCACAAACTGCCTGCTGACACTATGGGGAAAACAGACGCTAAACAGACAAAACTGCAGTTTGATGCCCGCAAGTCCCCGGTGTACTGGGTGAGACTGCTGATCGAACTCATGCTGAGGAATTATCCAGGGAAGAATTGTCCGAGGTTGTGGCTATGAATACCCTTCTGCTCACGATGAAACAAAGCCTTACCTCCATCAGATCTAAAATGGATACCACATGCTCCACGATGGACGCTAGTACGCAAAAATTCAAAAAGCATGACAGCCACATTGCGGAAACAGAACAGAGGATCTCTGCTTTGGAGTACATGGTCACACATAGGAGTGAGCAACTGTTAAACATGGAGAACGTACTCAAACTAATTTCTGCCAAAAATGAAACCTCTAATTGAGATCCTGAAAAACAACCTACAAATCCTGAGAATCCCTGAAACTACCAACACTGGCAGGATGGAGAACTTTGTGGAACATCTGCTTGTTACGCTGCTTGGTGTGGGAACTTTTCTCTAGGATGCTGATTGTGGAACATGCTCACCGGGTTTTGATGACGTCCCCCGCCGGGCATCCATGCACGACCAATCATCTCCTGGTTACTGAACTATCGGGATAGGACACTGCATTAAGACTAGCCAGTGAGAAAAGATCTCTGCAATTTGAGAGCAGTACTGTGACCATCTACCCGGACTTCACATTGGCAGTGCAGGAGACGCAAAGGAAATACATGCCTGTCACACAAAAGTTACACCAAGCCAATATTCAGTATGCAATGTTGTACCCTGCAAGGCTCTGCATCGCTCACCAGGGCAAAACCCATGTTTTAACAACCCACAGCAGACTGATGAGTTCCTGAAACATAGTGTGGAGTGATTTTGCCCTGCTGCATGTTCAACACACGCATCCAAATCCTCCTTGCCGCTGTCTGAGGTGGGCTTGCTCCTTTGCACTGCAGCAATCCGAGTCTGCTCTTGGTGACCTCCTGCATGTGATGGGGAGTTTAGATGGGGGTGCCATTGGAGCATAGTGCTAGTTTAGTAAGCCACTATTTTGCAACCGCAATTTCACACCTGCACTCTACTTCGCATCAGCGAACTTTGAATCGCTTTAAATGCCCCATTTGCTCCAGTTGTGGCAGTGATGTGGAGTTTGGGGGCCCTATACATGTCACCCTGGACACCCTCGTTCACCTGAGGAGGAACTGCCAGGCTCTCTGGTTGAACATCTCAAAGGATACCCCTAATATCTCTCACTGTCTGAAATTTACCTTCACCTTTTGGCCTTTTCCTTAATCTTCACTGAACACATACCCCCGCTGCTCTCTCTGATCGTCACTGAGCTCACTCACTACTAAAGCTTTTATTTACTCACTGCTTTTATTCATTGCTCATCTTCTCTTACTGTTAGTTGTGCTGTTGCCAATATTGCTGATTGTGGAATATAGACCTTGCTGGGCTAACCAGCTGTACAGCTCGCCTCTTCGTCCTTTGGCTGGCACTATGATTGTTTTCCTATTGTTTGTATGTGAGAGACTGACACTTTCTTGGCAGGATTGGACCATCAGAGTGGAAGGGAGAAGGGATGGAAGTTTGTATGTTTTCAGTGCAATACATCAAATCTTTATGCCACCATCACACTTGGAGATGCCACGGAGGATCTTTGCTTGTGAAACTTTGAGTGATCCTACAGTATACCACTACCCCAGTGGGCATGGCGACCTCACGCAGACACACACTAACAACCCACGGGTCAGATATAATTGCTTAACCTGGATATGCGCGGATTGGGTGATCCTCATGAGCGTCATATACTGGCATTCCTCTAGGAATGCCAGTATATGCCAGTCTCCTGCAGGAGACTCATATCGGGAGCACTACACATTTTAAATTTTCTTCCCGATGGATGCCTCATAGATACTTTGCGACCTACTCCACCTATGCTAGGGGTACCACAACTCTTATCTGCAAGCGTACAACGTACACCTCAGGGGGTGCTCTCAATGACCCGCACAGACGTTACACGTTAATATGAGGATGTGAGAAGTTGGCCTGATATATGATGTTTCCAATTCTGGAACCACCTTGTATATGTCCAAACAATCCCTTATGGTGTCTGGTTGTAAGTCAACCTTATTAGACTAGCTATCCTAGGGGTAGCATGGACTAAGCAGCCTTAAAGGCTTAACTTAAGAGGTTGTGTTAAGCGAGCTGTTTTACCAATCACAGTCCTGTAATATCAAATGAAAGGACACCACACAAGTATATATTATAAAAATATATGTATTTATTTCTAAAATAATCCCCAGTACTCTTTATGAGCAAAGGGGCACAAGCGTTAAATCAAAAGCACAGTATAACATACCAAGTTGCACAATTATGGATGAGGGCGGGTGGCCACTCAAACCATATATTTAAAAAGTGGTATAAGGGATACCAATCGAACAGTGGTTAGGCCTAGGGCCTAGGGAATCGTTGGGAGAAGTCGGGACTAGCAATGCTGAAGTCGGGAAAAGCCGGCGGGATTCGAGTGCAGCGCTTAAAGCGCAGCTTGCACCAATGCAATGTCAATGGTGCGTAAAAGTTACACAAATAGAGTTTAAGGATACTTCTGCTGAACCTAAAAGGACCAAACTTTAGACACAGACCCTAGAGGTGTGTACCAGTGTGGGAACACCGGTGTTGCAATGTTACCTCACCCACAGGAGGCGGGTGCATAGGGTCGAAGTGGCGTCGGGTTTTGTCACGCAGGTTCTTGGTGCTTGAAGCTGAAGATGATGCAGGCGATGTGAAGGAGAAGTGTCCGGTGTGATCCAAGGGTGGATCAGAGTAGAAAAGTACCTGAAAGCAGAGGGGACAGAGTCTGGGTCACTCAGCAGTGACCAGGGTGGAACCAGGACGGAACCAGGCAATGTCGGGCGCAATCAGGTGGTTGTCGAGGAGCTTCTCTCCGCTGTCACGTGGGCTCTGGGGCATCTGCGACGTCCAGGGGCAGGTCACAATCTGTCCCACGCAGGCTCTCACCGTCAGCGCAGTCGGCTTCAAGATTGGAGCAAACAACACTTGGCAAGAGCAATCCACGCAGGACTGGAAGATTGCTTCTCACTCGGACCAGGAGGGTCAGAGCGGGTGCTCCTTTTCAGAGGAGCTGGTGCAAGTCCGGAGCAACCAGAATCGCAAGTCGGTTTTAGGTTTTCGTCGGCACAGGGGCCACAAGCCAGCTGGCAAGTGACCGGGCCAACGCGTTGAGCCAAAGAAAGCAGAAGGGCCCCACGCAGCAATCGTCGAGTGTAGAGGGGTGAGCTTCGGTGCAAGAGTGGCTCAGGGTTGGGGCTTCTCAAACCCCGGTGTACAGCTTCGAGGGTCATTCGTGGGCTGCACGGTCAGCGTCTCGTGGTCTTTTCAAGATGGCGTGCCCCACGCTTCCGGTCGTCTCCACGGGTCTCAGCTCTGCAGGGACTGTGGATCGGGCTGTAAGAAGGCAGGCAAGCTTGATCTCGTCGATCTCTGTCGCTCGAGTTCCGGCGGGAACTGCAACAAAGCAGACGTCGAGGTGCTGGATGGTGCCTGTTTGCACAGGGTGGTCACTCCTTGACCACAAGGGAGATTCTTCAGTCTTCTACGTTGAGTAGGATGTCGAAGGGTCCAGAGTTTCGTTTCAAATGTTTCATCAGGATAATCTGAATGCGTTGGCACTGCTCCCATTCTTATACCAATCTAGGGGGCTGGATTACCTGCTAGGTCCCCTCCTATGGGTGGGACCCAGGAAGGGGGTGGATACACCCCTTTCCTTTGATCCAGGTCGCGCTGGGACAGGAGCTGGTGTGCCCCAGAACCGGTTTGACCGGATTATGCAAGGGGAAGCCTTGTGCTCCCCAGGCACTGTCTGGTTTCTTTCAAACCTCCCTGCTACAATCCACTATCTCCTGTCTGGGGAGGTGTAGCACCTCCCTGCGACAGGAAAGCCTTTGTCCAGGCCTCCTCTGCTGAGTTTCGGTCAGCTGCAGGAGGTCAGACTCGTGTCTGTGGCAGAAGCAGCCATTTTGTGGATCTGAGGCTCTTTTAAAATCAACCGCGTTTTAGCAAAGTAACATGTCGTCTCCCTCTAGAGGGGTGGAATGCTACCCCCGTCGCCAGGACTGGCGAGGGGGTAGTATTCCAAATCATATGACACCTTACACGACATGTTTTGATAAAGCCAAACCAAAGTTAACATATAACCGCGAGGATTATAATGCACTTAAGAGTTTCTGGTATGGCATTATCCAGGAACAGCTTAGGGAATTGGTCCCGACAGCTGCAGACAGGCTCAGCTCATGCTAGATACCATCTCACATAAAACCAAGCACTCTGCCTCCAGGATTGTTAAGGCCTACCATAGGAGTGACTGATAGGTATATATGTGTCCAGTTAGGTTTAGATATAGGCATACTATATCTAAGCAAGGGGTGATTACACCACTTTGCCCCAGATGAGTGATCAGCCAGTTGTGTCAATTTTAGATAGCCAGCCAGGGATGGCAAAAGATATGCTGCAGCCCCTGGTAGGCCTTGGATGCACCTATGCCCTGGCAACCTATAGTGCTCTGTACAGGGGCTGATAAGGTGACCCAAGCCAATCTAGTTATGCACCTAGGGTACATGGAATCCATTTTACAGAGAGAGCAGATAGCCTGGGGCCCTGATTAGCGGGGAACCAGGCTAACTAAGTCGAAAACCAGCTAAACACAAGGCAAAAAATCTGGGGTAACCATAGTCAGGTAGCCACCTTCCTACAGAGGAAGAATAGCTTCTGAGTCCATTACCATTGTTAACTGCAATGGTCCAATCATGGATGACCCTGAGTTTTTTGACCGGCTTTGGGTGCTGATTGTGGATATTGGCCCCACAAACATTAGATGGGAGCAGATTTGAATGTGACCCTGAATACACAACACATCAGGTCCCTCATAGCATCCATAGTCTTTCAACTGCAGGCAGGCACATCCAGGCCATTGTGGATGAGCATAACTTACTAGATGCATGGAGGACTCTCCACCCGCTTGAAAGGGAGGGCACCTTCAATTCGGGCATCCACCATAGCTGGTCCAGAATAGATTACTACCTTATAAATAGAGGGCTGAAAGCCAGGCTACATGGGCTGACTCATTTCTGGCATACATACTCCAACCACTCCCTGGTGCTGATGACATTGCGCCCCCCGATGTCCCTTCTCAACTCGCATCCTGACAACTCTCTCCAACTTTGCTCCTAGATGAGGTTTTCCGTGAGGAGTTGAGACAGGAGGTAGTGGAGTTTTTTGACAGGAACAAAGACTTTGTTCTGCAGATTGGCACAATAGGGGAGGCTTTTAAGGCTACCATTGGGGGAATCTGTCTGGCCAAGAGTGGGGGGATTCTTTGGTCCATTAAAGATTACCTAGTTAGACTGTATCGGGACCATAGAACTCTGGAGGGGAACCCTCCTAGCCTTGAGGTGACCAGCAAGATTTCAAAGGCTGTTGCTGACCATCAGAAAACAGCCAAATGTGAATGCCTATTCTGTGAGAAAGTTTCATAGCAAGGGAATATGAGGAGGAGGATAGGCCGGGCCTTGCATTGGTGACAATAACACACGAACCCTGCAATACTAAAACTGTTCTTCAAATTAAAGACGAGCATGACGTCCTAGTTAGAGACACTCCAGAAATCTTAAACATTCTCTAAGTTCTATCAGCACCTATACACTTCTCACAGACACTAACCAATTAACATAGATGCATACCTGGAGGAGGTTTCACTGGGATGATCAAAGGGAATTCCTTTCCGCAGACATTAAGGAAGATGAAAATGGGGAAGCCATTATGTAGTTACATTCAAGTAAGGGTCCTAGTACTGATAGGATCTCAATTAATTTTTATAGGGCATATGTTGGTACACTGGTCCCTATCCTGATATCGGTACATCAGGAGGTAAAGAAATATGGCCTGCTGCCACCTACCATGTGGGAGTTAAGCGTGACAAGCCCCCGGAACTTTGCGACCCTTATCCAATATAACCGGCGATGTCAAAATTCTTGCAAAGATTCTGCAAATCGCCTTAGCCCCCTGGTGACTTTTCTGGTGGCCCTACCCTTGGCCGGCTACCTCACATAATTCACGCACACAGTTTGCTCTCCTCGAGAATATCGGCCAAGAGCTGGCCAATGTTGCTGTGTTTTTGGATGCCACTAAGGCTTTTGATTCAGTGGAATGGAATTACCTGATGGTGGTGTTGCGATGATTGATGTCCCCCCTTTACCCTTCCTGGCCTAGATTGCTCTGCTGTATACCCAAGCAACAGCTAACATACAAGTCAACAGAACTTGCTAGGCCCCATTCCCCATCGAGAGGGAACTAGGCAGAGATGTCCACTGTCGCCTCTTCTTTTCGCGCTGGCGAAGGAGAGACTACATCATCGGGATTACGCCATCAGATATCCCACCAGGCATATTCTAGTATCATTATATGCCAATGATATTATGCTATATCTCAGAGACCCCCAAAACAGCCTGAATGGGGTGCTGTGCAAATTTGTGCATTTTGGCAGAATAACAGGCATCCAGATAAATTAAGAAAGATCACACCTCTTCCCCCTCACTACAGCCACTGCACGCTTTCAATCTGACTATTCGTTGCAATGATGCAACTCGGAACCTAGGTATTTAGGAATGCTACTCTCTAAAGACAGAGGTGAGCTGATACATACAAACTACAGTACGGCCCTAGTTGCGATCACAGACAAAATCACAAGATGTATCTAATTTCCCATTTCCGTTGCAGGGTGTATATCCCTTATGAAAATGGTTATAGTACGAAGCTGCTCTATCTGTTCATCAATATTCCTTATTTGCCGGATGACATTTTTTCAAGGCACTGAAAAAACAACTGATACAATAGCTGGGGGGAGGGGGGGGGCAGGTAAGCAACCACGACGCCAATGGAATACACTCACACAACTCTTTTCTAAGGGAGGTTTTGAGGCTCCAGACATAGAGCTCTATTTTTTTATGATCCCAGGCACACTATGCTGTATACTGGCACAAGCCCGCTCCTTTCATACCACACCAGGACATGGAGCAGGGTTATATAGCCCCCATCCCCACCTCAATGTATCTGGGTACAAGGGGAGACTCGTCGGGACAGGAGACTCTACAGGTGCGTGTACAACGCCGACATGAGACAGAGTGGCTAAACGGCTTGGTAAACCTATGCTTTATTCACCCCTATCACTTTGCATTTCCTGTAATGCATGAAGTGGCCTGCAGGGCCATGCTCATGAAGACTGGGCTTAACACATGGGGGTACCTATAGGCAGATGGTCTTGTCATTGACTGTGGGGTGTTTTTTGCTGGGGAAGCACTGACACCACTAATATCTTTCACTATATCAGGCTCTGACATAACGTTAAAGCTGCCACTCCTGTCTTCCCCACGAACCTCCCACATTTAGTATTCCACATACCTTGCTTGACACCACTAGTCCTAGACATTTAGTGACTGATTATGATGGCGGTGGGACCGTCAGGTTGTCGGTGGCAGTCCCACTGTCATTCAGCCCATTGGATCCGACCGCCGCATTGGGATGCAGGCAGTCATAAAGATCGCAGCATCCGACAGGATCAAGGATCCCATCAGTGCATCGGTCGCACTTCCATTCCCTACAATGGGACGGTGCTTCGACAAGGCACTCATGCTCTTTGACCTTCTTGGTGTCTGCTGATCTTCTGTGTCGATTATACCAATTGACTGTCTCCTCAGCAATAGTCAGTGGCATGCTATCAACTGATACACTTGTTCTCTATTTTTCTTAGCTAAACAACAAAAGAGTGCGATTGATAAAGAAAGAGCCAGAAAGAAAATGAAAATCACTCTTGGGTTTTAAAAAAGAACCCTCACTCACCAACTTAGTTGGTGACATGCTTCATCATCGGGTTCCCACCAGAGAGACTGAGTGCCTCCCTAGTGTGCTACTACGCCTGTTTACAGCGAAGCTGGTTATTATTAGTTGATGTGAATGTGCAGAAAGTGTGTGCGGCAAAGTGATTTAAAATATGCCTGGGTTTGATCCAAAGAACTTTATTGGTGGAAAACCTATCATCAATAAAAACAGATGTGGAGGATAATTGACTGGCTCTATTTACCAGATGTATCCTAAGGTGAAGGTAATGTGAAAAATAAATAAAAAAGTTGGTCAACATGTTTCTGCCACTGTATGCTTTTCGCAGGGCATTCGTCAGGACCAACCCACCATGGCAGTGTGCACACTCTAAGGCGCACCCTAACCTGTGGTGGATATAGAACCGATTAACCCACGGTTTCCGTAGATTTCTTGAGGATTTCTGAAAAGCATATATTTCTGTAAAGACACAAAGAAAGAAAGGGGCAAAACAGAAAGACAGTACTTGTCACATACAGTACTTGAAATATTTTGTGCATGCACGAGCCCATGAGTTATTTCCATTGTGCTGGTATTACATGCTCTACAAACTTTAAAGCAATGTACTCTGGCGTTAAGAAATTTTGGTGCAATATTAGCGACATCTACCTCTTATCCCACATTTGGTTATGTGTGTTAGAAATAACTCAGAGTAGGTGTCAGACTCTTGGTAACAAATCGACACCCATGCGAGAAATACCATAGGCATACTGCCTTGTGAGTAATATTGGTAGACGCCGGCTCAGTAATTACCGAAATATATATATTTTTTTAATTTAAAAACAGAACGTAGGTTAAAAAACGAGATATGACTATTGTAAGAGAATCACTATACCCATAAATAAGGCAGTGGTTGCATAAAGGAGTGAAGGAGAACTTAGCTTACATTAAGCCAACAATGGCCTTACTCCATGAGTCCCGGAGGGGGGCGGTGGCTTGTAGTCACACACTGCAGAAATGAAAAGTCACCTATATCTTATTGAGTATACGCAAGGCTATTATGTTACCTCTACCCATTGTAAAAAATCGACAACTTACTACGTCAAAGCCTTCTGCCCGTGTGGATCCTACTCGCTCCCTCACCAGGGACCCCTACGATACCTTACTATCGGATCGGAGGATGTTTTTAAAGAGAGTATCCAGTCAGGAGACCGGGAACGCGTCACTAGTCATGTGACCAGCTTACATCCTATAAGCCTGTTTCAAAGTAGGCGCTCTAGATGGCTAGTGCGCCAACCCTCTGTGCGTGTGCACGAGTATTGCAAATGGCCCAAACTTTATTGTTCGTAACAACAAAGACAACGATCTTAAGGTAATTATTATTATTGTTATTTGGAGTTTTATAGAGCGCACAGCTACCTCCAACGGTGGTGTCCCGGCACTAAATGCGGAGTACAGGAAGAGGAAGCAGACTGCCAGATGTTTCAGGGCTGGGGGGGGGGCTAAAAGAGCAGGTTTTTCGGAGTTTGCAGAAGGCAAATTCCGAATTGGCCTTCCTTATGAACTCAGGTAGGGAGTTCCATAGGTGGGCCGTTCTTACCGTAAAAGATCTGCCACCTAATCTGGCTTTTTTGAAGCGAGGGGTGACCAGAAGTACTTGGTGATTAGATCTCAGAGTCCTTGTCTGGTGGTATTTTCGGAGTCTTTTTCTCAGGTATTGGGAGCCTGTCTCTTTGATTGCCCTGTAGGCGAGAGTGTGCGCCTTGAATTCCACCCTCCTTTTTACTGTCAGCCAATGTAGGCTCCATAGATGGGGGGATATGTGATGCCAAATTGGGATGTTTCTTATGAGCCTAGCAGCAGCATTTTGTATAGTCTGTAATTTGCTGATCATATAATCAGGCAAGCCCAGGTACAGACTATTGGCATAGTCCACTTGGGACGTGATGAGTGCATGGACTACTGTCTTTCTGCAGTCCATGGGAAGGAGGTGGATAAATCTCCTTAGGGACTTCATTTTCCAGAAGCATGAAGTGGAGACCTGGCTGATCTGAGCCTTACAAGAGAGAGGGGAATCACACTTGAACCCCAGATTCCTGGCCGAGGGCACAAGGTGAGGTGGGGGATTGGGCTCGAGAGGCCACCATAAGTCTGAGTGGGGGGGGGGGGGGACAGCTGACAAAATAATAAAACCTCAGTTTTATCTGTGTTCAACCTCAGACATTTCTTAGTCATCCATGTAGAAATATCAACCAGACAATGTCTGAGGTTGGAGAAGGCTACTTCGGGTATATTTCTGAACGAGAACATAAGCTGTGTATCATCAGCATACGAGATGACACTTTCCCCATGTTGTTCAATAAGGGGGGCTAGTGGGGAGATGTAGACATTAAAAAGAGTCGGGCTCAAGACTGAGCCCTCTGGGACTCCACAGACTATAGGGCATGAGGATGAAAGGTGGGGGTGCAACGGTATTTTCTGGGACCGGTCTTCCAAAAAGGAGCCTAACCAGGATAGAGTGGTTCCTGTGACACCCAGTTCTCTCAATCTGTCAAGCAGGATCGCATGTGACACCGTATCGAACGCTGCCGACAGATCTAACAGCACGATCATAGCACAGTGGCCATTGTCCAAGGTCTCTCGGACATTCTCAGCAACTTCCAACAGTGCTGTCTCCATACTGTATCCTGCCCTAAATTCAGACTGGGAGTCATGGAGGAGTTTGTTGGCTTCTAAGTATGCGGACAGCACTTTTGTACTTCTTGTTCCAGGAGTTTGGCCGGTACTGGAATGTAATTAAACCATTTGAAGAACTTAAATTCCACAAAATGTAGGTCACAGAATTAAAATTAAAAAAGCTGAAAAACGGACCTTGTTACATATAGCCTTGAATTGAAAGGCAATCTTCAAATGTTGTTCTATTAACCACGTGGACAAAACAGCAGACTTCCAAAAACAAACCAGTTTAGGCCTTGAAGAGTCATTACAAAATATTCTCAGTTAAAAAAAGGGGGGAGGTATTTGTGAGTCAGAGACAGCAAGTCGCATCTAAGTGCAAGTTTGTATCATAAAAGCACTAGACAGTGTAGGTCACCCATATGAGTCTCAACGGCGCATAACTGAACCCCACGGAATGTGTTGTTGAGCCCATGTATATGTGTGTCAAGTCGATTTTTCTTGACCATAATTTTGTTGTCATTCAGCATTGGGGGTGACTCTTTTTGATTCAGTACTTCTTCCCTCACTCAGATTGTCTGTTAGTTCTGGTGCTGTCTCAACTTCTTTCTCAGGTTGAGATCTTGTCTCTTCTTATTCTACTTCATTGCCAGTTTGTGAATTCACAGGAACCTGGATTGGTGTGACCGTTCGTAGGTTTTCACCTATTCCTCTTTCTTGCTGTTGTCTCTCTTGCGGTATTGCTCCCCGCATTTGTCCAGCTAGTGGTGAGCCTGTCACTAGTGCTTTTGGTACTGGCTCAAAGAACACTATTTCCTCCTATGGACGTCTTACTCTCCTGGTCTGCGAAGCATGTACCCAGTTTGGCTCTCCAGCATACTTAACACCTTCATGCATGTACCCCGTTTGGCTCTCCAGCACACTTAACACCTTGAAGGGACCTTTCCGTCTCGGCTGCAAACAAGACTTCTGATCGTGCTTCTTGACTAGCACCCAATAACCTGGACTGAGGCCATGGCACTGTTTCCTAGTGCAGATTTAAGGTATCAGCTTCAGCCTGGTGAGAAATAGAATGCACAACATCAGCCAATTCTTTGCGGTAATTAAGTATCATGCCATCTGTGATGTTCAAAAGTTCCTGCCTGCAGGTATAGCAGGCAGTCTCATCACACATCTCATCAATATCTCATGGGGAGATAATCCTGTCTGCCTGTCAGAAATACTTCGGAGACTCATCAACACCAAAGGTAAAGCATCTGGTCATTTAATTTTAGTGATGTGGAGGCACAAACGTATGCCAATCGTGAGTTTATGGTTCTGACCAGCTGTTCAACAATTCCAGAGGCTTCTGGTCAATAACTACTGTGTAATCTCTGTTCAATCTGTAATGCAGCTCAAAGCATAATTAAGACCTCAATGTTGAAGTGAGTCCCCCAATCTGACTCCAGTGAAACCGGTAATCCATACCTAGGTATCCACCCTTGCAAAAGCAAATTTGCTACAGTGAGACTGTCATTTCTCTCTGTTGGATAGGCTACCACCCATCGAGAAAAAATGTGAACTATAACCAGGACATATCTCAACCCGTTATAACCATGCATCTTGATAAAGTCCATTTGCATTCTGTTGAAGGGACCACCAGATCTCTCTATGTGACTTAATGTTACTGGTGTTCTCTTTCCTACGTTCATCTGTTAACATGTCAGACATCAATAGTACAATTTGTCAGCAAGCATCCTAAATCAGGGGTAAACCAATTCTGGCTGAATAATCTCACCATTGCTCCTGTTACTAGATGTGTTGGACCATGGAAATGTTGTGTCATCTGAAGCAATGAACTGTCTGGCAATACTGGTCTTCCATCTGCTGATATCCAATGTCATTTATATTTTTCTCGCAACGTGATCTGATCCAAACATGCTGTTCTGCTTCTGAAACATTTTCCTCAAAGCTTTTTAGGTCTTCCCATGTATCAGCTACTGACATCAAATAATGTGTGTCTTCGTCAGATTCATGTGTGGAACCTCGTTAAATGTACAAACCAGAAGTGTACAATACTATGCAACTTCATCAGTGTATCTGTTTTAAACTATGACATCTGCATTGCCACTTCTGTGAGCTCCACATTTAACCACTGCAACTTCTGTTGGCAGCTGCAACACGTCTGTTCCAAGGGATGTGAACAACCCTCCGCCTAGTATTTCTCTCAATGGATAAGCCGAAGCTTCTCCATTTTCTGGGGGAGCTGATGCTGGTTTAATATTTTCTCCAACTGTCTCTCATTGTTTCATTTTCTTGCCATGCTTCCTTTCCCATTTGCTCTCTAACTTCTCAAAATCACTTGATTTACGAATGCCTTTTACTAATTCAGTTCTCGGTAGTCGCATTCCCGAAGAACACATTGTTTCAATAGCCTCATCATATAATTGTATTCTGAAATTTCTGCAATGGGACAGTTTTTGAAAGATCAACTTCATATTTTTGGGCTTATTCTGTTAATTTATCATGAGCAACTGCTACATGACTGATCATTTCTTTGCACAAATATATCAGCTTTTTTTCCTGGCAGCGATTTGCATGCTCGAGAGCCAAGCATCCACTGATTATTACTTCTAGCTCCTCCTTTAAACTCTGGACATTTACCGGTCTTTCCTGCTCTGTCTCGGATACCTGATTTTCTGACTTTTTATTCTCCGCCATTGTTTCAAACTATGAGGGGAAAATCTCATCCTCAAATAGATTAGTCTCACCTTGTGTGTTTGGTGTTGTAAAGACAATCCTTCCCCCTTCTCTCAGTGATTAAAATGTTTGAGATGGTGTCCAAGCAACAATTTGTAAAACCCTGTCACAGGTGCTCCTTGACCAGTTCTTGGAATTGCCGCATCTGGAACAATATTAATCAGAGCAGCTGTTGTACAAATATCTAATGGCTGTGCTGTTATGCTAGTAATGAGTGCCTTTACTGTTATAATTGAAGCAATAAAGCACGGAGCTATTGCTGCAGGAACATTCTAAATTCAAGCTGGTACAACATTACACATAACAGGTTGTACAATAGCCTATGTCATCTGTAATGGTCTTTCGGTCTGAATCATTGGGATCAACAGGGGCTGTAGCCACTGTCACATTTGATGCAAAGGGCACCTTAAGTATTTGTTACAGGGGCCACATAAGGTGGTGGACCGTGGCTAACAATGAATCCAAATTTTCATCCTCTGAATCAATATCGTATTCTGATTTTTTTGCAGCTCGCTCGTCATCTTTTTCCTGTTTCTTACTCTTTTCCAACTTCACAGGTTTTTCAGTAAGAATAGCTGGGTGCACACGACTGTGGTTTTCATCCACCTCTATTGTTTAATCTCATTGAGTAGCTGCATAATTATGCACAACCCTTTTAGTTTTATTCTAGCCTTTATTTTTTGCAAACTTTCTTTATTGTTTTTTTTTCTGATGACGCAGTACAAGGTCAATAAAGTTCAAACATATGACAAAACGGGAGCATTATGCAAGTCAAGTCAAGTCAGAATTTATATAGCGCACTACATACCCAGAGGGTCTCAAGGTGCTTGAGGAAGGGGGGGGGTGGGGGGGGGGGTTTACTTATCGAATATCCAGGTTTTAAGCGGTTTTCTGAAGGCTAGGTGGTTTTGAGTAAGGCGGAGGTGGATGGGAAGGGAATTCCAGGTTTTGGCCGCCAAGTAGGAGAAGGATCTGGTGGCTTTGTGGATGCGCGGAACAGTGGCGAGGGCTTGGTTGGACGAACGCAGCTGGCGGGTGGGGGTGTAAAAGGAAAGGCGCGTGTTGAGACAATCAGGTCCAAGTTCGTATAGGGCTTTGTGTGCGTGAGTGAGGAGACGGAACGTTATCCTCTTGTTGACGGGGAGCCAGTGAAGGTCTTTCAGGTGAACGGAAATGCGGTCTGTGCGGGGGATGTCTAGTATGAGTCTGGCTAAAGCATTTTGGATGCGTTGGAGTTTTTTCTGCAGTTTTGCGGTGGTACCGGCATAAAAGGTGTTTCCGTAGTCCAGACGGCTTGTAACCAGTGCGTGGGTGACCGTTTTTCTTGTTTCGGTGGGAATCCAGCGAAATGTTTTTTTGAGCATGCGTAGGATGTTGAAGCATGATGATGAGACGGCGTTGACTTGTCTGGTCATCGAAAGTGAGGAGTCCAGGATGATGCCCAGGTTCCGTGCGTGGTCCATCGGTATGGGGGCTTTTCCTAAGGCCGTTGGCCACCAGGAGTCGTCCCAGGCTGAAGGGGATGCACCTAAGATGAGGACTTCCGTTTTGTCCGAGTTCAGTTTCAGGCGGCTGTGCTTTATCCACCCGGCTACTTCTTTCATCCCTTCATGTAGTTTGGTTTTGGCGGTGATTGGGTCTTTGGTGAGTGAGAGGATCAGCTGAGTGTCATCAGCGTAGGAGATGATGTTGAGGTTGTGTTGACTTGCGATGGTTGCGAGGGGGCTCATGTAGACGTTGAAGAGGGTGGGGCTGTGTGATGATCCTTGCGGGACACCGCAGATGACTTCGGTGGCCTCTGACTTAAAAGGGGGAGGCGGACTCTCTGAGTTCTTCCAGCGAGGAACAAGATGATCCAGTCCAATGCTTTTCCTTGAATTCCGATGTTTCTGAGGCGTTGTATCAGGGTGCTATGGCAGACGGTGTCGAAGGCTGCAGAGAGGTCAAGGAGGATGAGGGCGACTGTGTCTCCGTTGTCCAGTAGTGTTCGAATGTCGTCTGTTGCTGCGATGAGGGCGGTCTCGGTGCTGTGTTTGGCTCAGAAGCCAGACTGTGAGGAGTCGAGTGATTTGTTGGTTTCGAGGAAGGCGGCAAGCTGATTGTTGATGACTTTCTCAATGACTTTGGCAGGGAATGGGAGGAGCGGGATGGGGCAGTAGTTTTTGAGTTCGGTGGGCTCAGCTGTGGGTTTCCTCAGAAGGGCGCTTGGTTCGGCGTGTTTCCAGCTTTCTGGGAATGTGGGAGCAATTGATGACGTCTCGGAGATGGGGTGCGATAATGGAGTCTGCTTTGTTGAAGATGTGATGGGGGCATGGGTCTGTAGGGGATCCTGAGTGGATGGAGTTCATCAGGCGAATGATGTCTTCTGTGGTGATTGGGTTCCAGTCGAAAAGGTTATTCGGAGTGAGTGGGGTGGACTGGTTTACGGGTTGGTTGTCAAAGCTGTTATGAATGTCGGTGATTTTGTCATGGAAGAATGAGGCGAGGGAGTCGCAGAGGACTTGAGAGGGGGTGATGTCGTTTGAGCTGGCGGTGGGGTTGGTGAATTCTTTGATGATGTTGAAAAGTTCCTTGCTGTTGTGGGCGTTGTTGTCTAGTCGGTCTTTGAGTGCTGATTTCTTGGCTGTCCGGATTAGTTGGTGGTGTTTGCGGGTGGCGTGTTTGAAGGCGGCTTGGGTGATAGTGTTTGGGTCTTTTTCCAAGTTTTCTCGAGGGAACGACAGAGCTTCTTGGATTTCTTAAGGTCATCGTTGAAGCAGGGGGCGTTCTTGCTTCCTTGCTTGATTTGATGTTTTTTCAAGGGTGCTAGTTTGTCGGCGGTTTGTGTTAACCATTGTGTGAGGTTGATGGCGGCTTGGTTAGGGTTCGTTGAATAGGCAGGGGGTTTTTGAAGAAGCGATGTTGAGATCTGGTCGATGGTGATTTTGTTCCAATTTCTTCGCAGAGTTGGTTGAGGGTGGTTGTGGATCGTGGTCTTATTGTAAATGAAGTGGATGCAACTGTGGTCCGTCCAGTGGAGGGGTGTGGTGTGAGTGAAGAAGATATGCTTGCTGGAAGTGAAGATAGGGTCAAGTGTGTGTCCTGCATAGTGTGTGGGGGTGTTAACAAGTTGTTTGAGTCCGAGATTGGCGAGATTGTCCAGAAGGGTGGTAGTGTTACTGTCGTTGCTCTTTTCCAGATGGAAATTGAGGTCTCCCAGTAGAATGTATTCTTCCGAGGGAAGGGCATGTGTGGTGATGAAGTCAGTGATGTCTTCACTGAATTTTGTACGGGGTCCTGGTGGCCTGTAGAGGAGGGTGCCTCTGAGTGTGGTCTTGGGGTCGGTGTGGATCTGGAAGTGAAGGTGTTCCGCGATAGCGAGGTTGTCTTCTGAGCTGGTTGAGACGCGGATGGTGTTCTTGTGGACGATGGCGATGCCTCCTCCTGTTTGGATGGTGCGGTCCTTACGGATGATCTTGTAGCCGTCCGGGATGGCTATGGTGATGTCTGGAGCTGAAGAGGCATTCATCCAGGTTTCTGTTAGGAAGGCGATGTCCGGAGAAATGGTGTCGAGTAGATTCCAAAGGTCGACGGCGTGTTTGTGAACCGAGCGGGTGTTGAGAAGGATGCATTTAAGGTAGCTGGTGTTGGATCTCTGTTTGGTGTTTGTGGGTTTGGTGTGGGTCTTGATGCAGGTGAATTTGCAGGAGTGGCAGGTGAAGGGTCCATGGGTGTGTCCTGGTGCTGCTTGGGCGCAGTTAGGGAGTCGGCCGGGGTTAAGTGCTAAGAGGGTGGGGGCGTCGTATGTAATGCGGGAGGGGTGGGTGATGCGGGGACCAGGGGGTCTGGTGCTGGGCTCGGTCCAGGCGCGGACGGGCGTAGACGGGCTTACCTTTGACGCACCTTTGGCGTGGCCGCAGCGCGTGGACGCTGCACGTTGGGACATCTGTCTTAAATGGATAGAGGAGGGGGCGGAGCGTGGGAGGGTCAGCTGGGAGGCGGGAGCGAGGTGGAGGGAGGGTCTGGGACAACAAACAAAATGGCAGCAACAATAACAAATGCTGAAAGGCAGGGCGAGATTGGGGCACAGGCAGTGGTAGCAATGGGGCGTTATGGGGGAGAAATAAAGTTAAAGATACTGCAGCAGTGGTTAGCGGATGAAGCGCAGAGTCAAAGCGCTATGATAATAGGCAGCAAACGAGGTCGGAAAACACTCCCAGATGCACTTTGTAATGCAGTTCGACAAACAAGCAGTCGATGCGCAAACAGCAAGTATATATTACATAAAGCACATACAGTGTTTCACAAACAGAATGATGCCCAGAAGTGCGCGAGTGAAAGGCTGATGCTAGCGTTTGGAGGCGCCGAGGTACAGTCAAGCGCTATGATATTTAGCAAGCAATACAATGGTGATAATAATGCACAGCCAAAAATAATGCCCAGAAGTGCGCGCTAGTGGTACAAATCACAGATGCAGAGTCAAGCGCTACGATACCAATAGTATCAGGTGAGGAGGAGGCGAGGGGAGCGACCGCTCTTGTGCAGGACAGGAAGGTCTATGCACCTTTCCAATACCCAGTGCCCTTACCTCAGGAGGCTGTAGTCTAAATTGGTCCACCCTCAAACATCAAAGGTATGCACGGCAGCCCAGTGGATTGAGCATCTGTTACACCAATACAATCTAAATGCGTATAGTAAGCAGTCTCAAATTATCTGCCATGCAAGCACTTCCTCATAGACGCCCGTCCAGAACTGCACTTGAAGTGCCTGCAGTGAAACAATGCATCATGTATATTGCTTAATAATCTTGATTATGCTAAGCGATAGACTCGGGGGAAGTACGCCCGTAGCTCGTGGCGTGTGAGCCTCAACAGATTCAGGCGTTTGTGTCATCATATGCCGGCAGGGGATCCAAGATACCTCGGGTTCTTTAACTGGGGGGAAGTAGCTCAGCGTATGTGCTTATCTGGTCCATACAATAGGTGAGGTCTTGCAGCCACTTCTTTAATTTTGGTGCACGACCTCTGCCCCACTTACATGCAAATCTTTGCTTGGCTAATAGTAGGCTAAGTGCCACATATTTCCTAAAACCGGGCTCTATTTCCTTTGTATGTCCCAGTAGTGCGAGTAGTGGTGTGAGTTGTATAGAGTGACCAAGCATAAGGATGAGTGGCCCTTCTATTTTATTCCAGTATGCCTGACTGGACCCACAAGAACAGGTCAGATGGAGGAAGTCCGCCCGCTGCACCACACCTGGTGCACCTGTCATCTGAGCATAAGTGATACCAGTGCAATCTGACAGGTGTGTAGTACATACGGTGCAAGAACTTAAAATTAATAATATGGAGCCTGCTACTGAAGGAGAGCTGCCCTGTCTACTGACAGCAGTATGCCCACTGTTTATTTGTGTGTGAAGTCCCAAGCTCTAGATCCCATCCAGCCCAGGCATTTCCTGCCAATTCCAGCACTTCAAGCTGAGCCAGGTGGTATAGAGATGAGACAGAGGGCCTAATTACGATGCTGGTCGGACTTCTGTTCGACCGGCACCGTGGCAGAATCAGGACCGCCCGACTAGAAGTCGACAGTCCCGCTGCCTACATTACTAGGATGCGGCCGCCTTCCAATAGTCGCAATATGTATACTTTGCTTTGCGGCGTGTGCTGTGGGCTGCAGCACACGCTCCAGTACAAAATATACACATTTTAAACATCCTTTCAGTATGTGGCAGGCACCATGTGGTGCCTGCCACATGTTGCAGGGATGCCGGGGCCAATGGTGGAGGGCCAGGTGGGCCCTTCTAGGGGCCCCTAAAGTCACTGTCCACCGGCCTTTTCGGGGCAGGTTAAGTGCCATGAAAGGGCCGGCGGAAAGGGAAATCCTAATCCCTACATACATGAATCAAGTGCTAAACGCATCATTGTAGGATTTGATAGACCTGAGATCCAAACTGTATGAGCGCTCATGATATCACAATAAAGACAAACTTATGACAAAGTTACTTGAAATGATTTCTGGAAAAGAAACAAAAGTTGAGCGACATTATTAAAAGAGAGAGTGCAAAAGACTGAAATTATTATTTTTTTATTTAAGAAGATTTTCCTAGGCCAAATTCTGCTGAAGAAGAGTAGGGATAATGTATTTAGAAGAAAACAAAGTAGGGTTAAGGTTGACTATACGACGATTGCTGTAAATAAGAACCTAACTGCAAAAAGAAAACTGCTTGAGAAAAACTGAACTGAATGTTCTATAACTGTTGCTATCTTTTTCTTACCGATCTGACTAAATACAAACTAGTGTTTCCTAACCAGAAATAGATGCAAGATTATTATGGATAATACATTTTTTGTAACAGTATTAGTGATTATAACAGTATTAGTAGGGTTTTATTTCATACCAGATAGGGGTGAAATTTGATTAACACTTCCTCCTATGACATCTACACACACATTAGATGAGTCAAAATTAAAGGCATCACCCATGAGATACAAGAAATAAGTTTTTCTACTAATGTTTATTCCAGGTGAGTTCAAGAATACACACAGGCTCAAGCACGGAGGACTGTTATGTCTGGGCCCACTTACCTTCATCAGCTGCAGAGAAAGTGACTCAACACCACATAACTTTATCCTATGTGATCACATGTAGTACTGGGCTTAGCTTAGTGTATAGGTGAGAACAATTTGAATATTTTTACTCAAATTATGACTTGGTTCTTTCAAGAGTACCATTACAGAAGGGCATGAATTTACACCTACAGGCAAAAGAAATGGACACAGCTTGGTATTATTTTAGATCATTCACGTCTAAAGGTAGTGTGAAGACTTTTAAAAAGAATGTAACCTTCTTAATGAGACCATTAGAGAAAATAGTCATCATGACATTAGACAGAAGTAGCACAAATATTTTACATAGCAAAAATAGAAAAGACATTTTGAAAAAAACACGTGGAAGTAAGAGGATGAATTTAAAAAGAAATAATATATCCCACATTAAAATTAGAGAAAAATGGGTAAAATATGTGTATACAGAAGGAGAACTCAAACTAGGAATAGACATGCTGGGATTAGTAGTTGTGAACACACATTTGAAACTATGGGGGGTATATGACAAATTTTACAAGGAGAAGAATCAGTCTATCATGGAGATTATTTAGTTTGTGGACAAGACGCTTGGAGGATAAGTGCCTAAAATGTACTATGTATATAGTATGGATGCATTAACAATGACACCATCACATAGACATACATGTAGCATAGGTGATGGAACAACATAGTGGTAGACATTTTTGGAGCAATCATACCACTAGTGGGAGTTATATTGAATGATGAAAAGATTAGAAACCTTTCAACAGATGTCGACAAATTTATAAAAAGTACTAGTTGTAAATACATAATTAGTGGCTATTGGGCTCCCATTTCTCATGGCACCTCACACAGCATCAGTAGCCAGTTCTGGTAGGGCCGGGCCTCCGTTACGGTCTGTCTCTGCGTGCCGCCCCCCTTCGCCATCTTGAAAGCCCGGAGACACTGGAGTAGCAAAAGGCGAGCATACCTGTTGGCGTGGGCCTAGCCAGTTAGCAGAAGGCGGCCCAGGTCCAGTCAGCAAGAGCATTACGTACTTTTTCAATGCCCTACATGTAGGCCAAATCAATCTCAGGCACCAGCTCGGTGCAGGTCAATTGTCTTGTGGAGGGCTCGGCACCACAAAGGGCCGCCTCTTTCTCCAGTTTCATCCTTCAAGCCACCTCGAGGCCATGGTCCCCAGGGCCGACTGCTCGCAATCAGTTCTGCCTGCTGCCATACATCCACAGAGCCAGTCCAGTCCAACAGCAAAAGCAAGTCTCTGAAGCTCACATTCCCCATCCTACATGAGCCGGGATCAAGCCTGCTGCCCTCTGGGTGCCTCACACAGCTTCAGCAGCATACTTTGGGAGGCAGGCGCCTCCGCCCCACTCAGCTGCTAGGCTCAGCCCCTGTCCGCCATCTTGAAGGTTTGGTGGGTGGCCAAAGCGAGCATTTCCCGGGGTCGTCAACAAATCTTCAATGGCCACAGACAGCTCAATATATAGCGAGGGCAAGGAGAAAACGTATCGACCATCAGGTCGATAAAAGGATGTCCCTGGATGGAGGTTTCCAGGCGTGACCCCTAGCAATTTTCATCTCACTCCATTGATGTTTGGCCACGCCCCGTAACTTTCCACATCTGGCAGATTTCGAATACTCACACAAGTCTAATGCATGTAAAGATTTGGGGCATTAGTATGCTTGCTGTAAAATCTTATAGTGAATGATACGCAGCTTACTGCTAGAAGAGATCCACCTTGTTTGAGCACAGTAAAACTTCTACATCTCCTCCATCACCTCCAAACTAATTTCTTACTCACAACAGGACCTCGCTTGGTGATCCAGACAAGGAGTTTCTTCAAGCACTGCACCGAACAGCTTAAAGATCAATTGTTTGGTAGAGGTTGCGGAGACTAATTATTCTTATGCATAACAATATGTGGGTTCATTAGGAAAGCAAGAGATAATGATCCCCATGACTGTTTGTTTACCCAGTTCACCTCAAGGCCTGGAAGTGCATATAGCCATGCTTAGTGTATAGTGTGGGAGTGGAGCCCCAATTAGGGCTCTAAGTGGGGTGGGTGTAATGCTTATTGTGTGCTTTGTACTTTCTAGCCTGCATTGGAATCTGGTGCTTTGGAGATTACTTCTCAGGAATCTTATGATGCAGGATTTAGAATGTATTGTTATGAGTTGTGGCAGCTGAACTGATGTTGGCAGTGGAGGAGCTCCTGTGTGTCCGACCTCTGCTACCTTGTAGCTCATTGTGTAGTAATACAGTTACCTGCAAACTCCTGGTTCCTCAAGCTCATTACGACTAAAAAATATGCGTGATACCATCGTTCTTGACAAAGTGCTGAGGGACAACGTTTACCACGCTAAAGTCTTCAGTGCCGGTGTACAGGACATTGCCCACTTCTTGTACTGGTGCTGTTTCGCAGAGGTGAACTTCTGGTGAGGCCAGGTGTGAGTGCACTTCGCATTGGCTAATATTAAAACTTTCTGCAATAGTTGCTCTTAAAGACTAGACTGCTACTGGTTTATTCTTTGTCTGTGCAGCCACCATCTTTCCAGTATCACTTTTTGAACACTTCTAGCCGGGCTCCTTGTGCGAAGCAGCGTCATCGCATATCTGGTCTAGTCACCGGTGCAGTCGCCATAGCTGCCAAGGTTTCAGATTGCTATGTGTGACATTTTTATAATTTCATGGTAATTATGAGTGACATTTCAATGACTATGAGCGACACTTTCTCGCAAGCAAAAGGAAGACGAGGGAAACATAAATATCAGAAATGACACCCATTTGAGCCACTATAAACGCGAAGAATATCTTAAAACTGCTGTAAAGCACCAGAAATAGAAGGGCAGCAGTTAGCTGGCTCGCTGATTCTACAGCAAGCCCGCCGCAGACAGCACGGCATTGGGCAAGCCTCAGAGTGGGGCTGATGCACACACAGCGATCACAGCCAGGCTGCATATATTCAAAAACAAATTGTCTCATTATCTTCAACCCTGTAAAAATCTTTAGAGAGGTCCACCGCACGGTCCACCGCACCGCACACTACCTGTCCAGCCCCGCTGGCAGCAGCAGAGATCATATGAGCCACAGCCTGTCACAGAGCTGCACACTCCAAAGTCTGCTGACTTAGTGATGCTCAGCACGCGGAGTTCAAAAGCTAAAGTTGCACCACAGAAGGTGGATCTCACTGGGCCAGTCCCAAGACGAGTATAGTGCGACTAACTAGCACAGTTGAAAACTGAGCAGTGCGTGAGACTTGCATGCACTCATGCAGTCAGAATAAGAGACCCACAGACAATCCACAACTCAAAGTGAACATTCTATCCTTGGCCTCTTTGCTATAATCATACGTAAGTACCATTACAAATACCTTCAAGGTCTCCATTGCTAACATGAGGCACAATTGGGTTTGATGGTAGACCACTTCATCCACACCAAACACTTTGAATCTAGTTCTGGACTTTCTTGTTGTAAATGATTACCAGATGTATTAGTTAATCGAAGAAAACGTAGACTACAACTCACAGAATGCATTCATTTCTTAAGGGAACACACACGAGTAAAAACACAGTGCCTGCCATACCTGAAGCAAATAAGCAGTAACCTAGAATGTTCTTTTCGACTACAAGATGGAAACGTGTTGAACATAATATACTTGTAGTCATTTGTGTTTTATGCTGAGAATAGCTTCAAAGTAACAATCACTGTAATTTGAGGGGGGGGGGGGGGTGTTGACATCCGTATGACTAATTTAGCTAACACGACACACACCTGCCTCGAACTACTCTCTGATCAAAGAACACGTTGTTTTTGTCAGTAAACCACCAATAAAAAGCAACTGATATTGTTGCAACCAATCAAGCAGCAGCAATTCTAAAAGCAATCTCCGAGGCTCTTTGTGCGAGTTATATGCAACAATTTAACATAACTAGTGGAAACGCCATTCATCACCCTCGTGCAGATTTTTGTTGGAAGCCTGATTTTTACATATTAATGGTTAGACTTCTCAGTGCGTTGAGCACCTGCTGCAGAAACCTGTAAGCAGTCTGCGAGTCACATCACCAGATTCTAGCAGCTCTCCCACTCCTATTTCCCCATTTGCATGTTGGTACTTGACGTTATGCATTTCTAATGGGGGAAATAAAAACACACGCTACGAACTGCAGAGATAAATAAGGAGTAAATGAAGTTATCAATTTGAGGACCTGATAGCTCTATCTTTTATCCCTACAATGGGACTACAAAAGATTACTACTGTTCCGCTGGGAAAGCAAGTCTGCCAAGTTTAGTTTCCTAAGCATAACTAGTTGGGCTACAGTGGTTTTTTACTCAGACTTCTTGAACATGTAGACTTCGTTTTATGCTGGGTATTCCCAGATTCTAAGAAAAAAGCCCAAACTGGCCTAAATAGTCGCTCATGGACCTAGGAAAATTGTCAGCTGACGGGCACCTTCAATGCAGGTTATTTAGTCTGTGGTCTGCAGGATAGTTACTATTGTTAATTTTAAATTGTATTCGGCTGCCGCCTGGGCTTGCCTCGCCCCCTGTGGAAATGCTACCATCCAGGCACAAACACAAGTAGAGAGAAAGAATAAATCCGAAGCCGACTCCAGAGCGAAAGATAAGCAAATTGAGGCTGCAGAGAGAGGGGGGGCTGAAAGTCGGAACTCCACACCAGCGCAGCGCAAAGACCTGGAACAACAAGGAGCCTGCCTGAAAGACAAGCATTTACAATGCAATGGTCTCTGCATTATTAAAGGTAGAGCTATTGGCATTGCTCATGACATTTTTTTTAAAATCATAAATAAATGGCATTGTCATTTACATTGCCAATAGCTTAATCGTTAAATAAATGGCATTGTCATTTACAATGCCAATAGCTTAATCGCTCGCAAATGCATGACTTATTGCATTTACACCCACACAGAGCCACCCACACAAAGGCACCCACACACATACAGAGCCACCCACACAGAGCCACAAACACACACACAGAGCCCCACACACACACGGAGCCCTGCACACAGACAAAACCCGCACACACAGACAGAGCCGTGCACACAGAGGCAGACAGAGACGCGCACACACACACACACAGAGCCGTGCACACACACACACAGACAGAGCCACCCACACACACACAGACAGCCACGCACACACACACAGACAAAGCCGCGCACACACACACACAGACAGAGCCACGCACTCACACACACAGACAGAGCCGCGCACACACGCACAGACAGAGCCGCGCACACACGCACAGACAGAGCCACGCACACACGCACAGACAGAGCCACGCACACACACAGACAGAGCCACACACACAGACAGAGCCAGGGACACGCACAGACCCACGCACACACACAGACAGAGCCACGCACACACACAGACAGAGCCACGCACACACACAGACTGTGGTAGGATGGCGCAGTGGTGCTGTGGAAGGATGGCGCGGTGGTGCTGTGGAAGGATGGCGCAGTGGTGCTGTGGAAGGATTGCGCAGTGGTGCTGTGGAAGGATGGCGTAGTGGTGCTGTGGAAGGATGGGGTAGTGGTGCTGTGGAAGGATGGCATAGTGGTGTTGTGGAAGGATGGCGCAGTGGTGCTGTGGAAGGATGGCGCAGTGGTGCTGTAGAAGGATGGCGCAGTAGTGCTGTGGAAGGATGGCGCAGTGGTGCTGTGGAATGATGGCGCAGTGGTGCTGTGGAAGGATGGCACAGTGGTGCTGTGGAAGGATGGTGCAGTGATGCTGTGGAAGGATGGCGCAGTGGTGCTGTGGAAGGATGGCGCAGTGGTGGGAGCTACACTAGTGCTGTGGTGAGAGCTACACTAGAAGATTAATCCCATGTGCTCATTCATTAGCAACAAGCACAACTGTATGTCAGTACTTCAAAACTAAGCAGCATGCAACTGTATCTGCAAAGGGAAGGCGCTCCACTCCTCGATACCATGGAACACCTTTGGCTCCGGGCGCCTCAGATACATAGGTCCGAGCCTCGGGGTGCCCTGAGAGGTGGAATATATATACCTCTATACCCCTGCCTCCTGGTGCCCCCAACAGCTGAACATGCCCTCGTGTTTCCTGGTGTCCTGTGCGGGGGGGATGAGGGGTGGCTCCGCTTATCTCTCGCTTCCTAGTTCCCTTGCAAGGGTGGCGCTGCTGCAGCGCTGCTCTGTCCCCACGGTTCCTAGAGCCCTGAGCGGGGAAAGGCTTCAAGGCGATGGGGGGGCGGGGGGGGGCGCACCTGGCTCCGCTTACCTCCGCGCTTCCTAGTTCTCTTGGAAGGGCTGGGCATGGGGTTGAAGGAAGTGGGGGATAGTACACATTGAGATCCGGGGAGAAGGGGGCTGCAGGTACGTCGGCTCGCTGTTGAAAGCCCTGCTCCCAACCCTTACTCACCCGCACCAGTCAAGTGTCCAATTCCGTTAGGCCACAATCCGCTCCCGGGGGCAGATGGAGAACAGTGCATCACGGGAGCTCCAACGTCTGTGCCATGGATCCGTGCAAGGCTGCCTCATATACCCCTATACCCCTGCCTCCTGGTGCCCCCAACAGCTGAACATGCCCCATGTTTCCTGGTGTCCGGTGCGGGGGGGATGAGGGGTGGCTCCACTTACCTCTTGCTTCCTAGTTCCCTTGCAGGGGGGGCGCTGCTGCAGCGCTGCTCTGTCCCCACGGTTCCTAGAGCCCTGAGCGGGGAGAGGCTTTAAGGCGCTGGGGGGGCGCACCTGGCTCCGCTTACCTCCGCGCTTCCTAGTTCTCTTGGAAGGGCTGGGCATGGGGTGGAAGGAAGTGGGGGATAGTGCACATTGAGACCCGGGGAGAAGGGGGCTGCAGGTACGTCGGCTCGCTGTTGAAAGCCCTGCTCCCAGCCCTTACTCACCTGCACCAGTCAAGTGCCCAATTCCGTTAAGCCGCAATCCACTCCCGGGTGCAGATGGAGAACAGTACATCACGGGAGCTCCAACGTCTGTGCCACGTATCCTTGCAAGACCGCCTCATTCACAGGAGACACGGAGGGCAGCGCACTCTACCTCGGACCGCCACTCCGCCGTGGCCCAAATCGTGAATCCGGCAGCTCTGCTGACCGAGCCTGTGAGATCCCTATAGCCCGCGGGCCGGGGTAGCTCTGCTGTCCGAGCCTGTGAGATCCCTATAGCCCACGGGTAGCTCTGCTGGCCGAGCCTGTGAGATCCCTATAGCTCGCTGGGAAGCTCTGCTGCATTTTGGGGCAGCGTGTGACCCTCTCTCTCTGCAGCAGTGACCGGGGCAGGCGGGTGTCAGCAGGAGTGCTACAGGCCGAGGCCCCTGGCACTATGGACTCAGTAGCGAGTGAACAAATTAAACAAGCATTTACAGAGCATCAAAACTTACCTGGAGTGGCAGCGGGGCTGCGTGCAGCAGTCTAAGGGCTAGATGTAGGTAATTTAGATTTACCAATTCTGAAATACCGAATTTTACCGGTTCGTTATTTTGGAATCGGTAAATCTGATGTGGGTAATAATTTGGTATTTTTTACTGAATCGGTAAGATTCGGTATTTACCTATTCAGTAAATACCGAATCGGTATTTGCTATTGAATCCTATGGGCCTTAAAGCCCATAGGCTTCAATAGCAAATACTGATTGGGTATTTACCGAATCGGTAAAAATACTGAATTTCAAAGGTGGTCAGGGTGTCACTTTCACACCCTGTTGCACCCCTGTAACTGGCTTGTGCGCCATGTGGCACACATACATGCCCTTAGGGCATGTCTGTGTGCCACATGGCACAGGTGTACATGCACAGATGTGCATGTACACAAGAATTCGTTATTTACCATGCAATTGTATTACATGGTAAATAACGAATTCTAAAGGCCCTGTAACACTGTTAGAAGTGCTACCTACATTGGAAAATACAGATTCGGTAATTTTACCGATCAGTAAATTTACGAATCAGTAAAATTTACCGATTCTGTAATTTTACAGAATCGATAATTTTACCGATTTGGTAAAATTACTGATTCGGTAAAATTACAGAATCTGTATGTTTTCAGTGCCCCTACATACCAATGTCAAAATACCGGTCGGAAACAGCCGAAAATCGGTATTTTCGGCCGATTCTGACCGGTATTTTGACACCTACATCTGGCCCCTAAGCGTTTGCTTGATGTGCCTCTTCTGGGAAACTGCGATGAAAAAACACTTCAAAAGAAAGCAAAGCGTTGCATGCCAGCTCCATATTTCAATTGAACTGTTGTGTACCGAGCACACCTGATTGATAAAAAAACTTTAACTGTTTTATTCTGATCTGTGTGCTGTAACTGAAAGAGTATACCCTAATACTCTACTCATAACATGGAAAATTTGGCTGGCCAACACACTGTTGACGCAGGCTCAGTTACGCACAACCTTAATACAATTTAACGATCAAACTACACTTTAAACATAGTCTTCATATTTTTAATTCATATGCATCTTGACATTCAGTCAAATTTTTCAAAGGTATTATGTGTGCATATAGTCATCACAATATTTACAAAAAATTCACTATAATATATACAATGTAGAACATTAGATTCTTTGGTGTACATCATAATTCGCCCAATGCATTTCGGGACAAAAGTAGGGTCCCTTCGTCAGGGGCAATGCTGTAAAATAACATATACAGACGCATAAGTACAGTTGTATGAATAAGACCAGGTTTCATGGTTCATTACACTTTAAAAAAACCTCCACCTAAAGAAAACACCCAACGTGTGTCTATAGAGAAAACAATAGCCTCAAGAAACCAGTAAATGCTACTCACATATACACAACTAAATCGTGTCTTCGTCTGAGCTTCCCAAGTCCAACACAGTTCTTAAAAGATACACGAAAAAAACAACAAATATGTCAACTCAGTCTATCAATAGATACACTAGACAAAAAAGCTAGACAAAAACGCTCCATCAAAAGTATATTCACAAAGCTCAATGAAAATGCATACTTGCTTTTCAATCCAACAAAACACTATGCGTAGACACTCTCCCACTAGACACGTGCTTTCTCTTCAAGACCTGTGTGTAATGTAAACCCATTTAAAGGTCGTCAATATACATAACCGCGTTCAAACACTCCAAACTGTTTAGTGTCAAAATACCAGTTCTTACCGAAATTCCAAAGACGTAGCTCGTATATAGACCTCCGTGTAAACTATCCAGCATTCGAAGACACCGGCGTGTGTGGAGATATCTCGTTTCCTAGTATAAAAATTCAACCGTCTCACCCTATTGGAGGCTACCCTGATTGTATGCGCCAATGGCAAACGAGTTCTCAATCCCTGCTATTTACGTCACCGGTAACCATGGTGACCGTCCTCACGACTCTCATTAGGTCGCCGTTTACAAAAGTAAAATACAAACATCGATATTGTACCGGCCATATATTAATCAAAAAGTTGCTTAAATCCCGTAATTATGCCGTGTTCTATTTATGCAACATTTGATATTCAATAGTAGAACGTGAGTCTACATCGATCACTCTACCACATATACCAACTCCTCAACAAACTTATGTAAACGAATACGACGCTACGCAACCTCCAACTCTATAGATAACAACAGGCATAGGCTACCAAAAATAGAACGCGAGTGTACGCGGGTCATTACACCACGTGTTTCAACACATCAACAAACTTTATAGAATCAATACGACGCAACGCTACCTACAGCTCTACAGGTAACAACAAGCCTTGGCTACCTCAAATAAGTACTTTCATTGGAAAAAAGAAAAAGAAAAGGAAAAGGAAAAAATAAACGCATTATACAAAAAGTAAATAAAGGTGTAGAAAAAATAAAACAAGTCATGAACCAACGTTATTGCATATATGTGTTCTGATCAATCATAACAATTAATTATTTACATTCCAGACAAAGATATCAGTTTAGTCAATTAGAAACACAGTGATTACTTTTTATAAAAAACTACTCAATTCAATCCGGTCATTCAGTCCCCCGGGGGTCAGAGTACCCAACATTTTAATCCAAAACGATTCTCTCTGTAGTAGTTTTTTATGTTTGTCAATACCCTCTTTTAATGATACTATTTCAAGAATAGTGAATCTCATTTGTGCTATAGTGTGTTTTTTGTCTAGCCAATGTGTTGCTAAGGGTGATGTTAGAGATTTATTTCGAATTCTACTTTTATGTTCTGAAATGCGTATTTTCAGTTTACGCTCAGTCTTTCCAACATATAGAAGTCCACACGGACATTTGATAGTGTATATGACCTGGTTATTGTTGCAATCCCCTTCAAATTTCAGTTGAATCGTTTTTCCAGAATGGGGGTGAGTGATCATGTTTCCGACAATAACATTATTGCAATGCACACAGTTTGTGCATTTTTTCATACCTTTGAAGTCCTTCTTTTTTGTAGTCTCAGGATGTTTGAGCAATTCTTTCAAGTTCTTAGAACGAGTGTATGCAAACAAGGGTTTATCTTTAAAGCTGTTCTGAAAATCATTTTCTTGTTGAAGAAGCTCCCATCTCTGATGTATGATGTTTTTGATCTTTTGTGAATTCACAGAAAATTTTGAAACAAATACATTCCGTTGTTGAGTTCCCTTATGTGTTTGTACTAATAAGTCAGTACGATTCTTATCCATTGCTTTACTTTGTGCTGCATCCAGAAGATCCATCGGATATCCTCTCTTTTTGTAGTTTTCTTTATATTCATGGATGTCATCAAGGCATTCATTTTGTTTGGTAACTATTCTTCTGATCCTCAAAAATTGAGAATAAGGAAGGTTCTTCAGTAAATTCTGTGGGTGAAAACTTTGGAAAAGGAGCATACTGTTCTTATCAGTAGGTTTTCGATATAAGGACGTATTAATCTGTACTCCATCCAATTTAACCATTACATCCAGATATGCTATTTGGGATCTACTGACTGTATGCGTTACTTGAATCCGTGGATTCCTTGAGTTCAAAATGTCAATATTTTGTTGTAGCTGAGTTTCTGTTCCAGACCATATAACAAAGATATCATCAATGTAACGACAAAAAAATTCAAGATTTTCTGTCCATTCTTTGTGAGCGAAGACATGTTCCTGCTCAAACTTTGCCATAAAAGTATTAGCAAATACTGGGGCCCCAGTAAAGCCCATTGATGTTCCATTCAATTGCATATAAAATCTTTCAGACCACTGGAAATAACTATTCTTTAAGCAAAACTGTGTTAGTTCTAATAAGAACACTGGGTTAATTTCCATTTCAGGATGTTGAAGCAACATCCACTCTTCGGCTTCAAGACCTTCAGTGTGACCGATCGATGTGTATAGTGACACAACATCTATGGTACATAAAATGTACTCCCTTCCTGCATTCAACTTAATCGATGCCAACCTCACTAAAAAATCCGTTGTATCTTGTATATATGTATGCCACTTTTAAATAAATGGTTGTAGGAAAAAATCAATTACTCGCCCAGCTGGTTCAAAGATAGAGTTACAACCTGCCACAATAGGTCGAAACGGTGGGTCTTCCAGTGACTTGTGCACTTTAGGCAACATATAAATCTTAGGTCTATTTGGATTTTGTGTCATGAGAAAATTTGCCATATTTGGTGTAATCCAGTCTTCGTCTATTGCTTTATTTATCAAAGCTTGCAATATCTTTTTTATCTCATTCGTTGGGTCTTGTTGTAACAACAAGTAGGTGTTGGTGTCATTAATGTGTTCTTCTACTTTCCTTTGATAGTACTCAGTGTCCATCAATACCAATGCACCACCTTTGTCCGCTTTTTGAAATGTTAGCTCAGTTTTCTTGGATAATTGAGTCAGGATGCTTTTCTCCAGTCTGTTTAAATTGTTCGGTGTTTTCCTGTTATGTTTGTAGTTCAATTTTTTTAAATCCTTAGTTACCAATGTCTCAAAGAGATCCAGTGTTTTATGTGAAGCGGGTGCTTCAAATGTGCTTTTTGGTCTGAAGATTTCTAACTTTTTCTCTCCTTGGTTTTCATCAGTAGAGACCACATTATCAAAAAAGTTCCTTAATCTCAAAATCCTCATAAACTTGTAGAAGGCTATCTCATCTTCAAATTTCGAGCCCATGTTGGTAGGGACGAATGTTATGCCCTTGTTAAGGATTCTCTCCTCGTGAATGGTTAAAGGATGTTTAGAAATATTTATTATGAGGGTTTCCCCTGGCTCCGTAGTCCCTTTTTCAATTGTTTTTCTTTTTCTTTGTCCTCTCCTTGTTTTTTTGTTGTTTGGTCTTGTTCCGGTGGTCGATCTATTTCCACAACCTCGGTTAAAAAAGACACCTGCGGACTTGAGGTACTGGCTTTATCTGTTTGAGTTATGCTTAGTGCATGTGTTGTCTTTATTGGTGGACGTGATGCATCTATATCTTGATCTGTGGCTAGACTTTCCTCTGAAGAAGTTGTAGTTGTGGTTGGTCGTCGGGTAAAGCGTCTTTGGGCATACACCTCTGCCCAGGTGTATGCCTCATTCAACTTATAGTCGATTGTGTCTCGCTTAAACTTCCTCAATTTTGTCTCCTGCAGTTCTTTGCCATATTCATCCAGTTTGATATTCAAATCGCTCAAAAATCTGCCAAGTTCATCCTCAGTCATTCGTTCAGATAGATCAGACCTGATGGTTGAGATCTCAGTTTTAAGTTCATCTATTGTTTTCGCTAACTCTTCGATAATGAGAAGAATTAAATCCAATGAACATTTATTCAGTATTTGATACCATTTTTCCATAAATTGTGGATTATTTTTTAAACGATATAGCATGGGTTTAATTGATAATCTGAGTCCCCTCGGGATTCGTTTGACCTTGTGGTATTGAACCAAAGTTGATGCATGTAATCTCTGATTGAGTTCGCGTCTAGATGCAAATTCCAATTGTTTTAATTGATGACCTATAGATGCACTATGCGCCTGTAAATTGGTGACTTCACTGATTAAACCATATACTTCTGCTGCTTGTTCTGTTGTATATCCTCTTGTAGTCGCCCTATTTTCTGTTAATGATGCTATTGCTTCAAAGGACATCTTGATTCTAACGTGGGTGCTCTGGTGCTATAGTGGGTAACGTGAAAGGAATTGAACTGTTGTGTACCGAGCACACCTGATTGATAAAAAAACTTTAACTGTTTTATTCTGATCTGTGTGCTGTAACTGAAAGAGTATACCCTAATACTCTACTCATAACATGGAAAATTTGGCTGGCCAACACACTGTTGACGCAGGCTCAGTTACGCACAACCTTAATACAATTTAACGATCAAACTACACTTTAAACATAGTCTTCATATTTTTAATTCATATGCATCTTGACATTCAGTCAAATTTTTCAAAGGTATTATGTGTGCATATAGTCATCACAATATTAACAAAAAATTCACTATAATATATACAATGTAGAACATTCATTTTTGGTAGCCTATGCCTGTTGTTATCTATAGAGTTGGAGGTTGCGTAGCGTCGTATTCGTTTACATAAGTTTGTTGAGGAGTTGGTATATGTGGTAGAGTGATCGATGTAGACTCACGTTCTACTAGTGAATATCAAATGTTGCATAAATAGAACACGGCATAATTACGGGATTTAAGCAACTTTTTGATTAATATATGGCCGGTACAATATCGATGTTTGTATTTTACTTTTGTAAACGGCGACCTAATGAGAGTCGTGAGGACGGTCACCATGGTTACCGGTGACGTAAATAGCAGGGATTGAGAACTCGTTTGCCATTGGCGCATACAATCAGGGTAGCCTCCAATAGGGTGAGACGGTTGAATTTTTATACTAGGAAACGAGATATCTCCACACACGCCGGTGTCTTCGAATGCTGGATAGTTTACACGGAGGTCTATATACGAGCTACGTCTTTGGAATTTCGGTAAGAACTGGTATTTTGACACTAAACAGTTTGGAGTGTTTGAACGCGGTTATGTATATTGACGACCTTTAAATGGGTTTACATTACACACAGGTCTTGAAGAGAAAGCACGTGTCTAGTGGGAGAGTGTCTACGCATAGTGTTTTGTTGGATTGAAAAGCAGGTATGCATTTTCATTGAGCTTTGTGAATATACTTTTGATGGAGCGTTTTTGTCTAGCTTTTTTGTCTAGTGTATCTATTGATAGACTGAGTTGACATATTTGTTGTTTTTTTCGTGTATCTTTTAAGAACTGTGTTGGACTTGGGAAGCTCAGACGAAGACACGATTTAGTTGTGTATATGTGAGTAGCATTTACTGTTTTCTTGAGGCTATTGTTTTCTCTATAGACACACGTTGGGTGTTTTCTTTAGGTGGAGGTTTTTTTAAAGTGTAATGAACCATGAAACCTGGTCTTATTCATACAACTGTACTTATGCGTCTGTATATGTTATTTTACAGCATTGCCCCTGACGAAGGGACCCTACTTTTGTCCCGAAATGCATTGGGCGAATTATGATGTACACCAAAGAATCTAATGTTCTACATTGTATATATTATAGTGAATTTTTTGTAAATATTGTGATGACTATATGCACACATAATACCTTTGAAAAATTTGACTGAATGTCAAGATGCATATGAATTAAAAATATGAAGACTATGTTTAAAGTGTAGTTTGATCGTTAAATTGTATTAAGGTTGTGCGTAACTGAGCCTGCGTCAACAGTGTGTTGGCCAGCCAAATTTTCCATGTTATGAGTAGAGTATTAGGGTATACTCTTTCAGTTACAGCACACAGATCAGAATAAAACAGTTAAAGTTTTTTTATCAATCAGGTGTGCTCGGTACACAACAGTTCAATTCCTTTCACGTTACCCACTATAGCACCAGAGCACCCACGTTTGAATCAAGATGTCCTTTGAAGCAATAGCATCATTAACAGAAAATAGGGCGACTACAAGAGGATATACAACAGAACAAGCAGCAGAAGTATATGGTTTAATCAGTGAAGTCACCAATTTACAGGCGCATAGTGCATCTATAGGTCATCAATTAAAACAATTGGAATTTGCATCTAGACGCGAACTCAATCAGAGATTACATGCATCTACTTTGGTTCAATACCACAAGGTCCAACGAATCCCGAGGGGACTCAGATTATCAATTAAACCCATGCTATATCGTTTAAAAAATAATCCACAATTTATGGAAAAATGGTATCAAATACTGAATAAATGTTCATTGGATTTAATTCTTCTCATTATCGAAGAGTTAGCGAAAACAATAGATGAACTTAAAACTGAGATCTCAACCATCAGGTCTGATCTATCTGAACGAATGACTGAGGATGAACTTGGCAGATTTTTGAGCGATTTGAATATCAAACTGGATGAATATGGCAAAGAACTGCAGGAGACAAAATTGAGGAAGTTTAAGCGAGACACAATCGACTATAAGTTGAATGAGGCATACACCTGGGCAGAGGTGTATGCCCAAAGACGCTTTACCCGACGACCAACCACAACTACAACTTCTTCAGAGGAAAGTCTAGCCACAGATCGAGATATAGATGCATCACGTCCACCAATAAAGACAACACATGCACTAAGCATAACTCAAACAGATAAAGCCAGTACCTCAAGTCCGCAGGTGTCTTTTTTAACTGAGGTTGTGGAAATAGATCGACCACCGGAACAAGACCAAACAACAAAAAAACAAGGAGAGGACAAAGAAAAAGAAAAACAATTGAAAAAGGGACTACGGAGCCAGGGGAAACCCTCATAATAAATATTTCTAAACATCCTTTAACCATTCACGAGGAGAGAATCCTTAACAAGGGCATAACATTCGTCCCTACCAACATGGGCTCGAAATTTGAAGATGAGATAGCCTTCTACAAGTTTATGAGGATTTTGAGATTAAGGAACTTTTTTGATAATGTGGTCTCTACTGATGAAAACCAAGGAGAGAAAAAGTTAGAAATCTTCAGACCAAAAAGCACATTTGAAGCACCCGCTTCACATAAAACACTGGATCTCTTTGAGACATTGGTAACTAAGGATTTAAAAAAATTGAACTACAAACATAACAGGAAAACACCGAACAATTTAAACAGACTGGAGAAAAGCATCCTGACTCAATTATCCAAGAAAACTGAGCTAACATTTCAAAAAGCGGACAAAGGTGGTGCATTGGTATTGATGGACACTGAGTACTATCAAAGGAAAGTAGAAGAACACATTAATGACACCAACACCTACTTGTTGTTACAACAAGACCCAACGAATGAGATAAAAAAGATATTGCAAGCTTTGATAAATAAAGCAATAGACGAAGACTGGATTACACCAAATATGGCAAATTTTCTCATGACACAAAATCCAAATAGACCTAAGATTTATATGTTGCCTAAAGTGCACAAGTCACTGGAAGACCCACCGTTTCGACCTATTGTGGCAGGTTGTAACTCTATCTTTGAACCAGCTGGGCGAATAATTGATTTTTTCCTACAACCATTTATTCAAAAGTGGCATACATATATACAAGATACAACGGATTTTTTAGTGAGGTTGGCATCGATTAAGTTGAATGCAGGAAGGGAGTACATTTTATGTACCATAGATGTTGTGTCACTATACACATCGATCGGTCACACTGAAGGTCTTGAAGCCGAAGAGTGGATGTTGCTTCAACATCCTGAAATGGAAATTAACCCAGTGTTCTTATTAGAACTAACACAGTTTTGCTTAAAGAATAGTTATTTCCAGTGGTCTGAAAGATTTTATATGCAATTGAATGGAACATCAATGGGCTTTACTGGGGCCCCAGTATTTGCTAATACTTTTATGGCAAAGTTTGAGCAGGAACATGTCTTCGCTCACAAAGAATGGACAGAAAATCTTGAATTTTTTTGTCGTTACATTGACGATATCTTTGTTATATGGTCTGGAACAGAAACTCAGCTACAACAAAATATTGACATTTTGAACTCAAGGAATCCACGGATTCAAGTAACGCATACAGTCAGTAGATCCCAAATAGCATATCTGGATGTAATGGTTAAATTGGATGGAGTACAGATTAATACGTCCTTATATCGAAAACCTACTGATAAGAACAGTATGCTCCTTTTCCAAAGTTTTCACCCACAGAATTTACTGAAGAACCTTCCTTATTCTCAATTTTTGAGGATCAGAAGAATAGTTACCAAACAAAATGAATGCCTTGATGACATCCATGAATATAAAGAAAACTACAAAAAGAGAGGATATCCGATGGATCTTCTGGATGCAGCACAAAGTAAAGCAATGGATAAGAATCGTACTGACTTATTAGTACAAACACATAAGGGAACTCAACAACGGAATGTATTTGTTTCAAAATTTTCTGTGAATTCACAAAAGATCAAAAACATCATACATCAGAGATGGGAGCTTCTTCAACAAGAAAATGATTTTCAGAACAGCTTTAAAGATAAACCCTTGTTTGCATACACTCGTTCTAAGAACTTGAAAGAATTGCTCAAACATCCTGAGACTACAAAAAAGAAGGACTTCAAAGGTATGAAAAAATGCACAAACTGTGTGCATTGCAATAATGTTATTGTCGGAAACATGATCACTCACCCCCATTCTGGAAAAACGATTCAACTGAAATTTGAAGGGGATTGCAACAATAACCAGGTCATATACACTATCAAATGTCCGTGTGGACTTCTATATGTTGGAAAGACTGAGCGTAAACTGAAAATACGCATTTCAGAACATAAAAGTAGAATTCGAAATAAATCTCTAACATCACCCTTAGCAACACATTGGCTAGACAAAAAACACACTATAGCACAAATGAGATTCACTATTCTTGAAATAGTATCATTAAAAGAGGGTATTGACAAACATAAAAAACTACTACAGAGAGAATCGTTTTGGATTAAAATGTTGGGTACTCTGACCCCCGGGGGACTGAATGACCGGATTGAATTGAGTAGTTTTTTATAAAAAGTAATCACTGTGTTTCTAATTGACTAAACTGATATCTTTGTCTGGAATGTAAATAATTAATTGTTATGATTGATCAGAACACATATATGCAATAACGTTGGTTCATGACTTGTTTTATTTTTTCTACACCTTTATTTACTTTTTGTATAATGCGTTTATTTTTTCCTTTTCCTTTTCTTTTTCTTTTTTCCAATGAAAGTACTTATTTGAGGTAGCCAAGGCTTGTTGTTACCTGTAGAGCTGTAGGTAGCGTTGCGTCGTATTGATTCTATAAAGTTTGTTGATGTGTTGAAACACGTGGTGTAATGACCCGCGTACACTCGCGTTCTATTTTTGGTAGCCTATGCCTGTTGTTATCTATAGAGTTGGAGGTTGCGTAGCGTCGTATTCGTTTACATAAGTTTGTTGAGGAGTTGGTATATGTGGTAGAGTGATCGATGTAGACTCACGTTCTACTAGTGAATATCAAATGTTGCATAAATAGAACACGGCATAATTACGGGATTTAAGCAACTTTTTGATTAATATATGGCCGGTACAATATCGATGTTTGTATTTTACTTTTGTAAACGGCGACCTAATGAGAGTCGTGAGGACGGTCACCATGGTTACCGGTGACGTAAATAGCAGGGATTGAGAACTCGTTTGCCATTGGCGCATACAATCAGGGTAGCCTCCAATAGGGTGAGACGGTTGAATTTTTATACTAGGAAACGAGATATCTCCACACACGCCGGTGTCTTCGAATGCTGGATAGTTTACACGGAGGTCTATATACGAGCTACGTCTTTGGAATTTCGGTAAGAACTGGTATTTTGACACTAAACAGTTTGGAGTGTTTGAACGCGGTTATGTATATTGACGACCTTTAAATGGGTTTACATTACACACAGGTCTTGAAGAGAAAGCACGTGTCTAGTGGGAGAGTGTCTACGCATAGTGTTTTGTTGGATTGAAAAGCAGGTATGCATTTTCATTGAGCTTTGTGAATATACTTTTGATGGAGCGTTTTTGTCTAGCTTTTTTGTCTAGTGTATCTATTGATAGACTGAGTTGACATATTTGTTGTTTTTTTCGTGTATCTTTTAAGAACTGTGTTGGACTTGGGAAGCTCAGACGAAGACACGATTTAGTTGTGTATATGTGAGTAGCATTTACTGGTTTCTTGAGGCTATTGTTTTCTCTATAGACACACGTTGGGTGTTTTCTTTAGGTGGAGGTTTTTTTAAAGTGTAATGAACCATGAAACCTGGTCTTATTCATACAACTGTACTTATGCGTCTGTATATGTTATTTTACAGCATTGCCCCTGACGAAGGGACCCTACTTTTGTCCCGAAATGCATTGGGCGAATTATGATGTACACCAAAGAATCTAATGTTCTACATTGTATATATTATAGTGAATTTTTTGTAAATATTGTGATGACTATATGCACACATAATACCTTTGAAAAATTTGACTGAATGTCAAGATGCATATGAATTAAAAATATGAAGACTATGTTTAAAGTGTAGTTTGATTGTTAAATTGTATTAAGGTTGTGCGTAACTGAGCCTGCGTCAACAGTGTGTTGGCCAGCCAAATTTTCCAAGCTCCATATTTCAAGTCACGATCCTGGAACTGCTGAAGGGCAGAAGTGCCCTGATGTTCCTTAGAAGCAGGGTCATTAATGTGCCTGAGAGGACGACTTCTTCCAGCGGCGGTTGGCCTAAAATGGTGGCCGCAAAGCTCTGAAATTTTTCCGATTCGGGGCGTGTTTTTTTGCTGAGTGATGGATGATGTCACAGGTAGAAAGAAGGCAAAAAAACACGCCCCCGAATCCGAAAAAGACGGGGCTTCAACCGAGTGACGCCCCTCTCCTCCAATGGCTGGCCTCCGTTTAGGAAGCCAGCCAATGGAGAAGAGGGGCGGGTTCAAGCCCCCTTACTAAAAAACATTATTTCTTCGGAGCTCCGCCCCCACTGCTTACAGCAGTGCGACGGAGTCCTCGACCTAAAAACCTCAGGGGCAGATTTCTGTTTCCAGGCGCATCCCTGCAAATCAACAGGGATGTGCTAGGAAAGATGCGTGACGCAAGTTTAGCCTTGCGCCACCACAGATGTGCTGCATTTACAATGTGGCGCATCATGGCGCGTGGATAAACAGATGCGTGTCGCATCTGCTGGCGTAAGGTTGGCGCAGTGCTGGAGTTGTGTCGCAGGTGAGACGCAACTCCAGCACTGTCCCAACCTGGCCTATCTACAACATGGTGCGTCACTCCTTACGCCAGCTTCAAGCAGGCGCAGGGTTTTGGCGCAACATAGCCGTAAAAGTGACTAGTGAAATCTTGTAGATTTCACTGCATCACTTTTACGTAACGTTCCAGTGATAGAACGCCCACCATGCGCCGGTACGCTCACATGAAACCTAACGCAGGTTGCATGTGGCGCAGGGGTTTACAACGTGACGCATCTTCCTAGATGCGTCACGTTGTAAGTAAGGCGCAACGTGGCGCACTGTTTATGCCTCCGCTGTGTCACAAAAGTGACGCAACGGAGGCGTAAAAGTGTAGCAAGGGGCTTGTAAATTTTCCCCTCAGTGCCTCCACAAAAACTGGAAGCAGCAGCGGGACTGGGACATTTCATTTAAAAATACATAGAACTAATACATTGGAACTAAATCACTTTCAAGGAGAGTGTCAGGACCTGCGGCCCCACAGCTACAGCACCCTGCATGATGAACTCGCCAGTCTTCTCCCAGACTGAATCACTGACTCGTCCCCCGCCCGGCCGCAATACCTTGCGCCCGAGATGATCAACATCACCACGATGTTGATGCCTCTGTTGCGCGAAGGCCATGATTGTCTCTGTAGCAAAAATTCATCAGTCACTGACACTGGTCTTTATCTGGTCGCCCTCCCCGCCGGTCCAGCAACGCTGCAGGGGGGGGGGTTTATTCTATTGAGCAGCAGACAGCAGTGCACTGAGGACTTGACTCGCAGATTGAGTCCCCCGCCGCTTCTGTTCTGACCTACCTCATTTCCTCTTCCTTCAGGACGTGACGAGGCACTACGGCGGTCACATCCAGATTTGATCCCGGGCCCCCTGGTGTGCCACAGCCTGTAGCAACCACAGCTGAGGGCCGACCCCCGGGGGTCTTGGTAATTTGAGCACAGTCAGTGAGTCAGTCTCAGTGTGGCGTGCGTCTGAAAGCCGCGCCGCACCGTGGGGCTGGCTCCCGGGCAGATTTGTTACAATGTAGCACTCTCAGCCATTCCAGAGTTGAGCGCAGACATTTAACTATAAACTTACTGAGCCCAGCTGCTGGCAGCACGTCTGCGGGGAGCAGCAGAGCCGGTGGCAGGCGCTGGCACCCTGCTTAGCATAGAGTTTCAGAGTGGCATTAAATGCATGACAATGCATTTCAGTACGGGGCTGCGGAACACAGCACTGAAATGCGTTAGCGTCACACCTGATGCGTGATACTTGGCAGGCCTGAGACGCCATCTTGGGGATTCTCGATAAATTGCTCCAGACTATGTTGTCAGCCCATAAGTAGCAATTGTAGGAGCAATAGTGATATCCAAAGGGTTTCGTCACTGCGTCTGCACCACAGCTGGAAATACATATTATCTGTATTGTTTACAATTCATTTGTTTTTAGGTCGAAGGCCTAAAAGGCTGCGCTTGCGCAGTCTTAGGCCGGAGATTTAATGAGTCTGAGTAGCGGGGAATGTCCCGCCTCCGTGCCCCCTCTCTCCTTCATTGGCTGGCTTCCTAAACGGAGGCCAGCCATTGGAGGAGAGATGCGTCACTCCAAACAAGCTCCGTCCTTTTCGGATTTGGGGGCGTAATTTTTGATGTTCTTTAGACAGTGACGTTGTCCGTCACTCAGAACATCAAAACCACGCCCCCAAATCAGAAAAAATCTCGGAGCTTGTGTCCGCCATTTTCGATCCTTCGCAGTGAAGGTAAGATCGTGGCTGTTTCCCTCCGTGCCTTCTTCCCCCTGTCTGGTCTGTTTCCCGCCCCCCTCCCGCTCTCCGTGTATTTTCGCTGTCCGTGTGTGTGTTTCCCGCCCCCTGTTTGTTTCCCGCCCCCTCCCGCTCTCCGTGTATTTTTGCTGTCCGTGTGTGTGTGTTTCCCGCCCCCTCCCGCTCGTGTGTGCATTTCAGAGCGTCTGTTTCCCGCCCCCCTCCCGCTCGCCGTGTATTTTCGCTGTCCGTGTGTGTGTTTCCCGCCCCCTGTTTGTTTCCCGCCCCCTCCCGCTCTCCGTGTATTTTTGCTGTCCGTGTGTGTGTTTCCCGCCCCCTCCCGCTCGTGTGTGCATTTCAGAGCGAGATTACAAAGCTGCTGCGTTTCTACCGTAAGAGTCAATATAGCAATCCATACCCCCACCTCCGAAACCTCCTTCGGCTCTCCATGTCACTGCAGCCAATCGCAGCGAGAGGCACATTCGAAAAATCCCTCAAGGTCTTACATCCGTAACCTCTGCCATTCGCAGCGCCATTGGATAATAGTAGCGTCCACAGGAGGAAATAGCAGCCGTTGGTGCCTTCCACTTGAAGCGCCCGGAACTACGGTGTGATTACACAGCAGCACAGCTTTCGCAGGCTAAGAAGCCATGAAGGTGCAGCGGCTCCGTTCTCCGTATCACTGAAGCATGTTGGGTGCACCATGCAACACTAGACGTAAAAGCTAGGGACATTCAGTTTCGGAAAAGAAAAAAACCCCAGAGACTTTTGGTAAGTTGTATTTTATATACCTGTCGTGCTGAATTGGAAGTTGTATCTTCAGGTTCCACCTCCGTGTATGTACCCACCTGACTAGATGTGCCCGGGCTTCCACAGGCGTGACCAACAGCGCAGAGATTCCCCGAAATGAAAATCTGGGACAGACCATAATCCTAGAGGTAGGACTAGACATAAGCAGTGATCGCAGTCCACAGAAGTCCACTCGTTAACAGAAACGGGTGAAGGAGACTAATGTTCTAACATGGGAGCTTGTGTGGTAAATAAAGTCTCCCCTGGAGTGGGATTGTTTCCATGGCATAGAGCACCCGGGAGCTGCACTGCAGAACCCCGAATAGAGGCGCCTTTAAAATGTAGGGTCGAACCATTCTGAACGTGTGTTGCGGTGAACCCGGTGGAATTGAGAGCTGAACCCACACTCCAAATACTCGAGTATCACTCTTAATGTGTGAGACTTGAGGTCTGCGTTTCTCTGGTGTACCCCAGCACCCGTCACACTGTTTTTAAAGAGCCATGCCGCCACCATCTGCGAGAGGGATCGATGCAGAAGCCTTATATATATACTATACTATAGTGAATACTGTTTCAAAACTCTGTGGAAATAAAACAGGACACATATATAATTAGCGGGATTTCCCGGTTCTGACGTCTATGATTCGGACTCCTAAATGACCGTTTACCGAACATTACGTTTGTAAAGGGAAACTATTCGGATTTAGACTCATTTGCACCTCTTGTGCCGAGTTGTTACTATTTTTTTCTGTTTCACGCCATAATTTAGGTGTGCAGAAAACTAACCCTGAGTTTCCAGTTCTGCAAACATTTACATTTTCAAAGTCACTATTTCATCCGACTTGCTCGCTCGCTCTTGTGGCCTTTAAAGAAAGGCACCTGCTGGACACCGGAAAAAAACCTCGCTTTTTAATCATTCGTCAATACACCCATATTTCTTGAGCAGCATGACGTATTTATTGTGCTTTACTACACAGCCAAACTCCGCTACAACCTTATTGCTGCGCCCAGGGTCGGCTAAAAATAAAGCAAACCAGCCCCGCACTGCCGAACGCTGTGACTAGAAATTCACACTGGCGGAATTGTTGGCTTATTTCAGCCCCTATCTTGTTGCCTCTAACTTAGCCAGCAGCCTACGAGGACCCCCTGAACCCCCCCTATTTGAGTTAGCCTCCGTAACCCAGGGAACCTGGAGCTTGAGCGTTTTTAATTCGATTCAGAGATATTCGTCTGCCTTGTCGTATTTTCATTTAATCCTACTTGACATTTGTGCTACTTCTTCGAGGTATTTGTGGCTGTTTTTGTGACGTAACGCTGTTAAAGTTTCGCCGCTTTTGGGAAAAGGAATAGTTCAGTCAGTTTAATTGTGTTTTTAAAACTGACAACGCAACATTTTCTCGTACTCTAGAGGGGTAACTTGACTGTCTACTACACCTTCTGATTCAGTCATTAATTAACTCCAAATGTGCCTGTGGAGTGGATACAAATAGTTCAAGGTAATTTAGTTCAATTCTGTTTATTCACTGACTTGCTCCTTGTATTTAGGTTCTTTTGTGCCCCGTGACTGCACTTTTTCCACATCCAGTATTTCTGATTCATCACCGGTGCGCTGGAATAAAAGAATGGGATGCAACCTTTCTTGTATCTCACATTTGTAAATTCAGTCTCATACCTTTACCATTAGCAGTGCCCCCACAAACTGAAGTGTAAAATGGCATCGACTTTTTAGGTCTGGTATTAGTCAAGGCCTTTTAATTTTTCTAAATTGTGTAGTATACTTATAGGGGGCTTTCAGCCAGCCTTCTTCATCCATTGGTCTGTTATTGTCATTCTGATTTTTCTGCTGCCCAACACAGCATTCAGTAGTGCGGCTCTGTGTGGGTGTAAATGCAATAGGTCATGCACATGTGAGCGATTAAGCTATTGGCATTGTAAATGACACTGCCATTTAACGATGAAACTATTGGCAATGTAAATGACTATGCTATTTATTTATGATTTAAAAAAAAATGTCATAAGCAATGCCAATAGCTCTACCTTTAATGATGCCGAGACCATTGCATTGTAAATGCTTGTTTTATCTCCTTCTGTGAACACAATTTCTTTCAACTCTAGCTTACATTTTTCCAGTGGGCTGTCTGTTGTGAGTGCATTAATATTGGAACCTCGCCAGGCGTCACTGGTATAAATGTTCTATTTACTGTCCAATATGCAGGTGGTCACACCTCCACCATTGTTCTTGGAAGGAACCAGGCAAATTTATACTGTTTAGCCTGCATTGGAATCTGGTGTTATGGATATCCCTTTTCAGAGCTGTGGCAGTTGATCTGGTGGTGGCAGCGGAGAAGCTCCTGTGCGTCTAACCTCCGCTACCGTAGCTCATTGTGTAGTAATAGAGTTACCTGCACAATCCTGATGTCTCAAGTTCATTACTACAGTGGGTTGAGTCTTTCTCTACTGCTATGTATGTGATGTAATGGGAAGGGTAAAACCAATAGTGCGCAGAGATACTATAGGTCTGGATCAGGTCCCTGGTGGAAGGGCATCGTAATGGTCTCCAACCTCATTCTAGGCTGTTTGCTAACCCATGTTAATTTAGTTAATTGGGAGCGAATCTGGACGAACACTGATTAGGTGAGAGGTAAGGGGATGTTAAGAAACATATAGATAAGTTCGGACGGCAGCACTATTTTAATGAGTCCTAATGTCCCGCCAGTGATAGTGAAAGTGAAATCCATTAGGCCTTCTCCTCAGACCCCTTATTGAAAGCAACCCCATAATTTTCCTTAATGCTGGACTTCATATTGCAATTTACCCATATGCCTAATTATTTATGCAGCCCGTTGCACCATTTCAGTGGGAATTCCAGGACTCATATAGTTGTAGCATCCATAAGTGGGAATATCTGTTACTTGGACCAGTGGCTATGCCAGACGGAGCTCCAGATCGAAGATACTCCCTGAGAATCCTGTTAAAACATAACAAAGGGTTGCTGAGATTCAGCGTCACGTCATTGGCATAAATGGATATAATGATTTTCTGGTTAATGTATCTTAGGGCATGTGCTGCACAGTGCTACCAGAGCTTAGCTACAAGAGGCCTGAGGGCTAACACAAATAGAATCAGAGAGAAGGGGTGGCAACTCTGTCTTGCGCCTCTGGAAACACGAATGGGAGTAATAGACAGGTATTTATACCAACTGTAGGTGTTGAAGAGTGATACAGGATTTTAATACAGCCCATAAATGTGGTTGGCAGACCCATCCTGTGTAGAATTGTGAAAAGATAATCCTGCTCCAGAGAGTCAAACACTTTTCAGGCATCTAGAAATACGGCTACTGCATCTAGTTCTGGGTTCAAGTCCTTCATAATGGCAAATGTACACACATAGTGGGCAATGGAGCGGCCTGGAAAGAATCCAAGGCTGATCCAGCCACAGCAAGTCTGGTAGCAGCAGATTGCGGTGGGTTGTGATCATGTTAGCTGGTATTTTAGTATCAAAATTGAGACAAGATAAAGGGTGGTAGGACCAAGGCCAGACAGGCTATTGGGCGTTTTGGTGGGCTGCCAAGCTGGGGGGCGATTTCACTGCAGTAGGGGCTGACTTTGTTGATGGGGACCTGCATGTGCTTCTAAATAAAGAAAGCAAAAGAAATGGTTTTAAAGCATAATGGATGGCTGTATGGATGGATGCATGGATGGGTGGATGAATGGATGGCGGATGGATGAATGGATGGCGGATGGATGGGTGGATGAATGGATGGCGGATGGATGAATGGATGGCGAATGGATGCATGGACGGGTGTATGGCTGGCTGGATGGATGCATGGATAGGTGGATGGATGCATGGATGGCTGTATGGATGGATGCATGGATGGGTGGATGAATGGATGGATGGCGGATGGATGAATGGATGGCTGTATGGGTGGATGCATGGGTGGGTGGATGAATGGATGCCGGATGGATGAATGGATGGCTGTATGGATAGGTGCATGGATGGGTGGATGAATGGATGGCGGATGGATGAATGGATGGGTGTATGGATGGATGCATGGCTGGGTGTATGGGTGGATGGATGCAGTCCTGGGTGCTGCATTGTTGTATAATAGGGAACGCGTTCTGTGACCTAGCTTCTTCAAAGAACATACCCGGTACCTCATATGGTGTCTTATGCAATACATAGACAAACCTCGGCAGGGTAAGCATGGCCTTACTTGAAAGAGAGAGCTGGAGTTTTTTCCAGTGCAAACATCTTTTTCTACATTAACCAGCAGCTTACAGTATTTGTGTTTGACAACCACTCAACTAAATTGCTTCCAATGGGCTTGAGATGCTGCAGATCAATTAATTATATTGATTTTCCATAACATATCATATTTCAGGAGATATGTTCACTGACTCCCCATTCGGGACAGAAATGGACCTAAACTTAGTTGCTAGATGTAAAAGCGCATTAATGGTTTGTCCTCCACCATTATCCCCACTAGCTGGCTTATCCGGTTTTTCCTTACTGTGCGCAAGCGAAGAATTAAGGCTTCAAAATAAAATGCTACTATGCACCCGCCTTACAGGATCACAGAGACAAGGAATCGGTCCCCCTACCCCATCCAACAGGCCTGCCAATTCAACAGTCCCTCTATTACACACAACCCTTGGGACTGTACACTGCAGGGCAGGCGCGGTGCGTCCATTGGGGCGTATGGGCGTAGCCCCCCCCGCCCACCTGCAGCGGCCCGCAGCTCCCTCGGCGGTTTACAGTTCAAAGTAAATACGCAGACACCAAGGCAGGCGGGCCTCAGGAGAACTGACAGCCCAATCATCATGTCAGTCAGCATGACATCACATCGCTCACCCCCTTCAGAGTCTGAAGGGGGTGGGCGGGGTGGCGTCATGTTGACTGACATGATGATATGTCACCAGGGCAAGCAACACAAGTGCGCATGAGTGGGGACGGAGGGTGAATTTTTTACCTGTGCCCACGCATGCGCACTTGTGTTTGCACTTTTTTGCGCATGCCCATTAGGAGCCCTTTGGGCTCTAATGGGGGTGCTCCAGGCGAAGAGATACCTGTGCCCCAAGCGCCAGGATTGGCTCCTAGGGGCTGCCAGTCCCCATACATGCATGATGTGAGGCGCCAAGGGGTTGGTGAGCAGAGATGGCGCAGACCGGTCCGGCTATAAACTAAGTTTCTTTTACTTTTTAAAATTAAATTACTTCATATTATTTCATTCCCCGGAACCTGATCCCCCTCACAAAAGTGGGGCCATCTTCCGTGCCGGTTCCCTGGGGCCTGCCTCTAAGGATAGTTTTTGTGCAGGAAAGTACCCCCCCCCCCCTCCCCCTTCCTTCCTCACAAAACTATCCTGCCCACAATGCAGGCACCCACGCACCATGGCACAAGGGTGCCTACATCAGTGATAAGCAGCCACAAGGGCGCCAGAGCAGGGAGAGAGTTGAACAGCACCATATCTTTGTAAATATGGCGCAGATCAGCTCCCTCCCTACAACGCAGCACAGTCTGATGCCTTGCCTTCGCTACGAGCATGAACTGTTTGTAAATCTAGGTCTAATGTTCTGGAAGAAAGAGACTGAACCCCGGGGATGGGTATGAGAGGGGGAAAGGTGAGAAAGTGAGGTCGCTGCGAGGAAGGTAATGTGAAAGATAACGCCGAAGACGAAAAGGATTAGGACATAGAGCTGTGCAACAGAACTAGATAGCAAGAAAGACAGCAGACTAGGTAGACTAAGTGAATTTGGGAGATATATCAAAAGGATAACCCCTCTGAAGGGCTGGTAGGTCTGGAATAGAGCCTGTCTCGAGTCATTCTCACCTCACAAGTGAATTACTGGATGTTTACTTCTACTTACCGCGCTTTCCGAGACTGTTGAAATCTCACAGTATCCTAGTCTAGAGACCCGCTACTGAATGAGCAGGAAGAGGGGGCGGAGGAGCGGAATGTGTACACAAACCTCGGCATATTTTCATTTTCAGCTCGCCCACGAATTCGGACTTCTGGAATTCTTCCTCCCCTAGGCCGCTGTTGCACAAGCCCGGCTTGGGATTTTCCATGACTGACTGAACGAGGGCATTCACTCAGGGCACCGGGCACCTCGACGCCTAGATTAGGCCCTGGCAAGATCTACACCTGGCCTGTAATAACCTATTGCAGTCACATAGAACGATATACGTGTAACTCATTAAAGTTTGTGAGCAGAATGAAGTGGTGGATGAAGTGAAGTGTTTTAATTAATGTCTGCCACTGGTTATTATTCAGAGTCACTTTCTGGATCAGCTTTGTTGCTCACTATAGGCAAGGACCTTGCTAGTGTTTATCAGTGACTTATAGAATAGGTGACCCACCAAAGAAAGTATGTATTAGTGATGTGGGGGTGAGCAGAAGAGGCTAGTGAGATATGAAATGTGTGGAATTGTTCAGAGGTAAGAGGCGTGTGATACTAGTTAGGTGCGAGACGGCAAAGATTGCAGAATTGTCTAAATGCAGGTGTTGCTTCCTACAGAGGGCACTGAGAGAAGTTGAAAGGCTCTTGTCGGGGAAATGTACAAAAAATTACTGCAAAGACATTCACTACTTTTTTCTTAAATATTTAACAGTTTTATTATTAAAATATCAATATGCCAAGTGGAATTGGAATGACACAGCAGTCTCAATACTTGGACAGCATAGCAACACGAATATTAATACAAATAGCCTCACTTACACATTTAAATACTTCTTATAACTTAAAAATAAACAATACACAAACTGTCTTTGGCGAAGGGGTTCACAAGCGACCAAAACTCAAAACACACTTACACAAGGAAATACCAATATTAGTAAAAAATATATTATGTTTCTGTGGATTTTTTTTATCGCTGTCACAATAGCTTGTTTTTCACTTAAAACAATTCGTTCTTGTAAACAATGGCGGGATATTCGGCGAATGCATTCAACCAGCGACTGCATCCCCAGGGAATGGGAAATATATATATTTATATTTATATATATAGAGAGAGAGGGAGGGAGAGAAAGAGATAGAGAGAGAGAGTGGGGAGAGAGAAGACTAAAAATGAAAAGTGTTGAAGAAAAGGGTATACATTTACAACATTGATAAGAGGTGTTCCACAGCCCTAAATCCCATGTTCAATGCTTTGACTCGCCTCAGGTGTCTAAAGTAGGCATTCCTTCTATTGATTTTTTATCAGGCACCACCAATAGGCTAATAGCACAGTGCCCGAGAAATGAGACCTCGCATATTCAGATTTGTCCTAACCCTTGTTTTAGTACAAAAGATCCCACACATAGCTTTCTCAATCCCCCAATCCTGACCCTCAGAACCCTCTATTTCACTAGGAGATATTCAATGACTCTAACTGTGTGCCTTCTACCGACCTACAGAACCCTCTACTATTCTAATGTTAAAACCCTTACACAGCTCTGACAATGCACATCAGTCCTTCTCTGCACAGCTCTTTATGTTCTGAGATCTTCTTACAGGAACCACAAAGTATATCATCTCTGGCCTGAGGAACACCTGCCCTCCCTCCCAGTTCTAAGATACTTCTACAACTCAACCCAGGCACCTTAATCCAGACCTGTAGACTCTTTTACTATTCCAGTATTGAGGTTTCCACACAGCTCTCCTCAATTAAATCCCGGAAACTCATCCAGTTCTGAAATCTTCTTCCACTACTGCCATTACACCTCAACCCCGACCTGCAGAACTGTCGACTGCTACAGTATTGACAGTTTTGTGCGGCTCAGCCAATATACTTCAGTCCTGTCCTGCAGAACCCTTCCTTTGCCATGGATATATTTCCCCAGGTCTGCCAAGTCATCATAATCATACACTGCAGGATGCTCAGTATTCTAGGCCTGCCCCAACCTTCAGCAGTATCTTATGATTTTGTCTTGTAGTGCCCATGCTAACCTGTCACTATGCTGTTAAGTATCTACAGCTCACAAGGCACGCGTTTTTTAAACATCTGGAAATATCCTGCTTAATAGAAGGAGAAGACAGGCCCTTTAATCTGTAACTTTCATGAGCCTGAAGTAGAAGAGAGTAGGGCACGGGTGATGAACGCCTACAACAGTAGCTACTAAAGGCCTCACTGCAAAGCAGTTGCAAAATGGCGGACTGCAGAATCAGAAAAACTTAGACAGAAAAGAGGAAGCGGAAAATGAAAAGAATGAGGCTGCAGACGGACATGGAAAGGGCTGATAAAAACACCTGGGCTATATAAATAGTTGTCTTTCCTTTCCGATTGTTTGTTTTACAAAAATAGATAAGTGATCTATTTACAAAAAAATGTTCATATATCCGAATCCAGCTGTTTGGTCCATCTTCAACAATGGGGGCTACGCAGTGTAAGGATTCTTGAATCATCCCTCCCCATGTTGGCCACCCAAGGCTGTCCAGGCAAACATTGCCAATAAAAGACTGGCTTGAGTCCTCCCCAACTTAAACTAAAATGGTCTCTTCCAGGAGCTCTTCTTTTTGCAACTTCTTTCGAAATGAAGATAATACAAGTGAAGAGTTTGAATCTCAGAAACATTCATCAAACCTGGGGGCCACCATTCCGGGAAGTGAGTGATCTGAGTGAATAAAGATAAACCAACTGGAAATTATTTCTTCCTTGTCACTCTTGCTGATGGCCCTTGGCACTTCCCAAAGGTGATCCAGAGTCCTGGTGTCTTAGAGAAGAGAGGACAAACACCTAGGCAGGTGATCATCCAGTCCTGCTGAGTCCCGTGTAAGATATGCTCCTGGCTATGCAGCCCACATTCAAGCACCAAATCAATTTGGATTGCAACCTCCTTTGTAGCCTTGTGGCGATCCATCTAACAATCTGTGCCCCGGCATTTGATCTCTGTTCCGGAGAATCCAGGGCTTTCGCTCTCGAGTCTTCAACCATCAGTCTCCATGACTCCTAGCTCTCGATACGCTTAGCTTGAGGGCGAGTTGCTGCATTAGAGAACTGCACCCAATGCCAGCCAAGTGAGCTCATGGCTTTCTCACTATCCTGTCTTCACAGCATAACATCTGCAGGCAGGGAGAGTGGGAGCGGTGTGGAAGATGACACAACCGGAATCCGCAATACCTTGCATGCTCAGATGAGTATCTCCACCATGTCAGAGTGATCTGGGGTCCTGTTGAGGGTCAGCGATGCCAAGGTCTCTGCAAAATAAGGAAAGGAAAAGATTATAACCAAGCCTCATTTTTGTATGCCAAGGTAACTTATAAACTAGCACTCATAGCCACAACCCACAAGGACAATATCATCACGAACCACTAGACTGCTGAAAGATTGAGTGAGGCAGATTTCTGCCGCAAAACAGAATAAGACACTGCTGTCTCCATCGGACAGTCCAAACCAGAAGACCGGGAATGTCTGTTGAAGAGAACCCAGAAGACCAGGCGGTTTCCAGTAGAGAACCCAAAAGCCTGCCATTCTAAAGCAGAGAACACTCAAGACGCAGTCTCAGGAACTGAAATCATCCTTTCTTCTGCTGTTAAGCTTGTGCACAAACTGTTCATTTCGAATGTAATAGTTAATGGCCATGGGGCAGAAGACAAGTAGTAGAGAGTGTTTGTATTAAAATGCAACAATGCAATAATGGATAGCTGCTGAGACTGCTAATGATTCTAAGTTTCCATGACTCACTCTTAAACCAGCCATTGGGGTTGGGCGGCAGGTACACCAAGGAAGTAGATTATTGCAGGAGAGCATGTCATGCTGTTATATGCGGAGCTGCCTGTAGGAAAAATGAGCACCATATCTGAGCCAGTCCCGCAGCAGACCTACTAGCTCCATCTATGGTCGTGGAATTCTTGAAGTAGGGTCTATGTAGTGTGAGTATCTCTCAGAGCTCCGTGAGGAAATATTTGGAGCTGATTCGGGGAACAAATAACCCACTTGAATGACTAGAAAGAGCCCGTACACCAGTGTTGCACATACATGGATTATAAAGTTTCATCTCCCGCAGTTTGAACTTACGTCACAACACCTTGATTACATTGGCTAGGAGAAAAAAGGCTAAGTAGTGTAGGGTGGGCGGAATCGAGGAACTAGCATTAAATATTTAAAATGCCTGTGGCTTGGAGCCATCCTACCACACAAGCACAAAACCAGCACAGGCTGCTCTGAGCAAATACCAGAGAACATCTGCTTCCGTTTTCCGTTTCATCCAACTCAAAGTGTTTCGTCAAATATGCTCGTAAATCTTTATGGTTGTAACTCTTCGTGGGGCTGTTGGTTTTTTTCGTGCTGAACAGGCTCTGTCCAGTATGTGGAGAAGGGGGGCATTGTAATCTACAATGAGTCCCTAATAGGAAACTGGTCTGCGCGCCCAAATACAGCAGGCTCGTGCAAAGCGTTAATGAGCTCGAGCAGCATTTCTAGAATGCTGGTCTGCCACGGTCCTCTGTGTTCCCCGCGTCAGCAGCACACTACGGTTCCAGTCCTGAGCTTTCACTTAAAAATGCACTGCATTGGGGTCGCAGATTGCCAGCCTCGGCTCTCAATACACAAAGAATACCAAGAAGTGTAAAAGGAATGCCCAGGAGTGAAAATGTGGTGAACCAAGGACATGGAGCCATATTGTAATGTAACCCTGCCACCAGACGCAAATCCAGTTCAAGCGCGGGTATGTGTGACCATGGCATGCCCACATACTTCCTAGCGCCTCAGTCGTATGGGCAGTCACTACCTGGAATTTGGCCAATCAGCAGCTGTAGCCGATGGGCGGCTCCTTTACATGCGATGAAGTGGTCCTTTCCACTCATGGCTTTGCCGAGGCGCAGAGCAGGCCGTCAGCCCCGCGCATGCGCGCTGGTCAGAGGTGCGCGCGGCACGGATTCCTGGGCATTACTCACCGGCCGCAGCGAGAGTACTCGGCGTTTACCTCAGAACTCAGCTATGCAGGGCTCGGTCTTTATCAGCCTTGGCAGGAGCGGGCGGAGGGTGGGGCTGGGAAGAATTACAGGTGACTGAGTTTACGGAGCGGTGCTCTCATGGGGCACGCAACATCACACCACCCAGGCCCACTGACGTGTGGGCGAAGGCCCAGGACAACCGAAAAGGGCAAGACTAAGCCTTCGTTTTTATAGCATTAACCGCTGATGGAGTAAGTGGGAAAATGTGGTTCTTCATCAACATTTCCGACAACATAGGACACTAAGGTGCGTTTAGTTCAGTACGAGTGCAGCAAAAAACTTGGCATGTTTCCAAGTCGTGTACCTGGCTGCTTCTGAAATGGGAGCTCAGTCTTTGTGCCCACTCACTTTTGAATCGCATTGTGGGTCCCTTTTGGAGGCCAGTGGAGAGCTCTAAGCCCCCTTCAAGCTCGCCTTGCTTTCATGCCAAAACGGCCAGATTTTTATCCATGACAGATTTTTTAAAACTTGTCCTACCTGTACTCTGTTCTAAACTTGTCACTGTTTAATGTTTGGTCTCATCAATACTCTACAAACTTAACCGACTGCCCTTTAACCACTACTCACAACACCATACTTATTAACTTTATCTGCCTGGTATTCGACTCCTTTCTTTGTGTCTATTGCACAGCAGATCAAACTATAATGGCAGTGCCCAAATATTTACATAGCGCTTAATTTCAATAGCCAGCCAGTTTAATAACCCTGAAGTATATGTGCTTTGGGATCGGAGGCACAATGGCATGCATTTCTTCATTTGTCCATGGTCAGGTGGTAAAGCTTAAGTTAGAATCCATGTAACCTAAAGTTTGGGGGCCCGGTTCACAGAACTAACTTAAGACAAAATCCAAACTTACTGCCATTTTGGTATTCACAGAAGGCACTTACTCATTTCGGTATTCACAGAAGTTAGGAGTCCTAACTTTAGGACTCCTAAATGCCTTCTGTGAATACCGAAAGTCTTAAAGTTAGGATTTTTCTCAGTTTAGTAGTAGTAAAGTTAAGACTCCTAACTTTAGGGCTCCTAAACTGAGAAAAATCCTAACTTTAAGACTTTTGGAATTCACAGAAGGCATTTAGGAGTCCTAAAGTTAGGAGTCCTAATTTTACTACTCCTAAACTCAGAAAAATTCTAACTTTAAGACTTTCGGTATTCACAGAAGGCATTTAGGAATCTTAAAGTTAGGACTCCTAACTTCTGTGAATCCCGAAATTAGTAAGTGCCTTCTGTGAATACTAAAATGAATAAGTGCCTTCAGTGAATACCAAAATGGTAGTAATTTTAGGATTTTGTCTTAAGTTAGTTCTGTGAATGTGGCCCACAGTGGGTAATTCTGCCTTAGTTCATTATATACACACCCTTTGCTCATCCTCCTAACACCCATGTATCTTTGGCTATACTCCCTCCTGAAACACTACTAGCAAAGCGTTTTGCATAGGTGATCTCAAGCACGGTGGGGGGGAACATTAGCTTTTTGTTTGCTCTTACCTAATGAGGACGCTGCACTGCCACTCAGTTGGTGCTCCAGGCCCGTGGTAGCCTGTTCTGCCGCTCGCTCAGTCTGGGTGCTTCCATCCTTACTGCCATGTTTAGAATGCCCGGTCTGAAGACCATTCGAAATTGCTGCAGTCTCCTCCGGCACTAGTTTTTCTGTCAAAATAAAAGACAATAGTAAGCATCAAGTCCAAGTCGTTTAGGTAGTATTCTACTCTACTGGATGTGTCAAACATTAAGCCAGAAATCGCACAATATGCACTATTCAGGGTGACACAGAGAGCAATGATAGAAAGACCAACAGGCCTATCTAATTCACCTAAATGGATTTCTGCATTACTGTCACTGAGCATGTAAGGCACTCCAGATGAGAGTGAGAACTGAGTGGGACTCTATTGAACTGTGTGATGTCAGTGATGTGATGAAAGGAACATGGTGAGAATCTGAGCAGATAAACTGACCCTCAAATCTGTAACCTTACATGTGCGCTATATCTACAGTGAAGTCAAGCAACCATAGACTGTCCACCTACCTAAGCTCCCTCTGGGTGCAGTGTCGGCAAGCCGCTCACGGAGCTGAGGTCCCTGCCAGCTCTGGGTACTTAGTGCAGCAAAGATGGATGGCACTGACTTGGCTGGCCGCAGGGGGCTCTGGAGTGCCCTACCGTTCTCCTTACGGGTGCGCTGATGAAGGACTTTGATGACGGCGTCCTTCTCTAGGATCTGAGCATGTAGAGTTTTGATCCTGGAAGACGCAAAGGAATAACAAGGGTTAGAGTCTGGTCATACACAGTGATCACACTAGGTCTAACATGCAAAATCATCTGATTTTCTTTGCAACAATTGTTTACATTTCACCAGTGAACAGAGGGACCCTTATACTTTGTATGGCAACTTGAATAGGAACCTTTACCTCTTGGTGTGCCAGTTATTTATGTAACAGAAGTCATAATTTAATGAGGGTTTCCTATCTGTACTCGTGGTTGACCAACTGTAAAAGTATGACAAAGCCTGGATGGCAGGGGGAGGCTTTATCACTTCACATATATCGGGTGCACCAATGACTTTTTATGGAACCTAATGCAACGGTTTGCGTGTGTACACACACACACATACACACCTGTTTTCCATCTCCTGATGCCGGTGGTTGGCCATCACAAGGTCTTCATTGAAGCTGCTGTTGGGTGAATTCCGTGGCGAGTGGTTGATTATGGTTGTGTCTCGCTGTGCAGCGGCTGTGGCAGCAGCATCCATGGCAAACTGCCTCATGGTGCACTCTTCCAGATACTTCTGCTCCCACTTGGTCATGTCCGCCTCCAAGGCCAGAATATGCTCCTCCTTCTCACGCAGCTGTGCTGAAAGCAACGAGGGGCTGAGCTCGGGGCTGGCACCGCTCTGCATCATCGTTTGCCTCTTCATGGACAAAGCAGGAAAGTGTGGGTTAGAGTAAATTCCACAACACTCTTTTTTCCCTTTCTACACTAATGCCAATTGAAATGTACATTGAGCCACATTACACTTATAACTTTTGAGAAAAAGTTCTTACGATCCACACTTTCTACAGTGTTCTTAAAGCATACAATATACTAATTTCTGAGATGGCCCTTCTCATCTTGAAATAAACACATTGAGGAAAAATAAAATAAAATACACGATATAATATATTTTTATATTTAGGGAAGCTTTTCTGATGATTATGCCCTCGAAAGAAGACTCTCGGGATGAGAACTGTGACAGAGGTTTAATTTTTCAGAGTGGTGTCCAGAGAGAAGATGAATATATGCCTTTCTCACCTAGGAGAAGACCACAGGAAATATATATTTATTAGGGAGGAAACCATAGAAGGGGATATGTCTTCTGCAATGTTAGAGGCTTTCAGTTGAGGTGTTCCCATAGGTTGTAGAACTAAACTGAATGAAAACTATTATAGGGTTGCTTTGGCCAGCCAAGATGGTGACTTTCAGTACATGATGTCAACACTCAGACCTGGTCCAGAACAGAACTCCTGGCCATGCCATCTTGACCACATAAGACCCCAAAGAGAGATCAACTCACCTGCTGGGATCTTATGATCTTCAGCTCCTGCTCTAGTCGGGTACGCAGACGTGTCTCCAGCTGCTCTCGCTTCTCGCATGCAGCCTGCAGTTGGCTCAGGGCTTGCTGCAGCCGCTCCACCTTCTCCACGTATGCCCGTTTCTTTCGCAGCTCGTCTTCCATCTTGACCGCCCTTGTCTGTGCATTGCTCAAGGCCTGCTCCAGGAGCTCAGCCCGCCGACGTTGATCCTCGCTTGCCCGCCGCAACAGGGACACTTCCCTCTCGAGCTTCTCGCGCTCCTGTTGTTCTTCATGGTCTAAAAACGAGAAAAAAAAGATATACCCTTGAGCCTGGTACCTGAGGGTTGAAACAGCCACAGTTCACATGCAAGAGCAGATTCTCACGGTAGACGTCTGAGCTTGGATTTCTTTCCTTTTAACCGTAGCATCACAAAATTAACCAAACAGCCTAAGACAAACACTGAGGCAGTCACGTGACATGGCCACGGGGTGGGGAACACAGTGCTAGGAAGGCATCAGTTTCAGGATGCAGATCCTGGACTGACTGGCTCCAGTTCAGTCTCCGCATTCCCTCTCTGGGCAGAGATCCATGCCCCGCCCCAGGAAAGAGGCAAAGCAGTGGAGCGGGACTTGATTACAGGCGAAGGACGTCAGGGAAACAACCTTCAAGGATTAACAGAACGACATGTCTTGGACACGACGTCTGCAGCAACCAGGGGAGAACTGTCAGGCCGCAGTTACATTGATGACGGCAGAGGTAGACACCACGTAAAGGGGCGTGTGCAAGAGAATGGTAGCGAAGCTTTGACAGCTTTCTGCAAGCACCCACAAAGCACAGCATTTTGAGCCTTTTGTGGGAGCACTACTTGAATTGTGTGAGACGCTTAGTAGTAATAATTAGACTTTTCGGTTGTTCTAAATTGCTCCAGAAGGTGACCATCACCAAAATGTTCTTTTTTTTAGGATCCTGTTCTAATGGAATGCCCTTTTTTGTTGCAGTGTTGCGGGGGGAGAGAGAAGGGGGGGGGGGCTTAATGTTGTGAAGTGTGAGCCTGTATGACAAAACAGATGGAGACCAACATTGGTGAGAGCCGGGTAGATAACGGACTCTTGCCCATCCCCATAGATTCTAGTCCTTTCTATATTCCCTTTCAAAGCCGAGGTAACTAGACCAGCCCAAGCCAGTCTCGCTGTCCTACAGGCTTCTCAGAGGCAGCAACCAGTTCCAAACCCTAAATTATCCTGCCAGCCACCCTTGTGAACGAGTGCCACGTTTGGACTGGGCAAGCCAGACTTTCTGCCCTGATTTCGGCATCAGGATCCGACCCTGGGGGTGCGGGCAGAAAAGAAGGCTTGGAAGCCCGGAGCACACAGGGCACGAGGCCCGAGAGCAGGGCCTGCCACAGTCACGGGGGAGAGGGCAGCAGGAGGGAGGAGGTCAGCTTCTGGGAAGGGCGGGAACAGCCCTTGGTATGTGTGGAATTCAGGTCACGCTGAGCTCGGGGCTGATTAATGGCCGACCCTGAGTGCCAAAGCACAGCTCAGTGTTCCCAGGGGGACGGCAAAGGCATTTCTAGGAGAAGGCTCCTCCTCAGAGGGGGTTGTGCCTGCTCCCTCCCTGACGCCGCATTGTTCCTTTCTGAAGGGCCCTGGGAAGCAGCTGCAGTACTGTTCGGTCTATCCTCCTGAGGAACGCGTACCTTTGGCAGACAGAGAAACACTGCCAGTGCCCCCCAGTACTGGTATGTCCTTGTTCCAGAAGCGTGACCCCCAGTAACCACGCTATCACCTGTGCTGACCTCATATCCTAGACTCAAACGGGTCTTCCAACGCACTTCAATGATGACGTTTTCAGTCCGGGCACACGGTTCAGCCAGTAACCCTTAATCTTGAGCTGAAGCAAGCGCTAATGTTTCAGCAGCGCAGGGAAGTTTTAATGTATGGGCAAAGTGGTCTGTGGCGCAAGCCCCCAGCCTTTCAGGGGGTCCCTGATAGAGCCAGCTCTGTTCTGCAGCAGAGTCTTGCCCTGATGACCTTAAATACTTCTTAAACATATTGGTTTAAATTAAGTTTTACCTTAATTTATTTTAATGTGGGTGAAGTGTGAGAGTCTATTACAGACATTTTGCAGATACATGCTTTTTCTGGATTCATGCAACTTCCATAAAAGAGTTATTTTATAGCAAAACCTGACCTCCCATGTGAGAAATGGGAGGGTGTCACAGAGATTATTTGCAGTAATACTAGTGATCCACTGTTGTACTACAAAATTGAAAACACACAGGGTCCCTGAACATTAGATGTAAACACATTTAGAATTTGGACCAGTGCACTTGTGCACTGTCCGTGACCTGGCCAAAAAGTGTGAGAGAGAGCTGAAATTGGATCATAAATTGAATGCTGTTCCAAAAAGGCCCCCAGAATTAGTTTGGCCCAAGGGCCCCAAAATCCCTAGGTTGTGCCTGCAGCGGTGGGGCCAGTAAATAGCTCAGTCACCACATCTAAACCATTAGTCCTATCCAGCAGTTCTTCCACACAGATCTGGGGGCGGGCTTTATTGAGCCCCAGCCTGCAGAACTCCCTGCTATTTTCGTGACCAGAATAATTTTACAGTGTGCTCTGCCAGTGCACCTCACCGCCCCCCCCCCCCACCCCGCCCGCCTGTATCAATGCCCGAAGGAAAATGCACTACAGTGGGAAGCACCATGTGAGGAGTACTTGGCATTGGGGCTTTGTTTTATAGAGACGTCATTTTTGTTCAGATCCACAGTTACTGGTTGTGCCCCAACAGAGCCACTCAAACATGGGAGACCCGCATCGAGAACTTACGCTGTGCAAGGAGCTTTGCCACCGTCCCTTGACTGTCATCTCGCTGTTCCAGGGTCTTAACAGCCAGATGCTTGCTGGCAGTCTCCAAACGATCTGTTCAAAAGGAAAATAAGGAAACACGGTTATAAATCACTAAATGCAGAAAAAAATTGGTAGTTGCTGCGGGCAAGAGGACTAAGCCAGACCCATTTTGCAACTAAACTCAATGCTTTTACATATAGGCACTGCAGACACTATCCAGCCACTCACAGCAGACACTATACAGCCACTCACAGCGCAGAAGCACATTAACCTATATAGCAAAGTCTGCAGAATGTGTCCATCTGCAGGCTCCATGTAGGCCAGCCTACTGCTGTCCACTGTCCTGCCACCATTGGCTGCATTTCTTCCTTATACTGTTCCATGTCACCACGGTGCCTACCTCGGAGCTCCAAGTTGAGGTCCTTCAGCCGCAGCACCTCTCCCTCCAGTTTATCGCGCATGGTTTTCTCCAGCATCTCCCGCTTGCTCGAGGCCTTCATCAGACTCTCATAGTCCTCCGAGATGCGTTCGATCTCTGTTTCCAGCTGCAACAAGAAAGTATAGCTCAGCATCATGGCAGCAAACTGGAGGATTAGCCGCGCGTTGCATGGAGGGATCATGCGCAAGGTTTGGCATGCAAGAGGGCATGTACAAGAGTTGGCATTGTGGGAGAGACAACACAGCTGGTTTACTATGTGATCCGTAAAATGAATAATCAAAACCTACGCACTGCAGATACATTGTACATCATGTGCTGGACTTTGTGGGCAACTTTAAAGAATCCACAGAACTTAATTCTATGGTATATGGAAAACATGATGATTTCAGGTAAGAGATTAAACCAGTGGCCTTAAGAAGAATGTTTTAGAATGAGGCCATTGTTAAATGTTAAGCCCCCATCAGCGACAGCCTTGAGGTACCTGCACTGGTTGTAAAGTGGCTAAACAATCCAGAGAATTGGACGTAATAAAAATACCACTACCTAAAAAAAATACGGATTTGGAGTTTAATTTATAGACAAATCGATTCACCTCTGCCTCTTTTAGCCCTGCTTTATGGGTCTGTTCCTTTGTTTTTCTTCCTACTTTGAACCATTTCCCCCCACTTGTGACTTTCTCTCTGTTCCTTTCATCCTCCCCTTCCTTCACCCTTCGAATGTATTATTACTTTTCCCAGATTCCCTTTTCCTCTTTCCAATTCCAGTTCCTACACATCAAGCCCCTCTGTCTTCATCACTCCATTCACGCTGCTGCTGCTTTTCCTGCCGCTGCTCATGTCCCCTTTCCACTTCATTTTAGTATTTTTTCTTGTTCCCTTTTTTTCTCTTTCTTTTGCCTGCCTTTTTTCGTTCCCGTCCCTTCTTCCCTGACATCCCATTTTTTCTTGTTTTTATCCTAACTGCTGGCCTTTCGTTATATATATAGATGTAGAGATCCCCTCTATAGTCTGTTCCACTGTTGGCCTGAGTAGCGACTCCCCTACTGACCACCTGCTCAAAGATGAGCAGACATGGCACCTTCAGACCCCCGTCAATCTTGCACACAATGGTTCTTCAGTAGGCGGTTGGGAATGGGACCAACTGCTGGGGTGCTGGTGAAAGAGTCTCTGTCCACACAGGCCCACATGTGCTGGCTCTGTCATTGTGCTACAGCATGCCTCAGCGACTGGCAGCTGTTTAAGCACGTGCAGGGGGTGCTGTGTGTATGTGGCTATGTCCCGGGGGACAACATACAAGAGCAGGCCAGTTATCCCCGCCACCTGCTGCTCTATCTATGGCTTAGTTGAGTTTCTTCATTCAGTCTACTACAAAATTTAGATACAAATTCCTCGAGAAGGGAGAGCTTGAGAACGTCGCCCTCATGTCAGAGACAATTAGTCTGACTGAATGCAATGAACGACACTGTTACAACAGTACATTCCTGCAAGCAAGGACGGCGCTCTCAATGGCCCAAAAGCCTTGCCCGCTGAAGCCTCTTGCCTTATTATAAAAGGTTCCCAACCAAAGGCATGAGAAGATACTTTTGTCTTACCTAGGGAGGTCTCTGGTATTCGTGTAATAGTACCCCACACATCTCCGCCACTGAAATTCATTCTTGACCTGCACCACCCTCTGCTATTCTAGTCTTTGAACTGATCACACAGCTTCTCCAGTGGATCTCAAACCTGACCTCTAGGAGCCTTAGATGTTAAGTGCTGAGACCCAACATGTTGCAAGCAGTCACGAATAAAGCTATTGGTTCTTTATTACCTGTTTTGGCATTTTCTTTAGCATGTTTTTAAGATAACCACTGACTGTGCGAATTATGACAATTTAGATTAATTGAACTGCTGCCTTTAAGGTACCAAATCCAAATGACAGAATGGAATTAATTTTAATATGTCTCACTCACGTAACATAAATGTATATCAAGTGGACATCTAAAAACTATGGAATGACTGGTAAATGTGAACCAGAATTGGACACCCTTGTTCTGAAAGCTTCAGTTTACTATGCATGCAGTGTCCCGTCAAGGGGAGGCATGGCACAGGCCGCAGCAATCGATCAAACTCTGTGTCCTTGCACTCCCATACCTTCTGGATACGCCCGGCTTTCTTGCTGTAGGCCTCCACCTCTCGTCGCAGCTTCTCATTCTCCCTCAGCAGGACATCCATCTGGGCCATGTGACTGCTGGCGGTGGCAGCCTGCGCTGTAACGAGGGCTTCCATGCCAGCCGGTGTAAGGGATGACAGGGGGCTGTAGCGTAGGGCAGGAGTTTGCGCTGGTGGTGGTGGTGAATGCTGCTGCTGTTGCACATATGGCATTTGGGATTGCACCACCCTGCAGGGGAGACATCAGAAAAGATACACTTGAAGATCTGTACTGACATGAATCAGACAACAAACTCCAATTGAGCACTATCATGTCACATGGGCTATGGATCTCGCGTTCTGATTGGGGGAATATAGAAGTTCACAAATGTTAGGAACTACATTTTAAAGAAAAAAGAGGCACCTACAATTAAGAAATATGCTTCCCACTGACAAGAAAATAATACAAGCCAATAGCAAATTATCAGCAGAGAACACCCTCTCCTCTATACTTAAGAAATGAAAACTGGGGAAAAACTGGGCTCAATAGGAGAAAAAGAGCTTTTGCAGTGGGGCACGCCAAGCAATATTTACAAGGTATAATGTTATGAATTTTGCTTTTTCAGGACTTAGAGAACAATACCATGCCGCTGCACATAAAGATGAAGTCAACCAAACTATAACCAATTACAGAAACGTTTTACTCCCCAGAAGAACAGGAGTAGACAGGCTATAATATTCTAAACAATCCATAAAAAACACAAATATGCTCTTTTGTTGTAGTTCTTGCTCGTTGTGGGACTGTGAAATGGCCAAATATGAAATACATTTGCCTAAGAACTCACAATTACCCTTGTCACGCCATTACCACCAATAATCTGCCATCTGTACCTAATATTAAACAACTAGCCCTATGAGTAAGAATATTCATGTCCGACCAACACATCAAATCCAATTGTATTTCTAGATAAACATGTAGCAGTCAAAGAAGCCTCCTTGTTGCAGGCATACTGTTCTACTGTGACAGTTGTCATATCTCTTACTTAAAATACTAATTTTGGTTGGACAGAAAGCCCTAATCTTAACGCACATGGATTCCTAGGATATGCAACATACTGTGTACTATTTAAGTTGGCTATTTTTGACGTCCATAGCTAAATGAAGTTGGGGCCATTCTTGCTCTGGCGACAGTCGGGAACTCCTGGAATCTAAGATGGCGGTCGCCACCAAGGGCTGGCCTCCTCAGGCATTTCCTACAGTCTTCGCCTGTCTGCGCACGTTGTTCTAAAACGAGAGACTAGAATTCCTCGGCAATGAGCTGACCCCTGAACAATAAATAAATATGTCCTTCTCTTTTGTTCCCTTGGAAACCGGGGCATTTCCCGTCCAATATTATCGCTTCCTGTCAGTGTCCTACAAGCCAGGGGAGAGTTCACGGCTCATTCATCCAAACTATAGCTGTGCACGTACCCCGGCTAATGGGACAAAGCACTTTCACTACTGTTGGGAACGTGATGGGTGCAGCATCGATTAAGTAAGTGAAGATTTTATATGTATGGGTACCATCAACAGGAAAGGAGAGGTACCTCTGCATGGGTCTGTGGTCCATGTAAATCTCTGGACCATAGGTTCTGCAAACCAGTGCGCACTGGCAGGGTTGTTGAGGATATGAAACAGCGAGAAGGGCCACCCACCTTCCTTAAGGGTGGTGGGGACGCAGCACCTCTAAGCACCCCGCCCTTTGTATTTTTTTTATTTTTATTTAAAAGTTTTGTATAGCGCTAGCTAGACCCATAGGTATCAGAGCGCTTCACATACACATTGTGAAAAACAGAAGGGCCTTACATTACCTAGAAGGCTGACAATAAGTAAGCAAACCACGGATAAAGAATACAGCATGAACAATACATAACTGTGCAACGGAGGGGAAGAGAAAACAAGGTGATTAGCATAGTCTGTTCACCCACAATCCTTGCAGAAATCGGACAGCTCAAGGACTAGGTGCCGGAAGTACCAGCACAGACCTGCAGTATTTTTGGGCTATGAGACAAGAGTAAAAGTACTTTATGTACTGTGCGACAGTTAGGGTCACTCACGTCTGCCCTGGAAGGGACTGATGGACTTCAGCGACTGTGGCAGAGCCAGCACCTGTAATTCCCGCCTGGACTGTAGTTATTGTGGGGAAGTGCGTCTCTACGCCCCTCTCTGACACACTTTGCGAAAGTGAGCACCATCTCTCACCTGCAGGTCTGCTGAGCATGCGCCATGTGTTTTCCTGCACTTCCCTCACAGTGTAGGCACTCTGACACATCTTTTATTCCAGAAATGGTTAAAAAAACTCAGTCCACCACCCCTTCCAGTCTGTTCGTGTAGGGGGTGATGTCCTCAAAGAGACCTCTTGTTCTCGTGTGACTGCATGGCCTGGAAATATAGAGCTTCAGTATGAAGGGATGTGACGACAGTCACTTTTCCCGTCTCCCCTCCCTGGGCTTTCACTCTCCCACATTCCTTGTGGAAAGGAGCCTGCTAGACTGGCATGGGAGAGGCACAGGGCCATAGATTCTCGCACAAGAGCAAACAAGCCCAAGAGGGCACGGGCAGGCCCAATAGGTGCCACTGGTGTGACGCCCACTCTCACTGCTTGTGAGCACCATTTACTTTGGGCACCTGTCTAACAGGTCTCACTGGGAGGTGCCCACTTCATTAAGGTCCTAACGAAGGTTTTATGGATCCTGTTTTTTACTCTTGGGACACTGTATTGCCTTGGCACTCAATAATGCTCCAGTGTAAATACACCTAACCTCTGCCTGCAGCTAGGAGGGCTGGGATGGCAATGTTTCACCAGTGCCTGGATTGACGTTAGTGCCCGTTCTCCCAACAATATCTACACTTAAATACGTAGCCCTACTCTGGGTTCAACATTCCCTTACGCCTGCCTCCTCTTGCACCCTCTGTCTCTGTGGGGACATCTTGAGGACCACTCCAAGAGCTTTTTGTTTCTTGTTCCCAAATGGAAAATAAACTAAGAGTTGAAACATTCTCGCTGTGGGTTCGGGAACTCCTCGGACGAATTTTCCCAAATGACCCTGATAGGTTGATTGCTGAGATGGTGTCATTATGTACCTGTGCTGTGTGTCAATTTTCTGATTAAAGTTTAGGAACTGGTTAAACCTCTACATAGGTAATGTGATTGATTGATGCTAAATGGTAAACATGAAATACGAACTATAAAACTTCACTCACCTGACTTCAGGGTGATGGTAGAAGGGCGCGTCTCTGGAGTAAGGCTTAGGCTCTGACTGGTACCCCTGTTGGTATGCTGGATATCCTGGAAGAGCGCTGTGTCCCACCTCGGCATAAGGCCCCTTGGAGGTTGGAGGCTGGTGGTGGTGGTGCTGATGCCTGGGCAGCTGTGGGTAGCTGTGCGAGGAGCTGAGCAGGCTCTGGCTCTTGGCGCCAGCGCGCTCCAGGGATAGCTGCATGAGACGCTCACTCAGAGACCTCACGTGCCCATGCTTCAGTTCTTTCAGGGACTCCTCTTGGTAGCTCTCGGCGGGTTGGGTGGCTGGACCACGCTGAGCGGCATAGTATTGGGATTGAGCCTTGGCCTCCTCATAAGTGGGCAGCTCTTCCCCTTTGTGCTGCGACTGGTACACCCTGTACATAGGGTTCTCTGTGTAGAAATGGTCGCAGTGGTACTCCTGCCCCTGGGGCTCCTGGCGCGTAGACTGTGGCACGACTTGGCTCTCCTCCTGGTTCAGGTTCTCCAGGGAGAGGCGAGGGCTCCCAGGACTCCCGCCACCTCGCAGGGCCTGCTGCTGTATGGCCAGCAGCGTGCGGTTCTCCGTCAGGTTGCCATACCTAAGCTGCTCCTGGATGAGCCGGTGAAGGACGGTGCTCGACGAATCCTCCGCTGTCCTCATCATGGATCAAAGTGCTGGACCGCCGAAGTAAGGAAAAGAAAAATCTTGAAAAATATCCCTTAGTAAAATTAAATCCAGATGCTCCAAAGACCAAAAACACCTCTCGGAGACCTGGGGAAGAAAACAAAGACAAACGTCACAAACAGAGCATGGATAAATTCCCCACTAATAACCAACCTCGAGTTTAACTAGGACTGCGCTTACTCCAATTCCTAATGGCATTACTGATGCAGATTCAGTCAAATCCATACCTTTTAACAGCAAATGCTTCAAATATGAACGAATCTTCCTATGATAGGCCTCTTGTGAAAACAGTGGGGCATAGACCTCTGTACGAGATATCTAGGCAGATTGCTACTACTCAAGGCGCACTAGACCCAGCAGGCCTACCACACGGCATGCACACAGGTATTTCAGCAAGGGCCTTCTGTGCTGTCTATGCACAAAGATAAGTGTTAGGATACATCATTATTCAATTAACAATCTAGTATTGCCATGCCCCGTGACGTTGTCACGCAGTGCCGAACCTGCTTGCGCATTGACCATTGGTTGATGATGCAGCTGCCAGTTCGAACTCACTATCTCATTAATATACCTGACCAATCAAATCTCTACCCTGGATCGACTGTCATTTGTGCTTCCCAGAACAAAGCAATAGCATGTGCATGAACATGTCACCAGAGAATGCTATAAGGCCCACAGCTGGGCAATTATAAACATAGATGCCCCTCTAGTTTTTTTTAATAACAGGTCAATTCAGTGTTCGAATTCAAAGGATTCTCATCACAGTGCTACAAGTGGCGCAACCTTGCATACCATAGATTTTCTCATACAGAAGGCCAGCTCACGCATTGTCTATTCAAGAGAGAAGGTATATGAGCCGCTCTAACTTGGGCTTCCTAATCCTCTAGAGACAAAATATGCTTGCATTTCCTACAAGAAGCAGGTTCTTCTAAGCACCTTAACACCCCTCCGCACATATATTTGGTGATCCCTCAGTACACCGTCTACCCACATATGCAATCACTCAAAACGTTCCTATGAAACCTTCAAAACACTTCTTTACATTTAGGATTCCCCAGACTTCGCATACAGGTTTGTAGGCATTACTTTCCACTCACCCCTGAGCACAAAGGGGGTCCTCCTCAGAAAAGCTATACAAACGTAGGGACCTCCTCCTGCCCATTGATAATGTAGGCCTCTCTCTACAGAGAGGAGTACCCATAACACTAGGGAAAGGTCTCATTATAAGCTTGTATGTGTCCACCAGGATAACCAAGGCTTCTGTTAACAACAGGTATGGTACAGAAACATCACTGTACAGATTTAGAAGAGGTCCTCTTGGTTTCCTGACACACAGAAAGGCAATGCCTCATAAAGTTCTAACGCAGATCTTATGGGAATAGCACATGCATAAAGAACTATTAAGCTGTGGGGGGACAAAACCGACCGCTGTCCCCTGCTCTGAAGAAGATTTTTTTCCTCTTTTGGCAGGTTTTCTTTTTACAAATAAATATCGAGATTTTTTGTCATTATCAAACTCACAAACGTTGCACTTCGCTGAACATCAGATGTATGTGCCATTAACACGTCAGATATGTTCACACCCTGGCTCAGTGTTTACCTGGCACTCTTTCTCGCACACAAACACACGGCCTTCTTCTGTGTTCACATCAAATAGCTGTTGGTTTTCGGTCTCTCTTCGCCGGGCCCGCTCCTTTGTGCTGTGAATACCTCGGGCCTGACATCATCCCAGAGGCATTCAGGCAGTTAGCATTCCGGCTGAATGGGGAACAAGGCCTGGATAATCTGCAGGCCTCGCAGAGCATTGCACACAAGGGAGAGGCCCGACCGTGCCCGGCCCGGGTACGTAGAAGCTGCACCTGTACACAGGCCCGCCAGAAGCAGCCTGGGACTGGGGTATGGAGGTAGGCCTGTACAAGGGACGTTGTCTTTGAAAGGACGGGTGAAGGCAGTGGGGCTGGGTAGAGCCACTCAAACGTCAGGGGCACTAACCTGCCTAAAAGACTCAGACTGCCTGGCATGTGACTGGTTCTACCGGCCTTCCCGAGGCACCGGCGAGTGAACAACTCCCCAATTTGCCTGCCATGTGTCTGTGCTTCCCAAGCCCCACAGGCCTTTCATTCGCATTGACATTCTGGAAATCTCAAGCCAATCACCTCTACTTCCGATCAGCCCTGCCACCCCCATACAACACTCCTGCCGTGGGACATTTTTCAGCTCTCTCTGGGAGTGTTGCAGCTTCTCTGAAGGGCCCTGACAAGCACATGACGCAGGCAAACCTGTCTCTCTTGAAGTGTGTCTAAGAGGGAAAGTATGCGAGGCGGGCCGAAGAGGTGAGCAACATCCACCCAGGTGAACAACACAAGCAGCCGTGAAATAAATCCACGCGGAGGCCGCCATGTCTCCTTCCCAGCCTTGCACACTAGGTGGGCGCACGGGGTGCGTTGAGAACGTGTCAGGTAGATGTGTGCCTTCATTTCAAAGCGCTATACCCAACGTTTTCATTTTCCTTCTAACCATATTTACCCTATGTAAGTCATACCTACGTTGCATGCAAACACATCGACGTGAAATCTCATTGTAGCTACGTGTCCATGTGTCTGGTTTATTCAAAGCAATCATCAACACATAATGCTATGTGGTTAGGTTATGAAAATAATCATTTCAGCTTGAAAATAAAAAAAACCGAAGAGGTTTCCTCTCGTCCCATACTACTACCAGGCACCCCCCAAACAAGAAGAGCCCCACACGTGTACACCGCACCGACGCCAAAATATGCACACGTGAGGCATTTGAGGTTCACATAGGACGTGGTCCGGCTTAACGGATACATATATACCTTTTTTTTCAACACGTGGCTGGGGGTGTACACGATTTGCTATGTTATGTCTCCAGTCAACACATGGCTGAGTAATCCCTGGTATTTTTACACCCTCGTTATATTCAGCACAACGCTAAAACTATGTTTTTATTTTTTATTTTATTTTATTTATTTTTATATGTTGAATGAAGTAAGCGTTTTTTAAACCAAAAAAAACAACACAAATCGCGGTGCTGCTGTTCATCACAGTAACGTGCAGGGACGTAGCCTGCATTGGTGCAGCAGGTGCAGTGGTCCCTGAAGCTCGAAGGGCCCTCTGAACCCATCATTTCTTTTTAATTTTACAAGTTGTATATAGCGCTAGCTTGACCCGTGGGTATCAGAGCGCTTTACATATACACAGGAAATAAAGGTTGCATTACAAAGCAAGATCGAGGAAGCAAAAAAGATATAAACAAACACATAATAATTAGGCAAACAGTGCGGCAGAGGGAGACAAAAAAAATGTTTTTTTAGTGCTGTGTTTTATCATTCACACCGCGGCCAGGAGGCACATTTCCCTTCTTGCGCTAGGGCCCATGGCACATTGGCTACGCTACTAGCAAGGTGGCACTTGGAGTGCACACCGGTTGACGCGTTGATGTATGAGTGAAATAACAGCGGCTGGGTGTCCCCCTTAAATCAATCTAAAAACAAAGCCTTTGGCCTCAGTTTCCTCCAGCACACTGGTTAAGCGCCTTGAGGTAATTCAGATAAAAGGATGTATGCAAGAGGAGCGTGCACAACAGCACAGAAAACACAACATTACACGATAAAATAACCCACGAACATGGAACCTCTTAGGCCAACCAAAGAATACTGTCTTCACTCATGACAGAGTAGTAATAAATAACATCGTACACTACAGGAGTTGCCGCAGTCGCTATATTCTATGTACATAATTCCCGGCGCGCGAGCACTCCAGCAGAGCGGTATGTAATGGATGCTCACCAAACCATAGCAGAATGCGCGGAGGACAGGCAGGGTGTTTCTTGATTCCTTCCTGGCTGTGGTGCAGTGTCCCGCTGCTGTGTGTCCCCGGGGCTTGTTCCTGTGGGGTGCTCTGGGCTGCAGTGCCTGCTGCTGAGGTCCTGCCTCTCCGCCGCCTGACACAGCTCTGAGCTCCCCGCAGAGGCAGGAAGGCTTGTTCAAGGGCTGAGCTATGCCAGGAATGCGAGCGGTTCAGGCTCCCCTTGGCATCAAAGCCGAACCACAAATAACCTTCCTTGCTCCCGCCCAGCCGGCCCCTCCCCCAGCTCGGTGCAGTGCCGCTGGCGGGCCAACAGGAGGAGCCAGTAGCAGCCTTATGGAGACCCGTGTGGCATTCACCCAGAATGCTAACATCAAGTTCACTGTATTTGTGTTTTTATTTTATTATTTGCATAGCTCAGAGTCCCCCGGGGCAACCTCTGCAAATTGTAAAACAACACGAACAGGTTTCAACAGCTATCTGTTAGAAAACGGGTCTATTTTGTAAAGCACCGAACGATTGCAAGGAATTGTCGAGTGTGAACAATGGGACAACCCCTTTCACTGTAACGAGGCGGAGAGAAGGGCGCCTCGAAGGTCCATGGAGCTCGAACACGCACTCTGCTGCAAGCAAGGTTCTCGCGCGGTATCAAAACGCATCCTTTCTCTTGACAGCATCTAAAAGTGATTTCGAGCTCCTTCATTTTCAGAGGCATCAGATCTCCAAACATTCTTACTCAATCTCTAGTTTCTTTCTCTCATGCTCTCTCTCTCGCTCTCTATCCCTCCTTCTGTCTTTCTCTTACTTCACCTCCCTCTCAGCCTCCCCACTCCCTTTACATCTGCATACATGCCAACATTTTAGAACGAGAACGTGGGAGATTTTGAGGTAAAAATAAGGTAAATATATTTTCCCAAATGACTTCCATAAAAGTAGAGACTTCAGGAGGGAGATAGTTATAATAAAGCACATGTTTTGCTTGACAAACCGGGAGTCTCCCGCGTGAAACGGGTCTATTGTCTTATATCCATCTGGGTCTCTATGCCTTTTCTCTCTATGCAGGTAGGCATAGTGGATGGAGGTTCTATGAGTCAGTTGGACCCCGTCGGGTCAAAGTAGCAAGAGGAGGGTGATAAACTGGACCCTCTTACACAGTAACACATATCCGACGGTCGGGTGAGGAGAAAAACACCTTACGGCAATATCCAAATACAGTGTAGCCAATGTGGTTACACAATAACTCATTTCAAAATCAAGTCTCAAGTTAGTAAGTTTTATTCTAGATTCAAATTCAAAAACACATTTATGTAAACTAATCTAAGTATAATAGTATACAAGTACAATGCAAATAAGATGAAGCCAAATCTTCGAAAGCGGTTCACTCTATATAATATAAAGAAAACCACTAGGTCAATAATTGAGATGTAAGTAATAAGGAAACAGAATTTCGCATCAGATTGCATTCATTTGTCATTAAAGGTAAGCATGGACTCCCTGTCTGTCCCTACTCTACTTTACTCTAACGTGGCAACCCTAAGCTAAGGCAAGGTTTAGGTAAGAAGGGAATATGGAAAAAGGTATCAGCAATAAGAGTCCTCTGTAAAAGAATCGACCAACATGGGTCAAGCAGCATAAACCACAAAAGTCAAAGAGATCTGTACCTCAAGGCGCCCTAAGCCAGAATGCTACCTATCTCTCACTACGTTGTATCATAATATCAGTTGCATCCAAAGTACGTCCCACAAATCCATCTTGTAATTTTCCATTCTACCACCACACATAGGTTTCTTCACACCATCTTGTTATTCTCATGAATCCAGTAGCGGCTGCTAGTAAGTGTGGGGTGGTGGGGCTGGGGGTAATACAAAAAAAAATGGACTTACCTGGGTGATGCCGGGTGCCACCACCTCTCCTTTGTCATCTTCTGGGGCAGCAACAGGAAGCATACAGCCTCCCAGAATCCCCTTGGAGACTGGGCATGTTCCTCATCAGGCTGTGTAATGCAGCCTAGTGGGGATGATGCAAAGTGCACATGACAGTTGGGCCGACCCAGGGCCAGCCAAGCAGTCATGGGCACTTAGGGACAGTGCTTAACACTCCTTCCCCTTCTCCTTCCCCTGCCCCCTGCACTGGCCAGCCCCACCTGCCCCGCCCTGCAGCCAAGCAGGAAGGAAAACAATTTCCTTTATACACTGCTCTCAGTGGGGTGACGCTCCTCCGCTATAGCGGAATAGCCGATGCTGCATGAATCACTATCCTGGCCATCCTTGGTCTCGTCTCCTTCTCCCATGAGAACTCTCCTCCCATCTTGTTATCACTCTCCTTGTACCAGTTGCCACTTCACATGCCTCACTATTCGCTGAGAACAAAGACCTTCTTCTTTCCGTTAATGAAGCCTCATTCACCTGCAGTGGGAACACAAATTACATGCATAACCACACAAAGAATTCTATGGTTAAACTTATACTGTGAGCTTGTATCCAATTGCATCTCCGTCTCACAACTCTTTTAAACACAAGTGAATTTAAATGTCTCTACACATACTTTTGAAGTTAATGCAGTAAAAACATAATTGTTTAATTAGAGTTTTAAGCACATGAATCCCATTTAGTAAACACAGCACTATTTCTTTTGTGTATAAACATGTTTACAGACATATTCACGAAGAATCACTATTCTGTCAGTTAGGGTTTTAAACTCACATATAAGTTGTATTAGATTCCAGAGATATCGTTATATATATGCTATTTCCTATTATTAACATACGTCACACTGTATATACGCGGGGGAAGACTATATGAGAATATAATGCACCGCTAAAGTGTCTTTCGGGATGCAGTCACTTTCACGCTCCTCCAAGGGCAGCCCCATGATGGAGGGAGTGGGGAAAAGAGCCAAGTAGAGGGCAAAGAGGTTAGTGTCAGAGTGAGGTGGCGGGAAGCTTCCAGCGGCACAATGTGGGTCCTGGGGGTGGCATCCAAAGGATGTCTTCCTCCGGGGTTCTTCGGGAGGGTAACACAGTGTGGGCCAATGGGGATACCCATTGGGTAGTTAGGCTAGAGGGCGAGGCACAGTGGCAGTTAGAGTCCCCCGCGAGTATCCTAGTCAGTTTAAGTGGTCCTGGAGGTAGGCTGTTTAGGTTTTTGTCCACAGTTTAGATTTTTTGTCAGGTTTGAGGTTAGCAAAACACACAAGGTGATGGACGGAATGTTGCACAATGGCAAAACATTCACCTCCAGTCACAGATCTGGGTTGAATCCATCGTTATTTTGCTCACTACCCCAACCCAGTTCAGACATGGCCACTTGCAAATCAGTCTTGACCCTGTGACTCATGGGAACAGTACAGACCGAACTGCCAAGCCATGTCTTCACTGGACCGGAATCAAGCATCCTAGGACTGGGTTCTGGCTATCAGCTGTCTTCACCCAGGATAGCTTGACTCCAGTGGTGTAGTGAGCACAGGTCCCACATCTGAGCATACGCTTCCCACTTAGGGTGAACAGCAAAACACACAAGGTGATGGACGGAATGTTGCACAATGGCAAAACATTCACACCCAGTCACAGATCTGGGTTGAATCCATCAATATTTTGCTCACCACGCCACCCCAGTTCAGACATGGCCATATGCAAATCAGTCTTGACCCTGTGCCTCATGGGAACAGTCCAGACCGAACTGCCAAGCCATGTCTTCCCTGGACCGGAATCAATCATCCTAGGACCGGTTTCTGGCTATCAGCCGTCTTCAACCAGGATAGCTTGACTCCAGTGGCGTAGTAAGCACAGGACCCACGTCTGGGCAAACCCTTTCCACATAGGGTGAACAGCAAAACACACAAGGTGATACACGGAATGTTGCACAATGGCAAAACATTCACCCCAGTCACAGATCTGGGTTGAATCCATCGTTATTTTGCTCACCACGCCACCCCAGTTCAAACATGAACATATGCAAATCAGTCTTGACCCTGTGCCTCATGGGAACAGTCCAGATCGAACTGCCAAGCCATGTCTTCCCTGGACCGGAATCAAGCATCCTAGGACCAGTTTCTGGCTATCAGCCGTCTTCAGCCAGGATAGCTTGACTCCAGTGGCATAGTGAGCATGGGACCCGCGTCTCGGCATACCCTTCCCACATAGGGTGAACAGCAAAACACACAAGGTGATGGACGGAATATTGCACAATGGCAAAACATTCACCCCCAGTCACAGATCTGGATTGAATCCATCGTTATTTTGCTTACCACGCCACCCCAGTTCAGACATGGCCATATGCAAATCAGTCTTGGCCCTGTGCCTCATGGTAACAGTCCAGACCGAACTGCCAAGCCATGTCTTCTCTGGGGGTGAATGTTTTGCAATTGTGTCCATCAATTGTTGTTTTTACATTTGTCACCCCAAGTTGGACGGGTATGCTCAGACGTGAGTCCCGTGCTCAGCATGCCACTGGAATCAAGCTATCCTGGCTGATGAAGGCTGATACCCAGAACCCGGTCCTTGGATGCTTGATTCTGGTCCAGGGAAGACATGGCTTGGCAGTTCCGGCTGGACTGTTCCCATGAGGCACAGGGTCAAGATCTGTGACTGGAGGTGAATGTTTTGCCATTGTGCAACATTCCGTCCATCAATTGTTGTTTTTAGGTTTGAGGTTAGTCAGGTTTAATAATGCTGCTATCATGTCAGGCAAGGTGAAAGCTATGAGGGATGCACTGAAAGTGTTGTCCTTATAAAGCCTGGGGTATTCTTTCAGACTTTGGTGGGCTTCACCCACTAAGCGTTCAGCCATGAGGGGCTTGGGGGCGGCAGTATTGGCTTGTTCACCACCAAAAACCTAGATAAAAGTAAAAGTGTAGCACAGTAAAAAATTGAGGCCGAAGGAAGGGAGCATGATGCGCATCACATTATGGTGGCACCTGCATTTGCCCGGGTGCTCCTTGACAACATTCAGTTGGGTTCGGTGAGGTCGGATGCACAGGGGAGCCCATCAGGTAATAAAAAGCCCATGAGTGCAATGCGGCTGAGTGTAACAATGCAGGTTGAAGCAGGGACGGAGCACTCAGTAGTGGCTCTGTCCACGCACAATGCAGATCTACTGTGAAACCTCCTCCATTGAAGACATCCAGAGACTCAACGACACTCTTAGAGAAGTCCAACACTGGCTCTCATTAAACCATTTGAAATTGTATCAAGACAAAACAGAAATCCTCCTAATTTCCAACAAAATTGAAACCCCCCAAGTCACAGAATGGCTAAAAGCAATTGATGCTCTCAACGACAATCTCTCCCTGGCTGACTCCGTCAAATTGTTGGGAATCACCTTGGACCCTAAACTAAGTATGGTCAAACACATCACAAACACAGCAAAGAGTGCCTTCCTCAACCTGAAACTACTAAGCAAGATAAAACCATTCATCCCGACCAACGACCTCAAACAAGCAACACAATCCTTGGTACTTTCCAGATTGGATTACGGAAATGCAACCCTCACAGGCACAGCAAAATCACACCTAGCTTCCCTCCGATCAACCTTTAATGCAGCTGCAAGAATGAACACCGGAGTAAGAAAATATGACCACATCTTGCCCGCACTCAGAGAGTTGAAATGGCTCCCAGTTGAAATGGTGCCAATTTCTGAACTGCCTGCCTCACGCACAAAGTCTTTCACACAGGGAAACCTGCATACCTTGCCTCCAAACTCACGAAGGCCGGTCAGACAAGGACAGTCAGGAGTTCTAACTCTCTACGCCCCATCCCGCCGAAAACACGTAAACAAAAAAACGCAGCACGATCCTTCTCTGGAATTGCGCCCAAAATCTGGAACTCCATCCCAGCTCATATCAGGACCATCCCCTTCTTTCCAAAATTCAAAAGGCAGCCCAAAGACCTCTTCCTCAAGAGCACTTTTCAAATGGATAGAATGCCACTAAAACTCAAGAGCGTGCACACTTTGGCTCAATGACACTTTGAAACTAAGACCCTTTACCTCACGCCTAGCCCAATCCTTCCCACTATCCCCCCGTTCGGAAGGATGCACGGCTTGAAATACTGTGCTCTCTATTACGAGACTATGCAACTTTCCGGCCTCTAGCATCATACAATGTGCAAAGTCTCCTTCTGCACCTTGTGGCTTCTTGTTTTACTACTGCTATAATACCTGTCTGTTTAATACTGCTATAATGTGTTCTCCTCTACCAATTGTTGTAAAGCGCTCCGATACCTTTGGGTCTGGCTAGCGATATATAAAACACCGAAAATAAAATAAAAAATAAAATAACACTGCAGGTTGGACAGAGCACTCAGCAGTGGCCCTGTCCCCGCACAATACAGTTGCTGCAGTTCACCACCAGGGGGCAGCAGAGTGCTCTTGGTTGCAGAGCAGCACAAGCACTCGTTCTAATAAAGGTGCAGAAGTGGTGTAGGACTACCATAGTTAGTGGCAAACGGGGTAATCTGTTGAAGTTCAACAGCAAGCGGCAGATTATGGGAACCAGGAGCGCAGCTATGCTGTACAGTTCAGCACAGTGGGGGCACCTGTAAAGACAAAAGTTATTGTAGAGTTTGGTCACATTCCCTTACCTGACAGTATTGACACCACCACAAGCAGGCCAAAAGACAGGCATATGTCTGGGTTTCTGGAGACGCATTCAGAAGGGCTGCATGGAAGGCAGAGTGGCAGAGGCTTAGTGTTTCACAAGGTATATGGGTGGGGGTGGATGATTATGTGGCCCACAGTCCAGAGAAGTTGCAGGTAGGAAGGTCAGGGACCAGGGCCATAGATACCGCAGGTTGGGGTGACCTGCAGGTAAACAGCAGGAGGACACAGCAGAAACATAGCAGCTGTGGTGAGCAAGATCCAGCCAGGTTAATGGCAACCAGGGTCAACCGGCCTGAAGAAAGGAGAGGTTCTGGGCAAAAATCCAGACAGCGTGGGATGAATCTCCAGCATTTGCAAAAACTCCATCACTGACCTAGCTTGACTGTGAAATGTTTTGATGGGGGTGTGGGGAATGATGAGAGGTATGGAGTGAGCAGTTTCTGAGGAAGAAGAAGAGATGGACTATGATGAGGATGAAGAGGAGTTGGGGGAAGGGGAGATATCACATTGGCAAAAAGTATGGGTTGATAAGGTTGAGTGCAACCACCGGGGGGACCACTAACATTTCTAGCACCAGTGCTGTATTGCAGGAGGGGTTGGGACCAACAGCTGAGACAGAGCAAAGAAAGCACTGAGACTGTTCAAAAGGAGAGGTGAGTGTAGGAGATTGGCACCTGAAAGGACAAGGCTCGAACCAGGTGAACATTGGTGGAGTAGCTGGGAGTGGGGTACGGCTAAAGATGTTGTTTCCATGGATATAGGGGTGGATCCTCTATGGAGGATAAAGGGGTTGGCACAAATGCCAGTGGTGTAGCCGCAAGTACAACAAAGTTTGCAGTCAAGGACAATCGTAGTACACAAGTAGATGAGAGGGAAGAATTGGAGGGGGAAAGAAGGATTTGGAGGACAGCAAAAGAAAAAAAAACTAAAGTATGGGAGTGTGAAACAAAAGTAAGGTTGTAGGTTTCAAAGATTACACTACATGTGGGTTCATATGCCGATGGGGGCACATTTATCTAATACAACAATGAAACGATTTTGAAAAGTGAATTTTGTAGTCACATCTAAATTACTTCAGAGAATTGCAGTCGCACACTTAGGGTCACACAAACCCCCGTAGACTAACAACAGGCCAGCTCCCATGAGAGGCAATCATCCGGAGGTTAGAGGAAACCACCCTGCAGGTGGTCTGTCCCCCCCCTTTTTTCCACTTCCTTTTCCTCCTTTCACACTTCCTTTCCAGTCTCTCTGGCCTACAGATACGTCGACTACCAATATCAGCCACCATGCCTATATGCCGTATGTTTACCACAATATGCCTGTATCTCATCTGTATGTGCCCCGCATAACAACAACTGTACTGTATCTGTATCATATCACAACATATCCTCAATAAAAACCTTGAAATAAAGAAATAAAGAGGAGTTCCGGGAGGAAGCGTGGCAACTAGCCAACAGGCCAAGGGTTCCAACTATGATTTATATAGGGAAGTCAGCAATTTTCATTTAGGCTAGCATCTACCATGAAAAGTCCCCAGAATCATCAGTAGCAATCTTCGAGTACATGGATACCATTAGGAAGGCCCATATAGGATTTGGGGGATTTGCATGGTTACATTATGGGGAAGAGCTCAGGATGCGGATTGTGTTAAAAGTCAGAAAAGCCCTGGGGAGAAGTTGATAGTGAATTATGGGTGCAATAGATGTATCATCGAGGACCTCCAACAACCATGCATACCGACAGTGGATTGGCAGTGTAGTATCGGTCCCTTTCAAGGATTGCCCTCATTGGGAGCTGGGGCAGAGTTCAGAACACACACCCAGGAGGTTGGGGGCTTAGTGTTACCTCAGGAACCCTTCTAAGTACAAGTGCACGTGGGTAAAATCTGGGGGTAGGCATGCAGTGCTGCAGTGCTTTGGGGAAAAAAAGGACATTTCAGTGTCAGTGGACACAGCAGAAGAAGGGGAACATACATGCCTGGGCACAAGAGTTTTACTCCATTTACTGAAAATCTTGAAGAAAGTGGCTATTGTTCTTCCCCAATGAGTAGAAGCCTGGTTTTTATGAAATTGAGTTTTTGAAACAGGTTTTTATCTATGCTACCAGAGTCAGAAGATTTGCAGACAACCACCAAGGAGCATACGACTAAGGTGAGTGTGAAACTGGAGGAGGAGATTAGAGAAGACAGGATAACAGGCCCACCTTTGAGTCTTCTTCCCTGGGGGTTGTACTAAGGAAGAAAGCAGGTGAATTTATATTAATTCATTAGTTGTCTTGGCCAAAGGGGTCATCTGTCTATGACTTCATTGCACAGGAGGGTACCTTCATTTAGTTTGCATCCTTGGTTATGGCTATAGCTTTGGTGAGGAAGGTCGGCCTGGATGCCAAGTTGGCCAAAATGTGATATAAAGTCAGCATTTCCATTGCTTCTTGTTTCTCCAAGTTTTTATCTATTGGGAATTCAGTTCCAGAACCGTTTATATATAGACAGGCTAGTAAGTATGGGAAACGCCATATCTTGTGCACATTTTTGAAACCTTCAGCTCATTACTGCAAGGGTGTTTGCATTCAAACAGGTCACTAACTTGTCACTTACCATTTAGAGGAAGTTTTTTTCTATGGTGTTTGTGGCAGTATTGTATGAGCTAATGCATTGCAACATTTTTAGAAGTTGGTGGAAGAGATGGGAGTACATGTTTGGTCTTTTTAGGCATTTAGCCCGCTATATTTAGGATGGAAGGAAGGTTACAGAGTCAGAAAGCGCAGGAATTGGTGGAGGCAGAACATTTTGTCGTAAACTTGGTTTTGTAATGGCTGGTACTAAATTGCTGCACTATAGGGTAAGAATTTCAGTGCACTTACGAGCAGAATTCGAGGTGTGGTTGATGTTTCTGAAAGGTTGAAACGAGAATCAATATCCATGGAGAAGCTGGTGTGGACTAAGGGTTGGTTTTTGTTATTCACATTTGAAGTTCTCTTGTTTAGGTTTTATTTAGGTTGGTTGTTTTTTAGGGCCTTTAAGATTTTTGAGATACTTGGCAGATCAGGTGGGGATGGAGACGACAATAGTGTTTAACAAGATTGGGGGACCGGTATGCCCAGTGGAGGCATGGCATGGCATTCAAGGTTTTGGATAGGTAAGGTTTTTTTTATTTTCATTGTGACATGGTGCACAGTGGATGACAGGGCAGGTTTGGCAGTGTTGAGGAAGGACCCAGATAAGCATGACACGCTTTCTATCGGGAATGGCTTGTCGGCCGAAGCGGCTCGGTTGGGGGGTTTCATTGTGAGATGTGAGGAATCTGGGTAGATGGTCATCGAATTGTTGTGTTAGATGCATCATGATGTACATTTTCTAACATTTTCTTTTCATTCCTGGGGCCTTATTTATGAAAAGTGACGCATCGTTGCGTGAAAACAGCGATGCGTCACTTTTCACTGCGCACTCCTTGCGATACCAATGATGCGTCATATTTACAGTATGACGCATCATGTCGCAAGGACTTACAGATACGTCAGTATTTCTGACGCATCTGTAAGCGCAAAAGTGACGCATTGCTGGAGTGTGTCACAAAAGTGACGCAACTCCAGCAATGAGTCCTTTCACATGGGGAAAGCCCCATGTGAAAGGGCTTGCGTCAGTCTTACGCCTGCTGTGAGGCAGGCGCAAGATTTTGACGCAACAGCATCCTAAAAGTGACGCAGTGAAATCTCATAGATTTCAATGCGTCACTATTACGAGGCATTTTGCGGGGGAACGCCCCCTCTGCATACATTATACCTGGCGCAGGTATAATGTGGCGCAGGGGTTTAAAAAGTGACGCATCTACCTAGATGCGTCACTTTTTAAATATGGCGCAACAAGGCGCATTTTTTACGCCGCTGGTGCGTCACAAAAAGTGACGCACCTGCGGCGCAAAACTGACGCAAGGCCTCATAAATAAGGGCCCAGGTTTTTTAAGCAGGATGGGTTTCACCGCTGTTTCCTGGGGAATGCGCTATATTTGGTGGAAGTCAGGGAAAGGTTAGCAGTGGCATTGGCTAACACAGGTTGTGGTTGAAAAGCTGTTGTAGCGACAGCCAAGTTATATTGAATTGTTTATATCAAGGTAAAGTTGAAGGATGTTGTGGCGACATACCCCGCATTGTTGAACAATGCATCAATCAAGAACGATAGGGGTGGGGGACAGGACAACCACATTAGCAGGGTTTTTCCTGGTGGCAGAAATGGAGGAGCTCACAACAGACTGGAAGGGTTGGGGGCCTTGCAGGTTAGGCATGGCAGTGGGAATACAGGAGAGAGATGGTTGGGTTGAGTGCGAAGGACAGCAAATGGAAGGAAAGGGGATGGCAAGGAATTAATGTTTGGATGATGGATTGAGGACTTTTTATTGTTGGGGGAGGTTTAATGATGGAGGGCAGGAATTTTGTTTGGATTAGTGAGGCAGGGTTTTGATAAAATGTTTTGTAATATTCAAAGTTTAGAGTCTGTGTGCCCGTCTTATAAAGCAGCCTTTGCTCTAAAGTTGATCTGGTTATTCTGTGCCTTCTCGCCCAAAGAAGCAGACTGCTCCCACCTAGGCAGAAGAGGAGTGCATTGTGGCAGCAGGACGTAGGGGCAGATTTACGACGTCTGGCGCATCTCTGCTAATCAGCAGAGGTACGCCAGAAGAGTTGCGACGCATCTGCCCACCCGTGCGCCACAACTGACGCGCCGCATTTACAATGCAGCGCACCGTGGCGCTCGGATGGGCAGATGCGTGACGCATCCCCGGTGGAAATGCGGTGAATTGCTAGAGTTGTGTCGCAAGCGCGATGCAGCTTCAGCAAGGCTCGGGGGTGCCCTATCTCTAACATGCTGCATCAATCCTTACGCCTGCTTCAAGCAGGCGCAAGGTTTTGACGCAGCATGGCCCTAAAAGTGACTGAGTGAAATCTTGTAGATTTCACTCAGCCACTTTTATGAGGTGTTCCCCCCTGCACCAGAACACCTACATGTGGCACAGGGCTTTACAACGTGACGCGTCTCCCAGATGCGTCACGTTGTAAATACCCCGCATGGCGCTAGCTTTACGCCGCCGCTGCGTCCCAAAAGTGACGCAACAGCAACTTAAAAGAGGCACAAGGGTGCCTGTATATCTGCCCCTTAGAGTCCAGTGTTGGAACGAAGAGGGAAAGGGGGAGGGTCCACCGGGGGAAGTCACTGTAGAGAAGCAGGATGAGCAGGAATAGGAAGAGAGCAGCTTACCACCAATGGGCTCACAGAACAATGGGGAGGTGAATATGCTTTGCATTCCAGCATTGGCAGGGGAGCAAGCCACGTAGGAGTGGAGTGAGGGGGAGGAGGGAGAGCAGGATTTATGGCCAGAAGTTGAGGTACAGGGAGAGATAGTGGAGTTGTTCATCAGAAGAGAGGCACCTAAGAAACCTTTGAAAGTGTATGGGCGGATGGCAATGAGGAGGGACAGTACGGCAGCACCAGGGGTGGGGTAGCATGCCAAGGAGGCAGTGGGGCAAGGTGATTGGGAAAGGTGAGAAAAGTAGGAGGAGGAAGGAATTAGGGGGTACAACGAGGGACAGGGGTGTAAAGACAGTGGGTCCATGCAGATGAATCTGGGTGAGAGACAGAGAAGAGGGTGTGGAGCTGGAGGCAGCATTTACCAGCACACAGGGCATGACCATTCGGTTATAGGTGTGGACTGCGCAACAGACTTAGAAGAGTCAACTGTGGCTCAAGTACCTAAAGGGAAAGAGAAGGCATAGTTTTGGCCGAACTGACTGACAGCAACGCCAGATGATGACAATACTGCCTGGGGAAGGTCTGGTGGGGCCTCGCAGGACCAAGGCTGAGGGGTCTAGTGTGGCCCATTAGCGGAGGATGAAGCATCAATCACCATATGCTTGGTGGAAAGAGAGTATTTATGATGCAATGCCAGGCCTGAGTGGGCAACACAGGATGGCGAGGACAGTGGAGGATGACTGTGCATTGGACTGTGATGAAGAGGAGATTGAGGAGGGGGAGTTGATTGAGCCGGATGAAGGGATGAGGTGCACGGAAAGGATGAGAGGCAGAAAACGGTGAGTGATGGGGTGGGTGATTGCACCAATGAAGTGTCCTTAAGTTCTTTTCAGGATAGAATGGGGGATACGGAAGCTCCAGTGCATCAAGCCAGGGCAATAGTCACCAGGCGAGCAACGGGATGCCATGCTTCAGTGTGGACATCCATTTTGCTGCCAGGTAAGCAGACATTGGCAAAAATGTGGCCTGTCATGATTTCAACAGGAGTACGGGTTGGCACGAAAGACATCCAGAGAGATGCCTGATGCGTGATTGAGTATAGCGATACCAAAGGGGATGATGGACGGAGCGTTTGAGCAAATCACCCCCAGTCAACTGATCATTCTTTAGCTCACTCCACCAAATCAGTCTGACCCTGTGCCTCATGGGATCAGTCCAGCCAGAACGTCCAAGCCATGTCTTCCCTGGACCGGAAACAAGCATCCTGGGACCGGTTTCTGGCTAATCAGCCATCATCAGCCAGACTAGCTTGAATCCAGTGGCAAAGTGAGCAAGGGACCCACGTCTGGGCATACCCTGCCAACTTAGGGCGAACAAAGCAATACCAAAGGGGATGATGGACGGAGCGTTTGAGTAAATCAAACACTCTTGTGGGTGAGTTTGATTTGCTCAAACGCTCTTTGGGGCTCACCTAATGGAGACCACGAAGGAGCGGTTATGGCAGGGGTAGTAGAACAAAACATGTGTATTTGTAAAGCTCATGTTCACCTGTAGACATCTTGGTGCTGAATAACATATGTTTATTGTTACCTGTTAGAAATGGGATCTCTGGTTGGCTAAGGCTTGTGCCAAAACCAGGCAGAGACAACCACTCTACATCAGGGCAAGGGAGTTACATGCCAAGATAACCCCTGCTCACCCCCTTGGTAACATGACACGAGCAGTAAGGCTAATCTCGGAGGCTTTGTAAGTTAAGCGTTTGCGCGCACACCCAGCAACAACACCCAAGGCCCACCACAAAGGAAACTCCACACAAGGTTATATATAAAAATAGCCATTGTATTATACCAAACACATTAGATAATAAACACACACTTTACAATGTGCCATAGGCATGGGCAGAATTTACAGGGGATTATGTACACGGGACAAGGCCACATGGACCACTGTCAGGAGGAATATGTGCTTCAAGAACTAGCACTTGGTAGAATTAGCACTTTGTAGTAATAACACTTAGAACATAGCACATATAATAACTGTAGCACCAAATAGCAATGGCAGCACATAACCAGTAATCACTGGTAAAAGGTAAGTACCACCTACGCAACCCTAACCACCGTAGGAAAATATCACGCACGGAACTATGAACTCACTAGTATAACCCATACTAGATAAAACAACCTCCTAAGCATAAACATATTCAGAGGTATAGGCCAGGAGCTTTACACATGATGCATACAAACACATTCAGAGGTATAGGCAAGCAGTGTGGCACATGATGCATAAAAACACATTCAGAGGTATAGGCAAGCAGCTTGGCACATGATGAATGAAAACACATTCAGAGGTATAGGCAAGCAGCTTGGCCCATGATGCATAAAAACACATTCAGAGGTATAGGCAAGCAGCTTGGCACATGATGCATGAAAACACATTCAGAGATATAGGCAAGCAGCTTGGCACATGATGCATAAAACACATTCAGAGGTATAGGCAAGCAGCTTGGCACATGATGCATGAAGAAAGCTTTACACATGATGCATGAAGACACGTTCAGAGGTGTAGGTAGAAAGGCATTACACATTAGGCAGGTAATCACAATTGTGCAAAAGAACAGGCCTAAACGGAGCAGCTCCCCACTAAGTGCTGGGCAGCTGGGGATAGGAGTGTGGCCTGGGCTCTCAGTAGCCCCGTGAATAAATTGCGCCACGTTGGAGCTCTCTGGCTCAAGAAACAAGATGCCCCCTGGAGCCTCGAGGGCTCGAAATGACTGTGTGCCCACTGGGGGAGCGGCCCACAGCCAACCGGAGCCGCTCTACCCTCAGAAACGCCCCCAAAGTACATGGGAGTCCCGCTCGGGGGACTCAAAGAACAATGGCCCCCAGACTGGTGGAGCCTCTCGGGCTCAAACAATAATGCCGCCGAGTAGGTAGGAGCCTCTCGGGCTCTAAAGACAAAATGGCCCCAAATGCTGGAGTCCCGCCTCTGGGGACTCGGAATACGAAATGCCCCTGTCGTTGGAGTCCTCCTCTGGGGACTCGGAAACAATGGAAAACAAATGCCCCGGAATGCAGGGGCGGCCCGCTGCAACGTGGGGCCGCCCGTGAGAACTCCCAGAGACAACCTGAGCCCCCACCTTACCGGGCTCCTGTCTTCGGGTATCCTGGGCCACTCGCGGGGATCCGGTCTTCAGGCAGGGCTCTCTCCACACACGGGAGCCCTGCTTAGCAAGCCGACCGTCGTCCTGGATGTCCCGGTTGCACCCAGGAGCGCGGGGTAGGCTCCTGCCGCTTCCTGCTTCTACTCCGGGATCGTCCTGCTTCCTGGGTGCGCGAGGGGAAGCTCTTGAGGCTCGACCAATCGCTGCGCGGCCCAGGGATGGCGCGGCGGGAATCCTCGAATCCGTGGACGAATCCCAGCGCGGTCTTAGGAGGCGGGCACAACACTCTGCCCGGGAGCCCCGGGGCCGGCGGCGGTGAGGTTTCGGGGCAAACGAGGGGTAGGCACCCTCTTAACGATGTGGTCCCTGGCGGGGTGGGCACCCGCTAGGGTTAAAGGTCAGAAGAACGTCCCTGGTGGGGTGGGCACCCGTCAGGGGTTAAAGAAAGTATAAATGCGCAGGGTGGCACCCGCGCCAAATCGGCTCCCAATGCGGGCAAAATGCAGGGTGGGCACCTGCTTCCTTAAAGGGCAAGTGGCCAGTCAAACAGCGCTCCTCTGGGGGAAACAAAGCGCTAAAAATAAATAAAAGCAAAGCGCTCCGAGGCGCTTAAGAGGCATGGCCCAGGGAAGTCTTTCAGGAAGGTAGGCAGGGGGGGCAAAGGCTGGGCCCAGGGGCCAGCTCACAGGGCCCTCCAGTCAGGGAGGCAGTCCCCAGTGGCGGTCCTCCTGATGCCCAGCAGCAGGTCCCCCTCAAGGTTGAATCAGCAAGAGAACCTTTTCATGGGGTCACAGCCCCTCTTTTATACACATTTTCCCTTTGTCTGTGTCTGCAGGGTGGGGAAAACCAGTCACAGCTGGTTTTGGAGCACTCTGGTGTGCTCAACCCCTCTTCTCATTCACTAGCCAGGCTAGGGACATTAGACGCACCACAGGGGGGGAGCCAGCAGTGTGTGGGGAAAGCCCAGCCCCATTCAGGTCCCAGGTGCACTCCTCCCTCACATCAATCATGCAGATCTCTCCACTCACCACCGGGGCAGACCCATCCTGACTCCTGGAGCCAGGCTCACCAGCTAGCTCCAGCCAATTACAAGCCAGACAGCCAATTCACATAAAGTACACAGACATGCCAACTTCTAGAAGTGGCACTTGCACACTAGACACAATAACGCCGCACTCATCATCGCGCAGAATTTAATCACACGAGTCCGCACATACCAAACTCGCATCTGCACTCCCCACGCATCAGGAACTACTAGGGTCACATACATTCCCCATGCATTCCTATGGGAGGGCAGGCCAAACTCACCACAGGCACGCACTTTACCCTGGGACACAGTGGTAAAGTGTGCAGAAGCCAAAAATAACTAGCAGCAAGTCACATATCAAAAGCAAAAAGTTTAGGGGTGAACCTGCCAGAAGGGCCAAGTCCAACATTACCCAACTTAATGGTACTAATTTTATCGATCTCTGATGGATGAAAGGCTGAGTGGCCCCCTCGGATTTTAACCTGTGACCGTTTAAGTTTAAGTACACAGATGTCATAAATAAGACACACGTCACTTATGGGGGGATACTTATGGGTAAGATATGGTGAGGAATTTAGAGCAAATCTAATGGAAGATTCTGAGGGAAAGTGGGGTGAGCTAGATAATGATTTGTGGCTGCACACAATGTGACCTGCACAGTCGGTGCTGCCAGTTGGTTGCCAGTCATATATCAGCCCTGTCAGGGGCGTCCTACCAAGGGAAGGGTGGGGACTGCAGGAAAGGGACAGGGAGGAAAGGGAGGAGAATGTTGGACATATAACCATGGATTGTGGACTAGGGAATATTGCAATTTTAGACATGAGTGTTTGAAATGCACTGCCACAAATCTCCTCATACATTGCGGAGGATATATGAGAGGATCACAGGGGCCGCAAGGGGGGCAGTGACAGCAAGCAACGCAAAGAGGGAAAGGAAGGGGGGGGCACAAGTACCTGTGGAAAAGGGCACATCGCCCCCTCCCAATTTTTCCAAGCGACTGCAACTGTCACCATCTATAATAACGGAACCATCCTCATGCAATCTACAGATCGTAATCTAAGCCTTTTAGACAACATCTTCCTACTCATCAAAGAGCAAGTGTCTAACCCCCAAACGGCCACTCAGGCCACCCCCTCTGCTAAAACCCACACCGTATCCTTACCAACATCAACGCTACTCCTTCCCGACCTCTACCTGCATGTGACCTATCTGATACTCCCCTAACTTCCGCCTATACCAACACACATCAATCCACCACACTGAACCCCCAACACAACTGAAGCTACCTACACGCCTATTCCCAATTCCCAACCATCCATTCCCACAACCCACCCACCGTCATCCACAACTCTACCCAACCCAGCAGCCTGGCCACCCTCCCCCACAGTCCACCTAACACACACACTCTCACCTGCAACACCCTTACCGCCCCTGCATACAGTGGCCCCAAACCTCACTCCAGGCCGGCCCCCAGAGCCTACATCTACACCGTAACACAGATCCATTCCCCACTCGTAGCCACTCCCACAGCCCTCCCAACTCTCACACTCCCACCAGCTGCACCCCTCCTATCCACACTCACACATACAACACACTGTACACCAGGCCAGACTCCACTGCATGCTTCCATATCCACACCCATAACACAGCCACTTACCACATTCCCGCCTGCACAAAACGACGACAGACTTGATGAGATCATAATCTCTTTGAATCAAATCAAAGGAGAACTCCAAGCACTCAAGGATCGTTTCCCGAAACAACCTTGGGGCATAAGAGCAACAAGACACCCCAAAACTAGCTGGCCCAGAATCCAACCTACAACGAACATGAATCCCTATCATCCCAATTGGCCCTCAGTCCCCTCCTACAACAATTCATCTCGACCAATTAGAAGCACCAATCCGCTCTCAGAGAGCAATATTCTCTCCCTGGTGAGTTCATATGTCTCCGCTCCCATGAAGCCTACCACACCTGCATCATTGCTGATTCCTACTATCACCTCAAATCCTCATAGGACCAGTAAACCAAACACTAGAGGCGTCACAAACAACAACCTTAGAAGAATTCCTATCACTCAGGAACCTTCTTCAACCATCAGTATGCCCAAACTCAAATGTATATTCCTAAACTGTAGATCGGCTGCCAGACATGCAGCGGACATAGCTGACCTCATCCTCACACATGAGCCAGACCTGATAATACTAACCGAAACCTAGCTATAAGAATCCTCCACACAGAGAGGAGCTAGGCGGGCATCTAAGATGGTCGCGTGAGCACAGAGCTCCCCGGACCCTCGCCGCTCCTCGCAATTTATCCTGATTTCTTGGACATCTCTTCGAAGATGACCCTCAGCTGAGTCCATAACTCTTCTCAGAATTGAAATCGGACATCGATGGCCGAAGTTATGGTACTTTGAAGTTCTCTGGCCCACCTGGAGGCTGTGCCGGGGTCTTGGCCACTTGTGGATCCGGGACGGAGTTGAACAACAACGGCAGTGGGCCTCCCTGGAGACCGCATCTCTACTTTCGGTTTCTTTCCCGGGTCCCCGCACGGTCTGATTGATAGACCGCTTCGCCCGGTTGGGGACCAGTCCAGCCCCCACTTAGCCTCTGAACGCTTTTCTCATTTCAACTCTTTTGTACTACATCGTGCTTTTTCTTGGTCCTACGAGCCAGCTCTCGTGGTTTGTTGGCACCCGGACTGTTGGCGGCCATTTTCACAAGGTCGTGTGGTCCCCTCCGGAGAACAGTTTCCAGCATGGCGGGCAGGGGAGATGCCGAGAGGAGGAGGACAAAACCATCTCTACGTGGTGGACCGGTCCAGACCAACGTTATGGATCGGTACACCCAAGCTAAAGGCTCCCCTGGGCTTTCCAGCCGAACCCCGGAGGACGCCCGAGACGACTCTTCCGCTCCTGCCGAGTTGTCCTTGCAGGACATTATGGGCGCCATCACCGGTATGAGGGAAACCATCGGCCAGCAATACGAAGCCCTGGCTAGTAAAATTGACACGGTCGCAGTGGATGTCACCTTGATCCGGGCTGATTTGTCCAAAACAAATAAAAAGGTTAAGTCGCTCGATTTGAAGACCTCCAGCCTCACGACTGATGTGGTGGAACTCCAAACGGAACTTGGGAATTTGAAATTGGTGAATGACCAAATGCCCCATTGGCTGGAGGACTATGAAAACAGGGCAAGACGCAATAATATCCGTGTCATTGGGGTCCCGGAAAACCCCGAGTCTCACTCTGTGGACCTCTGATCGAGGATCTGATCCTCACCCATCTTGCTCCCAATGACCTGAGTAAATTCTTCGCGGTGGAGCGTGCACACAGAGTTCCGGGCAGACAACCCAAGCCGGGCGCCCCTCCGAGGCCCATTATTGCGAGACTTTTTCACTTTAGAGACCGCAATGCAATTTTGCAGGCATCGAGAGTGCATGGCCCAGTGAAATTTGAGAACTCCTCGATTAACTTTTCCCCGGACTTTACACAACTTGTGCAACGACAACGGATGGGTTTTCTGGGAGTGAAGCGACGTCTCCGGGACCTGGGCCTAAAGTACGCCATGCTTTTCCCTACCAGGCTTCGTGAGGAATATCAGGAACAGACCTACTTTTTCGATCAACCAGACAGTGTGAGCGACTGGTTGGATTCCCTGCCGGGGCGAGGCGAACGTACGGAGCACCCTGGCGGTGCCGAGGGTGGTGAGCCTACTCATAAGTGACTCTTCGGTCCTTGATCTCTGAACATTGGACATTGCTCAGCTGGGTGCTATCTTTCTATTTCTGTTGCCTTGTAGTAGTCCACATTTGGGTGGTGGGTGGGAACGGGCCTCTTTCCTCCTCCGGGGTCTTTCTGTAGAATGGGGTTGTTAGGGCGACAGGCACACTGCATTTTGGGGTGGTTTCTTGTTCTTTTGCAGGGGTGCAGGGAGGGGGGTGTTGAAACGGGTTCCAGTTGGGTGGGGGGGGGGGTGTTTCTGTTTGTGTTTTCCTTGCTCAAGGCGGCGTATTGATTCTTTCTCTGATCCTGATGTCCTGCTCTTCATGGGGACCCCATGTAACATGTTTGGGAATGGGGGGTAGTGGGCTGAAGATTATATCGTGGAATGTCAATGGTTTGGGTGATCGTATAAAACGGGGCGTTGTTTTGCAATATTTACGACGTTTGTCCCCTGATGTGGTACTCCTGCAGGAGACGCACCTAGTTGGCAATGTGTGTCATGCGATGAATAGATGGGGTTACAGACTGGTAGCACATTCTGGATTTACCACTGGTTCTAGGGGCGTGGGTATTTTGATCCAGTCTTCCATCCTTCTTGAGATCGATAGCGTTACTCCTGATGACAGGGGGTGCTATATCACCCTCACTGGTAGGTGGGAGGGTAGGACTCTTTCTTTGGTTTCTGTTTATGTGCCCCCGGGCCTCCGGGCCTCTATTTTTTCTGATGTGGGTTGGTTGCTGCTGGGACTCCCTGATGGTCTTCTCCTTGTGGGTGGGGACTTCAATTCGGTACTTTCCGGCGACATGGACCGTCACCCCCCCAGGGACCTTCCCGCGTCTCAATCGTGGTTGGGCGGGTTCTTGGACACCCTTGGTTTGGTGGATACCTGGGGGATGATGCATTCGACTCTACGTCACTATACCTTTCACTCTGGTGCTCACGGGAGTCTCTCCAGGCTAGACTACTTTCTAATGCCCGCTGCCCAGTCCTTATACATCGGGGAAATCAGCCACTTGGCCAGGGGTATCTCAGATCACTCTCCTGTTTCGCTTCTTTTTGACGTGGGTTTACATACTGCGGGACGGGTTGCCCCTATCAACCCTTGGCGCCTGCGTAACCCTAAGACTCGTGCCAGCCTCACTAAGTCACTTGATCACTATTTCCTTGAGAATGAGGGGTCTGTCTCGTCCTCGGTGTCCTTATGGGAGGCCTTTAAAGCTGTTATTTGCGGACACGCCCTATCGTTAATAGCAGAGACCAAGAAAGCGAGGGACGGGGAGGTCGAGAGTCTGGAGGCTGAAATATTGGGCCTAGAAGACGACCTGGATATGGGTGTCACCCGGGATAGACTCCACGCCCTTAGCTTGAAACAGTTTGATTACAAATCCCTTGTGACCGAGGCTGCCAAATCGATGTACAGAGAACAACAAGGTAGAGTGTATGACGTTGGTGACAAGGCGGGTAAGCTGATTGCCTGGCTTGATAAGAAGGAGAGAGCGAATCGTGTGGTCCCTATGATTCAAAATTCCGATGGTGTGGAGGTGACTGACCTTGGTGAGATTGTGGAATGTTTCGCTGACTATTTTCATGTGGTCTACTCCCCGGTGTCCGACAGGGACGAGGATGACTCTCGGCTTTTGCTGAGGGATATCATGCTACCCTGCCTGTCCGAAGAGGACCGGGAGAATATGGAGGTATCGTTGTCAGTCGATGAGATAGCAATTGCCATTCGTTCCCTCTGTTCCGGTAAAGCCATGGGGCCAAATGGCCTGCCCATCGAACTGTATAAACTTCGCCCGGACAGGGTCGCACCGTACCTCCGTGACATGTTCGCGGAGGCGCGTGACCTTGGCTACCTTTCCGTTGATCAGCGCCTGGCCACCATAGTGGTGATTCCCAAAGAGGGCAAACCTCGTGACCGCTGTGCCTCATACCGGGCTATCTCTCTACTAAACGCAGAGCCTAAAATTCTCGCGAAGGTTCTTGCCAACCGCCTCCTCACTGTTATTTGTGACCTGGTCCATCCGGATCAATCTGGCTTTATCCCGCACCGGAACACGGCTCTAAATCTGCGTCGCCTTCATGGCATTCTTGCAAGGGCGGAGCTTCTGTCTGAACCGGCCATTTTGGCTTCATTAGACGCCACAATGGCCTTAGATACAATAGAGTGGCCGTATCTTTGGGCCACACTTGAGAAGTTTGGGTTCGGTGCGGGATTCATTAGTTGGGTGAGGCTACTGTATGCGGACCCTCTGGCCTGGGTGGTCATTAACGCTAGAGTCTCCCAGTCTTTTGCTCTTGGGAGGGGTACTAGACAGGGGTGTCCACTGTCCCCCCTGCTCTTTGCCCTCGTCCTGGAACCACTTGCTGCCTGGCTTCGATGGGAACCCTCGATAAAGCCCAATCGCCTTTAGTACAGCATGTAAAATCCCTTGTTCCAAGGACATGAGATAATGTTTAACCCAATGCATTTCAAGCCTTTCTGGCCCTTCGTCAGGGGTTTCTATCTGTAAGGTTAAAATCAAATATATTGCCATTAGCATCTTAAACTTGTATTCACATCACAATTAGACGTTATCAGGCGATTTTTCGTGCCCTGTTGCATGTCATGTTGTACCTCCCATAACCAGCGTTTTCCCGCTATAAGCAAAAAATGCCATCTACATGAGTTACTTAGATGTTTTCATACCTTATGCCCTCTATACTTCTAGCTTTACAATGAGCGGTCTATACTGCCGATATGCGGCCGATAAACATGTGGTATATTGACGTACCTTTCTTCGCTAGTCAACTACGAACATAACGCTCTGAATCTTCTCCCCCACTTCCTGTTCAAGTCCTTCTCTAGTTTCGTCTCTGGTTTTTAACATCTTAATCCCGCCCACGTTATTCACATTTTGTTAACCGCGTCATTCCTCACAGGGTTGAAACCTGCCCTTCTACCAAATCTTCCTCGCCTCATTGTATCCCTTCAAACTCACGTCATACTATGATCCAACCACCTTCGGTCACCATTCTTTGCCCCGCCCTACCCTCTGATGTTTTAACGCTACGCTGTTTACGAAATAGGTGTTTACACAGCACAAACTAATAGATATGCAAAATGTTTAAACAAAATCAAATGAGTGAAACATTTCATGATGCTTCATTATATCCAATGTTACAATATACAGATTTCAAAGTGTATGTAATTAAAGTTCATGCGTTTTTCATCGTTCTTCAAAATTCCACTTTTTTGCGGGTGCTGAGTCAAGTAGGATGACAGTTCATACAAGAAATTGAGATGGTGACTCGCACACCATTTTTAACAAGTTCATCATGGTTTATTCTCTTATGGAGCTATCCTGGTGATCGCTTCATCCAAAAAGCGCCAGACATGTAAATCGAAATGGAGCACTGATATACAAAGTACTATCAGTTCCAGGATGCATCACGTTGTACAGGTTGGATAACCTTCCTCGTAAACCAATTAATCCAAAGACCACTTTTTATGTTCCAAATTCAACACAGTTTATTGTTCGTTTGTCGATGTTCAAACCAAGGTGATTTCAATTTTCAAATGCATGCATAATGCCCAATCGCCTTTAGTACAGCATGTAAAATCCCTTGTTCCAAGGACATGAGATAATGTTTAACCCAATGCATTTCAAGCCTTTCTGGCCCTTCGTCAGGGGTTTCTATCTGTAAGGTTAAAATCAAATATATTGCCATTAGCATCTTAAACTTGTATTCACATCACAATTAGACGTTATCAGGCGATTTTTCGTGCCCCGTTGCATGTCATGTTGTACCTCCCATAACCAGCGTTTTCCCGCTATAAGCAAAAAATGCCATCTACATGAGTTACTTAGATGTTTTCATACCTTATGCCCTCTATACTTCTAGCTTTACAATGAGCGGTCTATACTGCCGATATGCGGCCGATAAACATGTGGTATATTGACGTACCTTTCTTCGCTAGTCAACTACGAACATAACGCTCTGAATCTTCTCCCCCACTTCCTGTTCAAGTCCTTCTCTAGTTTCGTCTCTGGTTTTTAACATCTTAATCCCGCCCACGTTATTCACATTTTGTTAACCGCGTCATTCCTCACAGGGTTGAAACCTGCCCTTCTACCAAATCTTCCTCGCCTCATTGTATCCCTTCAAACTCACGTCATACTATGATCCAACCACCTTCGGTCACCATTCTTTGCCCCGCCCTACCCTCTGATGTTTTAACGCTACGCTGTTTACGAAATAGGTGTTTACGCAGCACAAACTAATAGATATGCAAAATGTTTAAACAAAATCAAATGAGTGAAACATTTCATGATGCTTCATTATATCCAATGTTACAATATACAGATTTCAAAGTGTATGTAATTAAAGTTCATGCGTTTTTCATCGTTCTTCAAAATTCCACTTTTTTGCGGGTGCTGAGTCAAGTAGGATGACAGTTCATACAAGAAATTGAGATGGTGACTCGCACACCATTTTTAACAAGTTCATCATGGTTTATTCTCTTATGGAGCTATCCTGGTGATCGCTTCATCCAAAAAGCGCCAGACATGTAAATCGAAATGGAGCACTGATATACAAAGTACTATCAGTTCCAGGATGCATCACGTTGTACAGGTTGGATAACCTGCAAACCGCAAAAAAGTGGAATTTTGAAGAACGATGAAAAACGCATGAACTTTAATTACATACACTTTGAAATCTGTATATTGTAACATTGGATATAATGAAGCATCATGAAATGTTTCACTCATTTGATTTTGTTTAAACATTTTGCATATCTATTAGTTTGTGCTGTGTAAACACCTATTTCGTAAACAGCGTAGCGTTAAAACATCAGAGGGTAGGGCGGGGCAAAGAATGGTGACCGAAGGTGGTTGGATCATAGTATGACGTGAGTTTGAAGGGATACAATGAGGCGAGGAAGATTTGGTAGAAGGGCAGGTTTCAACCCTGTGAGGAATGACGCGGTTAACAAAATGTGAATAACGTGGGCGGGATTAAGATGTTAAAAACCAGAGACGAAACTAGAGAAGGACTTGAACAGGAAGTGGGGGAGAAGATTCAGAGCGTTATGTTCGTAGTTGACTAGCGAAGAAAGGTACGTCAATATACCACATGTTTATCGGCCGCATATCGGCAGTATAGACCGCTCATTGTAAAGCTAGAAGTATAGAGGGCATAAGGTATGAAAACATCTAAGTAACTCATGTAGATGGCATTTTTTGCTTATAGCGGGAAAACGCTGGTTATGGGAGGTACAACATGACATGCAACGGGGCACGAAAAATCGCCTGATAACGTCTAATTGTGATGTGAATACAAGTTTAAGATGCTAATGGCAATATATTTGATTTTAACCTTACAGATAGAAACCCCTGACGAAGGGCCAGAAAGGCTTGAAATGCATTGGGTTAAACATTATCTCATGTCCTTGGAACAAGGGATTTTACATGCTGTACTAAAGGCGATTGGGCATTATGCATGCATTTGAAAATTGAAATCACCTTGGTTTGAACATCGACAAACGAACAATAAACTGTGTTGAATTTGGAACATAAAAAGTGGTCTTTGGATTAATTGGTTTACGAGGAAGGTTATCCAACCTGTACAACGTGATGCATCCTGGAACTGATAGTACTTTGTATATCAGTGCTCCATTTCGATTTACATGTCTGGCGCTTTTTGGATGAAGCGATCACCAGGATAGCTCCATAAGAGAATAAACCATGATGAACTTGTTAAAAATGGTGTGCGAGTCACCATCTCAATTTCTTGTATAACCCTCGATAAAGGACATTCGTTGGACCCCTGACTTTGAAGACCGGGTGCCGTTATAGGCAGAAGATATTCTCCTGTACCTTACCTCCCCCCGTAAGTCCCTTAATGTCCTCTTTGATGTCCTAACTTCCTTTGGCAAGAACTCCGGGTTGATTATCAACTGGTCTAAGTCCTGCGTATATGTTATCTCTGGTGATCTTCCTCCCCTACCGACCAGGTTTCCCATTCAGGTCTCCCACTCTGGCTTTAAATATTTAGGGGTTCATATATCGTTGGATTCGGCTGCCCGTTAGGAACATAATCTCCTTCCTCCTTTGCGGCGCTTGAAGCTCGACGTGGATCGTTGGCGCAGATTGCCGCTGTCCCCACTTGGTTTAGCGGCGCTGTTCAAAATGATGTCCCTACCCCGATTTCTCTATGCACTCCAGAACTCCTTTGATATCATTCCTGCGCGCTACTTTCGGGAGGTTGAGGGACTCCAGAGGAGACTTGTTTGGGATGGCCGAGCTCGCATTGCTCTCTCGAAACTGACCCTCCCCTGGTACGATGGGGGTATTGCTCTCCCGGACATCAGGAGGTACTATTGGGCTTCCCAGTTGTCCGTCATTAACCATGCCACGTATGCTCCCGGGCCAAATCCTGCCTACGCTATGGACAAATACTTGTTGCCCGGTGGCGACTTTAACAGAGCACTCTACTCTCGGACGGCGGGGAGGAACCTTACGGGACCCACTAAAATTGCAGTGCGTGTGTGGAACGATGCAAATGTGGCTCTGGGATGGAATGATCGATTGACGCAGGCGACCCCTTTGTTTGCTTCAGAACGGTTGGGGTGCCTCTGGAAGACAAAAGGTTTTGAGAACTGGGATATGATTGGACTTAGCAGAGTGGGTGATCTTTGGGTGAAGGGTGCAGTGAAAACATTCGCGGAGCTTCGGAGTGAATATGAATTGAGTGAGCGGGAGTTCTTCAAATACGCACAGGTGTGTCATGCCTTACTGTCGGTCTTCACGGCCGGTACTGTGGTCCCCGAATCTTACCCACTTGAGGATCGTATACTTGACGGTCATCTGCCCGATAGTACGATTTCCTTGATTTATAAAAAGTTGATCAGCAATCGGGCAGATCTCCTCCTGCGCCTCAGGGAGACCTGGGCTAGAGACGGGTTGGAATTGGACGACGAAGACTGGCAGTCTGCTCTATCCTCCCCTAAAGAGGTTGCCATTCCGGCCCGTCTCCGCCTTGTTCAGCTTAAAATTCTTCACCGTGTGTATGTAACTGGTCCTCGTTTGGTTGCCATGGGTTTTTCGTCGGATGGGTTGTGTAGGCGAGGCTGTGGAATGAGTGCCACCTTTCTTCACATCCTCTGGGAGTGCCATGAGGTCGCTACGTATTGGCGCCGTGTGCATGCTGTGATGGAGTGCTTCACTGGGGTCGCTCTGTTGCCTGAGGCTCGAAGATGTTTGTTGAATGTGTGGGAGCCGAATGACTACAACGTTGCCCAGACCCGGTGGGCGGCTCTTGGGAACATGATTGCCAAAAGGGACATCGCACAGCTCTGGGGATCCCAACGGCCTCCCACTGTGTCGAAGTGGAAGGAGAACATGGACTGGTGCATGTTCAGGGAGAAGACAGTATATTTGGCTAGGGGCAAGCCTAGGGCGTGAAGTAAAATTTGGGGCCAATGGAATGCGTACCGAGGAGACATCTGCACTCACCCTTCGTAGATATCCCTGACGTTTCCCTGTCCCCCTGACCTCTGAGGTTCCTCGATACCATATTCCTTGATTGAATGTCCTGATCTCCCCACTGCTTCCCCCCCCATTGGTTCTTCAATGTCCTCCTGATTCCCTATCCGTTATGGTAGGTCCCCAGAGTCGGAGCTCGACTTCATTTATCATGCTTCGCGCCTTGAGATGTTTGTCTCTTTGTTTTTCATTGTTCCTTTCATAAAATAAAAAATTGCGTATCTTCCATGCATCCTGGTTGCCGATTGTGTATCCTGTACTTTTGTTGGACCTACCCGAGACCTGCTGCTGTTTTACTGACTGCCTATTTATTTGATGATCACTAGCGGCCGGCCTCTGGGTTGTAGGCCCATACTTGTAATTCTTCTGTTTTGCACAATAACGTTTTTCAAAAAAAAAAAAAAAGAATCCTCCACACCAATCATTGACATTTTAGTCCCACCTAATTACAACATCATCAGACTAGATAGAAATAGAGCTGATAAGACTGGGGGAGGTATAGCCTGCATACACGTATGACTATTTCAGTAAATAGAGCCATTTCCCCTTCTTTCTAGTCATGCGAATACATGTGCCTCAACATCACTAGCAAGGGCAAACCTGTCTGTTCTCTGCACATCATCTATCACCCACCAGGTGAAAACCTCACCTTCATTGAACATTTCATGGACATGGTATCTTCAAACACGGGGCGACAAAATACCCAAATATTCCTTGGAGACTTCAATCTCCATTGGGACGATCCTAATGATACAGCAGTAAACAATCTCAAGAATTTCCTTCATCCATTTTCACTTTGACTAAGGCACACGCCGCATGCATGAGCAGTTTGCTGGACCACGGCAAACTCCGGGAGAGCACTTTCGGTTTGGTTCTTCAGGTCACAGAGTTTACGTAATCCCCTATCTCATCACCAGTTGTAGAGTAGTTGTAGGGTCCTACCCCAGCCTGGGTAAATGATCACTCAACACATGGAGCTTGGTATTACACATCTTTATTCCTTAGCATGTAACCATAAACTGAATATTCTACATCTTGAAGTCCATCACCCACCAACTTTCTTCACTGTTCTACTAAGTCCATTAGGAACTTAAAGGGTCCATCATCTTGAACTCACAAGACGCTACAAGTGATAGATAATACTTCATGAAGAGAGATGGTAGAAATTTGAGTAAAATACTCATATTACATCTAACGGCAACTGGAACTTGTTACCGTACAATTTACAGGTATCTATGCAGTAGCCTCATAAATCCCGACTTGTAGAGCAAATTAGATCTCTCAGTGGGCCTAATACCAACTTGCGCAATTTAACTGTGATGGGGGCATGACACCTGCAGTAAACACACCTCTCCACAGTAAGCAAATCAACCTCCAGCTGTTTTACTGGTATTGGAACTGGCCACTTGCAGGGTACATAAAAAGTCTCTTCTGCAAATGCATACCCAAATGAACCTAACTCACTGATTTAGAAAGGTGCACAGAAAGGTTAACACAAAAATATCTACAGGAGGCACACAAGCATGACATGCTATCGTACTGGGATTGAAAAATGTAATCCACAGATTACCTATCACTATGATACGCGTATTAACCAACTAAGTAATATAACTCACATTAGAACTCGTACATTGCAGGTTACACACAGATTTCTGCTGCAGAGATTCTCGAATCTAAACTGCACAAATTAGTTTTTCTTCTGCTGGGCAGAATTTTATGATTTTTTTGGTATGTGTGAAATTTCTGCCCTCACCACCCTCATATAAACCAATAAATCTGCATATACCAGCACAAAATAAAAACATTTTCTGGGTTTCGCAAAGGTGGGAAATTGCCATAAAAAGGTGTTTCTCATCACATTTCAGAATCCGAGGACTGTACATTAACTTTGTATAGGTAGCTTACATTAAACTATTTTTAAGTGACAGAGAGTGAAATGCCAGCATATGTTTTAAGGTCTAGATGCTCGTGGTGCATCCATGAAATGGACAGTATTTTTAGTTGAAGCCTATCAGGCAGTTTAGATGTCTGGTTTGGTATCCGCTTCTTGTGGACATTCTAAAACCTTCCCTGGAAACGCATTTCACTTGTTGCGTACTATTGGCTTTGTGGTTTGTAACTCACACATGCTTGCTTTCATTTTCTGGCTTTGTTTGCTTTAGGCTGTCCAGCTTGAGTGCGTCACACGGTAGAGCATCCTTGTTTACTGTATCCTTCGAGTACTCGCTTTCTGTAAACAGCCCTTTAAATCTTGTTCTTATCTTATCACATTTGCTGTGCATTCAAAGTCAGAGGGCAAATGTCAGGCTCTCTCTTCAGAGAGAGCTTGGTGTTTACTGTTCAGTCTCTGACTTTAAAGTGAGAGAATTTATATGTCTATCTTGCTGGGTACTTACCCATGAGAGAGGAGAGGCTGTAAGATGTTTTTATCTAGCACAACACAATGTACAGTGGTGATATTTCAGAATATATCAGAATTAGACAATTACAAATGAAGCACATTGTTTTTTGTAATTCTGAAGTGTGTTGGAAACAAATATTTGAATACAAAATACATCAGTACACTAGGTGATGACATTTCCACACATTATCGATTGTGCTCAGTAAAACTGTATGTCTGTGCAAATGTAATGATCATTTCAATTGAAAATGTGTTGTCAGTAATGGTAATGTGCTACCACAACAAGCATACTCCACTTTACACCACAACACTCTACAACACTCTACTCTACTCAATGCCCCTCCACTCTTTGCCACCCCATTTCATTCTACAACACTCCACTCTACAACATGCCACCCCACTCTCCGCCTCTCCACCCTAAGACACTTTATGACATGCTCCTCTATTCCACACCACTTAGCCCACTCCACACCAGTCTACCTTACTCCACCCCAATCTACCACAATCTACCCCACTCCACTCTAATTTATTTTATTTATTTATAGGTTTTATATAGCGACTGAATCACCCCCGAAGAGGCATCTCTGCGCTTCGAACTGTGCTGCAGGAAGGCTGATGGGCTATGTTAGAATAGAGAGTCTTAAGAAGCTTTCTGAATTGAAGATAATCAGAACATTGTCTCAGATGAATGGGGAGCTAGTTCCATTAAAGGGGAACGAGAGAGGAAAATGCTTTCCCACCTAACCTTGATTTCCTGATCCCGGGGGGACCAAGAGAAGAGGTTTGGTTCCTGAGCGGAGCGTCCTGGAGGGGACATAATAATTAAATTTCTCAGCTAGATAGGAGGGGCCATTGTTATGCAAGGCCTTATGAACGGCACGGCAGATTTTGAGCTTAACCCGCTTGCGCACTGGGAGCAATGAAGCTGTTGAAGGAGAGGGAGGGAGGCAGTTTTCACGGGGGCGTTCAAGACAAGGCCCTCCCATGTGAGGCGCAAATTAACTTTCTTCTTGATGAGGTTAAAACTGGCATTGAGGGATTGTACCAGAATAAGGCCCCAGGTCCAGATGGGATTCTTACAGACCTGTTTCGGAATAATCTAGATGTGGGGACCCCAATCCTGACTCGGGTCCTAAATGCAGCAGTGTTATCATCTATACCCTAGTCCTGGTCAACTACCATTATTGTCCCCATCCATTAGAAGAGTGACAAGGATAACCCTTATTATTATCACCCCATATCCTTGATAGATTCTAATGTTAAGGTTATGGTCAGGTTTTACTAAATAGGCTATCCAAGTGGGCAGATAAAAATCCAATTATTTAGGAGGTCCAATATGGCTTCCGAATAGGGAAATCAATAGTAGGCCAATGCCTGACCCTTTATCTCTTGATATCCAAATATAAAATCGCCAAAGCAGGTTCTATTTATCTAGGTTTTATGGATCTCACTGCAGCATTCGATAGAGTGAACAGCAGTAAATTGTGGTCGCTACTAGATGAGTTAGGTGTCGAGCGCACAATAATAAATGTTCTAATGACTTTATATGCCCATACATCAGCTACAGTCCGATTTACACTAGAGGGGGGGACTCACTGATAATTTTAAATGCTCAAGGTGTGCGTCAAGGGTGCATTCTTGCCCCTTTTTATATCAATGGGTGAGAATCTGCCCTGACATTACTACAGGCCAATACTCCGAGAATAGGCAGTAGACCTAAATCTGTTGTATGCGGATGATGCTGCACTTTTTGCACGTACTTCCAGAGCATTGCAAGTCCCAATTGATGGCTTTGTTTCCTTCATGAATGGGCTGGACTTGTCCCCCAACTTTACCAAGTCGTTTGTGATGGAGCTAGGATGAAGATGGATTAGTTTAAAAACCTAGAAGGCAGGTACTTTTAGCTTAGCCAAAGTTTCAGCTTTCACATATCTTAGTGTTCTATTTGACTGCAAATTAAATTGGAATAACCTGAAGGTAGAGAAGTTAAGGGACATGAAAAAAGCCTTGGGCGCTATTGCAAATTATGTACACAGATTAGGCACATGGGGCCAGATGTACAACCAATTTTAGCATGCGCAAATCGGTTAGCGACCCGTTTGAGCATGCTAAAATTGGTATGGCCATGTACCCACACAATGTTGTGAGTCGCAAATGAATTCGACTCACAAAAAAGAGTTTAGAGACTCCCTATTTGGAAGGGGCGTTCCCTTCCAAATAGCGACTCTCTAACCCATGTATGAATGTTTTGCAACCGCAATTGCGATCGCAAAACACTTGCAAATTACCACCCTCTTCAAGAGGGTGGTAATGAAGTAGCAATTTGGAAGGGGTCCCCAGGGGACCCCTTCCACTTTGTGACTGTCTCGAAAAATATTTTTAAGGGCAGGCAGTGGTCCCAGGGACCACTACCTGCCCTTAAAAAAAACGTAAACGTTTCATTTGTTTTTTTAATGCATCCCGTTTTCCTTCAAGGAAATAAAACTGCTTTATTTAAAAGCAGTCCCAGACATGGTGGTCTGCTGAGCCCAGAAGGCCACCATATCTGGGAGGACCTGTCATTCCCAATGGGCTTTCAAATTGCGAGAGGCTCATTAATATTAATGAGCCTCACAATTTTGCGACCCTATTGGGAATCGTAAACAGTGTAAAACACACTGTTGTACATGGCGAATTGCACCTCGTAAATTGAGACTCGCAAAAGAGTCGCAATTTGCGAGGCGCAATTTTGTTGGTCGTACATCTGGCCCATGGTCCCCGGGGGTGATTTTAAAATTAGATCAGTCCTTTGTATTTCCAAGGCCTTGTACAGGACTGTGATTTGGGGTTACAAGGCAGCTGATAAATTACAGCCTACACAAAATAAATTTCTAAGACGGATTTCAATAGTCTCACAGGGAACTCCTGCATACTCTGTACATGAGGAGTTGGGGTTAAGTATATCACTGATTTAGTGCAGTTAAGCCTCTGCTTTGCTGGGTGAATGTTTGGTCAAACAAGGAAGCATCTTTTAACCAAGCAGTAATTCTGGACTGCCTCTCATTGGACCAGGTTTTTATTATTCCATGGTTAAGATACATTAAGGAAACATTCTGTGCCCTCGGAGGATCAGACAACTTCACGAATTATAACACAGTGAAGCGAGTGGATAAAAAAATCAATAAAAGATTTGTTCTTTAAAAACAGCTAGTGCTGAGCGTGAGAGCAAGGAGCTCTATAAGCCTATGGTAAGAGCATGGCCTTTAGTCAAACCAGTGCCTGGAATGGAGTTTTATCTTGTCATTTTAACCAGTGCCCATGACCGTTTTTTAATTACTCGTTTTAAATGAAATATGTTTCATCACCTAGTGGCCTCTCCTCCAGGCTTTGTTGCATAAGCCAAGGATAGAGGGCTCTGTGGCTGCGACAATAGGTCTCCACATGATATTTTACATTTTGTCTTTTTATGTAAATATTTTACGCACCACAAGCGACTGTATCTTAAACCTTATTTAAAAGAATTGGGATTCAGGCAGGGTCGTATTTCACTTTTGCACTTGCAACTTTTGCAGAATGACCACACTTTGTTTGTTGTTATGCACCTTTTAAGAGCAATGATAACATCAAGGTAATCCAGATATGATTGGGATAGAGAGGGGCATTTGTGATCTGTTCTGTCATGATATAAGGTTTTAATGAATTGGTTATGTTCTATGGTGCTGTTTATGCCACAGGACATTTTATATGACTATATACTGTTTGATGTCATTAACTTTTTAGAGCAATATTAAGACTAAGAAATTCTAGACACAATTGTGAAAGATAGGGGCATTTGTGAATTTTGAATATGATAAAATCCGTTTTAATGGATTTGCTACTGTTTTTAATTTATTGCATCTTGTATCGCTGTATTCACTGCCGAATAAAGATTGTTTATTATTATTATTATTATTATTATTAATATTATTGCTCCACTCCAATCTACCCCACTCTACTCCACTATAATCTACCCCACTCCGGTCTACTCCACTGTACCCCAATCTACCCTACTACAATCTACCCCAATCTACCCCACTCTACTCTACCCCAATCTACCCCACTCCAAGCTACTCCACCCCACGCCACGAAATTTTTGCCATGCTGAACAATAGCCACACTGGTGTGCAACATGGCTAAAACACATTTCCAAAGCCAATGAGTCTTGCATGGGAGATACCTATTGGCTTTGCCAATGCTTGCTACAATATATCACCATGCAGTGAATTGCCTCAAAGCAGTTAATAGCAGGTATTATTATTATTATAATATGCTCAGAAGTATTAGTTATACCAACCTCAGAAGGATGAAAAGTTGAGTTAGCTCATCTGAGATTTAAAACAGTTAATCAGCTGCTGGAGTGATCATTTGTGCAAATGTATCATCTGGTTTTACCGTCACTTCACAGTCATTACATCATGATACTGTTACTCCAATTTTTTTTATTGAAGTAACTTGTATCATGGTAGTTCTTACAGTTCCTTTACTTTACATCATGGGTTGCTACTTCGCCAAGGTAAGTATAGTATTAGGTTTTTGGGCTGCAGGATTAGATGAGTATAAAGGTAATACGGGTGTTTTGGGCTCAGGGAAGGGTTAGAAAGGTTTTTTTAGGGTTTCGTACACTGTCTCAAAGAGGTGCTTGGTTTGATTTCCTACTGCTATGTGTAAATGTGTCGATGCTGAGATGCAGACACTCAGCATGTCCAGAGGTGCTATGTGACATCTCCAGAACAAATACAAAGCAGGCCATGCCGCAAGTCAGGCTAACGGCGTGTACGAGTTTTGGGTATCTTGTTACTGTGAGGCAGGGTTACACTGTGGGCACTACATGGATGAGTTCAAACAGTTTCACAAATGCATTCGTCAGGCCAGCATACGGTTGCTTTGTAAGGACCAGGTATGGTTTTCCTTTGAACGCTGGTGCATGCGACAAACAAGCATTGGCAAAACAATAGGTCTGGTGTTGGCAGGCTACTTTTGGATTTGCCAAAGTAAAGTTTGTGTTGTTTGTAAATGCTTTTTGTGCAATATGTGTATATCGTGCAGAAGAGTTGTACAGTTATACAATATCCCATGGGCCTCATTTATGAGGCCTTGCGTCAGTTTTGCGCTTCTGTTTCGTCACTTTTTGTGACGCATCGGTGGCGCAAAACATGCCTCCTGTTGCGCAGTATTTACAAAGTAACGCATCTAAGCAGATGCGTCACTTTGTAAACCCTTGCGCTACATTATACCTGCGTCAGGTATAATATATGCAGGGGGGCGTTCCCCGGCAAAAAGTCTCGTAGAAGTGACGCAGTGAAATCTATAAGATTTCACTGCGTCACTTCTAGGACGCTGTTGCGTCAAAATCTTGCGCCTGCCTCACAGCAGGCGTAAGACTGACGCAGGCCCTTTCACATGGGGCTTGCCCCATGTGAAAGGACGCATTGCTGGAGTTGCTTCTCTTTTGTGACCCACTCCAGCAATGCGTCACTTTTGCACTTACAGATACGTCAGAAATACTGACGTATCTGTAACTCCTTGCGACATGATGCGTCATACATTAACTATGAAGCATCAGGTATGTCACAAGGAGTGCGCACTGAGAAGTGACGCATCGCTGCTTTCATGCAGCGATGCATCATTTCTCATAAATGAGGCCCCATATATTTTATCTGCAGAACAGATTGACAAATGGTCAGTAAAAGGCTGAGAGAGGTAGCTGAGATTCGAGTAGCTGGCCAATGAGTTACATAATTTGCATTTTAAAATAGCTTTGCTGAGCTGATCCTTGATGTTACAGTTCTCTGTGAAGTTGGATTATTCAATCATATTTTGTAGCCAAACAACAAAATTCACTGACGATCTTGCATTGTCCATTGTCAGACAAGCCTTGAATTCCACCACCAGTGCAGCAGGGCAGTTCTACGCCTCCTAAAAGTGTGACAGATCTTTTGTGAAGTCGCACGCGCTGGAAGGCAGGGTGCTGGGAGTGCTGTAGCACCCTCAAAGTAAGCCTACTGAGGTTCAATAAGAGAACGAGAGGCATTGTTGCCTTGTGTCGTTTCCTCTGCATTCAAAGACAGGAGGTCAAAAGTCACATTAGGCCTTTTTAACATATTGCTCCTTAATCTTTTAACATGGAAATTGGCATTTACTTTGACTGCAAAATGAAAAGCTTCGATAAACTGAACTATGTGACAATCATAAATCTTGTTGGGGCATAATGAGTGTAAAATGATAGACTATAAGTTGTAATTTTCTTACAAACAATACGATTTTAACATCTATAAATGAACTGTACAATTATTTAAAAAATAGCAGTTAGAAAGCACAAATGAAGCACTTTTTTGTAATTCTGATAGAAACAACGTTTTCAATAGGATAAAACCAACTAAAGACACTTTACTTGTTGATGAGCAGATGATAAATATTTACTGAAAGCCAATTTTCATGCATTATCCTTTGCGTATCATATAGTTCTATCAGTACACCTGCATGCCTCTGCAAATGAAGTGGCCAATACAAAGGAAAATGTGCTGTATGTGATTGACAGTGTGCTACCACACCATGATTTAGCATAATATATTTGTGACAGTGTGTTCCAATATGCATCACCAGCTAAATACTACACCCTGGCCACTCTGCTACTGAACGGGCGCGCCCCATTTGCCAACCTTGTTCTTTGCGTAATGCCTGGATTTTCAGTCCCTGTGACTTCAGTGATGTAACATTATATACCATCATCCCCGCCCACTCTGAAATTTGTCCCAACACCACTGTGTGAAGCTGGTTGTCTCTTATATACTGTGTTTTTTTTTTACAAAATCTATTTATTAGCATTTCACAATATTACTGCAAACTATGTTCAATCTTTTATGAATGTATACACAACACGATGTACAGTCTCACCAAAACATGCACATCCCTTTCTTTCTTATTTGGATTCATCAAGCTACTCTCAGCCAATAGTCAACTCCTATGCCTCAATTACTGGATATTTTTTCTCAAATTATTGTATGTTTCTGGGGTCAACCTTTGTCATTTATGTTATGTTTTTTTAAAGTCTTGCCTATCGGGCAATGTAAGCTGTAGGTTGTTGAAAAGACTGTTTGCCAGACTACAGTGGGCATAAAGCCCACCCACTGCTTACCATTGGCTGACTTTTCTGTCACTTCACTTTCATACTTTTTTTGGTTGTGAAAAGGCTTCTTGGGGACATTCTGAAAGCTTCCCGGGGAATACATTCCACCCATTGCTTACTGTTGGCTTTGTGGTTGATTACTCACATTTGCTTGCTTTCTAATTACTGGATTTATTTGTATTAGGCTGTGCAACATGTCTCTATCCCTCCCATTAAGCGTAGCATGTTTACCATTGCTTCTTACATTCTTCCACAGGTGCAAGCTTTCTGTAAACAGACCCTTACAGTTTGTTTTTATCTTATCACATTTGCCTTGCATTCAACAAAGAGGTCAAATGTCAAGCTGAGTCTTCCGAGGGAGCTTGATGTTTACGTTTTTTTCCGCTGACTTCAAAGTGAGAGGATTTATGTGACAATCTTGCTAGATATTGGGGTGGGAAAGGAAAGTGTTTTTTCTAGTACAGAACATTATTTGAGTGACTGTAAATTAAATTCCCAAATATTTCAGAAAATTTCAAAATGAGGAAAGCACAAATCAAGCACAATTTTCTGTAAATCTGAACTGTGATGGAAACAAATACTTTAGTACAATCAAAACAAATCAATACACTAGGTGATGCAATTTTCTCACATATTCCTTTGTGCTCTGTATAGTTTTAGACTATATGTGCAAACAGTAGCGGTCGGCAGTAGGTGTTTCTATAGGGCGGTGACGTGGGCAGGAGGAGGGGCAGGGTGGGGGGAAATAATGTATGGATTACGGAGTTTTACAGGTAAGTAAACATTTAAATACATAAAACGAATTTCGTTGCGCGCACTGCATCACATTTGGTGATGCAGTGTGCGCAACGAAATTCGTTTTATGTATTTAAATGTTTACTTACCTGTAGAACTCCGTAATCCATACATTATTTCCCCCCACCCTGCCCCTCCTCCTGCCCACGTCACCGCCCTATAGAAACACCTACTGCCGACCGCTACTGTGTGCAAATGTGTTGGTCATTTCAATTGAAAATGTGTTGTCTGCAAGGGCAATGCATTACTGCACCACGCATACCCCACTTTACGCCACTCCACTCTACAACACTCCACGCTACTCCAATCTTTCCCATTCCTCTCTACATCACTGTGGCATACATGAAGGCAAGACCCATAAGAGTTTCAGGTAGGTCTTTATTCAGTAAGCTAGAATACAGGAGGCCAGGCCCACACATCCTGCTTCGCCCATGTCTGTAAATAACTGCCTAACTGTGGATCAGTGAAAATAAACAAATGAACTGCCAATACTGCCACTTTCTCTACTATTTTAACCCCTTCCATGCTCATGACGAGCTGAGCTCGTCATGACCACACCCATTAACATTGACCTTCAGCACAGGAGAAGATCCACACAAGCAGCCAAGGTGTTAAGATGGGAAAATGAATGAAACAAGTCCCTCTGAACCACTCTTCCAGTTTGAATTGATCTATTTTATTTTTATCAATTATAAGAATTTTAAAAAATCGCAATGATCATCAGAAACAATATACTTATCCCCAGTGGAAAAAATTCCCATCCCTTTGGAATCTGATTCGTGTTGTGGTTTTTTAACAACCTTTCATCAGCACTCTCCCTAACATACTCTTGTGAAGTGTCACATTCATACTTGTGTTCTACTCATTCTTGCATTCCTACATTCATCATTCACACTAAACCCACCCTGGGGCTCCAAAACGTAACTTTAAAAAAAAATACACATATATTCAAATTTCATAATCAAACAGAGAATAATACATTTCAAATTGCAAGTATCACAATAGGCTTTCCATGATTATTAAGGACGCCTTTCGAATCCCTTTCTCAAAGGGATTCTCCTCAGGACCAAGTGTCTCTTATCAAAAACTCTGACATAGTCCACAGATCTTTCTCTTATTCTGTTTGCAAACATGCAGGCACCAAGCGCATTTGTGTGGGCCTCCTTCCCAATTCTGGATGTTGCTGTCAACAAATTGGTGTTCTGTTTGAATCTAGATGATCTTTTCAAAGAAACTTATCTCTTGTTCGTTCAATTTGTTTACCTGTGTGAACAAATTGAACGAACAATTGAGGAATGCGTTGAGCTCTCCGCTAAACAAATCGAGATTCAGCACATTACATTGGAGATAAGTTTCTTTGAAAAGATCATCTAGATTCAAATAGAAGTGAGGGAGTATAGTGCAATTTCCAAATGCTCAATCTGTAATTTATCAATATATTTTTTCATCATAGAAGACTTGAAATTAGTTCTATTATCTGTGACCAGCTCTTTGGGAGGCAATTCATGGTTTGCAAAAATATTATTTCCAAAGTGGTATCAAATGAATCAACAAAGTCACATTCTGCAATAGACAATTAGTATATAATGCCTGTAACGACTTCTTGTTGGAAAAGTCACTGTCATCTTCACACAAATCATCCGCTAGGGCCACAACATATTCAACATCATCCATGTGAGCAGAATCAGTTTTTACCACAAAAGGCATCCTTGTATTGCTCTTGTATTCTTGACTCCAGGTAAATATTTATTCCTGAAATTATACTGTTGCAGTTTAGACAACAAACAAACTAATTTTGCTAAAGCTTTCCGAGCACCAATACTATTCTACATGCAATTTAGGGGTTTGTGATCAGTGAATATGTCAAAATGCATACCCCACAAGAATGTTCAGAATTCTTTCACTGCCCTATGGCATGCCAATGCCTCATGTGGTTGCAGAGATAGAATATCGAATCAAAAATATAAATTTACACAAATATCGAGTTAAAAATATCGTGGGTTAGAAATATCGACAGATAAATTCTTGTGGTCAAGAATATCGAATTTAGGTAAGTGATATCAATGTTAACCCCTTCCATGCACCCGTCGGCCACCGGCCGGCTCAAGCACTACCTCCATAGCGCTGCGCACGTTCATTGGCCGACGTGGCCCCGCCCACTCATCAAAGCTGTCGCACAGCGGCGTAATTGCCGCCACAGTTAAGCGTTTAAAAATATTGAAGTGTAAATATCGTTTGCAAAAATTTTGCTGGTAAAAATATCTATTTTTTTATTAACGTTATGTATTTTAGTATATATTTTATATGCATGTGATATATGTTTTTTGTACAAGATTTGTTTGTATTTTTAACTATATGTGTTACATTTTTAGTAGTTATTATTTTTTATTTGTTTTTTGCGTTTTTAGTTCCGTAGCGGGTTGTGGGTTTATAGGGGAATAGGGTGGGAAGTAATTTAATTATATAAAATTAATTGATTATTTTAAGTAGTTATTAACATTTTTTTAGTTGAAGTTTGCATTTTTAGTTCCGTAGTGGGTTTTGTGCTTATAGGCGAATAGGGTGGGAAGTAATTTAATTATATTACTTTTATTGAATATTTTTTATTCATTATTATTTGTTTAATTGAGATGTTATAGTGTTACATGGGTAAAGTAATTTTTAATTAATTGATAAATAATTGGTTGTTAATTAATTTTAATTAGTTAATTGGTGATTAATAATGGAAATTGTGTTATTAATTTTAGGTGTGTGTTGTGGTGTTTAAAGGTGTAAAGGCTAAGATGGGTGGGAAGTACTTTATTTTTAATTGATGAATTATTAATTAGTTGTTAGTTAATATTAATTAAATATTTAATAATTAATTATGGTAATTGTGTAATTACTTTAGGTGTGTGTTGTGGTGTTTATGGGAGTAACGGGTGGTGAGTAGTTGTGTTTGATTAATTATTATATAGTTGTTAATTGATCTTAATTATTTGATATTTATTTGGTGTAATTGTTTATTTTTGGTGTGTTTCTACTTTTAAAGGGGTAAGAGGTGGGTATTAAATACATTTTAAATATTTAATTATTAGTTTTTAATAGTAATCGTATTTTAAAAAAAAATAATATTTAATTGTGATTTATTATTTTATAGTTTAACTTAGGTGTGTGTTGTGGATATTATAGTGTTAAAGCATGTGTAATCAATTAATGTTTTTTTATTAATAAGATTTTTTTAATTGATTATTAATTATGTTAATTATGCAAATACATGTAATTAAAATATTGAAGTTTTGTTATTGGTGTGGTGTTATAGGGTGGGAAATAAAATAAACAAATTCATGTTGTAATCAATTTTTCTGTTTGTTAATATTTGCTACTTTAAAATAATTATTGTTTATAAATATATTTATTAATTTGTTTCATATATTATTTTTAGGTTTTTGTTATATGTAATTATTAATATAATGTGTTCTTTTTATATGTTTAATATATTTAATGTTGTATGTTTTAAATATTGTTTATTTATTTTTATGATTTTTTAAATGTTGTCAGCACTTCCCCTACTGTTGCATTCAATGGAGTGGAAATAGTAATTTTTACCCCTCCACTATTCAGCACTTTCCCTACTGTTGTACTCACTGGAGTGGGAATAGTAATTTTTACCCCTCTGCTATCCAACATTTTCCCTACTGTTGCACTCACTGGAGTGGGAACAGTAAGTTTTACCCCTTGGCTATTCAACACTTTCCCTACTGTTGAACTCACTGGAGTGAGAATAGTAACTTTTGCCCCTCTGCTATCCAACACTTACCCTACTGTTGCGCTCTGCTGCAGTGGGAATAGTAATTATTACCCCTCCGCCAACTAACACTTTCGCTATTGTTGCACTCATTGGAGTAGGAATAGTCATTTTTACGCCTCCGCCATCCAACATTTTCCGTACTGATGCACTCTCAGGAGTTGAAATAGTAAATTGAATTCCTCAGCTATTCAACACTTACCCTACTTTTGCACTCATTGGAGTAGGAATAGTAATTTTTACCCCTCCGCTATCCAACACTTTCCCTACTGGTGCACTCTTTGGAGTGGGAATAGTAATTTTTGCCCCTGCGCTATCCAACACTTTCCCTTCTGTTGCACTCATTGGAGTGGGAATAGTAATTTTTACCCCTCCACTATCCAACATTCTCCCTATTGCTACACTCACTGGAGTTGGAATGGTAAATTTAATTCCTCTGCTATCCAACACTTTCCCTACTGTTGCAGTCTTTGGATTGGGAATTGTAATTTTTTCCCCTCCGCTGTCCAACACTTTCCCCACAGTTGCTATCACTGGAGTGGGAATAGTCATTTTTACCTCTCTCAAATCCAACACTTTCCCTACTGGTACACTCACTGGTTGGAATAGTAAGTGTAATTATTCCGCTATCCAACACTTTCCCTACTGTTACACTTATTGTATTGGGAAACGTAAGTTTAATTTGTTTTTCAATAGTTTATTTTGTAAAAATGTTTATAGAATTGTTTTTATTTTAAATTATTTATATATATATATATATATTTTATTTTTATATAATTTTAAAGTTTAAAAATTAAATAAAGATAATAGTTAATAATTATATTTAAGTAAAAATATATGTATGTATACATTTTTATGTTTGTACTGTATTGTAATTGCATTTATATAGTGCTTACTACCCCAGACGAGGCGTCAAAGTGCTTTTTCGGCGAGTAGCAGGCTACTGCAGGACCCAAGAAGGATTAGTTTAGTGTAATGAAAAAATAAAGTGATTTGAGTGGTGGATATTAGTCAATTATTTGGAATCAGAAGGATAGCAGAGGGAAAAAGGTTTGCATTTATATAGCGCTTGTTAACCCTGATGGGGTGTTGAAGAGCTTTTTGTTTTTATAAGTAGCACGCTACTCTGGAACCAATAAAGGATTAGTGGTAAATTAGTATAGTGAAATATGAAAGTAATTTGAGTGGTGGATGATATGTTAGTCGGTTATTTGGATTGAGAAGGGTAGCAGAGAGATAGAAGAGGGACGGAGGTTTGTATATATATATATATATATATATATATATATATATATATATATATATATATATATATATATATATATATATATATATATATATATATATCTATATATATATATATATATATATATATATATATATATATATATATATATATATATATATATATCTATATATATATATTACCTACTGGCGGTCGCCAGTAGGTATATATAGTTAGGATTTTCTCTCTATGGGACTTTTGAAAATTCTATGTCTAACAACTTTGGCGTTTGTGGACGGAATCGGCTGAAATTTTCAGGAAAATGGCACATTTTGTTTCCGAGCATCCCCTGAAAATTTGGGGGGGATTCGTCAAGGGGGGGCAGATGTGCCTTTGCTGGGTCTCAATATATGTGCTCCAGTGGATTTTGAGAAATTAACTTTTTAAAAAACAGATATATCTGTGACAGCGTCACTGGTAGCGATCCGGTTCGCGTACTTTTCGCGTTACGGAACTTTGCGAAGCGAAGCTGATTGGCTCTCCGGTGTCTGTCAACATTCTAAACAGTCCGGAACGGCCGCCATCTTGTCTCTCGGTAGGATCGAGAGACAAGAGGAGGAGAAAAACGAAGGGGGAATTTAATGAAAGGGGGCAAGGTAGACCCCTCTTGACCCCCTAGGAATGATGTTGGAGTTATTAACACCTTGGCTGCTAGGGGGTTTTCCCGTTCTGTGCTGAGTTTAATGGATCCCCATTGTTCATGACAAGGTCAACTCGTCATAAGCACAGGGCAGGTAAAACCCATGACGAGTTGACCTTGTCATCAGCACTGAAGGGGTTAAAGGGTCTTGTGGGGCAAATAAAAAAAATTTGATTTTTCGCGGTAGAAGCGCTTCCCGGTTCGCGAACCGGTAGCGAAATGGGAATTCGCCATTTTGTGTTTCGTTTTAATTAAATTACAAGATGGAGGAAAAACAATGTGAGAAATGGGTATAAGGGGGTACGGGAGACGTATCCTGACCCCCTATGTTTTCTGAGGGTGGCTGAGGATGCTCATATATGTTGATACATGTCTTCCAGCGGCTGCGCGTGAGCGGATTTTTATTTTTTTGCTGCGTGACGTCTGTTAACGTTCGATTCGAAGGAAATCAGGAAGTGTTGACCGCCATTTTGTCCCTGCAAGTAAATATATTGTTAAAAATAATTGTTATAAATTAATCCGTATTGATAAACATTGTTTGCGCCATTTTGCCTTTTTTCCAATGCCACACTTTTGTCGTGCACGGCAGCCATTTTAGATGCCTTGACCCGACCCACTCTCTGCACGCCGCCGATCCTCAGCATGGCTCCCCACCCTCGCAAGCATCTCCTCCACGCACTGGTCACCCCCGCTCTCTCTCTCATGCATGGGCCATAAACCTCCCCCCATCTGCGCTGCTCTTCCCTGAGAATCACACTCTGTGCCCGCCTGACACCTCCCTTTCACCCTATTCACTACCGCACCCTCTGGGGGTACCGGAGACGTATCCTGACCCCCTATGTTTTCTGAGGGTGGCTGAGGATGCTCATATATGTTGATACATGTCTTCCAGCGGCTGCGCGTGAGCGGATTTTTATTTTTTTGCTGCGTGACGTCTGTTAACGTTCGATTCGAAGGAAATGAGGAAGTGTTGACCGACATTTTGTCACTGCAAGTAAATATATTGTTAAAACTAATTGTTATAAATTAATCCGTATTGATAAACATTGTCTGCGTCATCTTGCCTTTTTTACAATGCCACACTTTTGTCGTGCACGGCAGCCATTTTAGATGCCTTGACCAGACCCACTCTCTGCACGCCGCCGATCCTCAGCATGGCTCCCCACCCTCGCAAGCATCTCCCCCACGCACTGGTCACCCCCGCTCTCTCTCTCATGCATGGGCCATAAACCTCCCCCCATTTGCGCTGCTCTTCCCTGAGAATCACACCCTGTGCCCGCCCGACACCTCCCTTTCACCCTATTCACTATCGCACCCTCTGACACTCCTCTGCCTCTGTGTCTGATTGTCCAGGCCGGTCCCAGGCTATCACCTAGCCCTGCGGATGTAGTTTATGGCCCCAACTGTAAAGAATCACCTCTCTTCAAAGGAGTTACAGTAGATCAAGGCCCCCACCCCATAAGATCCGTCACACCACACGAGTTCCTACTATCTGATAACGATCCTGTATTGTGATTGGGGAGGGGATTCTCACTGTAAGGGTGTATGGGACCGAGCCTGAAGCGGAAGATACCAGGGATGCCTTTTTGTACATCAAAGTCTTCACAATTATGTGTCACATTAAAAATATATAGCACTCCAACAAAGTAGTAGGATTATAACACTTTAATAACTTATAAATATATACAACGCTCCAACAAAGTAAACATGTTAAAAAAAACATTTTAAACAACTATTTACATGGCAGCCTGCTGCAACATCCATCTGAAAGCAACAATGGGCTGCTTTTGTCTGTCTTTATCGGCAAAATCCGTCGGCCAGTGAGGTGGTGTCAGTAGCGGTCCGTGGTGCGAATAGGCCGAAGGCAGCACAACGCGCCGAGATCCGGACGGCATCCAGGTGGTGTCCAGTAAGTTGCTGCACTGGTCTGGCCATCCTACAATGCTGCGCCGAAAAATGGTGTGGGGCGCCCCGGGTGGGGGGGGGGGGGCGGCGCGAACGGTCCACCCCGCCTCCCCAGGTGGAGGCTCCTCTGCTGCAGTGGGGCGCCCCTTAGCGTTTCAGTCACCATTCAGCTGAATTGCACCCGCTCTTGCGGCACTGTGCCTCATCCCCCATTCAGTTGAGTTGCGCCCGCTCTTGCGGCTACAGCGTCTCGCCCACCATCCAGCTGAATTGCGCCCACTCTTGCGGTGCAGCGATAGGCGGCTGCCACAGGATTCTTAAAATGGCGGCCGGCTCTTCGGATTTGGGCCTGGTCCACTAAAATGGCCCTGGGACACATTTGAACTCGGACATTTGCCTGCTAGGGCTTGGGCCCCATTCTCGAAAGCGTCCCATCAGCCTTGAAAATTCTACAAAAGTCATCGGGCCCCCGACTCCCGCAGGCTTCCGGTGGGGAGCAGCTGCAATGATTGCTTGCGGAATGGCCACGACGGAGCCACGAGATGATGGTGCTCTCATGCTGACGCTAGCTTCAGTCTGAAACATCCAGAAACACTGTAGACTACCAATTCGATGACTTCCGGAGGAGCCCCAACGTGACCCGGTAGGGAAGAACTTGCCCTCCCCTCTTTTGACTGATGGTTCTTGTTGCCTGTCCCCTCTGTTGTCATATAACGGAACCTTTTTGGACTGCCGAGTGAGAAAAAATAAGGTGGGGCTTTCATCATTTGGGAAAAAAATATGTTTCAATCCAATGAAAAGTGTTATTTTTAGGTCATATGACCAAGCCTTCCATCATTAGGAAACCAAAAGTAAAATGAACCAATGAAAAGTTTTATAAAGAAGTCACATGACCTGTTATGCGGCTTTGGGCTATAAAAAGCCTACAAAATCCGTTGGCCTGTGAGGCGGCGTCAGTAGCGGACCGATGTGCGAATAGGCCGAAGGCAGCACAAGGCGCCGAGATCCGGATGGCACCGAGGTGGTGTCCAGCAAGTTGTTGTACTTGTGTGGCCATCCTACAATGCTGCGCCGAAAGACGGCGTGGGGTGCCCGGGGGGGGGGAGGCGGCGTGAACGGGCCTCTCCCGCCTCCCCAGGTGGAGGCACCTCATCTGCAGTGGGGCGCCCCTTAGCGTTTCCCTCGCCGTCCCGCTGAGTTGCGCCCGCACTTGCTGCTACAGTAAGCCGAAGGCAGCACAACGCGCCGAGATCCGGATAGCACCGAGGTGGTGTGGGGCGCACCTTATCGTTTCACTCGCCGTCCAGCTGAGCTGCGTCCGCACTTGCTGCTACAGTAGGCCGAAGGCAGCACAAGGCGCCGAGATCCGGATGGCACTGAGGTGGTGTCCAGCAAGTTGCACTGGTGTGGCCATCCTACAATGCTGCGCCGAAAGACATCGTGGGGTGCCCGGGGGGGGGGGAGGCGGCACAAACGGGCCTTTCCTGCCTCCCCAGGTGGAGGCACCTCATCTGCAGTGGGGCGCCTTTTAGCGTTTCACTCGCCGTCCAGCTGAGTTCCGCCCGCTCTTGCGGCACAGTGTCTCACCCGCCATCCAGCTGAGTTCCGCCCGCTCTTGCGGCTACAGCGTCTCGCTCACCATCCAGCTGAGTTGCGCCCGCTCTTGTGGTGCAGCGATAGGCGGCTGCAACAGGACTCTCAAAATGGCGACCGGCTCTTTGGATTTGGGCCTGGTCCACTAAAATGGCCCTGGGACACCTTGGAACTCGGACGCTTGGCTGCTAGGGCATGGGCCCCATTCACGAAAGCGTCCCCTCTTTTGACTGATTGTTCTTGTTGCCTATCTCTTCTGTTGTCATTTAACGGAACCATTTTGGACTGCTGAAAGGGGTTCTGGTCCGACCGCTGGTTGGTGGAGACATTTTGACTATATCCTGGACCTGCCCGGATTCGCCCAAAATGGCGCCGGTATAAATGGGACTCGTAACTCCTTGTTGTGTACTGGTTGCCCAACCTTAATATCACAAGATACGTATTCAGTTTTGAAGCACATGGCGGGCGGGGACGAGTACTGATTGAACATTTGGACATCCCTATTGATATTAAGTTCTGATGTGTTATTGATTACTGTACTATTGAAAGTTCGAATTAACGTCACCCATGGTACTTGCCTGCAAATGTATATCTAGATAATTTTATTGTAACTGGCCCTGTCGTACTTTAATTATAAAATGTACGTCCACCGATTCCGCAACTGTTAGACACCTTAGTTCTTGCAACCTAATGGCCCGCCCGTTACGTTCTTCTACAGTGTAAATGTCCCCTCATCATATACGATTACAGTTTGCTCCGTGGCCGGCCCACGTGGTTATAGGCCCGTATTTGTATACTGACATTTTCACAATAAAGGTTTTTAAAACAAAAAAAGGTAGTAGTACCTAGATTGGTAAAGTTTTGAATAATAGCCACTGTTTTCGAGTCAGTAAAAGGCAAGTAAAATAAAGCAGCCCGATTACATGACGGTTAAAAGGTATAATACGCAGGAAAGCAGTAAAGATAAATGGTCAAGGGCTGTTGTGTTTTCCACTCCTGCAACATAAAGTGATCGATAAGAATCCGATATAAAGGCCTATCAGCGACTAAGACAGCAGGTCGAGCCTCTTTTGTTCAACTGTTCCCTCGTGGGACGAAGAAACGCCCTTTTTCTCGAAATAGGAATATTTTACTTGCAGGACAGTTGTAAATTTCCCGTGAAAATACATTAGCCTGGAACATTGTTAGTGATAAACTGTAAATGCATCTGGGTCCTTTGCTTTACAAGTCAGAGTGAGAAAAAAAAGGTGGGGCTTTCATCATTTGGGAAAAAAAAATGTTCGAAACCAATGAAAAGTGTTATTTTTAGGTCATATGATCAAGCATTCCATCATTAGAAAAACAAAAGTAAAATGAACCAATGAAAAGTTTTATTAACAAGTCACATGACCTGTTATGCTTACGTTACGCGCTGCGCGCCGCGCCCTGGATCGCTTCCGGGAAGCTGCGCCTCGCACACCGGAGCACTTCCGGGTGCGCTAACGCGGCGCGTCATATGACACATTACGCGACAACGCAGGTCCAGAATATAGTCAAAATGTCTCCACCAACCAGCGGTCGGAACACAACCCCTTTCAGCAGTCCAAAAAGTTCTGTTAAATGACAACAGAAGGGACAGGCTATAAGAACCATCAGTCAAAGAGGGGAGGGCAAGTTCTTCTCTACCGGGTCACGTTGGGGCTCCACCGGAACTGATCGAATTGGTAGTCTACAGTGTTTCTGGATGTTTCAGACTGAAGCTGGCGTCAGCATGAGAGCACCACCATCTCGTGGCTCCGTCGTGGCCATTCCGCGAGCAGTCATGGCAGCCACTCCCCACCGGAAGCCTGCGAGAGTCGGGGGTCCCGGTGACTGTTGTAGAATCTTCAAGGCTGAGGGGACTCTTTTGGGAATGGGGCCCATGCCCTAGCAGTCAAGCGTCCGAGTTCCACGGTTGCCCAGAGCCATCTTTGCAGGCCAGGCCCAAGTCTGTGGAGCCGACTGCCATTTCATGAGCTCCGTAGCAGCCGCCTGTCGCTGTACCGCAAGATTGGGTGCAATTCCGTTGGATGGCGGGTGAGACGTTGTAATAGCAAGAGCAGGCGCAATTCAGCTGGCCGAGCGAGGCACTGTGTCGCAAGAGCGGGCGCAAGTCAGCTGGTCGAGTGAAGCGCTGGGGTGTAGCTGAGAAACCTCCACCGGGGGAGGTGGGGGAGGTTCGTTCGGGCCGCCTCTCCCTTCTAGTGCACCCCACGCCGTTTCCTGGCGCAGGTATATGTGATGGTCGGACCAGGGCACCGCAGGACGTGTCTTCAGGTCAAACGGATTGTGGGACAAGGTGTGGAGCAGGCGCAATTATCTCGGGGGCCTCCGTCAAGCGGTTCAGAGAGGCACCGCATCACATTGTTTTCCAAAGCAGTCAGGTCCACAAACAGCCCCTACTTACTTTGAGAATAGTGAAGCTGCAGCAGGTGCAAATAAGCTTCAGACAGTGTTACAAGCGCTGCTCGGAACCCTCAACTATGGCACCCAACATCCAGGACTTATGCCATTTGTGCAAGGCAGTGACATCGAAGCATCTCAGGGACCAAGCAACATACGATATCCAGAGTCCTTCCCACAGCCTCTGCCTTCCTTCTTACCTAGTTATTGTTCTTTCACTCCCACTCCAGGCTTTTAGTCTGTGGATGGAAAACCATGAACCTACACTCACCTATGAAAATCTTACTATTGATGGTTGATTTTGAGCCCCAAATACAAAGGCTTGTTTGGATCGATGTTGCAGCAGGCTGCCATGTAAATAGTTATTTAATAAAACGTTTTACCCTGTTACTTGTTAATTTTGAGCCCCGAATACAAAGGCTTGTATGGATCGATCTTGCAGCAGGCTGCCATGTAAATAGTTATTTAATAAAACGTTTTACCCTGTTACTTTGCTGGTGTGTTGTATATATTTATAATATTTGCATAGGGTTTGTCGTTATTTTTGGTGGGGTGGGCGGCGGAGCCGAGCTGTCTTGCAGCCATCATGGTGTCGAGCTCAGTTCCTCTCACTAGTTTCGTATTTCTCAAAAGGGGTTGTTCATAATGTTTCTATTTTAGCGAGGTCAAAAAGAGATCCCATTAGTGGCCTACTGATTTTGCTTGATTCCTTTTGTTTTTTTAACGATTTTTCACTATCTGCAAAGACTAAACAGAGTATTGCGACTCTGTGCTTGTTTGTAAATAGAGAATGAACCAAAGAGAACCAATTCCAAAACAATAAATGCTAGGATAACAATCAATCAAATGGAGAGGAAGCAGGCACGACGGGTTACAACGGGGTCAAAGGCCTGTGTTACCTACCCTTCACTATCTGCAAAGAGAGAATACTCCTAAAAGAAAAGAGGAGGGGGGGGGGCAGCGTTCAAAGCACATCAGCGTGCATAAACACAAAAATGTTTTTATCTACCACGTACTTGACATTTTAAAGCTTTTGATATTTGCTATTAAAAAACCATTGAAATTCACTGAAAAAAACATAGGTTATAGACCATATATAGTTAGGAATTAGCATTTACAAAACCTTGAAAATTCACTGAGAAAAACATAGGTTATAGACCATATATAGTTAGGGATTAGCATTTACAAAACCTTATTTTACTCGCACAAAACCATTGAAATTCCCATATATAGTTAGTTGCACTAACTATATATCGCGCACCCGCAATCCACTGCTGATGATGTCACATATTACATCATTCATGACATGGTCAGTGACATCACTGATGACATCACTGATGACATCTCAAATGACATCACTGATGACATCACTGAAGACATCTCAAATGACATCACTGATGACATCTCATTTGACATTACTTATCACATCACTGATGACATCATTCATGTGATAATACGATGAACCTCTTCAGACTCTAATATAACCTTAGATACAATCAGTGTAAACAGACACTCACAGACTGTCACTCATCCATGGAGTTACTCACACACCTAGTCAGTCATGCAAAGAATCAATCACACCTCCATTTCCTCAACTATACAGTTATACACACCTTACTTATTCAAACATATACTAACACATATTTACTCTCTTATACAATCCTTGATACAAGTTCACAATGATCCATACAGCCACTCACACATTCACTGGCTCTTATACACAGTTATTTATATATGTCAACTCTCACATGGACTGTGTTTTACATATGTACTTACTTTGGCATGTAGCACTGAGATATCCATTCACTCACCAATACTCTGATGCACACAGTCAACTGTCCATACAGCTGTTTCCACCTGCACTTTTGAACCCATACATCTAGTGAATCAACTGCTCACACATCTATGCACAGAGTCATACACCTCCCAGCCACCCACACACATACTCAGTCTCCCATACAAATACTTGGGCAACCATTCAATAACCCATATAGTTACTCATATAGCTACTGATTTAAACATGCAGCAGTTTACAGAACAACAGACATAATGATGCACAAATTAAGACAGTTTAGTCACTAACCCATGCACTCAGTGAAACACATTTAATCACTCACTCATACAGTCAATCATGCACCTACTAAATCCTTCATCCAGACACCTATACATCCACTCATTCTTCAATATGTAAGACATATTTTGACTTTTCAGAAACATACAGTCACTGGAAGTTGTCATCAGTGATGTCATCAGTGATGTCATTTGAGATGTCATCAGTGATGTCATCAGTGATGTCACTGACCATGTCATGAATGATGTAATATGTGACATCATCAGCAGTGAATTGCAGGTGCGCGATATATAGTTAGTGCAACTAACTATATATGGGAATTTCAATGGTTTTGTGCGAGTAAAATAAGGTTTTGTAAATGCTAATCCCTAACTATATATGGTCTATAACCTATGGTTTTTTCAGTGAATATATATAAAAAAAAAAAAATTATATATATATATATATACACACATGTCATCAGTGATGTCACTGACCATGTCATGAATGATGTAATATGTGACATCATCAGCAGTGAATTGCAGGTGCGCGATATATAGTTAGTGCAACTAACTATATATGGGAATTTCAATGGTTTTGTGCGAGTAAAATAAGGTTTTGTAAATGCTAATCCCTAACTATATATGGTCTATAACCTATGGTTTTTTCAGTGAATATATATAAAAAAAAAAAAATTATATATATATATATATACACACATATATATATATATATATATATATATATATATATATATATATATATATATATATATATATATATATATATATATATATATATATATATATATATATATATATATGTATATATAACAAGAGAAAGAGAGAGAGAGAGAGCTTGTTACCCCTGATGGGGAGTTGAAGCTTTTTTTCGGCGAGTAGCACGCTACTCCAGAACCCATAAAGGATTAGTGGTGAATTAGTATGGTGAAATATGAAAGTAATTTGAGTGGTGGATATTAGTCAGTTATTTGTATTGAGTAGGATAGCGGAGGGATAGTAGAGGGAAAAAAGGGTTGCATTTATATAGTGCTTGCTACCCCTAATGAGGTGTTGAAGCACTTTTTTCCCCGAGCAACACGCTACCCGGAACCCATAAAGGAATAGTGGTGAATTAGCATAGTGAAATATAAAATTTGATAAGTGGACATGTTAGTCTGTTATTTTGATTGAAAAGGATAGTAGAGGGATAGAAGAGTGAAGGATTAAGATATTTTTTTTTTATTTAACTTTTTTTTGGGGACGTCATAGCAGTAGTGGAGGCTTGGGATGAGTGAAAAGGAATGTGGAGGAGAAAAATCAGAGGGGAGACTTTAGAAAGGCTTGTTTTGGGGATCAGTATAGTAAAAAAGGTGTCAGATGGTGCAAGGAGGGGTAGAGTAGGGGAGGGTGTAGAAATGGCTATTTTGGGGGTCATAGTAGTGATATGGGGTTTGAGACGAATGAGTGAGTGGATGTAGAGGATATATTGATAGAGGTATAGTGTGAGAAATAGGGTAGTGCATTGGTAAGAGTAGTAGAAAGAGGTTTGAGATGAGTCAGAGAGTTGAGGAAGAAGATATATTGAAAGATGTATAGGGTGAGAAATAGGGCAGTGGATTGGATATGCTGAACTAAGAAAGTAATAAATATATAGATCCATAAGTACACGTAAAGTTTATAGATGCATAAAGGAGGTAAGTATATGTAGATTAAAGATATTGTTAGAGGTATAGGGTGGGAAATAGGGTAGTGCATTGAATATGCTTTTTTTGGGGGGACGGAAGTAATAAATACATAGATCCAAGTACATGGAAGGTATATCGATGCATAAAGGAAGTAAGTATAAGTAGATTAAAGATGCATTCGATAAACTCTGGTTTTAAACTGTTGTACTTAAAAATGTATTTATTAATTTTTTTTAAATAGAATTATTTGACATATTTATACAAAGCAGTACACATTATTATTATTATTATAGAGGCTTTTGTAGCGCGCTCTGTTACTAAAAAGTATAGTATCCTGGCGCGAGGGAAAGGGGGGACAGATATATATATATAGGTACATATCCATAGCACAAATAAATGCTTATATTCAGAGGAATATGCTTATTATTTCTGCTTGCTTATGGTGTTTATGTGGGGAAGAGACAGTTCTTGAGTAGTTTTCTGAAGATAAGGTTTGTGTTGGTGGATCTTATGTTGAGGGTAAAGAGTTCCATATTTTGGCTGCTTGAACGGAGAAGGATGTGCCACCCATGTTTTTTTTCTTGTATCTTGGGATTTTGAAGCGAGGTGCCACTCTAGAGTGGAGGTTCCTATGATGAATGTGTTTGGTGATTTTATTCCTGATGAAGAGCGGTCCCATTCCATGTATGGCTTTGTGGGTGATACAAAGCAGCTTGAACGTGGATCTTCTGGCAACCGGAAACCAATGCAATGACTGGAAGTGCACTGGTTCCTGCTAACCCGGTCCCAAGGGCCAGATTTATTTCCCTAAACTGTACAATACTTCCCCCAATAGTCAATACTTTAGCCCTCCCTGTAAGTCCCTAGTAAATGGTAACCCTGGTACCTAGGGAAAGGAGGCTAAACAGGGTCCTTAAAAGCTGTAGCACTAATTGTGCCATCCTAAGAGACCCTCACCAAACACATACATACTGCCACTGCAGGATGTGTGTCTTGGTACAGACAACAGCGAAAACACAACATGGCAGACATCCCTGTCTGTCATGCCCAGAGACAGTGCCTGAGGTATAGGTATAGGACAGTTACCCCTACGGCAGACCTCACAGCCCTATGGCAGGGTCGGTTATACTATATGTGTGGACACATCTACATAAGCGGATACGCATTTGTGCAGTTCAGTTCCATTGCTGCCAGTACAAGTGATCAATGAAGCCATTTTAGGTATATGTGCTGGACACCGGTGAAGCTCCCCAGCTACATGATGGTGTCACTGAAATCAGAGGTGTTTGGTATGAAACATCTTGCATCAATAAGCCCACGATGATTCCAGTGTTGGATTTATTAATACATGCACCTAGAGGGAACATTAGAGGTGCCCCTTGAAAACCTACTAACTACTGGTGTGCTCACAGACTGGTCTTAGCCGTTCTGCTAACCCAGATGAGTTTCTGACCACAAGGGTGAGGGACTTTGCTCTCAGGAGGTCAGGGGAAAAAAACCTGCTCGGGCAGAGGGTGTATACACCCCCTTTCTCAGAATGACCTCCAAATTAGCATTCCAAAGCAGGGAGCTTCAAAGATTCCATTGCCTTTCGTATGCGAATTTGCCTTCCCTCACAGGAGAAGATGATGTCCCCGTTTGACCAGGGCCTATTTGGTGTTTGTTCCCCTATCCTAGACAATTGCGCCAATGTTGTATCACCTTGCAAGCTGCTGATCCTCCAAAGCCTGGGAGGACTACGAACACTACTCCAAAGACTCATGAACTCCCATGGCACAGCAGAGCTGTTCCCCTGCATCCTTTGGGTACCAAAGACCAAGCTGTGAAGGCTCCGGACCGCAAAGATACAACACCTGAAAATACCACTTCATCTGAGCTGCCTAGCCTGACCTGAAGCAGGCCAACAGTGCCAGTGTGGTGGACCAGCTCTCCAGAGACAAAGCTCACCTTGGACTTGCCCACTGTGGACTCACCATCGCCACCTACATCCTCTGTGTGCCCCCTTGACCACAAGTACTCCTACTTATGAAAACTCAATGCCTAAAGACACCTCTGCACTTATGGCCCATGGAGAAGAGGACCAAAGGTGTCCCCATGTCCCCGAGCATGGTGAGGCCTGAGACCCTTTGTAAGGTCAGCCCGACTAGACACCCAGTCCAAACCTGCAGCCTTTTTTCACAAAGACCGATCCCCATAGCCTAATATTGGGCACCCACAGCTGTATTGCAACTCTGCCCCTGGCCGCCCTATTGCCTCCTGGTGTGACCTCTTGGTGGTACCTTGGACCTTGCCCAATACTCACCTTAAATCCAGGAGATTGGTCTTGTACATCGCTGTACTCTACCTGTATGCCGTATTTGTTTTTCCTCCCATAGGGTAAAATTGTATCTTCTGAAAACTGCACTGTGTTGACTTTTGCAAACTTAAAGTATTTCTATCTTGAATCGTACTTACCTGAACGTATTGATTCAGATGCTAAAATATTTATACAGATACGTTTTATTTGTATAAATTGGTGTGGATCTCCTTGTTGAGTTGTGCATCATTATTGACTTGTGTGTATTTTGCAGATGTCTAACACTCCTCTCTGATAAGCCTAAGGCTTCTCGAACATACTACCCCCTATAAGAGCACCTTGGGATTGCTAGAGCAAGCCCCTGGCCCCTCGTACCTGGACTCTTTGCATGGTATACCTCTTTTTGGTATAACATATATAAAGCCAGTTTCCTACACTTTCTTTAAGAGATTCTGAAGGGATTGCACCATAAACGGATAACCATGTATGAACCATGAATAGTGCTCACAAACACCCAAAAAGGAACGTAATGTGTACTTATCCTTGGGTGAATACACATCCTGGATGGCTGCAACAAGAGACACTTTAGGTTTAATCCCTTGGTCTGAGATATTATGGCCTGAATAATGTCATTGATGTGTTAAAAGTGACATTTTCCTTATTCAAAGTCAATCCAGCTCTCATGAACACACATAATAGTCTCTCCAAAATCAGGTTATGTTAGCTGACAGTCTCAGCAAAACTGAGCACATCGTTTTGAAAGACCTGAACACCAGAAATGCCCATCAAGATATTGTCCATAGACATTTGGAAAACACATGCTGCAGGCGCCAATGCCAAAGGCATACACAAACACTTGTATGCACCAAGAGGTGTAATGAAGTTGTTAAATGCTGGGATTCAGAGGCAAATGGGATCTGGCGATAAGCTGATCTAAGGTACAACAGGGGAAAGAATTTTAATTTACCAAAATTAGCTAACAGTTCATGTACTTTGGGTAGAGGATAGCAATCAATATTAATTTTCCTATTCAAGGTGCGCGTATCAACACATAAACAGATCTCATCCCTTTTCAACCTCGTGATAGCCACTGGAGTGATCCATTCAGACGAGTCAGCAGTTTTGATAACTCCTTCTGAACACAATTTCTCCAGAAGGATTTTGAGTTTTCGTCTTACACTTAGTGGAACTGTCCTGACTTTGTGTACAACCAGAACACCGTTTTTATTTTAGTTTGATTAAATACAAACTTGTAAATATTACCAATAGTTTTGCAGAAGAATATTGGAAAGCCACCAATAACTCTTTCCACATTCAACTCATCACATTCAACTCATGGAATAGGAACATCAGCTATCACAACAAGGTTTTCTGCAACAGGTACAAGCATTAAACCAAGGCTGGCAAGTTCCTGCCGGCCAACAGAATTGTTTCCCTTAATGACCACATACATGTTTGTCACAATACTTCTTCCTAGACAAGTTACTGTATCTACAAAATAACCCATTGTGTGTATGTCCTGCTGCTCTCCAAATGCCTTGTGATGTATGTCTGTTGTGTTGAGCACAGTTTTGTTCCACTTTTCAAAGTAGAGACAATCAGAAATAATGGTGACAGGCGCCCTTGAATCTTCCATCATCCCAAGTTTCTGGTCTCCTATTACTAAGTCACAACATTGCCATTTTGCCTTCCCAATGCCATCATCATCAGTTGATAGTGATTACCACTTTAGACAAATCATTGACACACTGCTCAGCCTCTAGCTCAGTATTTCTAGCTTTGACCAGCACTTTTGAACTCCTGCAAACGCTTAAAAAATGTCCACGTTTACCACACTTAATAAAGAAATTTTTAACGATAGGACTTGCTGGGAACATGCTGAGGTTAGATTTAGATCCACACCTAGAAACATATAGTGAGATGAAATTCTTTTTGCAAGTTTAGATCCCTTATCCTTGATGGAGATGGCCTTCACTGAGTTAGCGAATAGGATTCACATTTGGGATTCCACAACCGACACACATTGAGGTGATTAATTTGCTTGAAATGGTGGACCTCTCAATGGTTTTCGCTTTATCAACAAACTCAGAAAGAGGTGCCTCTCTATAATTTAAAAGACGTTTTTGTATCTTTTTTGATGAACATCTGTACACAAATTGATCCCTAATGTACACATCCAGGGCAGTCCCAAAATTACAGGTTGAAGGAAACTTCCTCAAGGCTGAAACATACTCCTCCATGCTCTCCTCTGAATTTTGTTCGAGACAAAAACAAATAAACTGTTCTAAAGCTTGGTTCCTCCAAGAATGTATTTATCAGCTTTGCAATTGTGTATAATGAATACTCATTTTATGTTCCAAGGTGCCCAGGTGGGGCTTCAACTTCAGGCATATTGTTAAAAACGTGCTGCCCCTCCTGACCTAGAGGGCTAAATAGAAGTGACACTTTTCGTCTGGGCTCAAATTTAGTGGTGGCAATCAAATCATGAAATTCTCAAAACTGCATAACCTTTGTTTCCAGAGTTCCCAGGACTTTATAAGAATGAAAAAAAGGCCCCAGTTGTGAATTTGTAGACATGAGACACTTATATTTATATGTTACCAACTTGAAGAACACAGTCCAAAAATTCACACTTTGAAATATAAAAGAATAAACAATCCTTACTTTGTGTAAACAGATCCTAATCTGTTGTATAAAGCTCTTGGAATAGCTAAGATTAGCAAGCAAAAAGATGCACAATGAATGCACACAAGAAGTCGTACACGTGCTTCCATATCTCCAAAAGGAATTTACATACAGTTTCTGATTGCAAATGGCCATCCACAATGTGATGCAACATTCCTACATTGCTTGCTGAATAAAGAATTCCCAGAAATCAGTGCACCAACACATTGGGCTGAATGCGGGTGCTGTTGTAAGAGCTGTAATGGAAATCTGGCAGCCGGCACTAGAGGCACAGCGCGGTGGAGGCACTTGAGAAAGAGTACTCAATCTCTTGGTGTGACGGAATAGCAGAGAACCCCAGGCTGAGCAACACAAGGAAGATGAGCCTGGGCAGCAGCTCCATTGAAAAACAAATGCTGACTTCTTAATGAAACAAAATCCAAATGGTTGTTTGCTAAGAAGTAGTTGTTAATTCATTATCATCGCAAAAAAGTGGCATACATGAAGGCAAGACTAAGAGTTCCAGGTAAGTAGCTCACAGCAACACCCCCTGCTTCTCCCATGTCTCAAAAGAACTGCCTAACACTGACAGTCAATCAGAACACATGTGGAACCCAGAATGTAAGACAACATGATGAAACACGCATACAGTACACAGACTCGCATGACATGTCAAGGCAACGCTAATGTAAACTCACCATTACAGTCACTCCACTCTACAACACTTCACTCCACGACACTCCCTTCAATGACACTTCACCCTATGCCACTCTGCTCTACTCCACTTCGCTATACGACACTCCACTTTACAACACTCATCAACACTCTATGCTATGACTTACTATGCCACCTCACTTTACGCCATTTCACTCTGAGTGTCCTCTCTACAACACTCTACTCTGTGTCTCTCCACTCTATGCCACTCTACAATACTCCACTCTACGACACTCCACACCACTTAACTCCACTCTACACCACTCCATGCTATGCCACTCCACTTTATAACACTTTACTCCAATCTAACCCACTCCACCCCACTCTATGGTACTCCACTCTACGCCACTCACTGTACTCCACTCCATAACACTTTACTCCAGTCTATGATATCCCACTGAACAACACTCCCCTCTATGCCCCTCCACTCTACGTCCCTTCTCTGTACTGTTCGCCCCTCCACTCAATGCCCCTCCACTATATGACCCTCCACTCCAGTATACAACATTTCACTCCAAGACACTCCTCACAACTCTAGCCCACGCTCCAACCCTCCACTTAATGGCACTCTACTACACTCTACTCCAGTCTGTGCCAGTCTATGACACTCTACTTCACTCTACGCTACTCCACTCTACGCTACTCCACTCCACTCTAAGCACTTCACTGTACGCCACTCCACGTCATCTTCCTCCACTCTATGCCAGTCTACTCTACAACACTCAATGCTATGATATTCCACTCTTTTGCACTCCATTCCACTCTACAGCACTCTACTCCACTCCACTGTTTGACACTCTACTCCACTCTACACCACTCGACTATATGCCACCATATGCCACTCCACTCTACAATACTCTATGCCACTCCACTCTATGACACTGTGCTCCACTCTACTATCCTCCAATCTATAACCCTCCACTGTACACCTCTACATGTTATACTGCCCCACATTAGGACACTCCTCTCAATAATGCTCAACTCTACGACACTTCACTCTGCAACAGTCTACAGCATTCTATGCTACTCCACTCTACAACACCCTTGGCTACTCTACTATACTTCACTTTATGCCACTCTGTGGTACTCTACTCTACTTTACCACCACTCTATGCAATTCCCTCAATGCCACTCCATGCCAGTTTACTCCACTCTACACCACTCCATTCTACTTCACTCTGTGACACGCCACCCTTTGTCACTCCATCCTATGACACTCCACTCCACTCTACAACACTCTACTCCACTCTATGCCACTTCATCCTATACCACTCTACTCCAAGTTCAAGTTCAAAGTTTATTGTTTGATTACTTAAAATCATTACAATTCATAAAAGGATAAAATATCATGAAATGCTCAACGAGAATTGTCACTGAACCCTAACAATCAATGTTCACGAGGCAATGCCAGACAACATATGATTAATAACATTTTTTTTAAAACAACAGTATAAAATGTGATCCACAAATAGGTCTTGGGCTAAAGAGCTGATTACTGTACCACAGGTGAGAGTCCTTCTGAGTTTTTCAAGTATCATATTAGCGCTTCCTGAACCGACACAAATGTCTTTCTGAGTGCCATATAGCCTTATAAAAATTCTTAAGCAGCACCCATCGGCATTCGCTGCTTAGTGGAGCTTAGTCGACATAATTAATCTGAAGGTGTTACAGTGACTCAAGCCATTTTTTTAAAGTGCCTAGAAGAGTTGGACCTGTAAAGTGTAAGCTGCCACAATGATACTTATGTCTACCACTCTATGCAGTTCCCTCTATGCCATTCCATGCCAGTTTACTCCTCTCAACACAATTACACGCTACTCCACTTTATAACACTTCATTCTATGACACTCCATTCAACGACACTCCGCAACAATCTGCTACACTCTATGCAACTCCATCCTATGGTACTCTGCTCCACTCTCCACCACTTCCTATACTCCACTCTATGACACTACATTCCACTCTAATCCACTCGATCGACTGCTCCACTCTACACCATTCCACAGTACACCACTCTGTGCCATTCCATTCTATGATACTCTATGGCACTCCACTAAATGATACTCTACGCTTGTCCACTCTACGCCCCCCACTATATGCCCCTCCATTCTGTGACACTTTACTCCACTCTAAGCTACAGCACTCCACTTTATGCCACTCCACTCTAGTCTATGACACTTTAGTCCACTCTACACTATGCCTCTCTATGCCACTTCGCTCAGTGCCTCTCCACTCTACAAAACTCCACTCCACGACACTCTATGCCACTTTACTCCACTGTACTTCACTCCATTCTACTCCACTCCACTCTACTCTATGACACACTACTCCACTCGAATCCCCTTCTCAACACTACACCCCTCCACTGTATGCCACTTTGTGCCACTGCACTCCACAACACTTTATGCCATTTCACTCTATGACACTCCACACCACGCCACTCTCCTCTATCAACTCATTGTCAAAGCCAATAGCTCTTGCATAGGCGAGACCTATTGGCTTTGTCAATGCTTGTTATGCATTAGCTTGTGTGGGCTTCACATTGTCTTCTTGTATTCGTCCCTCACCTGGAGCCTGGACATATTACCTTTATCTTTCCACTGCTTTCTTTTCAAGCATTTTTTTTCCTTTTTAGGTTATTCGTGCCATGATACTACATGTTTCCAGTGGTCTCTCTCGTGTTCTTCTCTTCCCCAGCTGCACTAGCCATCTGTGCTGCTCTCTTCCACCCATGTGCCTCTCTTCTGAACCCTCCATGTTGTGCTCAGACTGGTGTACTTCTAACTCCTGCTTTGCTTTCTTGCCCTAGTGCTTCTCCCCCTCCTGTACCATTGTGCCCCCTACGCCACTTGCTTCTCTACCACATCAACGTACTCTGTGTACTTTCATCCCCTAGCCTTCCTTCTGTGTTGCTACCCCACCTATGCCTTCCGTGTTGTTTCCTGCCATCCAATCACTTTGTGTTGTCCCCCACCCACATCCTTTTGTAGTACTTCATCCATCTGCACCCTCTCTGTTGCTCCATCACCTGCCCTTCAAAAAAATGCTTTCACACTATTTACTTTTTTTATGTGCCAATCCAACTCTGTGAATAAAAACAATGCATTTTTTAGGTGAGTGCATACGTTGTGTATGTGCCTACAAAATGACAAAGCAGCATAACACCTTTTTTTGTTTGTGTTCTTTAGCCATGTTGCACACCATTAGGATTGCTATAGAGCATGGCTAAAAACAATTGTCCAAGCAGCAGGTCTTAATTGTGAGACTTATTGGCTTTGCCGGTGCTTGATATTTCTGGGGTGCCTTATGTGAGAAAGCGTTGGAGAGACAAGTTTCTCAGTGATTTCCTGATGCAAGAAGGCCTTTGTTGTTATAAATGTACTTCAGTCCACTGTACATTTCTTGATATTTTTAATTTCACAATCCCCCCCTCTCGACTGGAACCTTTCCTTGTGGAGGAGAATGTCACTTTTCAATCTGATTAGTTTTTGATGGGCCTAGGTTTATTGTCTACTGCTGTGTCCGGATATTTTCTGGCAATAATACATGTTTTCGGGTCCCGGAGTAGCGTGCTACCCGCCAAAAAGTGCTTCCACACCTCATCAGGGGTAGCAAGCACTATATAAATGCAAACCCTTCCCTGTTCTATCCCTTCACTATCCTTTTACAATCTAAATAACAGAATAACATGTCCACCCCTCAAATCACATTCATTTCATATTTCCCTACACTAATTCATCGCTAATCCTTCTTGGGTTTCGGACTAGCATGCTACTCGATGAAAAGTCATCAGGGGTAGCAAGCACTAAATAAATGCAAGCCCTTCCCTCTTCCATCCCTCCACTATCCTTTTCAATCTGAATAACAGACATCCACCGCTCAAATTAATTTCATATTTCACTATACTAATTCACCACTAATCCTTTTGGGTTCCGGAGTAGCATGCCCCTCATCAAAAAAGCACTTTGACGCCTCATCTGGGGTAGTAAGTGCTACATTAATACAATCGCAACACAATACAATATCAGTCTCACTGTAAGGTTCTTAGGGGCATATTATCAAGAAACGGAGTTAAAAGTATCGCTGCTTTAGCGGTAGAAAACTGCAGCTAAAGCGGCGATAATGTGCTTGATAATATGCCCTTGAGAGTTCCAATTGAAGCCAATGTTTTGGTGTCAACATGGGCTTCTTTTGGATTTCTCAGGGGCACATTATCAAGTCCATTATCGCCGCTTTAGCGGCAGTTTTCTGCCGCAAAAGCGGCGATAATTTTAACTCTGTGCTTGATAATATGCCCCTTGAAGTCTATAAGGATACATTTCGCTGTACTCTGTCCCCAAGGTCTGTCCAGTAGGAGGTGAATATTGTTTCTAGAGCTGTAAAGATTATAATGCACGTGCGTCATTGTCTCTTGCTCTGCCAGGCTGTTTGCTGGTGACAAATCCTTCACTTTAAAGTTCTTGAAATCCATAATGTCACGTTTTTCCGCCTCTCCATAAGGCTGTTTTTGGTTGAAGCAAAAGTCACTTTTCGCACGGCACTGTTTTTGGTGGGCTTCTATCATTGTCTCCTTCTCTGTGAGGGTATGTGCTGGTTACAGATAATTGTCTCCCACGCTTGATACAAACAGCGCCACATTCTCGCGGCCTATATCAGACTTTGCTGGTGAAGATGAATGTCATCTCTCGTCCTGTAATGTTTATTGTGCGCACCTGGACAACGCGAACAGCTTTAAAAGCTAATTTGCTGGTGACAATACATACTACCTTGACTGTAAAGGTTTCCTCCTCCCCACACTCCATCACTTTCTTTGATGGTGGAGGTGAAGGTCAACCTTTGTACCGTAAAGTTTTGGGTGGAGTTGAATCCCTTTCTTCTGCTCTGAGAGCATTTATTGTTGTTGGTACACATCGCCCTCACTGTAAAGATCTTGATAACCACGATGTCACATTCTGCTCCTCTCTGTCAGGTTGTTTGCTGCTGGGGGTGAGGGCCCCTTCTCGTGCTGTGGAGTTTTGGTTGAGCTTGGTTCGTTGTCTAGCGCTCTTTGGAGGCATTTGGTTGTCATATTAGACATCCCACTGACTAGAAGGTTGTTGATGTCTGTAAGTTCCCTTCTCTCTCGGTGTCCTGGCTGTGGAGATGAGCGGCACTCCTCACCCTATAAAGTTCTTCGGAGGGTCCCTTTCTCCTGCTCTTTGAGGGCCTCAGTCTTTGGAGGGGGATGTAACGCCGGACTACAAAGCTCGGTAATGTGTACAGTTCCTTTTACCGGCTCCGGGGTCTTTGCTGGTAGAGGTGCACTTTGCTCTCCGTCACCAGCTTTGCCCACTTTTTTCAGGCTGTTCCCCCTGCAGTGTCAATAAGGCTGGTTGTTGTGTTTACATGAACTCGGGAGGTTGGTGAATAATTGACAGTACTGCTGGCGGTGGTCCTAACTGCCTCGGGAGGCCGCACACCGCTTTATGACCTCCAAATGCAAATACATTCCAGCTTGCATATTTCTCATCTTGGGCCCAGCTGAACTCCTCCTGTCAGTGGGGCAGTAAAACAGTGACAACATGAATCAACCGAGCAAGCGTATGCAAAGCAGCAAACAGTTCGGCTTTTCTATTTGTTTTGAAAGACAGAATTTGTTTTCGCTTCAATAAGTGGACCTATGACCGTTTTTACAACAGAATATCATTTTTGAAACCTGTCAGAACAAGCATTGCCAAAGCCAACAGGTCTCGTCTGTGCAAAATCTGTTGGCTTTGTCACGTTTTTTTTAGCCATGTTGTACAGCAGCATAGCTACTTTGCAGTATGGCTAAAATAAACAAGCATTGGAAATGCAATAGGGCTCGCATTAGGAAAGTTTGAGCATTTGGTCTTATAAATGAATTTTTTTTTATTTGTGTTATTTTTTAAAATAGCTAAATTAATAGCTTTGTCATTTACAATGCCAATAGTTCTAACTTTCGCAAACACCTATAGCATTTGTAATGCAACATGTTTTGTATTTACGTGACTTAGATGTATTGATATTACAAATAACAATGTTTTTTAATTTTTTTAAATAATTAATACTTAAATAAATTTATGTAATTTGTAATGTAATTTGTAATGGCAATAGCTTAAACTTTTGTAAATAACTTGTGAAGATTATGTTCAGTGTTTTTTATTGTGACGAAAATCCCAAAACAGAAGTGAAATATTAACATCTTTTTGTGATTTTTAATAAAGCAAGAAAGCTTGAAAACCGCTTGAAACATTGAAAGAACATATTTGAACCAGTGATGCTGTGGTTGCGCTGAGTGATGCTGTGGTTGCGCTGAGTGGTGTGTGCATCGGTGGAGCTTAGTGGGTGCATTGGTGGAGCTGTGTGGTGGGTGCATTGGTGGAGCTTAGTTAGAGCATCAGTGGAGCTGTGTGGTGGGTGCATCAGTGGAGCTGTGTGGTGGGTGCCTCGGCGGAGCTGTGTAGTGGGTGCATCGGTGGAGCTCTGTAGGTGGAGCTGTGTAGTGGGTGCATCGGTGGAGCTGTGTGGTGGGTGCCTCGGTGGAGCTGTGTGGTGGGTGCCTCGGTGGAGCTGTGTGGTGGGTGCATCGGTGGAGCTGTGTGGTGGGTGCATCAGTGGAGCTATGTGGTGAGTGCATCGGTGGAGCTGTGTGGTGGGTGCATCGGTGGAGCTGTATAGTGGGTGCCTCGGTGGAGCTGTGTGGTGGGTGCCTCGGTGGAGCTGTGTGGTGGGTGCATCGGTGGAGCTGTGTAGGTGGAGCTGTGTGGTGGGTGCATCGGTGGAGCTGTGTGGTGGGTGCACCTGTGGAGCTGTATGGTGGGTGCCTCGGTGGAGCTGTGTGGTGGGTGCATCAGTGCAGCTGGGTGGTGGGTGCCTTTGTGGAGCTGTATGGTGGGAGCCTCGGTGGAGCTGTGTCGGTGGAGGTGGGTGGTGGGTGCATCGGTGGTGGTGGGTGCATCGGTGGAGCTGTGTCCGTGAAGCTGTGTGGTGGCTGCATCTGTGTAGCTGTGTGGTGGGTGCACCGGTGGAACTGTGTGGTGGGTGCATCGGTGGAGCTGTGTGGTGGGTGCATCGGTGGAGCTGTGTGGTGGGTGCATCGGTGGAGCTGTGTGGTGGGTGCATCGGTGGAGCTGTGTCGTTGGAGCGGTGTGCTGGGTGCATCGGTGGAGCTGGGGAGGTGGGTGCATCGGTGGAGCTGTGTGGTGGGTGCATCGGTGGAGCTGTGTAGGTGGAGCTGTGTGGTGGGTGCATCTGTTGAGCTGTGTGGTGGGAGCATCTGTGGAGCTGTGTGGTAGGTGCCTCGGTGGAGCTGTGTGGTGGGTCGTTCAGTGGAGCTGTGTGGTGGGTGCCTCGTGGAGCTTTGTGGTGGGTGCATCGGTGGAGCTGTGTGGTGGGTGCATCAGTGGAGCTGTGTAGGTGGAGCTGTGTGGTGGGTGCATCGGTGGAGCTGTGTGGTGGGTGCATTGGTGGAGCTCTGTGGTGAGTGCATTGGTGGAGCTGTGTGGTGGGTGCATCGGGGAAGTTGTGTGGTGTGTGCCTCGGTGGAGCTCTGTAATGGGTGCATCTGTGAAGCTGTGTGGTGGGTGCATCGGTGGAGCTTAGTGGGTGCATTGGTGGAGCTGTGTGGTGGGTGCATTGCTGGAGCTTAGTTGGAGCATCGGTGGAGCTGTGTGGTGGGTGCATCGGTGGAGCTGTGTGGTGGGTGCATCAGTGGAGCGGTGTGGTGGGTGCATCGGTGGTGCTGGGTGGTGGGTGCATCGGTGGAGCTGTGTGGTGGGTGCATCGGTGGAGCTGTGTAGGTGGAGCTGTGTGGTGGGTGCATCTGTTGAGCTGTGTGGTGGGTGCATCTGTGGAGCTGTGTGGTGGGTGCCTCGGTGGAGCTGTGTGGTGGGTGCCTCGGTGGAGCTGTGTGGTGGGTGCATCTGTGGAGCTGTGTGCTGGGTGCATCGGTGGAGCTGTGTGCTGGGTGCATCGGTGGAGCTGGGTGGTGGGTGCATTGGTGGAGCTGTGTGGTGGGTGCATCGGTGGAGCTGTGTGGTGGGTGCATCGGTGAAGCTGTGTGGTGGGTGCATCGGTGGAGCTTAGTGGGTGCATTGGTGGAGCTGTGTGGTGGGTGCATTGCTGGAGCTTAGTTGGAGCATCGGTGGAGCTGTGTGGTGGGTGCATCGGTGGAGCTGTGTGGTGGGTGCATCAGTGGAGCTGTGTGGTGGGTGCATCGGTGGAGCTGTGTCGTTGGAGCTGTGTGCTGGGTGCATCGGTGGAGCTGTGTGGTGGGTGCATCTGTGGAGCTGTGTGGTGGGTGCATCTGTGGAGCTGTGTGGTGGGTGCATCTGTGGAGCTGGGTGCATTGGTGGAGCTGGGTGGTGGGTGCATTGCTGGAGCTTAGTTGGAGCATCGGTGGAGCTGTGTGGTGGGTGCATCGGCGGAGCTGTGTGGTGGGTGCATCAGTGGAGCTGTGTGGTGGGTGCATCGGTGGAGCTGTGTCATTGGAGCTGTGTGCTGGGTGCATCGGTGGAGCTGTGTGGTGGGTGCATCTGTGGAGCTGTGTGGTGGGTGCATCTGTGGAGCTGTGTGGTGGGTGCATCTGTGGAGCTGTGTGGTGGGTGCATCTGTGGAGCTGTGTGGTGGGTGCATCTGTGGAGCTGGGTGCATCGGTGGAGCTGGGTGGTGGGTGCATTGGTGGAGCTGTGTGGTTGGTGCATCGGTGGAGCTGTGTAGGTGGAGCTGTGTGGTGGGTGCATCTGTGAAGCTGTGTGGTGGGTGCATCGGTGGAGCTTAGTGGGTGCATTGGTGGAGCTGTGTGGTGGGTGCATTGCTGGAGCTTAGTTGGAGCATCAGTGGAGCTGTGTGGTGGGTGCATCGGTGGAGCTGTGTGGTGGGTGCATCAGTGGAGCTGTGTGCTGGGTGCATCTGTGGAGCTGTGTGCTGGGTGCATCTGTGGAGCTGTGTGGTGGGTGCATCGGTGGAGCTGTGTGGTGGGTGCATCAGTGGAGCTGTGTAGGTGGAGCTGTGTGGTGGGTGCATCTGTTGAGCTGTGTGGTGGGAGCATCTGTGGAGCTGTGTGGTAGGTGCCTCGGTGGAGCTGTGTGGTGGGTGCCTCGGTGGAGCTTTGTGGTGGGTGCATCGGTGGAGCTGTGTGGTGGGTGCATCAGTGGAGCTGTGTGGTGGGTGCATCGGTGGAGCTGTGTCGTTGGAGCTGTGTGCTGGGTGCATCGGTGGAGCTGTGTAGGTGGAGCTGTGTGGTGGGTGCATCTGTTGAGCTGTGTGGTGGGTGCATCTGTGGAGCTGTGTGGTGGGTGCCTCGGTGGAGCTGTGTGGTGGGTGCATCTGTGGAGCTGTGTGGTGGGTGCATCTGTGGAGCTGTGTGCTGGGTGCATCGGTGGAGCTGGGTGGTGCGTGCATTGGTGGAGCTGTGTGGTGGGTGCATCGGTGGAGCTGTGTAGGTGGAGCTGTGTGGTGGGTGCATCTGTGAAGCTGTGTGGTGGGTGCATCGGTGGAGCTTAGTGGGTGCATTGGTGGAGCTGGGTGGTGGGTGCATTGCTGGAGCTTAGTTGGAGCATCGGTGGAGCTGTGTGGTGGGTGCATCGGTGGAGCTGTGTGGTGGGTGCATCAGTGGAGCTGTGTGCTGGGTGCATCGGTGGAGCTGGGTGGTGGGTGCATCGGTGGAGCTGTGTGGTGGGTGCATCGGTGGAGCTGTGTAGGTGGAGCTGTGTGGTGGGTGCATCGGTGGAGCTGTGTGGTGGGTGCATCGGTGGAGCTGTGTGGTGGGTGCATCTGTGGAGCTGTGTGGTGGGTGCATCTGTGGAGCTGTGTGGTGGGTGCATCTGTGGAGCTGGGTGCATTGGTGGAGCTGGGTGGTGGGTGCATTGCTGGAGCTTAGTTGGAGCATCGGTGGAGCTGTGTGGTGGGTGCATCGGCGGAGCTGTGTGGTGGGTGCATCAGTGGAGCTGTGTGGTGGGTGCATCGGTGGAGCTGTGTCATTGGAGCTGTGTGCTGGGTGCATCGGTGGAGCTGTGTGGTGGGTGCATCTGTGGAGCTGTGTGGTGGGTGTATCTGTGGAGCTGTGTGGTGGGTGCATCTGTGGAGCTGTGTGGTGGGTGCATCTGTGGAGCTGTGTGGTGGGTGCATCTGTGGAGCTGGGTGCATCGGTGGAGCTGGGTGGTGGGTGCATTGGTGGAGCTGTGTGGTTGGTGCATCGGTGGAGCTGTGTAGGTTGAGCTGTGTGGTGGGTGCATCTGTGAAGCTGTGTGGTGGGTGCATCGGTGGAGCTTAGTGGGTGCATTGGTGGAGCTGTGTGGTGGGTGCATTGCTGGAGCTTAGTTGGAGCATCAGTGGAGCTGTGTGGTGGGTGCATCGGTGGAGCTGTGTGGTGGGTGCATCAGTGGAGCTGTGTGCTGGGTGCATCTGTGGAGCTGTGTGCTGGGTGCATCTGTGGAGCTGTGTGGTGGGTGCATCGGTGGAGCTGTGTGGTGGGTGCATCAGTGGAGCTGTGTAGGTGGAGCTGTGTGGTGGGTGCATCTGTTGAGCTGTGTGGTGGGAGCATCTGTGGAGCTGTGTGGTAGGTGCCTCGGTGGAGCTGTGTGGTGGGTGCCTCGGTGGAGCTTTGTGGTGGGTGCATCGGTGGAGCTGTGTGGTGGGTGCATCAGTGGAGCTGTGTGGTGGGTGCATCGGTGGAGCTGTGTCGTTGGAGCTGTGTGCTGGGTGCATCGGTGGAGCTGTGTAGGTGGAGCTGTGTGGTGGGTGCATCTGTTGAGCTGTGTGGTGGGTGCATCTGTGGAGCTGTGTGGTGGGTGCCTCGGTGGAGCTGTGTGGTGGGTGCATCTGTGGAGCTGTGTGGTGGGTGCATCTGTGGAGCTGTGTGCTGGGTGCATCGGTGGAGCTGGGTGGTGCGTGCATTGGTGGAGCTGTGTGGTGGGTGCATCGGTGGAGCTGTGTAGGTGGAGCTGTGTGGTGGGTGCATCTGTGAAGCTGTGTGGTGGGTGCATCGGTGGAGCTTAGTGGGTGCATTGGTGGAGCTGGGTGGTGGGTGCATTGCTGGAGCTTAGTTGGAGAATCGGTGGAGCTGTGTGGTGGGTGCATCGGTGGAGCTGTGTGGTGGGTGCATCAGTGGAGCTGTGTGCTGGGTGCATCGGTGGAGCTGGGTGGTGGGTGCATCGGTGGAGCTGTGTGGTGGGTGCATCGGTGGAGCTGTGTAGGTGGAGCTGTGTGGTGGGTGCATCTGTTGAGCTGTGTGGTGGGTGCATCTGTGGAGCTGTGTGGTGGGTGCCTCGGTGGAGCTGTGTGGTGGGTGCCTCAGTGGAGCTGTGTGGTGGGTGCCTCGGTGGAGCTGTGTGGTGGGTGCCTCGGTGGAGCTGTGTGGTGGGTGGCTCGGTGGAGCTGTGTGGTGGGTGCCTCGGTGGAGCTGTGTGGTGGGTGCCTCGGTGGAGCTGTGTGCTGGGTGCATCTGTGGAGCTGGGTGGTGGGTGCATTGGTGGAGCTGTGTGGTGGGTGCATCAGTGGAGCTGTGTAGGTGGAGTTGTGTGGTGGGTGCATCGGTGGAGCTGGGTGGTGGGTGCATCATTGGAGCTGTGTGGTGGGTGCATCATTGGAGCTGGGTGGTGGGTGCCTCGGTGGAGCTGTGTGGTGGGTGCATCGGTGGAGCTGTATGATGGGTGCCTCGGTGGAGCTGGATTCAATGGTCTTATTGCGAGGAGGCCCTGGTGTCAGAACACTCATGTTGTAATAAAACAACGGATAGTACATTATCTAGAGATGTATTTGAAATCAACTTCAAGAAATTTGTTTAGCAATATTAGAATCTGAGTGCTTACTCACTCAGCATCAGAGTGGTTAAACTGCTGACCATGGAACGACTAGTTTTGTTCCAATTGTGCAGTACGGTACAAATAAATCTGTTTTATGGCGTTCATTCAATTTCTTCATGCATGCCAGGTCACGTGCTTTAAACCACAGCCATATTACGTAGGCCATGCATCTTAGAAAGGATTTCTAGTTACACTTTTTTTGGTCATGCCCTTTAGAGAACACACCTCAACTTTCACGAAAGTTACAGCACTGGCCATAGACACATTAACAATGAGAGCTGCATTAGTGAGCGCAGGACCCATGATCTTCAAATTACACTCAGATCTCTACAACATGCACATTAACCCACTTAGCTATGACACCGCTCAGAAAAAAATGCCTTGATAGGGGAGGGTGACACAGAAATTGAGCTGCAGGTGTGCTTCGTGCAAATTATGATGCGATATGTTTAGGGAGCACACTCAACACACACAACTCTAAACCACACTCCGAGCTCGTGCTAAAACCCGAATCTCGAGGGAGTTGTGTCTGTGACATTGTAACCTGGTAGCTTTTCCATCTTCCTTCCTTGTGTGCAGATCTTTTCGGTGTGACGAACACGATGCAAATACACTCGTTCGAGAGATTGGAGCTGTCACTAAGGTGCTGGAGTCACAGCTGAGTTTGGAATGAAAGAGGCGGATGCGTGCACTCAGCATTCAAAGACCCTTGGACGCCTTAATGGCACATGGAATACTTTACAGCCTTCTAATGGCAGGCGGCGGTTAATGACTGGGAAGAACAAACAGAAAGCACCAGAAACGAGGCAGAAATGCAAGACACATGGCAAGCTGGAGGGAAAACGTGCGGTATCGGCCTCTGCTTTTAAGGGATCTGAGATTTAATGAAAGGTTGGTGCATTTCAAAGGCATGGTGTTTGACGTCTGTGCCCCTTCACATGCGCGGGAAAGGCGGGAAGACATAGCCCTACTTGGCTTTCTCTGCCCTGCTCTCTACAGAGAAATCTCCCGATTAGCCCCTGCATTCTGTTGGTTAGAGATGCTGATTTATCAATTGTTAAGGCATGTGGAAAATAGAAATGGAACTGTCCCCGGAATGGGTAATCAGCATGCATGAAAGTCTACAATCCCTAAATAAAACGCCTGTCTCTAATTTCTTTATACCTCAAAGAAACAAGTTAAACAGGTTTTAAAAGGAGACACGGCCTCCGGCCGTGAAACTGAAAGTACGGCCGGCCGGCCGTGAATAATTAGCCGGTGAGAAATGCGCTGGGAGGGCTGCCTTTGATGTGGTAATGCGAGGCAGGCAGGCAGGCAGGCGGCTGGTGGCATTGTGCACGCGCTTTTTAGGGCTTGCGCTTGCGCAATCACCTAAAAAGCACATGCACTCCATGCAATCGCCAGTGGAATCGCCAGTGGTGGTTAACCTCTGGATAAGCCACATTAGAGCTTCGCCAGCTATGCGCATGCGCACAGCAGGCGAGCCCTAAAAAAACGTAAGTGCTATGATGAGGCCCACTTTGGCTGTTTTGTAGCGCATTTTTTATTTTCAGCCTTCAACCATGCTGCACAACACCTGCGCAGCAGTACAACATGACAAAGAAAACATTGACAAAGCCAAATAGCCCAACTATGTTTCTTAAGCCAGGTGTACAGCTGATTAACTGAAAGTAAAAAAAGAAAAAGTGCTTTAACGCGCTCAGTAATGACTGGTTCATAGCACTTTTTTTTTTTTACACTTTCAGCCGTAAATGTTGGCTGCTGTATAACTTGGCTATAAACATTGACAAAGCCAATACATCTCGCATGGATGTATGATGGAACAATGATTGCTTTAACCATGCATGCCTTTACATCGAATGCGTCTTTGTCACACATGCCTTTACCACGCAAACTTTTAGTGTCGAGCGGCGGAGTGCACCCGACGATGAGGAGCACTTGGAGGGGAAGGTGCGGCTGGGGCCTGGGAGGTCGATCCTGTGGCCCGGGCCTGCCCAGCTTGGCGACGCTGTACCCCGTGGGGAGGCCCCCTGTCCCTGCGGACGCCGAACCCTGAGATCCTCCTTCTTCCCTGGGAGGTGAGGTCTCGCCTCCCCCGCTGGACTGGTGGGGTGGGGGCCTGAGACCCGGCGGGGCCAGAGGTGAGCTTGGTTTGCCCGAAGGCACAAGGGCGAAACCGGGGCACCGGGGGCTTGGGTCCACTGCCCCACCGCGGCGCTCCCCCCCCCGCTCGACCTGGTGGCTGGGTCGCGGGACCGACCATCCTTCCTTCACTCGTGAGAGACATTGCCTGGAGACCTGGGCGGGGATAGGTCGGCCATCTTGTCGGGTGGCATATCCCCCCCTCTTCCCTCTCCCTCCCTGATATATTGGGTTAGGAGTCCAGGGAGCTGACGGGCCTGGTGTGGGGGCGAGAGTTGGCCGCCTTGTCGGGTGGCGGGGGACGCTGACCAGACAGCCCTTCTGCTCCTTCCCGAGCACGGATTGGCCTGTCTCTCTGGAGATCATGGGGAATCCCCCGTGCCCTTCCGGCCCCCGTCCCCTCGACTCAAACGACGATGGAACAATTTGTGAAGACTGACCGAGGCCCCGGCGGCGGACTGTCGACGGGCCCTGGCCTAGCAGGGGGTGACCTCTCGACCATCTTGCAGGTGATCACCGTGGAGAACAAGATCGGGGAAGTGCGTGTAGACGTGGCTTTAATCCGACAAGACCTTCGCAAGGCCACAGAACGCATCACCGTGGTGGAGTCCCGCACCTCCACGCTGGAGGACGACGTGAACACCCTCAAGTCCCATGTGGCCCGCCTCCAGTCACAGACCTCGGAGTTACAACGGAGAGCCAAGAATGCTGAAAACAGGGCGCGCCGCAACAATCTGCGCCTCCTGAGTTTCCCTTAAGGGGTTGAGACAGTCCATGTTGCCACCTTTATGGAGACCTGGATTCGCTCCTTGATGCCTACGGAGAAACTCTCCCCCTGGTTTGCGGTCGAGTGGGCCCACCGTTCCCTTGCCCCTAAGCTGCCGCCCGGCGCCCCCGCACGGCCTATCATCCTCCAGATCCTCAACTTTCGTGACAGGGATGCCATACTGGGGGCGGCCCGGGAGCTGGGGCCCCTGCACCATCGGGACTCTGAAATATTGGTGTTTCCGGACTACTCCAGGGAGGTCCAGACGCAGCGTCGCTCCTACGACGAAGTCAAACAGAAACTCAGAGCAATGGGCCTTCGATATGGACTCCTCTTTCCGGCCCGCCTCAAAGTCATCTTTCAAGACAAGTCCTTCTTCTTCGACTCACCACAGGCGGCATGGACCCGGCTCACGGAGGAGCGGCCCCTCATGCCTGGGGGTCCCATTCTCCTACCCGGAGGTCCCCGGGGCAACAGAGTCTGCCTGTGCCGAAGCCTCGGCGACGTAGGACCGGATCCCGAAGGAGGGGCGTCCGTCGAGCCGAGGGCTCCCGGTCGCGGGAACACTGCCCCGGGGCTCGCAGACTCGGGCCCAGGGGCAGGGACCCGACCCTCCACCGCTGGCCTCATCCTTGATTGTCCTGGGCGACGTCCCGGGCCCCAGTGCAACCCTGCGACATGCGGTGTCCGACTCCAATCTGTCGGGGAGCCCAGTGATCCGCGGCTCAGATGGCGAGCCCGGGTCGTGAAGACACCGCCTCAGATGCCTCGGGTTCCACCCATGGACTCTTCGTCACTGTGACTGCCCAGGAACCCACACGCCAACTCTAGCGGAGTTAATTTGACTGCTTTGTTGGGACACCTACTTTGGTTCTTTTCTTGGGTTTTGGCAGTCTAACTAAGTCATGCCTGGTTTTGCTGTTAGCATCTTATCCGATCACATGGAGGGGGGTCCGACCCAACCATGTCCCACTTTAGTGGTTGCTTACCGTTTTAGTTTAGCTCTTTACCTCCTTGGGAGGTGTTAGTCTTAGGAATTGTTCAGGGCGACAGATGCTTCACTTCAAGAAGTATAGGGTGGGGGGAGTTGGGAGGCGAGGGAGGGGGTGGAGACCGTTGTCTCCCAGAAGTTTGTTGTTTTTGGCCGCCTACGGGCCACTGTGTTCTGTTCCCATTGGTAGCACACTGATCTTTCCTTCTTCGTCAGCTGGCACACACACCGCCATCTCCTCAATCCCTATCAAAGGGCCCCAATCCTGGGTGGGACTTCCTCCTCGGCCCGCTAAGGCCCTACACGTGCATCCGCGATATCCACCACTCATCTTCAAACATGTCTCCCACCTATAACAGACCCCTACGCATTCTCTCCTGGAATGTAAATGGCCTACTGGGCCGTATTAAACGTACTGCAGTGCTTCGGGTGGCCCACAGTCACATGCCTGATGCCTTGCTTCTCCAGGAGACCCATCTTCTGGGCTCCCACTGCCAGTTATTGGCCCGCTTTGGGTTTGACTGAGTATGGCACTCTGGCTTTGCCCGAGGTTCCCGGGGGGTGGCCATTCTCCTTCGGCGGGGACTTCCCTTTACCATAGTCATGGCTGAATCAGACGCGCAGGGGACAGTATAAGCAGAGAGAGGTAGACTGTGAGGAGAGAGGGGGAAGATTATGGAAAAAGGGGCAAGTATAATTCCTTAATGTACACAGACACTCAGTGTGATTCTAGGCAGCAAATATGAGACCATACATTTTACCAAAACACATTTACTACACTAAAACGTTTAAGTGACTGCACACATTCCATGTATATAACTACTTCATTTCAGTGGACAACCCTGACTCATTTTGCAAATACATTTCCAATCTGCTGCATTATTTTTGCCAACATTACATCCAAAAAGTGACACAATAGAACAACAAAGAGGCGCAAGGGGCTTGTAAATCTTCCCAAGAGTGTATACTGCAGGACCCCACACTAGTGAAGTCCCTGGGCCAGGAATTGCCCCACGATTTCTCCACCAACAGTGGCTCGGTCCCTTCACAGGGAACGCTCTGGGAGGCCGGTAAGGTGGTGGTTTGAGGGGTGGCCAGAGGATTGGTACACGCCAAACGTGCAGACCAGGTCGCCCAACTGGTACAGTTGGATTCCCGGGCGGTGCAGCTGGAGCTCGCCCAACTAGCTGATGATACCGGCGACTCCTCTAGGCAACTGGCGCTGGTCCGAGATGAGATTCACCAGACCTCCCTGGAGTCGGCCAAAATGGTCTGGAGCTCCTCGGTGGCACGCATCTGCGGCTGGTAGGATAAGAACGGTAAACTCCTCCATAACCTGGTGTCCTACCCCAAGGCCGACCATATTATCCCAGAGATCCGGACGGTCGCAGGGGCCCACCGAGTGACCTCGTCAGCCATCGCACAAACCTTTGTGCACTACTACGAGACCCTGTATGCTTCGCATCCCCCCAGTTCCTCCTTAACTGGTCTAATGGAGGAATCTGGAATCCACCTGCCATGCCTCTCCCAAGAAGCCACAAAGGCTCTGGACAGCCCTCCCTCCCCAGAAGAAATTCACGGGGCTATCTCCCTGCTGCATCCCTTCAAGACGCCTGGACTTGACGGGTTCCCTCAGGAGTACTATGCTATCTTCCGGGACGACCTTGTTCCCTATTTGACAGAGCTTTTCCACCATGTGGCCGAGGTGGATTCCTTTTCCAGCTGAATCGGACATGGCCAGCATCGTGGTCATCCCCAAGACACGGCCTCCCTCCCTAGAATGCTCGGATTACCGCCCGATCTCACTGATCAACACCGAAATTAAAATGTTCGCCACCGCGATAGCCCAGCAACTTCGACCATTGCTGCACGATCAGGTCCACCCTGATCAGTGTGGCTTCATGCCCGCCTGGGGCACCCGCCACTGTATTGGTCGCCTCCATCTGGCGTTGGCCCACCGTCATCGGCTGTCCCCTTACCTTGCGCTGCTTCTCGTGGATTTCGAGAAAGCCTTTGATACAGTGGACTGGGGGTATCTGGGCGACGTCCTGGAGAGAATGGGTTTTGGCCTCCCCTTCCGCCGCCTGATTGGAGCTCTTTATTGTAGCCCTAGAGCCCGGGTACTTGTCAATGGTGAGTTGTCGGAACCGTTCCTGATTCGGAGAGGCACCCGTCCTCTCTCACCACTTTTATTCGCTCTAGAGATTGAGCCCCTTGCAGCGCTCATCCAACAGAGCCCCCTTATCAAGGGTTGGGCCTGGGATCAGAGCAAGGTGGATAAAATTGCCCTATACGCGGACGATGTCCTGCTTTACCTGGAGGACCCGGAAAACTCCTGCCCTAAGGCTTTAGCGGCCCTCGCGGTGTTCAAACAGGTCTCAGGGCTTCGTCTTAACCCGATGAAATCCACCCTGGTCCCCCTGCATCCCTCCCAGGCGTGTTTTGACTGGCAGGCGGTGATCCCCCTCCGGAGGCAATCATTCAAATACCTGGGTGTCTGGGTGACCCTCCTCCCAGAGCTGGAATGGGCCCTCAATATCGCCCCCCTGGTTGCCCGGATGAAAACTGACCTCAGGAGCTGGCAATCCCTCCCCCTCAACCTGCTGGGTAGGAGCGCCCTTTTCAAAATGATGGTTCTCCCCCGCTTTCTCTACATTCTACAGAACACCACGGTACATCTTTCGGGGGTTGGTTTCGGGAACTGGACAGCTCACTCACCCGATTCCTGTGGGGCGGTAGACGACCGCGTTTGTCCCTGTCCCATTGTCGGGTTCCCCCCTTTGATGGGGGCATGAGTGTTACCAACCTCCACCTCTACTATTTGGCCACGAGGCTAATTGTGATCCATGACTGGTTCGCGGGCGGCTGGTCTGACCCAGCTTATCGGGTGGAACTCAGTACCCTGGATTTTTCACAGCTCCAAGGCTTCCTCTATGGCTCCCCGGTGCCTCAGGCCTTGCCCCCAGTTACCAGGACCGTGATTACGGCCTGGCGCGCAGCCCTTAGACATGTGAGATGGGACCGGAGGCTTACTAGACAGACACCATTATGGCATGGCGCCTGGCTGCGGGATGTCTCGTCCGTGGGAGGTTTCTATCGCTGGGACCTGGTGGGGATCTCGCTCCTCGGGGATGTGTGGGTGGGTGACCATTTGCTCTCCTTTTCGGACTTGCAACGCACAAATGCCCTCTCCCACTTCCAGTTCTACAAATACCTACAACTCCGTCATGCCCTCCACACGCATCTCCCAACACCTGCCGCTCTCCCAGAATTTAGTCCTGGAAGCTCAGGTAATGATGGGCAACCTGGGTTGGGGAGGTATGTCCCGTATGTATCGAGCCCTGGTAAACAATAGCACCACTTCCCTGGACCGGCTTAAGGTGCGCTGGGAGGGGTGGGTTGGTCCTCTAGATGATGCGGACTGGCGTGATGCCAATATGGCACCCAAAACCCTGACAACCTCTTCCAAGTTACGCCTGATCTAACTTTATTACCTCCATGCAACGTACCTTACCCCAGCGCGTCTCTTCAGGGCCGGCCTGAAGCCTCCCCGGCATGTACCTGCTGCAATTCTGCCCCTGCAGACTTCTACCATGTAGTGTGGCTATGCCCGGCCCTAGAGCCCTTCTGGAAGGGGGTGGAGAGCAAGCTAACGCAGACCCTGGGGTGGGAGGTTCCCCATGACCCAAAGCGTCTTCTGTTAGGGGTGTTTGATGGCCTAGATGGCTCCAGGATCGACAAGCGTTTCCTGGGGACCGCTCTGACGGTGGTGAAGCGAGACATAGCGGAAGGTTGGTCCCAAGCTGCGGCTCCGACGCTGAGGAAATGGAGGTGGGGTGTGGGGTCCAGGAGGAATTCCTTTTTGAAGCCCAGGGTTGTCCTGCTGCCCTCTTGAGAGACTCTGCCTCAATATGCTATATGTTTCTTGGTCGCTAATGTACCCACTCAGGGGGTCTCACTGTGCCTGTGTTGCCGCCAAAGGGGGGAAAGGTTTATAATGTTATTATGTAATATGCTACTAATGAATTTTCGTGTTTTGAAAATTTTAATAAAATTTGATTATCAAAAAAAAGCACAAATTAAGCAACACATTAGTAACTGCTTTTTTTAGAGTCATATATATGTAAACACAATAAATCAGCATAAATACATGAAGACTGTCGATCTTCCTTAAAATTATATATCTGTATGAATACAACTTCAATTTAGAAAGGATAAATCCTACAAAATAAAGGAAGTACCAGATCTAATGAATATAAGTTGTTAATATACCCATTTTGAAGCTTTGGACAGTACTAAATGGAGGATATTATCATGATAAAGTGCATCAATTTTTCATGCCTAACTAGGTAACACCTCTGCCTAATGTGCAAAAACTATGCAAAAATTAGTGCAATATCTATACTACTAGTATAAAGAGACAACAGAAACCTTTTGGCAAGGTAAACACGGGAACCACAGCGCCAATCCACACACCCAATACATTGTTGGAATCCTCAGGGTGTGTAGATGGACATAGGCGACATAAAATAAAAAAATAACGTAAATTAAAAAATTTAAATTTGTAAACAAAGTAGTCCCCTAAAATGAGCGCCGGCCGCGACGTAAAGCTGACCGCTACCTACACGTAATGCGACCTACACGTAATGACGACATGCGGGGAGGAGCGGTGACGTGCGGCGAGAAATGGCGGTGAAGTCCAGAGCGGGATGCTCAGGTAAGGCAAAGGCAGGCGGGAGGCGGGAGGCTGGGGCGTGGTTTTATCACTTTTCTTGACATTTGTTTACAAACCTGTTGCAGAGGTTAGCTGCATCTGGTGCTTTGTTATGAATGTTGTGTTAAAGATTTATTGTGTGATAAATGTAGGCCTTGTTTTCCTATTTCTTTTAATAATTGTGTATGCTTAGTATGTAGGATTATACAGCTATTTGTGGTTCAACTGTAAAGTTAACAAGCATTGGAAATGCAATAGGTCTCGCATTAGAAAAGTTGGAGCTATTGGTCTTGTAAATAATTTTTTTTTTTGGTGTTTATTTTTGAAATAGCTAAATTGATAGTTTTGTCATTCACAATGCCAATAGTTTTAACTTTTGTGAATGTGACACCTATAGCATTTGGAATGCAACATGTTTTGTATGTAGGTGACTTTGATGGCAGCTCTTGTTGTTATGCCACATCTCTAGAGAGCAGGAGAGTGCAGCAGAGGAGAGAAGCACAGCAATGCAATATGTCTCGCATTTATAGAGCTCCTAATCCCATTACTTTAGTTAGTATTTAGTGCGTTTCTATTGAGGATTATGACCTTAAAACCACCCTCCCCCACATACGACAACCCCCAAAGTAGACCAACCTCTGTGTCTAGAAATGTCGAAAGCTCAACAGGGAAGAGGATATGTGACTAATTTAGTTCTGAAACTTTGCCACCTCACCAATGTGCATAGTCTTGTTAAAATCCTGAATTATTTTGTTTTGAATATTTGTTATATTTTTTATTTGATGCATGCTTTTTTCTTAATGTTTACTATTAATAGCCTGTTTTTTTGCAGGAAATGTCTTGAGGGAATACAGTCAGTCTGCCTTTGCTGTATGTGCGGCGCTAGCAATACCTACCTCATCACTTCATCTATTTATCCTGACCTTTGTATCCAGTGGAAAACTTCATGTAAAATGTCACTAGATAGCAACCTTGTGAAAAGTTTTTATTTTTATTCTGATCTACAAGTTAACAATGAAAACCACATACATTAGTTCCTTTGATTGTAAAGTACCCTTGTGTATTTGTGAAATGGGGTGGATGAAGCAAACAGATCACCCTGCAAGCCGAGCGTCCTCCTATCGCACACCCATTTGTGGCTTGAGTGGTGTGAGTGTGATGGGTGTGAGGGTGAGGGGTGTGAGCGTGAGTGTGAGGGGTATGAGGGTGAGGGGGTGTGAGGGTGAGGGGGTGTGAGTGTGTGTGATGGTGAGGGTGAGTGAGTGGGTGTGAGGCTGAGTGTGTGTGGCGGTGTGTGAGGGTGAGGGTTTTTTGAGGGTGAGTGAGGGAGTATGAGTGTGTGGGTGTGTGACGGTGTGTGAGTGTGAGGGTGTGTGAGGGTGAGTTAGGGAGTGTGAGGGTGTGTGAGTGGGTGAGTGTGAGAGTTATGGTGTGTGAGGGTGACTGAGGGTGTGTGAGGGTGAGGGGATGAGGGTAAGGGTGTGTGAGGGTGAGTGGTGTTGATGGTGAGAGGTTGCGAGGGTGAGAGTGGGTGAGTGTGTGTGAGGGTGTGCGATGTTGAGTGTGTGAGGTGTAGTGAGGGTGAGAGTGGGGAGAGGTTGTGAGGGTGAGAGTGGGTGAGTGTGTGTGAGGGTGTGCGATGTTGAGTGTGTGAGGTGTAGTGAGGGTGAGAGTGTTGTGAGGGGTGTGAGGGTGTGAGGGGAGCGAGGGTGTGTGAGGTTGAGGGGGTGTGAGTGTGAGGGCGTGTGAGTGAGTGTGAGTGAAGGTGAGTGATGGTGATTGCTGGGTTGTGAGGGTGTAGTGGTGTGACGGTGTGTGAGGGTGAGGGTGTTTGAGGGTGAGTGAGGGAGTCTGAGGGTGTGTGAGTGGTTGAGGGTGAGAGTTAGGGTGTGAGAGGGTGAGGGTGTGAGGGTGACTGAGGGTGTGTGAGGGTGAGGGGATGAGTGTAAGGGTGTGTGAGGGTGAGGGGTGTTGATGGTGAGCGGGTGCGAGGGTGAGGGGGGTGAGTGTGTGTGAGGGTGTATGATGGTGAGGGTGTGAGGTGTAGTGAGTGTGAGATTGTTGTGAGGGGTGTGAGGGTGTGAGGGGAGCGAGGGTGTGTGAGAGTGAGGGGGTGTGAGGGAGAGGAAGTGTGAGTGTGTGTGAGGGTGAGTGAGGGGGTGTGAGGATGAGGGTGTGTGACGGTGTGTGAGGGTGAGTGAGGGTGTGTTAGGCTGAGGGTGTGTGACGTTGTGTGAGGCTGAGGGTGTGTGAGTGTGAGTGAGTGTGAGTGAGGGTGAGTGAAGGTGAGTGTGGGGGTGTGATGGTGTGTGTGTGTGACGGTGTGTGAGGGTGAGGGTGTGTGAGTGTGAGTGAAGCAGTCTGTGGGTGTGTGAGTGGGTGAGGGTGATAGTTAGGGTGTTTGAGGGTGAGGGTTTGAGGGTGACTGAGGGTGTGTGATGGTGAGGGGATGAGGGTAAGTGTGTGAGTGTGAGGGGTGTTGATGGTGAGAGGGTGCGAGGGTGAGGGGGCTGAGTGTGTGTGAGGGTGTGTGAGGGTGAGGGTGTGAGGTGTAGTGAGTGTGAGAGGGTTGTGAGGGGTGTGAGGGTGTGAGGGGAGCGAGGGTGTGTGAGGGTGAGGGGTGAGGTGGTGTGAGGGTGAGGGGGTGTGAGTGTGTGTGAGGGTGAGTGTGCAGGGGTGTGAGGCTGAGGGTGTGTGATGGTGTGTGAGGGTGAGGGTGTGTGAGGGTGAGTGAGGGGGTGTGATGTTGTGGGTGTGTGATGGTGTGTGAGGGTGATGTAGTGTGAGGGTGATTGTGGGTGTGTGAGGGTGTGTGAGGGGGTGAGTGTGAGAGTTAGGGGGTGTGAGGGTGATGCTGTGAGGGTGTGTATCGTTATATGTAATTTAAATGTGTGTGTGTGTGTTTTTTTAAGATGTGTTGTATTAAATTAAATGTGATATAGCTTCCCTTTTGAATTGTCCTGCCTTATGTGTATTTTTTATGTAATTAAAGTGTGTGTGTATGTATTTTAATACGTGTTGTGTTATGTGTGTGTTTTGTGTTTGTTGACTCCCGTTTTAAATGTCCTAATTTTAAAATGGCCGACGCAATGCGTCACTTTGACGCTACCTACGTCAGCGTTCTAGTTTCTTTTTTGTTGTCACTGTTTACGTTTTATTGACGTTTATTTGTAGCCAATCGGAGTGCTACATTTTTGACGTTGCGTTCCGATTTGCTTACGTCAACGGTGGAATTCCCCAGAAGATCGAGAATGGTGGTGCGCGGAAGGCGTGTTCTTGTTCGTGTGCTGTTGCTGCGTCGTTTGAAAGGTAAGATTTTATTCCTAAGTGATTTTTAATCTAATTTAATGTAGTATCCATAGTATGTATAAATTAATGAATGATTATGAGTGTATTTATATAAATGGTGACATTGTTTGTTAGCGATTGTAATATTTGTTACTTTTTTATTTAAATAAAATGTAAGTCTTGTTTTTTATCGTCGATATGTAATGTATATGTTAGCGACAACTCTAATGTAATGTTTTTTTAGCTGGTGTTTGTTATTTGACGTACATGAACTGTTTTTTGAACTTTGAAGGGCTATTTTGTTTCGAGTATATTTATGTATGTTGTGTTTGCATTTTTTTGTTCCTGTGATGCTGAACTTGCTGGATTATATGTTATTGAGCTCTTCGAATTATTAAAGGATACTTATTTTCATTTGCTGATTTCATTCTTCATTTCAATGTATTAAGAGGATGCACAGTGATTTAATGTGTGTAATTTATGTTTTTTGTAAAAGAAATGTTTTATTTTACAATCCCTTTTCGCATTTTTGTGTATTAATTGCTGCACTCTCCTTGCGTTGCATTAAGTTTTAATTTTTGAATAGCTGCAAGTGTGTAATCCGATTTTTACATATTAAAAAAATTGTTGCTTAACGCTATTTATGTGTGGAGTTGTAGGGTGGAGTTGTAGTTGGAGGATAGAGTTGTAGGGTGGTATTGTAGTTATAGTGTGTAGTTGGAGGGTGGACTTTGACGGTGTGAGTGTGAGAGTGAGTGCATGTGAGGGTCTGGGGGTTTGGGGGTGTGTGATGGTGTGTCAGAGTGATTGAGGGTGACTGTTTTAGTATGAGTGAGGGTGTGAGTGTTGTGAGTGTGTGTGTGAGGATGAGGTTGTGAGGGTAAGGGGGTGTGAGAGTGTCTGATGATAGGTGTTGGTGAGTGAGGCTGAGAGTTTGAGGGTGATTGTTGTGAGGGTGTGAAGGTGAGTGAGGGTGTGAGATTTAGAAAGTTGAGGATAGATAATAAGTGTACCCAGCATGTGTTTGTGACAATTCTACCTTGTAATGCGCACTTTTATTTGTGATAAAACCCACCTATTGTTGTATAAATTTTGAACAGATGGACTAGTAATATACATGTCAGTGTGAGTGTGCTGCATTTTTTTATGATTTTGAACGTGTTTGTGTATTTTGTACAGTACGTCTTTGCACAGTGTGTTAATGTATAATATTGAAACGCTTTTTAATAAAGATTTTTTTTTAAAAAGGGCGTGCGCGATGTGTTCCCTTTATTGTTGTAGCGTTCTAGTTTTTGATGAAAATTTGTTATTATTTGAGGTATGACGTAATTTTGAGGCAATCGTTGCGCTCGGTTTTGTGACGTGGCGTTGCGTCTGACGTCCGTAAACGTTCTCTTTTGTAGATGTTTGTGAACTGTCGCGTTGTTCTTCCTGTATTGTTCCTGCGTCGTTTGACAGTTAAGTCTAAATTGTAATAGAATATAGATTATTTTGCGAATGTGTTTGCCATGTTTTTGAATTTTTAGTTTAGTTATGAACGGAATATGTGGCAGTCCATTTCCAGAGTATGTGTGACTTTGTAGTAGTGTATGCAGTCTATTTTCTTATTCAAACGTGTTTATTGGTGGTTTGCTTTATATGTGTTAGATAATAAAGTGTATGTCAACTATCTTTGATGTATGCAACAGTGGGCATAAGGGTGTTGCTTCCTATTTATGGGCATAAGGGGATACGTGTTTGGATGTTTTTGTTCTTTTTGGACTTTCCTAGATGTTTGTGAACAGTTGCGTGGGCAAGGCGCGTTGTTCTCCTGGTCTTGTTCCTGCGTGGTTTGACCGGTAAGTTTAATCTTTAATACTCAATACATAATTATGCGAACAAATTATCTATTGTATAGATGTTGTTGTTAATTTGTGATATAGATAGATAGATAGATAGATAGATAGATAGATAGATAGATAGATAGATAGATAGATAGATAGATAGATAGATAGATAGATAGATAGATAGATAGATAGATAGATAGATAGATAGATAGATAGATAGATAGATAGATAGGTAGATTGAGGGCGATAGCTAACAACACATGCAGCATCACTTTCCAGCAGCCTAGCAACACTTATCAACACACCCGCATCAATTATTAAACAATAGGATCATTGTGGTGTTGCTGTTTTTTTATGTGGTGATGCTGAGTGGCGTTGTGATGGTGCTGAGTACTGTTGTATTTTGGAGTGTTGGTGTGGTGCTGTATAGTGTTAATGTGGTGTTTGCGAGTGATGATGTGGTACTTGAGAGTGATGTTGGGGTGGTGCTGCGTGTTGTTGGGGTGGTGCTGAGCGATGTTGTAGTGTTGCAGTGTGATAATGTTAATGTGCTGAGTGTTGTTGTGTTGGTGCATTGTGTTAATGTGGTGTTGCTGAGTGATAATGTTGTGGTGATCAGTGGTGTTGGGGTGGTGATTAGTGGTGCTGTTGTGTTGTTGAGTTGTGCTATGTTGATGCTGACTGATGCTGTTTTGGTGCACGGTGTTCCTGTGGTTGTGCACTTAGCACCACCAAAACACTTAGTGCAACAGCAGCATCAGTCAGAGCAACACCACCATGACTATGCAACACATGCAGGATGACTCCCCACCACCCTAGCAACACTTAGCAACACACCAGCATCACTCATTCATACCATATTCTCACTCTTCATCACCTCAGTATCACTTAACAGTATAACAGGAACATTTTGCACCACAACAGCATTACTTAACACCAGTACAGCATAACTTATGAGCACAACAGCATCGCTGTCCGCCACTGTAGCATAATTGAGCATGCTTAGTGATGCTTGTGTATGTTAGATGTTTGTGTATGTTTGCTGCTATTGGATGTACCTTACGCTTGTGAATGTTTTACTTGTGTGGATGCATGATGCTAGTGTGTCTGGTGTTGTGTGTGCCCTGTGGAAGCTTGCAGGGATGGACTTCTTTTGTGTTTGCATGGCGGTAAAGCAAGCATTAGCAGTTGTTGTGTTTGGCTGGCAGAAGCATTGTATGATGGTTGTAGTGCGTGAAAGATCCAGAGTGCGTGAAAGATCCAGAGTGCGTGAAAGATACAGAGTGCGTGATAGATACCGAGTGCGTGATAGATACAGAGTGCGTGAAAGATCCAGAGTGCGTGAAAGATCCAGAGTGCGTGAAAGATCCAGAGTGCGTGAAAGATCCAGAGTGCGTGAAAGATCCATAGTGCGTGAAGGATCCATAGTGCGTGAAAGATCCAAAGTGCGTGAAAGATCCAGAGTGCGTGAAAGATCCAGAGTGCGTGAATGATCCAGAGTGGGTGATCGATCCAGAGTGGGTGATACATCCAGAGTGGGTGATAGATACAGAGTGTGTGAAAGAAACAGAGTGTGTGAAAGATACAGAGTGCCTGAAAGATACAGAGTGCTTGAAAGATACAGAGTGCCTGAAAGATACAGAGTGCCTGAAAGATACAGAGTGCCTGAAAGATACAGAGTGGGTGATAGATACAGAGTGGGTGATAGATACAGCGTGGGTGATTGATCCAGAGTGGGTGATAGATCCAGAGTGGGTGATAGATCCAGAGTGGGTGATAGATCCAGAGTGTGTGAAAGATACAGAGTGTGTGAAAGATACAGAGTGCCTGAAAGATACAGAGTGCGTGAAAGATACAGAGTGCGTGAAAGATACAGAGTGTGTGAAAGATACAGAGTGCGTGAAATAAACAGAGTGCGTGAAAGATCCCTAGTGCGTGAAAGATCCCTAGTACGTGAAAGATCCCTAGTGCGTGAAAGATCCCTAGTGCGTGAAAGATCCAGACTGCGTGAAAGATCCAGAGTGCGTGAAAGATCCAGAGTGCGTGAAAGATCCAGAGTGTGTTTAAGATCCAGAGTGCGTGAAAGATCCAGAGTGCGTGAAAGATACAGATTGCCTGAAAGATACAGAGTGCCTGAAAGTTACAGAGTGCCTGAAAGATACGTTCCTTGAGGTGTGGCGAAGTGGTATGATATTGGATTGCGTTTGAATGTACCCAAAGTGTGTGTTGAGTGTGCTTGTGTAAAACGATTTTGAGAATGAGGTACACATGGTGTATAGGGATGTCTGTTACTATGCATATGAATCTGAGATTGTGTGGGCGATTTGTGTTGCAAGTGTAATCTGAAGCTGTGGGCACTGTCGAGCAGGTTGCTAGTGTAAAGTAAGCAGAAGCTGTGCTTGCAGTCAATAAGTCGTGCGTGTAATTTACTATGTGTTGTTTGTTGTGTGTGCGTAAAAAGCTAACCCAAGGAGACGTAAGAGAGGGTGTGTGTCAAAGTCACCTTGAGCCTGGAATGAGTGCACTAAATGTTCGTTGTGGTATGGCGAAGTGGTCTGAACGGAGTGTGTGTTGGAAGGAACGATCCGGTGCGTAACGAGAAACAGTTTAGCAGAGTCAGAATGTGTACTGATCAGCAGTAAAGTCTTGTATGTGAGTTGTGTTTTCCTGTGTGTGTGTGTGCGTGTGTTCTGACGTAGCAGCAATTGAGGGTGTGGAACATTTAGAAAAATTGACCGTGAAATAGCAGGCTAAATGTTTTTTGATATGCTTTTAAATGTTGTACGCTGTGTGTGATTTAGCATAAAGTGGTGGATGTGTATCTAAAAGGCATTTTGTGATTATCTTGTCTGTGTGCAAGTAATGTCGCGTCTGTAACTTGTGAGCGAAATGTTCCTTGAGGTGTGGCGAAGTGGTATGAGATGAGATTGGTTTCGAAGCTACACCTAGTATTTATGGTTGTGCTTTCGAAGGAATGTAAAGTCTGTGTGCTTTGTGTGTTCTTGAAATTAATTGGAGAGTGTGTTGCACGTGCTGGATAGGGATGGCTGTTAGTATTTTGCCTAATGTTAGAGTGTGTCTGTGATTAGTGTAGTAAGTGGAAGCTGAAGCTGTGCTCACTCTTGAGCCAGCTAATCCTGTTTACTGTGTTGCAGTGAATCTGTGAATGAAAGCGTTCTGAGCGTTCAGTTGTGCTTGCAATGAATACGGCGTGCGTGATGGGAGAGAGGCTGGCTGATTAGGATGTAAAGTAGTTTGGCAACTTCACAACTGATTAGAATCTTGACAACGGTGCTTAAAGCACTCTAGCATCCTGTAGTTTCGTTTTCACAAGACTTAGTCTGTGAATAGAAGAGTAGGCCAGGCGGTACAGATGGATTGGTGGGGGGTGGGTGGGGGGTGGGGGGTGGAGCGTTTAGTCAACTGGATGGGAGAGAAGCTCTGTCGTTGTTTTGTTTGTTAAAATCACGCTCCCTTATGAGCTAAAAGAAAGTGTAAAATGTTGCATGAAGTTCTTGTTGCAAAGCATCCTAAATGTAATAAATTAATCCCAACAATATCCATCGGACGCTGTAAAAGGGAGGAGGTGGGGAAAAGAGTAGGAAAGCAGAAATGGGAATGAGTCGAAAGATTATGATGGTTGAATAGGAGTGATTCTGTGGCGGCGATTTCAGTTTGAAGTCATTTGCATGTTTTTTTTGTGGACTGTATGAGCGTGCTTGAGAGCAAGGGGAGAGGGGGCCAGGAGGGGAGAGACGGACCGGCGCCCGTCAAAGCGAAAGCTGTGGCAGGCTGTAGAGGGAGGGGTTGAAAAAGTAGGCATCATGAATGGGAGTGAGTCTATGTGTTTCATTTTATTTCTACACAAGTAATTTGTAATAAAAGCTAGCCATCCCTACAGTGACTCAAAGTTGTGATGCGAGCCTAGAGTATGAATGTATCCAATGTATGCTGAGAGTGGCCAGGAGGGGAGAGACGGCCCAGCGGCGATTTCAGTTTGAAGCAGTTTGTATTTTTTTTTGTGGACTGTATGAGCGTGCTGGAGAGAAAGGGGAGAGGGGGCCAGGAGGGGAGAGACGGACCGGCGCCCGTCAAAGCGAAAGCCGTGGCAGTGAATAAATTAGGGGAGGAGAAATGCCTGAGGCACAGCGCATGCTGGGGATAGCCGTGGGAGGGAGCCTTGTCGCTTTCATGTGCACGCGCTTTTAATGTCAATGCGCTTGCGCATTGAGGTTAAATTTCACGGACACTGCAAGGAATCGCCATGAAATCGCAAGTTGGTTAAAGTCTGTTTAAGCCCCCATAGTCTCGCAAGGTCAATGCGCAGGCGCATTGACAGGCGAGACCTAAAAAAATACTGTTACAGCTTAAACAAAATATTGCAGAGGTTATGAGGGTTTTTTCAAAGCGTGGAATTTATCCCCAAAAATCTAGAGCCCCACACTCCTTTAAACCTGTAAGCAGACACTCGTTGCTTAAACGCTCCAAATGTATTTGAGTACGTACAAAACTGGGGAAATAAAAATGCCAAATTAAACTCAGTAGCGTAAAAATGTAAATAAGCGTGCTCTATATATTTACTACTGGAATAAACATACAAGTTAGCGTGCCACATATATATATTTGCATCTGTAATCAAAAATGTACTTAAGCGAGCTCCAATTTTTTTACCAGTGTGACAAAATATGTTTCTCTTTCCCAACGCGGAACTCTAAAGATTCCTTCCTTTTTTTACTTTTTGTAACCCTTCCCAAGCTGTTCTCTTCCTCTGCTACCTTGCAGAGTCAGTATTCTTTATTTTTGAGGAAGGTCAATACAGGCGCTAAACTTAGCAACTGAACTGCCCATTAAATATTAGGCTGAAAGTGCGATATTAGGCTGAAAGCAATTCAGCCCTCACTCTATCCATCGCCCTCACTCTATCTATCGCCCTCTATCTATCGCCCTCACTCTATCTATATATCTATCACTGTCTATCTATCGCCCTCCCTCTATCTAGCTATCACCCTCACTCTATCTATCTACGCACTCACTCTATCTATCGTACTCACTCTATTTATCTATCGCACTCACTCTATGTATCACATCACTATATCTATATATCTATCGCCCTCACTCTATCTATCTATCTATCGCCCTCTATCTATCTATCGCCCTCACCCTATCTATCTATCGCACTCACTCTATCTATCTATCGCACTCACTCTATCTATCTATCGTCCTCACTCTATCTATCTATCGCCCTCACTATCTATCTATTCCACTCACTCTATCTATCTATCGAACTCACTCTATCGCTGTCCCTCTATCTATCTATCTATCTAGCTATCTATCGCACTCACTCTATCTATCTATCTATCTATCCCCCTTTATCTATCTATCGCCCTCACCCTATCTGTCTATCGCACTCACTCTATCTATCTATCGCACTCACTCTATCTATCGCCCTCACTCTATCTATCTATCGCCCTCACTCTATCTATCTATTCCACTCACTCTATCTATCTATCGAACTCACTCTATCGCAGTCCCTCTATCTATCTATTTATCTATCTATCTATCGCTCTCACTCTATCTACCTATCGCACTCACTCTATCGCACTCACTCTATCGCCATCACTCTATATATCTATCTGTCTATCGCTCTCACTCTATCTATCTATCGCCCTCACTCTATCTATCTATCGCATCACCACAGCATCACTCAGCACCATCACAGCAACACTCAGGGGCACCACAACATCACTATGCACTACCACAGCATCACTGAACGCGACAGCATCACTCGTCGCCACCACAACATCACTCAGCGCCACCACAGCATCAATCTGTGCAACCATTCAACAACAACTAGTTCAAATATGTTCTCTCAATGTTTCAAGCTTTATTACAAATGTCACAAAATATGTTAATATTTCACTTCTGTTCTTGGATTTGTCACAATAAAATACACTGAATTTAATCTTCACAAAAGCTATTTACAAAAGTTTAAGCAATTGCCATTATAAATTACAATAACTTTTATTTAAGTATTAATTATTTAAAAAAAATTAAAAGCCATTGTTATTTGTAATATCAATACAACTAAGTAACGTAAATACAACACATATTGCATTACAAATGCTATAGGTGTCACATTTGCGAAAGTTATAACTATTGGCATTGTAAATGACAAAGCCATTAATTTTGCTATTTTCAAAACCAACACATAAATAAAAAATGTGTAATTTACAATACCAATAGCTCAAACTTTCCTAATGCGAGACCTATTGCATTGCAAATGCTTGTTTCTTTTTTCTTTGCACTCTGCACACCTGGCAACCGATCTGGCATTGGGCTGATTGCGAAGAAGCTGTTTTTTAAAGGAAAATGCAGCTCTTTTTTAAAAACCTCGCAGCAACAATAAAACGTGTCACAATGAGTCATATTCTGGTCGCCTCATGCCCGCTAGGCTTTGCCTTTCAGCATGTATACTGATACTGTACTTTATTGTGAGAATCGGGCTGAGCGCGAAGAAACTGGTTCATATCTTGACAATGCTGCTCATTTAATTCACATTGTAGCAACAAAAAAAGCACTTTATGATGTATTAAATTTTGTTCGCTCCATGCCTGCTAGGTACTAGTACCAGATATGTATGCGTTGCACCGGACTTTACTGTGTGTATTAATGCTTTTATTGGTGTGTATCAATGGTTTTATTGGTGTATTAGTGTACTGCAATGTTTTTTAGTAACTATGCAAAAATAAACTGAAGCTGAAACAGTGACAAAAACCAGGCCTTAAACAAGGTTATGACACTTTTAGTCCAAGCAATAAATGCTCTGGCTCCAACCTACTTCTCTAACACCCTACCAACAGAAACCTTCTGACAACAGCAATACCACCATGTGCTGTGTCCAAGTTTTAATCGTTTCACCATCTAGGTCTCTGTTGGAACTCCATAGCACTTGTCCTTCAGGTTGTTTCCAAAGTACAAGGAATCCAAAGAGCCAGGGATTGCTGTAAATATGTTCAATACCCAATCTGGCGCCTACCCCCAGAACCTGGCGACATTTAGAAATGATGTCTGTAACATCGCCTAACAAATAATGTCACTTTTAGATAACAGTTTGTCATCGCCAAGCTGAACCACAGAAGTGGTGTAATTAACGCATAGCACTTTAATCTTTTCACTCTTCGTTAATCCATGTAAGATCATAGATGCTATTGTAAAATGTTTCTGATCAAAAGTTGGATGCTGCAATCAAATATGATAAATAAGATTGTCCAGAATGGTACAAACATCTAATTTATTTTGCTATATTTCATTTTTATGTACCTGTACCTCCTGGTGACTACATTCTGCAAGCTGCAGGGCCTGCCCTGTTTCATGCATGAATGATTGTAGGCCTCAGCATCTTTACTCCTTATGGGGAGGAAGTTCAGGGTGGTTTTCAGTTTTTCCTGCTATATGTACTCCACACATTGGGACATATTTTTGAGAGCCTTGAGTCACGTTTGCACCACAAGGGGTACAAGCAAGGCTCTGAGTCAGATTTATGAAGTCACGCAAAGCCGCACTGCGTGACTTTAAGTGGTTTCATAAACCTTAAGTAAGGCAGCGCAGCACAAATCGCTGCGCTGCCTTACTCTGTTCAAGGGAGGAGTTCCATGGGCTTCGTGATGGCGGTTCCAATGCAACTCCCAAGGGTTTTTGATGCATTCCCAGATTTGTAAGGACTTGTAAACCTGGGAATGCTTCAAAATCGTATGCCCTCCCAGACAGGCGTAACAAGGTGAAATATCTTTATTTTTCCACATTTTTTAGGTCTCGCCTATAACATTGCTTTAGCAATGCTTGTTTGGCAAGATTATAGTAAGGCTTTCAAAAGTCTACCCAAACTGCTGATTAGGTACACTGCATGTGAGCCAGGTGCACATCGCACATCGCACATCGCACACCATTTGTCTGAGCCTCGGCATCAGACTTCAAAGGAATCCACTCCCCCGCTCCCCGCCCCTCAATGCTGCTCCCCACCCATGCCACGGAATGCTGAGGGCTTGTTTAACTTTCCGACAGTTCACGCTTTGTTTACACTGCGCGTTCTTCTTCAAAGAAATGCGCTCCACAGCAATGCAGAGAGCTTGTTTTCTGTGTAAATCGCTCTTTCTCTCTGTCTCTTGGTCAGTGCTTATATTCGGTTCAAGGGCACGTGAAAGATTGCAAGGGCATCAGGTCAGGTGTGTACCAAAAGCCAGCCCTTCTCGTCACCTTTTCATAACAACGACGTACACTGTACAATTTTCGTAACAAATCCTGCACGCTTTTCATAGACATGTTCACTGTGCTGATAGTCTACACTTCCCCATTTTCTAGAAATGCACTGTTGGTCTTTTTCTGATGCATAGATGGCAATGCACCACCCCAGGAAAACAGCATAATGCCCAGAGACCCGTTGCTGGTTGCTGAAGCGTTATTTAAGGGCTCTGAGAGTTAGTCAGTGAGCTCTGAGTCACTCAGCTTCGAGTCAACCAGCCATTGCAGACTGAAGTCCATTAATGCTCAATCATTTATTGTTTAAATATGTTTGGAACAGGCAAGTCACAGATTCGGTTCGGATTTGGATTCAGACTTTCATCCTTCAAATAATATGAGTTGGGTTTTTGGAAGTGACTCAGTCTACTGCAAAAATAATTCTAGATAGATACTATATTTAAAAAAAAAATAAGTTGTTACAATGTTGTTCCATTTGCAGTATATTTTTTATGAAACTTTTCGCCAGTTCTTCCTTAGGCTAATAAAAAGGGAGTATTTTTACATTCTTTTATTAGGAAAGGTGCTTTCATGTTTCAGCACTACGTGGTATGACAACATTAGTTGTATATAAAATGCCAAACTCATTTGTTTGTCTTTCAACGCCCCTATAACAGGTGTGCCATTAATAGCTGAAATGTATTTTTAGTGGACCTGTTGGGAACTGGCCTGCTTGAGCCACAAATTGGAAAATGACTCATCAGCAAGCACACAACCTACAGAGTTGCATAGAAATAGCTCGCTGGAATGGAGTTTGCTTGTCCCTCTGAGGCTAACTCAGTCTGTGCTTTTTATGCAGAGGCTATTAACACTTGACTGAATGATCATAACATATTTACATGAAGTTCTGTATGAAATTTGACCTTGGGTGGAACTAAAGAACCCACTTCTCGCGCGTGCTCCTCCGCTGCGACCAGCACACCTGATACAGCACTCCTGGTGACATTGCATATTGTAGTGCGACCCCTCTTGATGAAACCATAACAGTTGACTCGAAAGTTGCTTGATGGTCGGTTGCACTGGATTGTGTTGTAATTGCGGTTGTATAGGGCTTCGCTCCCCGTGCGAGGCGTCGAAGCGCTCTACCTAGGGCGTGCTGATAAGCGCCGTCTAAAAAACACGCAAGTGACTGTAATCGTTTATCAAATTTATCAAAAATGCAAACCATTACGGACGTCGCTGCTATTTTAAATGCGAGCTCACAAGTTTCCAGAGATACTTTGTATTAAATGCCTGTACAAAAGAAATAATTCTAAACATGATCATGCAATTGCATTACCACTGTTTATTGTAACACTATTGTGCGAAGTAAATTCTATCTTTTTCAATGTGTGGGTTCAGCTCCATTCTGGAAAATGATCCCACAGCCTGTGTGATATCTTTACTTGTAGGCAGTAAGTATTTGTAAATTATTTACAATAAAATGAGACATAAACTATTTTAGTAACTGCCAATGACAATTGGGAAAGTTTATTTAAAAGCTATTCTTTTGTCCCTAAATGACACAAAGAGGCAGTCCCTTATCCCCAGATGTAAGCAATTCAAATGTCCCCTTCAAATAAGATTTTTGGAACATTTGTCAATTTATATTATTTTCATTTTTCCTGTGCTATCTAAAGGCACTAAAATGCAAAGAGATGGCTGGCATATATATTTTAAACAAACGACAAAGTGCAGTGGCTTGGTGAGGGCTCCTTTTGTTATTCAAATGTGTTTATCAATTTAGGAAATCATTACATTTGGGTTTGTGGTGGTCAAAAGCCCAATATTTTTTTTTGCCCATCAAAGTAAACATATAACTTCTAGAAGCTACCTCTGCTGATTGTCCGACATTGTAACAGTTAGCGTCACGAAGTAGGTTGTGGGCGCATGTCAGCGCTGCGCACCTGCATGCTTTGGGAGCATTTTTGCGGCCGCTTTGATGTTCTCAGTGAGCCGCATGGCCACTGAGAACATCTAAGCGGCCGCAAAATTGCTCACCATTTGCCACCCACTAATTTATCAAATAGCACAGTACAAAGTGGTGGTAGAGAAGTTTACTAATGCAGTGGCTTTCAGAATGCTGGAAAAGGAGAGGGCTGATGAAAAAGACCAGCTCTCAAAAATGCTTTTTTTCCGATGTTGCAATCGGACTATTATAGTACTCAACATCGGAAATGAAGCATTTTTGAAAGCTGGTCTTTTTCATCAGCCCTCTCCATTTGCAGCATTCTGATACACCTCAAAGCCACTGGATTAGTAAACTTCCCTTCCAGCACTCGTGGTGTGGCGACGTCATCACCAACAGTTTCCAAACGCCTCTTTTAGCTTTGAATTTACTGTTTGTGTTGTAGATGGCAGGTAATGAAAGTCAGTGAGTCACTTTCACGCACTTTGGTCTCAGCTGTTCAGTCCCTCATCTTCGTCCTGCCCATGTTGTGCATTCTTACATTTCACATGATTTACTTAATTTTGCCATGCTTTACTTAATTTAGTTTTTAACAGCAGACCGCTCCGCTCGGACATGCTGCAATGCTGAGTTCATTATCTCCCCACCCCGTCCTTTCTTAAATGTGGCAGCTGTCTGCTGTTGTTTGGATCGGCATACCAGTGGGGCAGCTCTCCTCCACTCGCTTGTAATTGAAGGCAATGCAAAAGTTAGGAGAAAAAATATATAATTATGCCCTTCTTTTAATTAAGACGTTCACTACTAATGTGTTTATTGTAACAGTGCATAGCTATAGTCTTACCTTCTAACTTTCACTGGGTGTGACAGCATCGCACACACACACAACCCCACACACACAACCCCACACACATAACCCCACACACAACCCCACCACACAACCCCACACACACAACCCCACACACCTACAACCCCCATACACAACCCCACACACATCCCTGCACACACAACCACAGACACACAACCACACACACTCAACCACAAGCACTCACACAACCACACTCAACCACACACACAACCCCACAACCACACACACAACCCCAAATACAACCCACACTCACAAACACACACACAACCCCAAACACAACACACACAACCCCACACACACAACCCCACACACACACAACCCCACACACAACCACACTCACACAACCACACACACACAACCACACACACAACCACACACACACACAACCACACACACAACCACAACCACACACAACCGCACATAACCATAACCACACACACAACTATCTATCTATCTATCTATCTATCTATCTATCTATCTATCTATCTATCTATCTATCTATCTATCTATCTATCTATCTATCTATCTATCTATCTATCGCACTCACTATATCTATCTCTCTATTTATCATCCTCACTCTATCTATCTATCTATCTATCTATCTATCTATCTATCTATCTATCTATCTATCTATCTATCTATCTATCCCTCCCTCCCTCCCTCCCTCCCTCCCTCCATCCATCCATCCAGCCATCTATCTATCTATCTATCTATCTATCTATCTATCTATCTATCTATCTATCTATCTATCTATCTATCTATCTATCTATCTATCTATCTATCTATCTATCTATCTATCTATCTATCTATCTATCTATCTATCTATCTATCTCTCTATCTCTCTATCTATCTATCTATCTATCTATCTATCTATCTATCTATCACCCTCACTCTATCTATCTTTCGCCCTCACTCTATCTATCTATCACCCTCCCTCTATCTATCTATCGCCCTCCATCTAGCGCCCTTACTCTATCTATCTATTGCACTCACTCTATCTATCGCATCACCACAGCATCACTCAGCACCACCACAGCATCACTCAGGGGCACCAGAACATCACTGTGCGCTACCACAGCATCACTGAACGCTACAGCATCACTCGTCACCACCACAACATCACTCAGCGCCACCACACCATCAATCTGTGCAACCATTCAACAACAACTGGTTCAAATATGTTTTCTCAATGTGTCAAGCTTTATTACAAATGTCACAAAAAAATGTTAATATTTCACTTCTGTTCTTGGATTTTCGTCACAATAAAATATACTGATCATAATCTTCACAAAAGTTATTTACAAAAGTTTAAGCATTTGCCATTAGAAATTACAATAACTTTTATTTAAGTATTAATTATCAAAAAAAATAAAAGCCATTGTTATTTGTAATATCAATACATCTAAGCCATGTAAATACAAAACATATTGCATTACAAATGCTATAGGTGTCACATTTGCAAAAGTTATAACTATTGGCATTGTAAATGACAAAGCTATTCATTTCGTTATATTGAAAACCAATAAATAATTAAAAAATATGTCATTTACAATACCAATAGCTCAAACTTTCCTAATGCGAGACCTGTTGCATTTCAAATGCTTGTTCCTCTTTCTATGTGTGCTGCATAGAAAGAGGAAAATGCCTCTGTGGGTTGTTCTAGTGCAGGAAGGAGACCATTCCTTCACAAAAACAATCCTGCCTCCTACACAGGCACCCTTGCACCATGGTGCAAGAATGCCTGCATTCGCGCTGTGCTGCCGAACCAGCACCATCGCAGGGGGACCGGATAGGAATGCACCCTATTGGATAAACACGGGCATTCCTGTCCTTTCACTTTGACATAGGGCAGCGCAGCAAAGGGGCACAATCCCATAAATGAGGCCCTTACTTTCCTGGGCCTCTTCTTCCCAGCCCCCAACCCCTCCTCAGAGCTCCCCACGTTCCAAGCCATGGGTGCTGTCGGATGTAACACGCAAAATTAGGATTTGGATAAATGCACAGCGATATGTTAACTTACAAAGTTCAACAGTTAGTCGTTTTTTTGGTGCACCGTAAGGTGGCGTCGAGGGTCCTGCGACGTCAAGATACACAACACAGATGTGGCACTAGAGAATCTCTAGTGTCATCCCTTAACGGGCACACAAGTATTTGTCTTCCCACACAAAGAAGACTTTCAATCCAGTGTTTCAATTGTTCATGAAATTTATTTTTATAGAAGAATTTATCATCATTTCATATTGTTCATTCAATATCATTCTTGTGTTTTTGTAAATCAGACATTGTCATAATAAGGCATCCAATGCATTTCGGGCATTATATAGCATGCCCTTCATCAGGGAAATAGACACTGCAAAACAAGGAATAATAAAATCATATCATCAAAGGTTCTGTGTGAGTCTTCTTAACATCAGTCATAACATAAGCAATGCAGGGTCTGCTAAATATATGCATTTAAATCAGTATGAGCTGTCTGATTTACAAAAACACAAGAATGATATTGAATGAACAATATGAAATGATGATAAATTCTTCTATAAAAATAAATTTCATGAACAATTGAAACACTGGATTGAAAGTCTTCTTTGTGTGGGATGTAACACGCAGCCAGGGAGGGATTTGTTCTCCTTGCCAATGGAATGTTATGAGAAGACAAATAAGTCCCAAATCTATTTTCTAATCAGCTCCCAGGAATGCTCGCTATGCGCCTTTCCTGTCTTCGCTGCTCTCTCTTTCACAAAGAGAGGAAAAAAACAGGCGCAAGTTCATGAGGGTTTGGGACGCTGCCAAAATCCAAAGGGCGCCGCGGGCCTGTTTGTGCCAGCAAGTGTGGATGCTTTTGTGCCTGCGCGCACGTGCGCGCTCGTGTGTGTGCGCGTGTGAAAGAGTGTGCTGCAGGAAAGTGCCACAGAAAAGTAGCTGGCATTTCTGTCTACGGAGTTAATAAAGGTCTTTTTAAAAAATAAAAAAATTTCTGTCTACGGAGTAAAGTGTATGAGGGCCGGTTTATGAATGTTTTACTACCTTAACCGTGTCAATTATTAGTTGGGGAGTGTGTGTACGAATAAATCTAATACGGCCCATTTGTTTTTGTTAGTATTAGATGGAGTCTTTTGTCAGTTCTAGGTGTCTCTGTATTAAATCTATGCTGTATTTGTTTTCGTTGAACCTCTGCATTACAGAAATAGTGATCTTATGAGCCTTCAAATGTGTGTTCGTGTGCATAAGCATTAGGCAAATACTTCCTGCGTGAGTGCACGTGCATTCTGTCATCTAGTGGTGTGAGGTACGAGAATGTCTGTTACCATTGGTCAGTGTCTGCTGTTGGAGAAGGTAGTGCTTCGTGGCTAAATGGAATACGATAAACGCATTCAGTCCTGTCTGAAATGTTTGCTGTGCCAAATATAGCTTGAAGGCCCTACACATGGCCAGGTCCGTGCAAATAAATTGATTGCTTAAAGCTTGGAAAAAAAGTTCATTTAGAATGCTGAATTGTTCCTTTACGTGAAGCCCTAAGGGTTATTATTATTATTATTTTTAAATCAATCGTCATTGGAGCAATAGGTACCTCGTTTTTAAGTAGGCCGGGTCCACGGACATTGAAACGGGCTCCTATAGGGCCAATATATCAGTGTCCTTATCTCTAGTGGAAAATGCACTGATCAATTTTAACAGCGAGTGTAAAAAGCATTAAGGTAAGCCAGGACATTCCTGTCTGTGTTTCAAATGATTTCCTTCATTTTGCTTCCCCTAGTAATGTTTTCTTTTTCCAGAATGTGTTGTTTCTGTATTTTTTTCATGTAGTGTATTGCTCTTGATTAGTGCATACTTTGAAGTAAGTCGCATCCAGGTGTTAATAACGGTCATGCTTGAGTTGTGGTTGATGGAGGTGCGGTTCTATGTAAATGTGTGAGTTGGGTGGTACTCTATGGGAATTTTAGTGTACATGTTTAAGTCACACCCTTAATTATATAGGCCACATCGCTTTTACGGACCACCTACATATTTCATCCCACTTAAAGCCCTAAATATGTAGCTTACGGTTTACACCAACTTTGTTGAAGAAAGCTTACTATGTGAGAGAGTACATTTCTTTTATTAATTCATTATTTTTCCATTTTCATTAGTACAAACATGGGGTTACATGGAACCAATAGGTGTTGCACACCTCTTTCTTCTGATCCTTAAATTGTAACACATATATGATGGACGCCCTCAAATCCCCCAAGTTTTATCAGTTTGGTAACAACTGATCAATGCGTAGTCAAAAAGTCCATATCATAGTAAAAACTTATCACAAATCCTCATTCAGGTGCCACCAAACACCCCACCCACTATATTGATCAGTTTAGTTAGAAAATAGCCCTCTACAGGGTCTTTACAGTGAGTAGTGATCCTCAAATCTGAGAAAGGGAATTCCTACATTACATTGGTCCAGTCCTCCAAATCCTCTGCCAACATCTCATCCTTCCTAGTGAGTCAAATGTGAATTTCTTCCGCCAGAGCCCACTCAATCACAACCCTAACCCAGGGCACAAGTCCTAAAAAAAGAAGTGGGGGGACTCTCCAAGTTAGGCGTGGTCACAGGAAGTGACATCACAACAGGAAGTGACATCACGGCAGGAAGTGACATCACGAAAGTGACATCACGACAGGAAGTGACATCACAACAGGAAGTGACATCATGACAGGTGTGAGCAGGACAAATGCAAGGCAGGGAGATCTGTTGAATAGGATGGCTCCCATCTCTCCCTCTGTCCGCACCATCTCTGCCTCCGCCTGCACCATCTCTCCCTCCGCCTGCACCATCTCTCCCTCTGCCTGCACCATCTCTCCATCTGCCTGCACCATCTCCCCCTCCCACTCCGCCTGCACCAGCTCTCCCTCTGCCTGCACCAGCTCTCCCTCTGCCTGCACCAGCTCTCCCTCTGCCTGCACCATCTCTCCCTCTGCCTGCACCATCTCTCCCTCTGCCTGCACCATTTCCACTCTACCTGCACCATTTCCACTCTGCCTGCACCATCTCTCCCTCTGTCTGCACCATCTCTCCCTCTGTCTGCACCATCTCTCCCTCTGTCCGCACCATCTCCCCTCTGCCTGCACCATCTCTCCCTCTGCCTGCACCATCTCTCCCTCTGCCTGCACCATCTCTCCCTCTGCCTGCACCATCTCCCCCTCCCACTCCGCCTGCACCAGCTCTCCCTCTGCCTGCACCAGCTCTCCCTCTGCCTGCACCAGCTCTCCCTCTGCCTGCACCAGCTCTCCCTCTGCCTGCACCAGCTCTTCCTCTGCCTGCACCATCTCTCCCTCTGCCTGCACCATTTCCACTCTGCCTGCACCATCTCTCCCTCTGTCTGCACCATCTCTCCCTCTGTCCACACCATCTCCCCTCTGCCTGCACCATCTCCCCTCTGCCTGCACCATCTCCCCTCTGCCTGCAACATCTGCCCTCTGCCTGCAACATCTGCCCTCTGCCTGTTCCGTCTCCCCTCCGCCTGCACCATCTCACCCCCTGCCTGCACCATCTCATCCCATGCCTGCACCATCTCTCCCTCTGCCTGCACCATCTCTCCCTCTGCATGCACCATTTCCACTCTGCCTGCACCATCTCTCCCTCTGTCTGCACCATCTCTCCCTCTGTCCGCACCATCCCCCCTCTGCCTGCACCATCTCCCCTCTGCCTGCAACATCTCTGCCCTCTGCCTGCTCCGTCTCCCCTCTGCCTGCACTGTCTCACCCCCTGCCTGCACCATCTCATCCCATGCCTGCACCATCTCATCCCCTGCCTGCACCATCTCTCCCTCTGGCTGCACCGTCTCCCTCTCAGCCTGCATCATCTCCTTCTCTGCTTGCACCATCCACCCCCTTCGCCTGCACCTCCCTCCCCTGCCTGCTGCTCTTTTAACCCTTTCTTCGTCACCTTCTCCCCCGCCATGGTTTTTCCCAGTTTTTGGCTCTTCTCAAAGTGACTGAAATAAACTCATGAAATGCGCTTTGAATTTGTGCACGCAAATTTGCGCCTACCCCGCTTCGATGTGCTGAGTATCGGAGCCTTTTTTTAATACTTTTGTATGATTCAACTGAACCTCCATTGTCTAGGGCAGGCGTGGCAAACAGGGTGAGGCCTTTTTTCGTTCCTCCTGCCATCCTGCACACTCTGTGACCTACCTGCGTTTGGCCCATCATAGCGCTGTCCAAAGAAATCAAATGGTCTTTTCAGTGCTTCTCATATTAACATCTGCAATAATGCAGGACAAGCCTCGCAACATATATACACGGATGATTCAAAAGGTTCCAAAAATTAACTGCAAAAGTGACTTTTTACGAAACTCTGAAAGTTCTTACCATTAGAGATTGGGCCAATCTTGACTTTGTGTTCACTGAATGTGGTGTTCCCCAAACGCCCACATGCACTCGGAACATGAACACGACCAAGATCGCATCTCCGAGCAAAAAGAATAGCGAGCAGAAGGTCAAGGGCGGAGCTCATTTTATACTCAAGCCCCTCCCAACAAAGCCGCTGCCCTCGCAGAACTGGGAAAAGGAAGATTCTGGCATCCGTCCATTTCCCTGCACTATAAACAGCATGGGACAATACGGACGGTGTTACATGAACAGTAAATAAATAGCGAGGAGTTCATTTTGGTGTCAGCCCTCTGCAGGTGACACCCGGTGCGGCCCGCACCTCCCGCACCCCCCTTGTGACGCCACTGATCACAACCATCCCCAGAAGAGCTCTCTTGTCCAATGATCTAACCATTCATCCTTCCATCAAACCCCTGATATCCACCATTCCAAATGTACATTGTCATCTATTAATTCTTTTATCCATCATGCAGTCTTTCAACATTCATTCTGTCCTTCCATCTGTGTGCCCATCCATATCCAAACCTTTTCAACTATTTGAAAACCTATCCATCGTCTATCTTTCCATCCATCCTTTCAGTCATCCATCCCTTCATCCATCCATTCACTCACTCATCCATCCAACCGTGTACCATTTCACCCAAGCATCCTTTCACTCATCCATCCACTCTTCCACCCACCCATCCATTCACTCATCCATCCAACCATTTACCCTTTCACCCATCCAGCCTGTAAGACAATAAGAAATGTACATTTGTCAGGTGTCATACCTGATATGTATTGTTAGACAAATTAATTATCATAATGTTATCGATCTAGGGAAGATGGAAGGCTAATACAGCAGCATGAGATTAGGGAACCCAACCCTTTTACACTCGTTCACTGAAAAACGATTGCATCATATTATGGTGAATATTGTGTTGAATATACAGAAGTGCACAAACATGTTTAAAAAAGAAGTCACAAAAGAAACATTTCCGGGGTGTCTGTGAATTCTTGTGCAAGGGCTATGAATCCCAAAAGTTACAGTGGAGTGGTGCATGCTTCCTCGCCTTTCCAGTAATTAAGCGGGTGGTTCTTGCCTTTTATGCACAGCCAGTTGCGGGGAGTTCGCCTCTGATTTGAGCAAGCAGGCTGGAGTGAAGGGACTAACATACCTCTTGGGAACTCGACTCACCGATTAACAGCCCTGCAAGAGCGTTCGCTGCTCAGATTTTTTTTATTTTAGACAATACTGTGTGAAAAAACAGTCTTAAAATAATCGAACTTTTATTTGAAACACATTACACCCTCCGTTCATTTTCAAATGTTGCACATCGTGTTAGCTTTCAACATATGCCAAAAGAAGAGAGAGAGAGACTCCTGACCCTGTGGCAAGCAGCATACTTCTGGTGAGATTTTTGGGAATGCCCTTGACCAGCTGTTAATGTTGCCGGCGGCGCTACCCGCAGGAAGCGGCTCACCACATGCTGTAACACCCCAAACTGGCCCATTGACATTCTGTATGTGGCAATCAGCCCCATACAAAGTGACAATGGGCGGGGTGGGGCTGCTCTTGCGCTTCTAGCAGCATGTGATTGCAGGAAGGCAGGAGGCGGGCAGGCAGCAGGCGAGGCCGGGGACGAAGGAAAGTCTGGAGCGGGACGGCGTTTTGATTGAGCAGGGTGGACGGCGTCCACCCTGGAAAACCCTGGAAAATAAGTGGGGGGATGCCGTCCACCCGCGTGGTACCCCGACTCGTGCCCTGCCCTAACCCATAACCAAGTATTAGGTCTTCCCGCACCCAGTCAACCTATTTCTCTACATCTTTTAGCCAGCAGCAAAGTATATAAGAATGGATATAAGAATTTATATCCATTTTCTTTTTTTTGAACGGGTGATAATTCCCACTAAGCAAAGTTGTGGCAAGAGAGTGAATTGAATTCCCGTGATCCCATTCAACCTGTAAGTGACATCAACCGAGAATTCCAACACCTTCGGAGAAGTCGTAGCTAAATTATGAAAGGATGCTCCTTCCACCCCACGTTTCGGACACTTGGCAGACCTGACTGGGTAGATTTTGCTCAGAGTGATTGGACTCCGGTCGTCCGATGCAGGAAATTAAAGTAAATCAGTTTAAATCGTGTATTACTCAAGACCATTTTGATCATCTCACAGGCCACATCCAAAGCTTTTTGGGGAAGTGCCAGTCCAAACCAGACTCCCATGCATAAAAAGCTTTTTGGATAGGTTTGCTTCTACATGACTTCAAAGCTTTACACATTAGGGTAGAGGTCTTCAATCTTTTTGATGCCAAGAACCCCTTGTCAAACTCTTTTTGGCTTAAGGACCACCTTCTGAAATTTTTTCTAGAACCTGATACTCCTCATCATCGACAACTATCGACAACCATAAATGCCCCCAATTCCCAAAGCAAATCATTTTTAAGGTGAGGAAATAATATTAAACAGTGTTTAGCAAACCAATGGTCAGTGAGTGCGGAGGCTCTATACATCCTAGTCATGAGGTGCTCACTGGTTGTGTCCTTAATAAGTAGTGTCAGCGGGGGAAACTCCTGCAGCCCCAGGGGGTAGCTTGAAACCAGGGATCTGAACGCTCTCTGTAATGTGCACAAATTAAACTGGTCCAGGAACGTAACTCCCTGAAATCTTCCATCCTCCTCCCTGATTAATATGTGCCCATCAGGGAACACATCCCCAATCGTGCTCAGGTTAAATTTAGTCATGGTTTGTTGCGTCGTGACCTCCTTGGTAATGGGTACCCAAATGTTCCCAGCGAGTGGGAGGGCTGGAGAATACAGCAACAGCAATACTGTAGTTCGAGCCAATTGCATCGAGGCCCAACTGGTCATCGACAGCGTCTCTATGTCCACCGGGTCTCTTTTAAAATCAGTCAGTAGCAATGCAGACAAGGGGGTGGGGTGTGCTAAGTCTGCTTCAGGCGTAAATATGGAATTTGTGAATCAGAATGAAACCAGTGTCTGGAAAAGCTACACTACGCAACTAGATAGTATATGTAAAAATTCGGGATCCCAAACCCCCCACCGCCCGTACGGGAGCGTCATTATGTCCCTGCTAATCCTCGACTGTTTGCCTCCCCACACCAACCGGATTAATTCAGAGCAAAGTGTGGCAAAGAAAGTCTTGTAAGTGGTATTGGAATGTTCGGGAACAGATATAAAAACTGTGGCAAAACCATCATTGTGACCAGTGCCATCCTACCGACCATGGTCAGTGGGAGTTTAAGCCACCTCTCTATTTTGTCATCTAAATTCTCAATGGCTGGATCGTAGTTAAGTTGGAGTATTTGGGCCGGGTCCCTATGTATTACTATCTCAAGGTATTTAACTGAGTCGTTACACCACTTCAAAGCCAGTTCAGTGTCCCGGTTGCAAGGTGCCTCCGTTAATGGGAAAATGTCAGTTTTGCCACAATTAATATGCAGTCCCAAGAGAACACCGAAGCGGTTGATCTCCCTCAATAGAGGCTCCAGATTTTCATCCGGACGCTGAATGTACAAAATAATATCATCTTATCATCTGCGTATAATGTGATCAACAATGGGCCTCTTTTGAATTGTATGCCCCTGTGGAAATAGTTGTCTTGAAGGTGACACACCAGGGGGTCCATTGCAATGACAAATAACAGCGGAGAAAGAGGACATTCCTGGCGCATCCGCCTCGACAGTGTGCAGGATGCCATTCACCTGAATACGAGCCGACGGGCACGTATATAACAGTGAGACCACCACAATAAACCTGGGCGGCATCCCCAGCCTTATCAACGTCTCCTCGAAAAAGGTCCATTCTAAAGAATCAAAGGCCTTTTCGGCATCCAACAGCACTGTTGCTGCTGGCAATGTAGGTGACATCCAGGGTGCGAACATTCAGGGCAGTGGACCTATGCGGAATGAACCCAGCCTGGGCGAGTGAGATCAGCTAGTCAATTATCAGGGCCAGTCTGGTAGCCAGCATCTTTGCCAGGATCTTATAATCAAAATTCAATAGAAACAGTGGTCTGTAGGAGCCACAGCTCTTAGGGTCTTTGCCAGCTTTAGGTATTAGTGTGATAACTGCCTTGCGGATAGTCGGGGGAGCATACCCTTTTCTATTGCTTCCTTGTAAATATCTATCAAGTAGGGAGCCAGTGTCCGTTTGAAGGCTTTATAAAAACTGCCAGAAATACCATCCAGGCCAGGTGCCTTGGACCCATCCATTGCATCTCTGGCCTGTACTACATCATCCACTGTAAATGGTTCTACCAGGAATTCCCTATGCGCATTTTCCAGCCACACTAACGCTATTTCATCCAAATAGGCATTACTGACCTCCGTATCCGAGGAGACTTTCGTAGCATATAAATCATTATAATATGCTAATATTTTGGCCTCTATTCCCTTGCAGTCAGTTATAGCCTCGCCTTCCTCCCCATTCAAGCTAGTTATATATGATGGGGCCCTGTGTGGTTGAATCAGTCTCGCCAAATTACGGCCTGGGCGGTCTCCCTCCCCATACCTACTGGTGATCACATATTCCCCAGATAGTGTGATTCCCTCTCTGCAGCCTCTTGAAAGTCCGCCAATAGTGTCACCCATCGCCTCAGCCCAGAAGTCGTCAGAGCATGCCCCTGCTCTTGGTCGAGAGCCATTATTTGCCTCTCAATCCCGGAGAGGGCATTATGCAGGTCTTTGAGAATCCCAGCCCCTTTCAATATGCACACCCCCTTATATAAGCTTTAAATACTTCCCATAGCATCGCGTTCATGTCCACTGACCCCTCATTAGGTTCAAAATAATCGTCAATGGCCTGACCAAGTTTGCTAGCAAATACTGAATCGCACAGCGCCATCTCAGGGAATTGCCACTGCTTGGCTCTAACAAAAGGGCAAGGGATCTTCAGTTTCACTGTAACCGGGGCATGGTAAAAGTATGCGGTAAGCGCCCTGCTTCACTTAACCATGTAGCCACGTCAGAGGTGAGAAACCAAAAGTCCAGCTTTGTCCACGTATTGTGAGGGCCGAATAGTGAGTATACATCTGTGTATCTGCATATAAGTGACGCCAAGCATCAAACAACTGTTATGCCTCTGTCAACCCCGTCAGAGTCTGCCTGGCTCTTGGCTTCATGTCTGTAGTGTTAGCTGTGCTATCCAGTCATAGGGTCAATAAAATATTCAAGTCCCCACCCATGCAGACCCTCTCTGTCCCCATGTGGTCAATACTAGCATGGAAATCAGCAAAGAAGTTCGGGTCATCTATATTTGGGGCATATACATTAACAAATAGTATTGTGTTCCCTAATAACCATCCTTTTACTAGTAGGTACCTACCAGCCCGGTCTGAATATACATCTACCGCTCTAAAAGTTACCCTCTTGTGAATTTAAATGGCAACCCCTCTAGAATAGGTGCTGTAACTGGCAAATTAGCGATTTGCACCCCAGCTACAGGCAAAACTGGGGGGTTATGTGGCGACAAGTGGGTTTCCTGCAATAATGCAATGTCAACATTGTGACGCTGTATGTAATGTAACACTTGTTTTCTTTTCCGAGCATCATTAAGCCCCCGCACATTCCAGGACATAAGCGCTATATTATCAATAACACCTTTACTATGCATTAATCTTCAATTTGGTATCTAAGCTGCTATACAGTCTCACCGTCAATACATATATGTCAAGAATGTGTCTACAAGAATGTAAAAAAATCAAGTCTGTAACTCTGACCCATCCCCCTTCCCCTCCCATCCCGTCAGTCTTCACTAGGGATGTCCCAACTCTCAAATATTCAGGTAGTCATAACACTGAAAAAAACGTAACACCCAAACAAGTGTGTATGCCTAAGCACTGGGGGGTGACAATGCTACGCCTAGTCCCCTATTGCCCTCAATCAGTCAAAGGAGATAGTATGTAATTGGCCCAACCCCCTGGAAAGCATGCGCCCCAATATACAACAATGTAACAAAAGCACCGGCAATACTCATCAATCATTTTCAGAGTAGTCAGTCCGTCAGCTGGCTGAGAACAATTCGGCACTTGCACCAGAGTCCGGCAGCCCAGGTGAACGATCTGGCGTAGGAGACTTCTTCTGACACCCATTCACATCTCACAGTTGAAGAATTTCTTGCACAGCAGCGGGTGTTTCAAATATTCGGGATCGGCCTTCCGCTTCTACCCTGAGCCTTGCGGGATACAATATGCCGTACCGCAGCCCCACTTTCCTCAATGCCAATTTGACTGCAGCATATTTTCTACATGCATCCTGCACCATTACTGTAAAGTCTGGGTACAAAGCTATAGTCGATCCCTACCAGTCCAATGTTCCTTTCTCTCGAGCCATGCGCAAGGCAGTGTCCCGGTCCCTAAAAGTAAGAAGCCTCGCCATAATGGGGCATGGAGGGCAGCCAGGATTAGATCCAGGGCCAAGGGTGCGATGTGCTCTTTCGCCCACAAATGTAGTTGTGAAGGACTTTTGACCAAACAAGTCGACCAGCAATCCCTCCACGAATCCATAAAACCAATGTGTATTGGTTGACTCCGGAACTCCCATAATGCAAACATTATTGCGCCTTCCTCAGGCCTCCAAGTCCTCATTCTTGATAGCTATCGTTTTAATCACCCTTTCCATTCTCTCGAACTTCTTAATGGTCTGCGCTGCGCCGTCCTCCAGGTTCGATAACCTGCCCTCCGCCATTTCGAGTCTACCTTCGTGTTGGTCCAGCCGGGCTTCCATTTTATCAAGCCGTTTATCCAATGAATCGAAACGCTTATCCAGCGCCTTGAATCCTGCTCACAATTCAGACATTAGCGCTTCATTACTCTGGGGCGCCATCTGTGGGGGACCTGCTGCATCGCCTCCTTCCGCCATTGATATGCTTGTGGCGTCTGTACCACCATTCAGCTTTTCAAAGGTAAGTATCTGTTGCTTGGGGTCTCCCTTGCCCATGACCCCCCTCATCTGGCACAACTATGCAGTCTACAATTATCAAAATTCCCCCATGGTCAGAACATAATTTCTTTTCAGGCTTCGCTCTCAAAATTTAACCATCAAAATTCACATTTAGTACAGGAATGACAGTCTCATATTGTTCATTTGAATCTCTTTTATTTCTTTTTTAGATTTTATCAAAATTATTTAAAACAATTATTTTATTTATCTTTTTTTGAGTCTTTTTTTATGTGTAATTCATCAGTTCATTAACATTTGTTTCAATCCAAATAAATTAGACAATGTAACATCAGATATCATCATTTATACAATCCAAAATGTATTGTTTGTTCTGAAAAATGCAAAGAGACGATAAAACCAATTATACCCCTAAAGCACACAAAAACGACCTCACATACATCACATTCATACCGTTTCACACTCTTACAAGTTCTAAAACAATCTCTAAGTTTGGAGATAACAAAGATCTTAAAAGTTTCCTAACGCCAGGTCTACGCGTTTCGGTGGGATAAGACCACCTTCCTCAGGACCAGCTTAGAAATAGTTTTATCCTTTCATTCTTCTTTATGTGCAGGGTATCTTCCAATCAAATCCATACAAGGCCTTTCCCGAACATATTCGTTCGCGGTCAATATAAACAGTCCATATGTACCACCACTAATATTGCTGCAAATGTCCTGTATACGACTCTTCCTTCTGGCCTTGTTAGTACTGCAGTTTATTCTTGTGGACTCTCACAAGGTATCTTGTCCTTTACGTCAATAGGGGCCTATTCTTTTACTTTTTTCTTCTGTTTTTTTGGCAAGGGGGCGCAGGTTAGATTGTTTTTTGAGTTTTAATTTCTGTCCGATCTTAATGTCTTATGATCTGGGGCTAGCTTTCGAATCTTCTTATGTATTTCCTTTCATGAGTGCAACTTAATTTTTCTGCGCGTCGCTTTCAGAGTTGTGGCAAATTCTCATTTGCGATGCGACCTTCCATGGGTGGGTTCTTCCTGCCAGTTCTCCCCTTCCGCGGCATTCTCTCGAACTTCTTAATGGTCTGCGCTGCGCCGTCCTCCAGGTTCGATAACCTGCCCTCCGCCATTTCGAGTCTACCTTCGTGTTGGTCCAGCCGGGCTTCCATTTTATCAAGCCGTTTATCCAATGAATCGAAACGCTTATCCAGCGCCTTGAATCCTGCTCACAATTCAGACATTAGCGCTTCATTACTCTGGGGCGCCATCTGTGGGGGACCTGCTGCATCGCCTCCTTCCGCCATTGATATGCTTGTGGCGTCTGTACCACCATTCAGCTTTTCAAAGGTAAGTATCTGTTGCTTGGGGTCTCCCTTGCCCATGACCCCCCTTATCTGGCACAACTATGCAGTCTACGCACACTCACTGTGCTCTTGTAAGAGCCCCTTCAGCATGCCGGTGTGTCCAAAGCCCACCAGGGGCAAGCCTGTAGTTATCCACACCTTCCACAGTTGGACAACTCTCCCCGTCCTCATGTGGCACGGGCCCCATTTGCATATATCACCAATTGGTGCAGTTTGTGCAGTATGGGCTCATGAGGTGGCCATGCCCCATTCGCAACTTTCCAGCAGGGCTGTGCTGTCAAGCGTCAAAACCACCATTGCACCTCGAGCCTCAGGGTACACTTGTCCCCGGCTCCTCATTGGCCAGGCCTCGCCTAGGCGGATATTCATGGACACCTGCAGCTCCGAGGCGGCTCTTCAAATCCCAGTCAGAGCAGACTTATCGTGGCGCCCAGCTCCCCGGAATCCTCCGGTATGCTTAAAATCTCCCTACGGGTGCCACCACTGCCAGGCGGCTGATGTGGGTCTGGGGTTTCGGTGGAGCTCCACTGCTACGTGGCCATCTTAGCCTGCAGCTTGGTCACGCCCCCGTCATCACAAAGCTTGGGAGTGATTTGATCAATTAAAGCCAAAACCGCTCCCAAGCATCCTTTACACTTGCAGATTAACTCACAGTGCACATTTGCATTTCATTCAGGCAAGCAGCTGATAACCATCTAAATCAGCCTTCCCACTCTCTTTTTCCAAAAGGAAACCACATTTTTTCGTTTATGTGAGAAGTTGCCTGATATATGATGCTTCCAATTCTGGAACCACCTTGTATCAGTCCAAACAATCCCTTATGGTGTATGGTTGTAAGTCAACCTTATAGACAAGCTATCTTAATGGTAGCATAGACCAAGCAGCCTTAAAGGCTAAACTCAAGAGGTCGTGTTAAGCGAGCTGTTTTACCAATTACAATCCTGTAATATCAAATGAAAGGACACCACACAAGTATATATTATAAAAATATATGTGTTTATTTCTAAAATAATCCCCAGTACTCTTTATGAGCAAAGGGGCACAAGCGTTAAATCAAAAGCACAGTATAACATATGAAAGTTGCACAATTATGGATGAGGGCGGGTGGCCACTCAAACCATATATTAAGAAAGTGGTATAAGAGATATCAATCGAACAGTGGTTAGGCCTAGGGCCTAGGGGAATCGCTGGGAGCAGTCGGGACAAGCAATGCTGAAGTCAGGAAAAGCCCGCAGGATTCGGGTGAAGCGCTTAAAGCACACGCATGCACCAATGTTAAGTCAATGGTGCGTAAAAGTTACACAAATAGAGTTTAAGGATACTTCCGCTGAACCTAGAAAGACAAAACTTTAGACACAGACCCAAGAGGTGTGTACCAGTGTGGGAACACCGGCGTTGCTGTGTTACCTCACCCAAAGGAAGCGGGTGCATAGGGTCGAAGTGGCGTCGGGTTTCGTCACGCAGGTTCTTGGTGCTTGAAGCTGAAGATGCTGCAGGCGATGTGAAGGAGAAGTGTCCAGTGTGATCCAAGGGTGGATCAGAGTCGTAAAGTACCTGAAAGCAGAGGGGACAGAGTCTGGGTCACTCAGCAGTGACCAGGGTGGAACCAGGACGGAACCAGGCAATGTCGGGCGCAATCAGGTGGTTGTCGAGGAGCTTCTCTCCGCTGCCACGTGGGCTCTGGGGCATCTGCGACGTCCAGGAGCAAGTCACGAGCTGTCCCATGCAGGCTCTCACCGTCGGCACTGTTGGCTTCACAATCGGAGCAAACAACACTTGGCAAGAGCAATCCAAGCAGAACTGGAAGATTGCTTCTCACTCGGACCAGGAGGGTCAGAGCGGGTGCTCCTTTTCAGAGGAGTGGGTGCAAGTCTGGAGCAACCAGAATCACAAGTGGTATTTACGTTTTCGCTGGCACAGGGGCCACAAGCCAGCTGGCAAGTGACCGGGCCAACGCGTTGAGCTAAAGAATGCAGAAGGGCCCCAGGCAGCACTCGACGAGTGTAGAGGGGTGAGCTTCGGTGCAAGAGTGGCTCAGGGTTGGGGCTTCTCAAACCCGGTGTACAGATTCAAGGGTCACTCGTGGGCTGCACGGTCAGCGTCTCGTGGTCTTTTAAAGATGGCATGCCCCACGCTTCCGGTCGCCTCCACAGGTCTCAGCTCTGCAGGGACTGTGGACCGGGCTGTAAGAAGGCAGGCAAGCTTAATCTCGTCGATCTCTGTTGCTCGAGTTCCGGCAGGAACTGCAACAAAGCAGACGTTGAGGTGCTGGATGGTGCCTGTTTGCACAAGGTGGTCACTCCTTGACCACAAGGGAGATTCTTCAGTCTTCTACGTTGAGTAGGATGTCGAAGGGTCCAGAGTTTCATTTCAAATGTTTCATCAGGATAATCTGAGTGCGTTGGCACTGCTCCCATCCTTATACCAATCTAGGGGGCTGGTTTACCTGCTAGGTCCACTCCTATGGGTGGGACCCAGGAAGGGGGTGGATACACCCCTTTCCCTTTGATCCAGGCTGCGCTGGGACAGGGGCTGGTGTGCCCCAGACCCGGTTTGGCCGGATTATGCAAGGGGCAGACTTGTGCGCCCCAGGCAGTGTCTGGTTTCTTTCAAACCTCCTTGCTACAATCCACTATCTTATGTCTGGGGTGGTGTAACACCTCCCTGCGACAGGAAAGCCTTTGTCCAGGCCTCCTTGGCTGAGTTTCGGTCAGTTGCAGGAGGTCAGACTCGTGTCTGTGGCAGAAGCATCCATTTTGTGGTGCTGAGGCTCCTTTTAAAATCAACCGCGTTTTAGCAAAGTAACATGTCGTCTCCCTCTAGAGGGGTGGAATGCTATCCCCGTCGACAGGACTGTTGAGGGGATAGTATTCCAGATTGTATGACACCTTACACAACATGTTTTGATAAAGCCAAACCAAAGTTAACATATAACTGCGAGGATTATAATTCACTTAATAGTATATGGTATGGCATTATCCCAAAACAGCTTAGGGAATTGGTCCCGACTGCTGCAGACAGGCTCAGCTCATGATAGAGCACCATCTCACATAAAACCAAGCACTCTGCCTCCAGGATTGTTAAGGCCTGCCATAGGAGTGACTGATAGGTATATATGTGTCCAGTTAGGTTTAAATATAGGCATACTATATCTAAGCAAGGGGTGATTACACCACCTTGCCCCAGCTGAGTGATCGGCCAGTTATGTCAATTTTAGATAGCCAGCCAGGGGTGGCAAAAGATATGCTGCAGCCCTGGTAGGCCTTGGATGCACCTATGCCCTGGGCACCTATAGTGCTCTGTAAAGGGGCTGATAAGGTGACCCAAGCCAATCTAGTTACGCACCATGGGTACATGGAATCCATTTTACGGAGAGAGCAGATGGCCTGGGGTCCTGATTAGCAGGGAACCAGGCCAACTAAGTTGAAAACCAGCTAAACACAAGGCAACAAAATCTTGGGTAACCATAGTCAGGTAGCCACCTTCCTACATAACCCCCCCCCCCCCAAACGAAAGGAGATAAGGCTATCCTTGGCCAGGTAAGCCTATATTGCCTGAGTGGCCATATAAGGAAGTACCTGCACTAGCATGGGTACCCCCGGTCTCATGGTCCACTAAGCAGTCCCTCACCCTTGGGGTATTAGAGGGTCTCCACCATAGGGAATCACTACCTTGGGTGTGTTTATGCAAGGAAAAAGGCTGGTTTGGATATGGAGTATTTAAGTGAGGCTTCACTAATTTAGGGCTCAGCTTCCTCCAATTATCTTCCACCATGTGTGCCTTTCTTTCTTCAACTGAGTTGCACTGTGCTCTCAGGGTCAGCCTCTGGCTACCTAAAGCTGGAGGCTGGGTCCCTCTGTTTGGCTTGCTGGAGGGACAGTTCAGGTTTGGGCCCTTTGGGTCCCAGGTTTGGCTGTGCTCAACATAATCCATCTGTGGGAGGTCCCTAACTACTTTCAAGGGGGCTCCCTCAGGAGTTTTTAAAGTTTTCACCTTACTAGGGCTACTAGTTTTGGTGCCCCTAATCTGTTGATGGGGGTGCTTTATGTGACAGGGGGCCCTCTGGGTCTTATTGTCCTTCTTGTCCTCTGCAGCCCTGGGCGGACTAAGGCAAGGTAGAGAGGGGCAGGTTACCTGCTACAGACTGGGTCCCACCTGAGAAGGGTCCACTGCCATCAGAGGCTCTGTCAGGCCAGGCCTAACAACCTCTGGGGCAGTTCCTTCACCAGAGGTAAGATCAGTTCCCTGAGGAGGCTGATCCTGTCCTAATGTCTGGTGAGGGGAAGATTTCTCTTCCTCCTCCATGCTCTCAGTTTGGGTGGAGTGATCCATCATTTCAGGCTTCACAACACATATATCAGTTTGAGTTTGGGCTGTGGCCATCACAGCCCCACCAACCTTTCCATTGGAGTTTACCATTCTAGAATGGATTTCCTGTTCAACCTCAGCCCAGGCTGAGATTTCTAAATCATTGCCAAGTAGACAGTCTACAGGCAAGTTTGGTGACACTGCCACTCTCTTTGGGCCAGTGACACCTCCCCAGCTGAGACTTACTACTGCCAAGGGATGATTTGTTTGGATTCCATCAATGTTTGTTAGCTGGTATGTGGCACCAGGTAAAAGTTGCTTAGAGGGGACTATGCAGTCAGCCACCATGGTGATGCTAGCCCCTGTGGGCCCGATTCACAGAACTAACTTAGGACAAAATCCTAAACTTACTACTTTTGGTATTCACAGAAGTTAGGATTTTGTCTTAAGTTTGTCTTAAGACAGACTTAAGACAGACTTAAGACAAAATCCTAACTTAAGTCTGTCTTAAGTCTGTCTTAAGACAAACTTAAGACAAAATCCTAACTTCTGTGAATACCAAAAGTAGTAAGTTTAGGATTTTGTCTTAAGTTAGTTCTGTGAATCGGGCCCAGTGTCTCTAAAGGCTTCAACTTTCAAACCATTGATGGTGGGTTCTTGTCTATATTTGCTCAAGGTATTTGGGCAATCAGAGAAGTTGGCAAACCCCATGCCAGTCTCATAAACAAGATCATTTGGTGATGGGGACCTGGATAGGCCAGGGTCCACCTGTGCTCCAAAAGTAAACCCACCCAGATTCCTGGGTGTGCTCACACTTCCTGGGGGATTACTGCTAACAGTAACAGGAGGTGTTGGAGCTGGCTTTGGAGGTATATTCTCTTTATTGCCATTCTTGGGACAACAGTTATCTGTTTTGTAATGCCCACCCTGTTTACAGGCATGACAATAAGGCTTTTTCTGAGTTGAAGAAGTGTCTTGGGACCCACCCCCATCCTTGGAGTTTTGGAGCCCTGGGGAAGTCTTTTCTTTACTTTTATCCCCACCCTTACCTTGAGGCTTGGTAGACTCCTTCTTCTGGTTATTGTCCTGATTCCTAGGCCTAATCCTGGTTCTGACCCATTTATCTGCCCTCTTTCCCAATTCTTGGGGAGAGGTCAAATCTGAGTCCACCAGGTGCTGGTGTAAGAGCTGGTTCTGACAATTCTTAGGATCCGCTCCCTCATAATCAAATTATACAATCCTGTGAAGTCATGTACTTTGCTGCCATGTAGCCAACCCTCCAGAGCCTTAGTAGCACAATCTACAAAATCAGTCCAGTCCTGTGTCTGTGTCTTCTGGGTATCTCTGAACCTTAACCTGTATTGTTCAGTGGTTAAGCCAAACCCATCTATTAGAGCACTCTTCAGGACTTTGTAGTTTTTAGCATCCTCATGTCTGACAGTGAGGAGCGTATCTCTCCCTTTCTCTGAAAAGGAGTAACATAAGATTGCTGCCCACTGTTCCTCAGGAACCTGCTGTACCATGCAGGCTCTCTCAAGAGCAGTTATCCACTTGTAGATGTCATCCCCTTCTGTGTAGGGGGGCACAATCTTTGTCAGGTTTCTAGTATTATAGGACCTGTCTTTCTCTCTAGGAATATTATTTCTGCCACCAGTGGCATCTAAGCCACACATTTTCTGTTCCCTTGCTAAAGCACGTTTAGCTTGGGCCAGGGCTAACTCTTCCCTCTCTATCTGGAGTTCTACAGCTCTCATCCTGGCCTTATGTTCTCTTCTCTGGGGGAAGTCATTCCCCTTTGAGAGGTTCTGGAGACACTAGAAATGTGAGAATCCTCTGAGGGAGATCTCATCCTTCTATTGCCTGGAACAGTTCGGCTTTGTACTCTGGGGAGGTGCTGGCCCTTCCCATTTCCAAGTAGGTCCAAGCTGGTTTGGCTAAGCCTCCCCACATGTACCTGGATATCCCCTTGATCTAAATCCTCATCATTATGTGGTTCAGCGTCCACCTCATTCTCTGGGGTGCTATTCTCATTCTCTTGGGGTTTCACTCTGTCTCCTGATCTCAAGGGAGCTGTGCTAGCTTGCTCAAGGTCATCCTTCTCCAGGATGGCTATCAGGATAGGAATGGTAGGGTTGTGACCCCTTTTCAGCCCCTTACAGTACACAAGGTACTCAGGTCTCTGTGGCTGAGGGTGTTATATCTGGAAGTTGCCTTGGTAAGGTCAACTGTCACAGGCTGAGAGCCAGAGGCTACACCTGTGTCAGAGATGACTGCTAGTGAGGTGCAAGTGGTGCACTTACCTACACTAAGTGTTTTCCTACTGTACCTTGCTAGTGAGTTGTAGTCAGGGTGTGCTACTCCCTTTAATCTACAACTACTAAGTTCAGTAGAACTTAAATATGCTAAGCTTTTGATTTATATGTACCTAAGGTACTTGATGTGATCTTTCAATTTGATAAAAAGATTGCAATGGTAAAACAACAGCAAGCTCAAATCCGCACAGCTGCACACCAATGTGAGAAGTTGGCCTGATATATGATGTTTCCAATTCTGGAACCACCTTGTATCAGTCCAAACAATCCCTTATGGTGTCTGGTTGTAAGTCAACCTTATAGACAAGCTATCTAATGGTAGCATAGACTAAGCAGCCTTAAAGGCTAAACTCAAGAGGTCGTGTTAAGCGAGCTGTTTTAGCAATCACAATCCTGTAATATCAAATGAAAGGACACCACACAAGTATATATTATAAAAATATGTGTTTATTTCTAAAATAATCCCCAGTACTCTTTATGAGCAAAGGGGCACAAGTGTTAAATCAAAAGCACAGTATAACATATGAAAGTTGCACAATTATGGATGAGGGCGGGTGGCCACTCAAACCATATATTAAGAAAGTGGTATAAGAGATACCAATCGAACGGTGGTAAGGCCTAGGGCCTAGGGAATCGCTGGGAGCAGTCGGGACAAGCAATGCTGAAGTCGGGAAAAGCCCGCGGGATTCGGGTGCAGCGCTTAAAGAACACACATGCACCAATGTTAAGTCAATGGTGCGTAAAAGTTACACAAATAGAGTTTAAGGATACTTCAGCTGCACCTAGAAGGACAAAACTTTAGACACAGACCCTAGAGGTGTGTACCAGTGTGGGAACACCGGCGTTGCTGTGTTACCTCACCCACAGGAAGCGGGTGCATAGGGTCAAAGTGGCATCGGGTTTCGTCATGCAGGTTCTTGGTGCTTGAAGCTGAAGATGATGCAGGCGATGTGAAGAAGTGTCCGGTGTGATCCAAGGGTGGATCAGAGTCGTAAAGTACCTGAAAGCAGAGGGGACAGAGTCTGGGTCAATCAGCAGTGACCAGGGTGGAACCAGGACGGAACCAGGCAATGTCGGGCACAATCAGGTGGTTGTTGAGGAGCTTCTCTCCGCTGCCACGTAGGCTCTGGGGCATCTGCGACATCCAGGAGCGGGTCACGAGCTGTCCCACGCAGGCTCTCACCGTCGGCGCTGTCGGCTTCAAGATCGGAGCAAACAACACTTGGCAAGAGCAATCCATGCGGAACTGGAAGATTACTTTTCACTCGGACCAGGAGGGTCAGAGTGGGTGCTCCTTTTCAGAGGAGCGGGTGCAATTCTGGAGCAACCCGAATCACAAGTCGTATTTAGGTTTTCGCCGGCACAGGGCCCACAAGCCAGCTGGCAAGTGACCAGACCAACGCATTGAGCCAAAGAAAGCAGAAGGGCCCCGTGCAGCACTCGTCGAGTGTAGAGGGGTGAGCTTCGGTGCAAGAGTGGCTCAGGGTTGGGGCTTCTCAGACCCCGGTGTACAGCTTTGAGGGTCACTCGTGGGCTGCACGGTCAGCGTCTCATGGTCTTTTCAAGATGGCGTGCCCCACACTTGCTGTCGCCTCCACGGGTCTCAGCTCTGCAGGGACTGTGGATCGGGCTGTAAGAAGGCAGGCAAGCTTAATCTCGTCGATCTCTGTCGCTCGAGTTCCGGCGGGAACTGCAACAAACCAGACGTCGAGGTGCTGGATGGTGCCTGTTTGCACAAGGTGGTCACTCCTTGACCACAAGGGAGATTCTTCAGTCTTCTACGTTGAGTAGGATGTCGAATGGTCCAGAGTTTCATTTCAAATGTTTCATCAGGATAATCTGAGTGCGTTGGCACTGCTCCCATCCTTATACCAATCTAGGGGGCTGGTTTACCTGCTAGGGCCCCTCCTATGGGTGGGACCCAGGAAGTGGGTGGATACACCCCTTTCCCGTTGATCCAGGCCGCGCTGGGACAGGGGCTGGTGTGCCCCAGAACCGGTTTGGCCGGATTATGAAAGGGGCAGCCTTGTGCGCCCCAGGCAGTGTCTGGTTTCTTTCACACCTCCCTGCTACAATCCACTATCTCCTGTCTGGGGTGGTGTAACACCTCCCTGCGACAGGAAAGCCTTTGTCCAGGCCTCCTTGGCTGAGTTTCGGTCAGCAGCAGGAGGTCAGACTCGTGTCTGTGGCAGAAGCATCCATTTGTGGTGCTGAGGCTCCTTTTAAAATCAACCGCGTTTTAGCAAAGTAACATGTCGTCTCCCTCTAGAGGAGTGGAATGCTACCCCCGTCACCAGGACTGGCGAGGGGGCAGTATTCCAAATCGTATGACACCTTACACGACATGTTTTGATAAAGCCAAACCAAAGTTAACATATAACCGCGAGGATTATAATGCACTTAATAGTATATGGTATGGCATTATCCCGGAACAGCTTGGGGAATTGGTCCCGACCGCTGCAGACAGGCTCAGCTCATGCTAGAGCACCATCTCACATAAAACCAAGCACTCTGACTCCAGGATTGTAAAGGCCTGCCATAGGAGTGACTGATAGGTATATATGTGTCCAGTTAGGTTTAGATATAGGCATACTATATCTAAGCAAGGGGTGATTACACCACCCTGCCCCAGCTGAGTGATCAGCCAGTTGTGTCAATTTTAGATAGCCAGCCAGGGGTGGCAAAAGATATGCTGCAGCCCTGGTAGGCCTTGGATGCACCTATGCCCTGGGCACCTATAGTGCTCTGTACAGGGGCTGATAAGGTGACCCAAGCCAATCTAGTTATGCACCTAGGGTACATGGAATCCATTTTACAGAGAGAGCAGATGGCCTGGGGCCCTGATTAGCAGGGAACCAGGCCAACTAAGTCGAAAACCAGCTAAACACAAGGTAAAAAAATCTGGGGTAACCATAGTCAGGTAGCCACCTTCCTGCAGTTTACTAGGGACAAGTGAAGCTGGGGATGTGCAGCCCACTTCCTAGGACTCCACGGCCCCGCTGGGGGTTGCGCCCCACAGATTGAAGACCTCTGCATTAGAGTAACCAAATACCTACACATTCCCAAAGTACTGGACGTAAGAGGTACACCTGGAAAGCACATCCATATCTCCCAATCTGTACCCGCCAACTTGGAAAATTGGAGAAATTGACTCACTCCTATCCCAAACGAGTCCCGAACCTCCTGAAAAGTAGTGAAAGCCTTCCCCATGTATAGATCACCCTCTAATTCGCAATCCCACTCCCCCAGTCAAGCCAGCAAAATATTTAGGGTGATACTGCTGAATGGACTTAGATTGGTCTTCCCAAAGTGACCATATGCAACTCTCTCTGGCTAGGCTCTGACAGATCCGCCCGAAGTGCATCTTGCTCCTTTGAAAGCTACATGCTACCGTGCATTTTGTCTCCGGCACCTAAAGTCAGGACTTTCTGGCACATGCATCAATGTAGGCTTTTGCGATTCCTAAATAGCGATTTTTAAGGAATCGCTATTTAGGAATCGCTAAAGCCTATGCATGAAGGAATTGCTATAAAAATAGCGATTCCTAAACATTCCTTAATTTCTACTCGCAAATTGCTAGTCGCAATTAAGGAATGCTGTCCCATTCATTCCTATGTGCCTACAGGCCCATAAGAATGAATAGGAGATTGCATGAGCAATTTGCGAGTACCAGTAGGTACTCGCAAATTGCTCATGCAATTTCAAGGGTGCAAGGGTGTCAAAATGCCACCCTGTTGCACCCCTGAAATTGATCTCTGCACATATTTTGCACACACACATGCCCTAAGGGCATGTGTGTGCGCAACATGAAACTTTGAAAAATGCACAAAAGTGCATTTTTCACAGTTTTTGCAAATTACCATGAAGTTCAACTTCATGGTAATTTGCTACTCCTATTGGCGAAATTGATAATTTTTTAACTTTCATGCATTGCATTTAAGGAATCTCAATTTTGGATTCCTTAAATGCAATCGCAATTTAAGGAATTGCAATTTAGAGATTCCTTAAATTGTGATTTTTGCATTTGGGATGATGCATCCCAAATGCAAAAATACCGGTGGCAAAGGGGCGGATTCTGAGAATCTGCCTGTTTGCGACCGATTTTTGGTTTGATGCATGGGGCCAAATATTTCACCAATACAACTGTCTCTCCATTGGTTTCCTATTGAAGCCAGAGGTTTGTACACAACAGCCTGTATTACTTATAACGCTCTTCACACCTCCTCCCCATGATATCTTGCATTGAAGCTGAAGATAACTGTCAGGCTCAGATCCTTTCGTACTAGAGAAACTCTGCTTCTTTAACCTCCAATATTTTTGGTTCAAATATGTTTTATTACATTTCAAAAATACAACCTAGAAAACAGTAAGTGATAGCTTGCGCAAATAATAAAGCAAATCAAAATTAAAGACATCAACTAACCTCCATCCCACACATCTAACCACCCCCAGAGTACTCACATCTAATATCATTGTGTTATCAACCAACTATTCGCCTTCTGCGGGTCTACCCTGGGCTTCCTCCCCAGTCTGTGCTGAGATGTCAGTTTATGCCAAGCGCAACAGGCCCAGGTATCTGTGGCAGGTTAGCTCCCTAAACTCCACAGAGGGGACAGCAATGTAAGGACACTGAAGCTCTGTGTAGGAGTCACCCTGATTGGTCAGAGTGAGTCGCTCCTTGTGCCATAGCCTGTGCAGCCATCCAAGGTGTGTCATGAGCTTTTTGGTGCCCCAATGTGAGAGGATGTTTTGTAGGACTGATCCTAACGTGAGACCAATGTGTCGCCCTCTGCAGATTTTGAGCGGGAAGGTAAGAACATTCAGGTGTCCCAGGATGACATATGCAGAGAAGCCTTGCAACTGAGTGTTAAAGTGGGTATCTATATCAGACAATAGCGTGTCCATCCAAGTATTGTGTAGGCCTGGGGCAATCCCACAACAGATGAAGCAGCATCCGGAGAGACCCACAACCCCTCCAGCAGTCTGCGGTACACGCAGGGTTGCCTCAATGCAGCTGCACTGTGGTAAGGTACCAGTACATAACCATTTTACTAGCGGTCTCAATGCTGGCAATGTTGCATGCTGTATGTCACGCCCTGTAATAGATCTGGTCCTATTCTTTGTGCATCAGCGTCCATCCTAATTCAAGCTCAAATCTCTTCTCCCCTGAGGTTTTAACCGCCAGGGAAGTATATTGGAGAGGAGTGTATATTTCCGTGATAAGGTGCCTATCAAAGGTCTTAATTCCGAGCCATTTCTCAATAAGGGTAAGTAGGTATTGTGCCCCCATCCTGAACTGCCCGGTGAGTGAGCCAATGGCGGATTTCAAGATAGTGCATTCTCCCCATTTCTGGCCACGCATAATCTTTGCACAGCTGCTGGAAGGAGACAGGGCCCTTTTCATCAAACAGATGGCCAACTGATCTGCACCCTGCCATTTGCCATGTCAGGAAAGTGGCGTGACCCAGCCCCGGTGCAAAGCCCATATTACCCATGATCGGGGTTAGTGGGAAAGGGAACGATGACAGGGTTTTTACCCGTCGGCACACAATCCCACACTTCAAGAGTGACTTTGGCGACCGTGGAGAAGTAGAGACCCCATGCATCCTGTGTGCGTCGCAGAAACAGATGTTCCCCAGCAACCGCCCTGTCCATAAATAGCCAATGTTTCTTGGACTCCTCCCTGCTCCATTCCACCAAATAGCGTAGTAGCGTCACCTGATAGCAATGTAAGTGGTTGGGGATCTCCAGACCCCTCTCTCAGATGGTCCGGTAACTCTGTTCCTGGCTCATGCGAGGCCTCTCCCTGCCCAGATGAAGCAACACATCTCCCCCTGAAGGGACTGAAGCATGCCCATGAGAGGTTCTATTGGGAGTGCCTAAAAAAAGGACAGGATCTTCGGGAGGGTGGTCATCTTTAATACCGCCACTTGGCCTAGCCAGGACAGTCTGTAGTGTTTCCATTGGGACAAATCACTCTGTATCTGCCAGAGGCGGGTTTGATAATTAAGGGCAGTCATCGCTTTCATTATCTGGGTGAATTGGAACCCCATATAGATGATTGAGGTAGTTGACAATTGAATTTGATATAGGCTAGTGAGCAACGTCTTCGAAGCTGGAGGGCAGGCGATTTCTGGAGAACAATTCGGAATACAGCAGCCCTCCCAAAGTCCTCAATCTCCGCCAGAAAGGCTGGATGGGTCCTGGTAGAGTCATCTAGCACCACTATTACATCATCGGCATAGAGGCAAATGGCATGTTCTTCTCCGCCGAAGCATACCCCGGTGATGGTCGTATAGTCACATATTCGCTGGGCTAGAGGCTCCATATACAGAGCATACAGCTGGGGTGACAGCAGACACCCCTGCAGGGTTCCCCTGTAAATAGGAAAGTGGGTAGATATCTGCACACTAAAGTGTTTGAGAGTCTTCTCTAAATAGGGCCAATACTTCCAGGCAAACCCTTCTCAGCATATATGGCCAGGAGCATTCTTTCCCTCCAAGAGTGTCTGGCTTTGTCTATCAGGTGAATGATCTGCTTGGTATTGTCACTGCACTGTTGGTGGGGGACAAATCAAGCCATATCAGAGTTAATCAGATCTAGCATATGTGGGACCAGCTGCACCGCCATGATGCTAGTGAATAACTTAATATTCACGTTGAGGACAGATATCTGGCGGTATGAGTCACATGACATTTTGTCTATCCCAGACTTGGGAATGACCGCAATGGAGGCATCCAGCATCGAAGACGGCACAGTCTCCGGGCCAGTTATGGAGTTAACGAGCCTGGTAAGGACTGGGGCAAAAGCAATGCAGAAAGTTTTATAAAAGAGGACCGGGAAGCCACCCAGTTCTGGAAGTTTGAGGTGTTTGTCTTTTCTTTTGTAGGCTCTCTCTCTTGTAGCAGCAGAGTTTGTTGTTCGACACCGATATAGCAATTCCTTTCCCCCGAATAACGACCTTAAGGGTCTTCCAGCAAGTGGTTATGGGGGTCTCAGGAGTGTTGTTAATAGTGAGGAAGTCAGATATCCTCTGGGAAACCCTCTTCACCATGTCAGGTCTCTGAAGTAGGTTCTCACGCAGTCTCCATTGCCGGGGAACGCACTGCCTAGGGGCAGGTAAAGAGTAAAGGATACCGCAGCATGTTCTTATAAGGATCTTGGATCTATCTCTGTTGTCACAACCAAATCCTGGATCCTATCATCCCCAAGAAATAGTCAAGTCTGCCATATTTCGTATCTGCATGTGAGTAGCAAGTGTAATCCCGCACTTGGGGAATTTGATCCTGTCAGGTATCCTATCTCTCTCAGCCAATGTGCGCCCACCTGGGAAAGGACCCCAGTGTGACCATAGTGCTGCACCAATTTGTCCCTGTTGTTGCTACAAACTAGATTAAGGTCCCCCCAGCAAAACCAGACTGTCTTGGTAGGTCACACCTCCGCCACACCTCGTCTGAGAAATTGTTCCTGAACATCATTAGGGACACAAATAAATGTATGGAGATATTGTTCCTAAAATGGAAGAAAAAGAGCGGGAGAAAAGAAAGCAGGACGAAGTTTGGGGAATCCTAAGGATTTTTTCATGGTGCCCTCACACATCCATGAGGATGTTATTCTTCATCATTGGGCGATGCTCCTCGTAGGGCCGGCAATGCAATGCCATACGGGCCCCACGAAGGGTCACTTTTGCACAGATCTTTTTTATTTGAAGTCGTATGATGCGACATATTCATGTGAGGGCATTTGAACGTGTAGGATGGAGTGAATGTGTGTAGTGGAGTGTAGGGACTTTCTATTGCAAGGGCCTAATATACCCAAAAAGCCAAAATCAGTGGGTGTGGTCAGGTTGAAATGTTTTGCATCCAATGGTCCGGCCGGATCTTTGGTGCTTCCTCCCTCAGGACCTAAAAAAGGACCCCTACCCCACACCTAAGATCTGTAATGTATGTATGTCCTAAAAAGAAAAATACCTGATTCAAAAGTAAAAATGATCATCCAACTCTTTGGATCAATCAATAAAGCCTCATAGGTCAGAAACAGAGGGAAGTGCACAGCTGCTAAGTAGTTTCTGCGTTGGGGATTGCTAGAGACCTACCCTCCTCTGCTCGCCTGGATCGAGGGCATCTTTAGGGGCATACAGTACAGCCAAGGTAAAGGTGATGTCCCCAAGATCACATTATATGCCAACAGTTGCCCATTGATGTCTGCTAATTTAGCACCCACCTGGCCACGGAAAGAGCAGGAGACCAAAATGGCCACCCAGCTGTTTTGCTGGTGGTGGAGAAGAACTGTAGCGGGAAGGTGCAGGACGTAAACCTATGCTAGTCTATGGACACCAAGTGGGTCTCCTGTAGGAGAAATAAGGCAGCTCCAGTCTGTTCCAGATAAGACAGAATCGATCTGCACTTGGACGGGTTGTTATTACCAGTTGGCCTGGCAGATTGTTCACAAACACTCGGTGTCTTTTCCAAGGGTCCGCAAACCTGCCAAATTCAAACCAAGACAGCCCGAAGACTAAACCAAGTTAAAGCCCGTTGGCTCATATCATCCTAGCAAGACAGTCCTCAAACTACACCCAAGACAGTCCAGAGACTGTACTGATAGAAGAAGACAGGCCTCAGCCCCAGACTTTTCAAGAGCAAATCCAATTACTAGTTGGTCTGGCAGATTACCTGTGAACGACCCGGACCTTTTCACAAAGAGGCCAATTACCAGTTGGCCCGGTAGACTGCTCACAAGTGCTTTGTGTCCCTCAAGGGTCCGCAGACCTACCAAGTCCAAGACAGTCCGCAGACTGTACCAGACACAGCCCACAGGCTCGTATCGTTCAAGCAAGGCGCCATTTTCCAAGAATTAAATCACTCACCTGGTGCACTCAGGTCGAGTCAAATTATTCTCCACTGCCGACTCTTCGGACCCAAACGTTCAACTCCAAGGTTTCGCCTTCTCAGGACCCCAGCCAGTGACTACTAGCAGAGGATCCGCCCGATCGGAAGGGCGAGGCAGCTGCGAGAACCAAGCTCGCTCTTGTATATATGGGGACCGATCCACCCGACCGACAAGACACCACCCTGGTCCCAACAACCTAATTACGGGTGAGGGGGCCACACTTCATGGGGTACCTGTTCGGGCGCCAACTGAAGGACGGGGCCCTCTAGGGCCATGCAGGTTATATACACCACCTGCTATGCCTTCCCAAGAATGAAGAGTCGGTCAGACAGTAGAGAATACCAATAGCGAGATTTGTATAGGATATGAGTTGATTTATTCAATTGTTATGTACACAATTCAGATAACTGTCTGATATATTGTTTAACCTAAATGAAGCAAATATAACAGTGTGAAAATTAACATTGTGATGATCATAATTATTGTGAATAGGTGTTAACACACCAGGTGAACAGTGCGCTACTCTCACAAGCTATTCAGTTTGTGATTCGTTTTTTGCTTTACAGTACACAAGGGGTGACATCCCTTGCCAGTCGCAGCACCATTAGAATCGCTGAATAAGATTTGAACCTAATATTCTATGAGTGCACCCCAAACCCACATTAGTGTAACATTTTTGGTGGGAGCACAGGCAAGACGATTAGTTAGATGAGGAGGAGGGTCCTCACTTAGCCTACATCACCCTTAGGGCAGGGCAGGTGATGTGAATCCCTCTCCTGAAATTCCATCATCTTGGGAGGGTGGGAAAACTCCTTATCAGGGCTGGGGTATTGCCTCGTCCCACAAGAAGTGGTCACTAGATGATGTAGACACCCTAAAGGTAGGTCGCTCATTGGCTACTACCTGTCTCCCCCTGCAACACCCCCTAAATTCTGTATTTAGTATGCCTGGGTGTAAATTTCCACTCCGCTCGCGAGTTTGCTGAATTTTTCCCACTTCGTGCTCACCATAGCGCTTGGAGTTCCGTAAACCTCAGTGGAGCAGAGTGTTGTCCTCGCTCACGCTTACCAATGTTAAGCTAGCGATCGCAAGCAAGGAAAATCTTACTCCAGATCTCCTCCCGTGAGATTTCTTAACGAGGGCAGTCACGGATGGTCCCTACCGCTCATGTTGAAAAACCTTCCATTCGAGTTGAGGAAGCTTCCGCTCAAATAGAATATCTACTCGAGTGGTAAATAGAAGCAAAATACTCTTGCGCTGCACGTGGTGCCATTGATGCTGATTTTACCGTGAGGGACAAACACCCGGTGCTAAAAATCAGCGGGAACGGCATGATGTAACGTACTCCGCGGCTTGCGGAACACCTCAAACTCCAACCAGGCCTAGTATTTAGTTGCCACCCCGAGACCTGAACATCAGATTTAAAGGACAAGAGAAGACCAAGACAAAGAAGAACCACTGCTAAAGCCCTTCTGGTGAAGAAATTGTCGACAAACCCTGCCTGCTGCTCCCAGGACTAGACAATCGCTGCTGCTGTGTTGTCCTGAAACCTGAAAGGACTCCAAGTACCCCAGACCAACTCCAGCCTTCAAGAAGTCACCAAGAAACTCCATTGGAGTGAGGGTATCACTCCCCTGCACACCGCAGGCCTGATCCCTTGAAGTCTGATTTGTTGATGTGCTAGGCCCGACGACCTGGATGCAGCACCTAAGTAAGAAAAGGTACAACAGCTCTGGAGGTTTAGATCTGTCTCCCTATTTGAGTTTGTTTAGTTTAGTTTGGAGACACCATGACGTACCAGAAAGAGCTGGACCCTCAACAGCATACACTGAGAAGATTTCACACTGGATTTCCGAAGTATCAGAAGCAATTACCCATTGAGGGATGTCGAGATGCCCGAGACCCACTTCCTGAGTGGCCCAGCTGTCCTTAGATTGCCTCTTTAAGTTACCTACTCGTGACTGCATGGACCTCAAGATGCACAATGCCCGGCTGACCTGTTCGCTCTGCACCCGGCACCAGCAATGACCAACCAGCTCTTCTCCCATGGTCTCCAGGCACATTTAAACTCCTACCTCTAAGGAGACCCACCGGTCTTTCCTGTAAGTTCCTCTGTGCAGTGCTTTTTCAAGTGGCCCCCTTTGTCTTTGCGCAACAGCTTCCCAGACCTCAGCAACTCTTCTCCTGGCTGATCCAGGACGCTCCTGAACTTCTCCTACTGCAACTTAGGACCTGGTCCCGACATTGATTTACAACGAGAAGGTGAACTTCGTGAAAGCATTGCTTGGGTTTCTATGCATTTTTCTTTTCCCCCATTGTCTCCTCTGGTCCACAATTGCACATAGAAATGATATATTTATCGAACTTTACAAAATCGTATCTTTGAAAGTACTTACGTTAGAACTGTGTTCTTAAAAATTATATAAAAATTTATATTCTTTTACAATTTGGTCTCAGATTTATTCTTGAGTGTGTGTCTCACTTATTGCCTGTGTGAGTACAACAAATGCTTAACACTACCCTCTGATAAGCCTAACTGCTTGCCCACACTGCCCCCAAAAAAGGGAGTATTATCTACTCATACCTCTGCCTACCCATCGGGGATTTCTCGAACTCTGTACATAGTGTACTTCACTTTAGTGCTCCGTCCAGAGAGTCGGTTTCCTACAAAAGATATGTTCAATTCCTGGACCTTTCTCACCTGATCACTCTAAGGCCTGCCTCTTCCTAGATTTTACGCATGAGACACTTTGAACTGCTTGCTAGAGCTCTCTCATTACCTTTTTCTCCTCCCTTCTCTCTTGTCCTCCAACTGCAATTTCTCCTGTCTTTTGACAGATTACTCTCTCACTATTCATGGTGGATCTTATCACCTATATATTTTATCTTCTCACTATTTTCCACACCACAAACTCTTTTTCTTTTCCTCCACCATTCATACCAAACTTTCCCTAGTACCTTTGTGAGATTCATGCTGACCATTGGGTTTCACCGTGTCAGTTCATACAGTCTACTCTTACATTTTCCATGATTAGTTCTCACTCAATAGAGCTGTGTTGGTATTTCCATGTTCTGGCTGTGGGAGGTTTACTCCCTCTAGTAATTTTTTGTTTACATCATAATGTTTTACTGATTTTCTGTTGTTAGCTATCGGTTTATTTTCTTGTAACCTACCAGTCCTTATGTTTTAGCTAATTTGATGTTATGCATTCACATGCAGCTTGTAATGCCTTTGCGTAATGTCCATGCTATATACAATTGTATACATTTATAGCAAAAAGAAGGCTGAAGAAATTAGAGGGGTGAAAAAATTGAATGGAGGAGGGCGTAGTCTGGATGCCGATGACTGCGTCCACATCCTAGGTCGGCTCCATGTTGCTCACCCAACGTCCTTCCTCATCCTACCATTACCAGCAATGTGCAGGGCCATCTGAGAGGGGGTGTCACGTGCCCCCTCCGGGATACCCGCAGCCTTTGAAAACAGCCTGGAAAAGGCAGTCTGGGGAGTTGTGCACAGCCAGCAAGCCTCAGAAGGGCCTTGCGGGACCCAAGACAAGCTTCATGGTCTCTGATGGGGCAACTGGGCCCGCAACGCCGTGGGGGCAGAAGGAGTGGTGCTGCCATTGTGGGTGGACATAAAGCCTGCTTCCCCAAAGTGTGTTATGGAGACCGGGGCCTGGTGGGTCAAGAGCTAAAACCCCTTTCCTCACCTGCTATAGCTACACCTACATCTACCATGCTGGTTTCACGAGGGTGTCTAGGGTAGTGGCTGCCTTTATCCCTCTCAAAGATTGTTCAGACCCATGGGGTAGATACATATCAGACTCTGGCCTCCTGGAGGATGATCCTATGTCACTGGTGAATGTATTTGCCCCGCTGCCCCTCACTGCTTGCTTTTTAGAGATCATAACAGGACTAGTGGGGACCCTCCCTTAGGGGACGGTCATCTTGGGGGGCAAGTGGAATGGAGTGGTGGATGGCGACACTGACAGACACAGGACTGGAACCTGGGGTACACATTATATTCCTAGGCACACATTACGTTCTCACACCTTGACTACTTCTAAATACCAAAATCCATAATACACAGGGCACAGCTTTGCAGATCCCACCTTGGGGCCTCTGAGATCACTCCCTGAATGACTTTTTCAAATGCTTTATGTATAATTTTGTACCACCTTGGTGAACAAAATTGTGATGATCCACTACCGGGATGATGCCAACTGCTCCTCTAATCACCCATCTTCCTCCTAAATACAGAAGTGCAATTCTCGCCAAAGCATTAGTGGACTGTCTACGCCCTGTCATGACAGCCTTGGTGCATCCAGACCTGGCAGATTTTATGTCCAGACGTACCACTAGACACAATATTAGATGGCTATATGTTATGTTATGTTAATTTGACTTAATATAGAGCACAAATCACCCGAGAGCATCTCTGCGCTGTTGTGGAACAAAAATCAAGAGACAGAGAGGGTGATTAAAATAAGTGGTCTTTGAGTTGTTTCTTGAATTTACAGTAATTTGGACAGGAACGAACGTGAAGAGGAAGCTTGTTCCAGTACACGGGGGCGATATAGGAAAATGCCTTTCCACCGCTACGTGTTAACTGAATGCGGGGACCCACTTCTGTGGAGAAGTGTGGCTCACTGGTTAGAAGCGGCAGACCCTGATGCAGAGGTCTGACCCGGGACTGGGGTTCAATTCCCGACACGGCAGGGTCTTGGGCTCAATGTCCACGGATAATTCTCGCCTCGGTGCCTACTCTAATCATGGGTCCCACTCTGCAACTCTGGGCAATAGCTTGCTTAATCTCCACAATGGCCCCGAAAGCGCTGGGATGCCTGGCTTCACCTTGGGGGTGCCCAGTAGGGGGCATCTCACAGGGAAAGCCAGGAAGAGTTCCACAGCGGTATACAGCGCCAGGATGCCTGAAAGGTGATAGTGCGCTTTACAAGTATACATACATTTACATTTACATTTACATCTTAGATTAAGGCAGGGAGCATAGGCTTTTATTCTTTTCTGAAGATAAAGGTGGCCTTTGCCCTTTAAGGCATTATATGTGAGACAGCAGATTTTAAAATAAGAGCGTTTCTTCACTGGCAACCAGTGGAGTTCTTTCAACAAAGGCGCTGAGGAAGTGCCAGAAGGGCAGTTAAGGCGGGCCTGGCTGTGGTATTTTGAACGACCTGAAGTTTTGAGATCAGTGTTTCACTGACATCTGCCAAAAGGGCATTGCCATAGTCTAGTCCGCTTATTACAATGACCTGAACCAGAGTTCTACGGGCGGAAATAGGGACTTAGGGAAAAATTCTGCGCAATAGGCATAGGTTGTGGTAGCATGTGCCAGTGGTGGCCAAAATGTGCTCTCTCATTGTCAAGGCTTGGTCCAGTTTTATCCCTAGATTCTTTACTGCTTGCTTGGGCACAGGAGTGGCACCCAGTTGATGAGGCCACCAGTCATCTGTCCAGATTGAAGAGGCTTTACCAAACAGCATGATCTCAGGCTTATTTGCATTCAGCTGGAGATAGTTCTCTTTCATCCAATCTGAGATGGCAAACATGCCTGAGGAGAAACGCTCTTTTTCCGCCATCTGATCATGGCCCGGTGTGAACATCAGCTGGGTGTCATCCGCGTATGAGATTATCCACTCTGGTGAGAAATTGCCTGTTTTGATTGAACAGTGAAAAATCTCTCAAATCCCTGAGGCACAGAGAGTGGCCAACAAAGACATTGTATTGGGTGGACAGGTATCCACGGGAGAGCCAGACGTCGCTGACACCAAAGAACTATGAATTTCTTCCATAGTGAAAGGCTCAAAACTATCTAGAGTATGACATGTAGTCTTTGACTGTTTAGCCTTGAAGGTAGGGATGCCTCAGTCTTGATGGGAGACAATGTGAAATTTAGAATAAATGTGGGAGATTTTATACTGAAAGAAATTGGCCAAAGAATCACAGAAATTCTGGGATTCGGAAAGGACTAAGGCCCCGATGTAGGTAGTGCGTTACCGATCGGTAACGGCCGAAAATACCGATTTTTGGCCCTTACCGATCGGTAAACAGCCATCCAGATGTAGGGAACCAAAAACAGAAATAATCGGACAGTAAACCGAATCGGAATGAGTACCGAATGGGAAAGAATCCGATACGTACATACCGAAAATCGGATATGTAACGAATCGGAAAAACACCGATTCGGATGCAAATACCGATTCGGTCCATGTACCGAATCGTTAGTGACACCGATTCGGAAAATCACCGATTCGGTCCAATTACCGAATCGTTAGTGACACCGATTCGGAAAATCACCGATTCGGTCCCATTACCGAATCGTAAGTGACACCGAATCGGAAAATCACCGATTCGGTCCCATTACCGATTCGTTAGTGACACCGAATCGGAAAATCACCGATTCGGTCCATGTACCGAATCGGTACAAATACCGATTCGGACATGAGCCGATTCGGAAAACATGCCGATTCGTATGAATCTCCGATCGGGAAATTCCCCGATTCCGACAGTTGGGGAGATGTAGGGAGGCACAGAAACACCGAAATCGGCTCAAAATCGGTAGAATTCACTCGGTATTTACCATGGATTGCAATCAGGTGGTAACCAACTCCAACCCATATAAACAGTCCCAAAATGCATTGCAACTTGCAGGATGGCAGCTTTCTATGTCATTGCGAGGCGGCTACGGCTACAGCAGGAAGGACAGAGGGAATGGCTAAGAAATGAACAGGTCTACAGACAGAGGATAACCCTGTTCATGCTCACTGAGGCTGAGATCCTACAGAGATACAGGCTGGACTCTGACACCATACTTGAGCTCATCAGGGACCTTAAGCCATACTTGGACCACCACACCCCAAGGGCACACGCCATCCCTGCGCACGTCCAGGTGCTATGCAGCCTACACCTGGTAGCGTCTGGCAGCTATCAAAGTGGAGTAGCAGCAGCAGGAGGGGTGAGCCAGAGCAGCCTGTCAAGGTTCTTCCACATATTCCTTGACGCCATGATAGACAGGATGGACCAATACATCTCTTTCCCTGCAACCCACGCAGAACTGCTACAAACTAAAGCTGACTTCTACCAGATGGCACAATTTCCCCAAATCATCGGTTGCATAGATGGCACACACATTCCGATTTGCCCACCAGCGGACACCGAATACATATACCGCAATCGGAAATCTACACACACCATCAACGTGCAGGTGATCTGCAATGCCAAGTGCACCATCACAGACCTGGTAGCAAAATTTCCAGGGAGTACCCATGACTCCTATATATTCCAACAGAGCGGCATATATGCACGGCTGATGGCAGGCGAATTTGGAGAAGGATACCTCCTAGGTGAGACACATCATCAGACCCCCATAACACATAGTAGGTAGGTGGAATACATGTATGCATGTGTCTAATGTGACCCCTTTCTCTTCCAGGCGACAGTGCATATGCCCTCCGCTCATTCATACTCACCCCCTACCTCAACCCCTCCACACCCAGCCAAAGGAGGTATAACCGGGCCCACATACGCACAAGGAATGTTGTTGAACGGACCTTTGGCATCTGGAAAAGTAGATTCAGATGCCTGCACAAGAGTGGAGGTGCAAGGCAGTATACCCCCATCACCTGCTGCAAGATCATAGCTGTATGTGCAATGTTACACAACCTTGCGGTCAAGAAGGGCACTGAGGTGGAGTTGTCTGACTACGAGGACTATGACGACGACGAAGCTGTGCCACTCACACAGCCAGCTGGGGTGTGTACGCCAAGTGATGGCAGATACAGACGTGAGGAGATCACTGAGAACTATTTCTGACTGAGTACAGATGCAAAGACAGCTAAATGTTGCTTGGAAAAAAAATAATTTTAATAGTGATGCACCACAGTTACAGCACTGATGTGCATCAAAAAATGGAGATTGTAAAATCAAATAAAGTCCAGGGTTCTGGTTTGCTCATCCCCCCTTGCCAGGCTATTTTTTGGCCCGCTTGCCAGACCCACTGGGGTGTCCCTCGGCCCCCTCCGAATGCCCAGCAGCATCAGCGGATCGCCTGGTGCTCCTCCGTGGCTCTGATGCAGCGCTGGCCGGGCTGCTGCGGCTGCTGCTGTCTCCAGCATCACGCAGGTCCAGGGCAGGATTGGAGGCGGTGTTTGATATTATCATGGCCTCCATGGCCGTGGTGATCCTGGCCATCCCCCTAGTCAGCTCAGCCGTATGCTGACTGAGCACAGATTCTTGATTGGAGCTGCGATGGCACAGTTGTGCGGTCGCCGCTGCAAGGCGGGCCATGGCCCGGTTGAGCACCCGGGCATCCCTCCTGCGCGCAACCTCATGCTCCTCCTGTCTGGCAGATGAGTGGGTGATGGCAGTGGTCAGCCTGCCTAACCCTGCTGCCACCTCCTTGTTGCTGTCCACAACAGCCTGGAAACCCTTCACCAACTCCCCCATCTGCATGTTGTGCTGCAGGAGCTGGCGTTGGCAGGCCATGGTGGTCGCAGGGCCGAGCACCAGCCAGGCTGGCCAGGAGGAGGAGGAGGATGAGGAAGGAGACACCCCAGGGCTAGGAATGGAGGGAGTCCTGGTCATTGACTTCCAAGCAGTGCACTCCCCAGTACTGGGCAGCACACCCCCCTTGCAATTCTCACCAGACAACTCCCCTACAAGGCAGACCATTCCGCCTACACCAGCTCCTGCCACAACCGTGGCCTTGCCACCTGTCCAACCAGTCCTGGGAGCAGGGGCTCAGGGACCGGCCAGCACCACACCCCCACCAGTGGCACCCCAGCCCACTCAGCAGGCCGGAAGCAGCAGTGCCCGACGCCGTGCCACCACCACCACTGCTGCACCAGCACGGGAGGGCAGTGTGTTCCTGGGCCTGGAGGGACAGATGGTTAAAATCCAGCGCCAACAGGCCAGATCCACCATGGCCTGCCAACGCCAGCTCCTGCAGCACAACATGCAGATGGGGGAGTTGGTGAAGGGTTTCCAGGCTGTTGTGGACAGCAACAAGGAGGTGGCAGCAGGGTTAGGCAGGCTGACCACTGCCATCACCCACTCATCTGCCAGACAGGAGGAGCATGAGGTTGCGCGCAGGAGGGATGCCCGGGTGCTCAACCGGGCCATGGCCCGCCTTGCAGCGGCGACCGCACAACTGTGCCATCGCAGCTCCAATCAAGAATCTGTGCTCAGTCAGCATACGGCTGAGCTGACTAGGGGGATGGCCAGGATCACCACGGCCATGGAGGCCATGATAATATCAAACACCGCCTCCAATCCTGCCCTGGACCTGGGTGATGCTGGAGACAGCAGCAGCCGCAGCAGCCCGGCCAGCGCTGCATCAGAGCCACGGAGGAGCACCAGGCGATCCGCTGATGCTGCTGGGCATTCGGAGGGGGCCGAGGGACACCCCAGTGGGTCTGGCAAGCGGGCCAAAAAATAGCCTGGCAAGGGGGGATGAGCAAACCAGAACCCTGGACTTTATTTGATTTTCCAATCTCCATTTTTTGATGCACATCAGTGCTGTAACTGTGGTGCATCACTATTAAAATTATTTTTTTTCCAAGCAACATTTAGCTGTCTTTGCATCTGTACTCAGTCAGAAATAGTTCTCAGTGATCTCCTCACGTCTGTATCTACCATCACTTGGCGTACACACCCCAGCTGGCTGTGTGAGTGGCACAGCTTCGTCGTCGTCATAGTCCTCGTAGTCAGACAACTCCACCTCAGTGCCCTTCTTGACCGCAAGGTTGTGTAACATTGCACATACAGCTATGATCTTGCAGCAGGTGATGGGGGTATACTGCCTTGCACCTCCACTCTTGTGCAGGCATCTGAATCTACTTTTCCAGATGCCAAAGGTCCGTTCAACAACATTCCTTGTGCGTATGTGGGCCCGGTTATACCTCCTTTGGCTGGGTGTGGAGGGGTTGAGGTAGGGGGTGAGTATGAATGAGCGGAGGGCATATGCACTGTCGCCTGGAAGAGAAAGGGGTCACATTAGACACATGCATACATGTATTCCACCTACCTACTATGTGTTATGGGGGTCTGATGATGTGTCTCACCTAGGAGGTATCCTTCTCCAAATTCGCCTGCCATCAGCCGTGCATATATGCCGCTCTGTTGGAATATATAGGAGTCATGGGTACTCCCTGGAAATTTTGCTACCAGGTCTGTGATGGTGCACTTGGCATTGCAGATCACCTGCACGTTGATGGTGTGTGTAGATTTCCGATTGCGGTATATGTATTCGGTGTCCGCTGGTGGGCAAATCGGAATGTGTGTGCCATCTATGCAACCGATGATTTGGGGAAATTGTGCCATCTGGTAGAAGTCAGCTTTAGTTTGTAGCAGTTCTGCGTGGGTTGCAGGGAAAGAGATGTATTGGTCCATCCTGTCTATCATGGCGTCAAGGAATATGTGGAAGAACCTTGACAGGCTGCTCTGGCTCACCCCTCCTGCTGCTGCTACTCCACTTTGATAGCTGCCAGACGCTACCAGGTGTAGGCTGCATAGCACCTGGACGTGCGCAGGGATGGCGTGTGCCCTTGGGGTGTGGTGGTCCAAGTATGGCTTAAGGTCCCTGATGAGCTCAAGTATGGTGTCAGAGTCCAGCCTGTATCTCTGTAGGATCTCAGCCTCAGTGAGCATGAACAGGGTTATCCTCTGTCTGTAGACCTGTTCATTTCTTAGCCATTCCCTCTGTCCTTCCTGCTGTAGCCGTAGCCGCCTCGCAATGACATAGAAAGCTGCCATCCTGCAAGTTGCAATGCATTTTGGGACTGTTTATATGGGTTGGAGTTGGTTACCACCTGATTGCAATCCATGGTAAATACCGAGTGAATTCTACCGATTTTGAGCCGATTTCGGTGTTTCTGTGCCTCCCTACATCTCCCCAACTGTCGGAATCGGGGAATTTCCCGATCGGAGATTCATACGAATCGGCATGTTTTCCGAATCGGCTCATGTCCGAATCGGTATTTGTACCGATTCGGTACATGGACCGAATCGGTGATTTTCCGATTCGGTGTCACTAACGAATCGGTAATGGGACCGAATCGGTGATTTTCCGATTCGGTGTCACTTACGATTCGGTAATGGGACCGAATCGGTGATTTTCCGAATCGGTGTCACTAACGATTCGGTAATTGGACCGAATCGGTGATTTTCCGAATCGGTGTCACTAACGATTCGGTACATGGACCGAATCGGTATTTGCATCCGAATCGGTGTTTTTCCGATTCGTTACATATCCGATTTTCGGTATGTACGTATCGGATTCTTTCCCATTCGGTACTCATTCCGATTCGGTTTACTGTCCGATTATTTCTGTTTTTGGTTCCCTACATCTGGATGGCTGTTTACCGATCGGTAAGGGCCAAAAATCGGTATTTTCGGCCGTTACCGATCGGTAACGCACTACCTACATCGGGGCCTAAGTGCACGCCTGAGAAATAATAAAATCATGGACTATATTAAAAAGAGCTTTGGAGGAGTTGCCTGCCCGGTCGATTTGATTGATAATAAAACTACACCTGGCAGTTTTGATGTTATGGTGCTAGCAGGACAGAGCTTGTTTATACAGATCCTTATCTTGGGGGCCTCTCTAGATTCTTGCACTTTGATTTTTCTATTTTTACTCTGGTGAGAACCAGGGGGCCGAAGATCGATGAAGGGTAGAATGGTAGTTTTTATGAGGGATGGTTGTGTCCAAGGCTACTGTTAAAGCAGAGGTGAAAAACTTCAATAGCTCCGAGACCTCTGGAGTATTTTGTGGCAAGCTAAAGTGAAAAGCTTCCTGGAAAGCTTCAACAGTGAGTTTATTCTATGGTCTGTAGGTATCACGTGGCAGTCTACTATTCCTTGTTTTAGACAGGGGGTGAGGGGACTGAACATCAAAAGGGATTCGCTGATAATCGGTCCATGAGAGCCCTAGAATCTCTAGGTCCATTAATAGCTTTATTACTTCCGGGTTAGTGAGGTCCTCCCCATGGAAACTAAAGTCACTTAGAAGAAGACATTTCTTTAAAGCTAGGATGTGCGTGGCTTTCTTTTCCACCTGCTGTTGACTAAAGTTAGTCTTAGACCAAGGTGGGCGGTAGATCAGAGCTCCATTTGAGCTATTGGTTGCTGAGACTTTAATCTTAAAAATGCATAACTCCATAGAGTTGGAACTAATGGTTGAAATTCATGTCACATTGATTGTGTTTTTAAAAACCACCCATTTTTAAGCCTCTATCAAGTTTAATACGTTTATAATTATCTGGGATAGCTAGCGTGATAGCTGGGAGATTAGAGGGATTTAACCATGTTTCTGTTAAAAAACAGATGTCTGGAGACCGGGAGGTAAATACGTCCCATATTTCAGTTGCATGCTTAGGTAATGACCTTACGTTGCAGAGAAAGCATTTTAGAAAATACTCAGTTGTGGTGGGGTCCTTCCCCATGCAGTTCCCTGAATCGTTGTTACTTTGGAAATGACAATTATAGCAGGCCGCCAAGCCTTCTAGTATATGGGGGTAACTATTAGTACATCTGAGTTGCTGTGTTGTACTAGTCTTATTCTGTACTCTCGGTTGGTGTAAGGTAGCTGCTGAGTAGTGAGAACGATGGGTAATGTTATTTTTTTCCTTAAAAGAACCAGGGGTCTTGGCTCCTTGCGATGACCAGGTGCGGACGGGCGCAGATGGGCGTGCCTTAGAAGCGCCCGCTGCACGCGTCTCCTGCATATCCGTCCCAGCATCGGTCTTATGGCCGCGTGTGATGGAAACTGTGAGAAGTTGGCCTGATATATGATGTTTCCAATTCTGGAACCACCTTGTATCAGTCCAAACAATCCCTTATGGTGTCTGTTTGTAAGTCAACCTTATAGACAAGCTATCTTAATGGTAGCATAGACTAAGCAGCCTTAAAGGCTAAACTCAAGAGGTTGTGTTAAGCGAGCTGTTTTACCAATCACAATCCTGTAATATCAAATGAAAGGACACCACACAAGTATATATTATAAAATATATGTATTTATTACTAGAATAATCCCCAGTACTCTTTATGAGCAAAGGGGCACAAGCGTTAAATCAAAAGCACAGTATAACATATGAAAGTTGCACAATTATGGACGAGGGCGGGTGGCCACTCAAACCATATATTAAGAAAGTGGTATAAGAGATACCAATCGACAGTGGTTAGGCCTAGGGCCTAGGGAATCACTGGGAGCAGTCGGGACAAGCAATGCTGAAGTCGGGAAAAGCCCGCGGGATTCGGGTGCAGCGCTTAAAGCACACGCATGCACCAATGCAAAGTCAATGGTGCGTAAAAGTTACACAATTAGAGTTTAAGGATACTTCCACTGAACCTAGAAGGACAAAACTTTAGACACAGACCCTAGAGGTGTGTACTAGTGTGGGAACACTGGAGTAGCTGAGTTACCTCACCCACAGGAAGCAGGTGCATAGGGTCGAAGTGGCGTCGGGTTTCGTCACGCAGGTTGTTGGTGCTTGAAGCTGAAGATGCTGCAGGCGATATGAAGGAGAAGTGTCTGGTGTGATCCAAGGGTGGATCAGAGTAGTAACGTACCTGAAAGCAGAGGGGACAGAGTCTGGGTCACTCAGCAGTGACCAGGGTGGAACCAGGACGGAACCAGGCAATGTTGGGCGCAATCAGGTGGTTGTCGTGGAGCTTCTCTCCGCTGCCACGTGGGCTCTGGGGCATCTGCGATGTCCAGGAGCGGGTCATGAGCTATCCCACGCAGGTTCTCACCGTCGGCGCTGTCGGCTTCAAGATTGGAGCAAACAACACTTGGCAAGAGCAATCCATGCAGGACTGGAAGATTGCTTCTCCATCGGACCAGGAGAGTCAGAGTGGGTGCTCCTTTTCAGAGAAGCGGGTGCAAGTCTGGAGCAACCAGAATCACAAGTCGTATTTAGGTTTTCGCCGGCACAGGGGCCACAAGCCGGCTGGCAAGTGACCGGGCCAACGCGTTGAGCCAAAGAAAGCAGAAGGGCCCCACGCAGCACTCGTCGAGTGTAGAGGGGTGAGCTTCGATGCAAAAGTGGCTCAGGGTTGGGGCTTCTCAGACCCCGGTGTACAGCTTCGAGGGTCACTCGTGGGCTTCACGGTCAGTGTCTCGTGGTTTTTTCAAGATGGCCTGCCCAACGCTTTCCGGTCGCCTCCACGGGTCTCAGCTCTGCAGGGACTGTGGATCGGGCTGTAAGAAGACAGGCAAGCTTGATCTCGTTGATCTTTGTCCCTCGAGTTCTGGTGGGAACTGCAACAAAGCAGACATCGAGGTGCTGAATGGTGCCTGTTTGCACAGGGTGGTCACTCCTTGACCACAAGAGAGATTCTTCAGTCTTCTACGTTGAGTAGGATGTCGAAGGGTCCAGAGTTTCATTTCAAATGTTTCATCAGAATAATCTGAGTGCGTTGGCACTGCTCCCATTCTTATACCAATCTAGGGGGCTGGATTACCTGCTACGTCCCCTCCTATGGGTGGGACCCAGGAAGGGGGTGGATACACCCCTTTCCCTTTGATCCAGGCCACGCTGGGACTGGGGCTGGTGTGCCCCAGAACCGGTTTGGCTGGATTATGCAAGGGGCAGCCTTGTGCTCCCCAGGCAGTGTCTGGTTTCTTTCAAACCTCCCTGCTACAATCCACTATCTCCTGTCTGGGGTGGTGTAACACCTCCCTGCGACAGGAAAGCCTTTGCCTCCTCTGCTGAGTTTCGGTCAGCAGCAGGATGTCAGACTCGTGTCTGTGGCAGAAGCATCCATTTTGTGGATCTGAGGCTCTTTTAAAAATCAACCGCGTTTCAGTAAAGTAACATGTCTTCTCCCTCTAGAGGGGTGGAATTCTATCCCCGTCAACAGGACTGTCGAGGGGATAGTATTCCAATTCGTATGACACCTTACACGACATGTTTTGATAAAGCCAAACCAAAGTTAACATATAACCGCGAGGATTATAATGCACTTAATAGTATATGGTTTGGCATTATTCCGGAACAGCTTAGGGAATTGCAGACAGGCCCAGCTCATGCTAGAGCACCATCTCACTTAAAACCAAGCACTCTGCCTCCAGGATTGTTAAGGCCTGCCATAGGAGTGGCTTATAGGTTTATGTGTGTCCAGATAGGTTTAGATATAGGCATACTATATCTAAGCAAGGGGTGATTACACCACCTTGCCCCAGCTGAGTGATCATCCAGTTGTGTCAATTTTAGATAGCCAGCCAGGGGTGGCAAAAGATATGCTGCAGCCCCTGGTAGGCCTTGGATGCACCTATGCCCTGGTCACCTATAGTGCTCTGTACAGGGGCTGATAAGGTGACACAAGCCAATCTAGTTATGCACCTAGGGTACATGGAATCCTTTTTACAGAGAGAGCAGATAGCCTGGGGCCCTGATTAGCAGGGAACCAGGCCAACTAAGTCGAAAACCAGCTAAACACAAGGCAAAAAATCTGGGGTAACCATAGTAAGGTAGCCACCTTCCTACAGACAACACTAGAAAGCTAACCAGCCTCCTAGCCGGAAATGAGACCGGACTGCTTTCTCCACGAAATCAGCACAGGCTGCGTAAAATAACGATCAGGGAGGCAAGGCATCACAGCGCAGTCTGTAAAATTTCAAAAAGCCTCAGAAATAAAATCAATTAAAATCTAAATGCAGCAAGAAGATAACGCAAAACAGCGTGTGCTGTGCCAATGTTTAAAAAGGGTATACAATTATACAATATAATGCCCTAGCCCTATCAAGTAGATTGGGGAGATTGACAGGGATTCTCTTAGCTGACATTGAAAGGCATTTGATTTGGTGAGTTGACCTAACTTCTTTGCCATTCTCTATTGACTGAACTTTTGGCTGTGCTTTCTGGTATATCTGAGATTACTGTTCTCTGGCCTTACGGCTTGTGTCCAAGTGGGCTCGGCGACATCAGTTCTGTTCACTATTCAAAGAGGCATATGGCCAAGCTGCCCACTATCCCCACTCTGCTTCGCTACCACCATGGAGCCACTGTCACAGTGGCTCTGGATTGATGTACAGATAAGTGGATTTGCGTGGGGGCTGGGGTCCTCAGACAGAATAGCCCTCTATGCTGACAATGTCCTCATCTTCCTCACCCTCTCTGGTATATGAGCTGCGTAGTTTGTTGCTAAGAACCCGTACACAGGGAGGAAGGGTTGGATGATATTATTGATGGTCATTGCTCAAATCAGCTTCTTCTATCACTCTTTCAGCAGTAGTACTAGCACCCTGGGTTTCTTGAGGAACCTCATTATCTTCCATAGATGAAGGGGCAGCTGAAGCAGGCATATACTCTTCTGGTACCTCCATTTTGTCCCACAACCAGTCCCATGAGCCATCAATATTCTGATCCAATACTTCCTTCCTATGTATGGGTTCTTTGCACTGAGCTACACAGTTCGTATGCCACACCTCCCCATCCCTCAACATCACAGAATTGTTCTAACACTTCACCACTCCCAATGTATGTGATAACATACTCTGGCCCTTGACCACTTTTTCAACTCTCGTCGCCTTAACCCATTCACCTATCTGCAGTTTGGTATCAAAATCGCTATGTTTTTTTATGATAATAAGTTTTGTAAGCATCTTGTGCCTCCTGTCTATACCTAATGACAGACCATTCCGTACGTTTCTAACCACTCATGTAGGCTAGCTTATTCTTAGTATATGCTTTCCTGCCCCTCATGAGTTCAAATGGACTACATCCAGTTACGGTAGAGGTAATCTGTAGGCCCAGACCATTTTCTTCACTTCCACCCACCACTTGGGTCTAGTCCAGATGGCCAACTGAATGGTGCCTTTAATGTCACGATTAAACCTTTCCACAGTGCCATTCCCAGCTGGGTGATGGACTGAAGTAGTGATATGGGTTATTCCATTTCTTGACAAGAAATCCTCAAAAATTGCTGACTTGAATTGTGCCCCAGTGTTACTCATACTTTCACTTGGGGTTAAGTTTTTTCTTTTTACAAAATGTCCAATAACACACAACCTGAACATTTTCGATTTTTTGATTATTTGCCAAATGTTCCATACTTCCGCACCTATAACACTTAGGGCCAGATGTAGGTGGCCCATTACCTGTCGGTAAACCCGAAATTCTGTAAATTTCAGGTTTACCGACCGGTATTGAGACATTTGCTATGTAGGGGAGATTCGGCAAATACCGAATCTGTATTTACCGATTCTGTATTTACTGAATCATCATTTACCGATTCTGTATTTACCAAATCGGTAGATGACATGTTGGAAGCACTTTGAAGAGTGCTTCTGTGCTTTAAGGATTCGTTATTTACCACCAACTATTAGTTGGTGGTAAATAACGAATACCTCTGTAAATGCAAATCTGTGCATTTGCACCAGTGCCATGTGGCAGACATACATGCCCTTAGGGCTTGTATGTGTGCCACATGTGCACAAAAGCACTATTCAGGGGTGCAACAGGGTGTCAATGTGACACCCTGCCACCCTTGACTCTTTCCGTATTTTACCAAATCGGTATTTACCGATTCGGTAATTCACATTCATTCCTATTGGCCTCCAGGCCCATAGGAATGAATGTGAATTACGGAATCGGTAAATACCGATTCGGTAAATACCGAATCTGAACGATTCGGTAATACTTACCGAATTTTTCCCTACATAGCATTCACCGATTCTAAAATACTGAATCAGTAAAATTCAGTATTTTAGAATCGATAAATGTACTTTACCTACATCTAGCCCCTAATAACTTGTTCTTTTACCTTTATATCATGTGATGGCCTATTACCTTTACACTGTTACTATTTCTAGACACTACGGGCCCGATGTAGGTAAATCTATATTACTGACTCTTAAATACAGACTCATACCGAATCGGTAATCAAGAATCGGAAAACGTGATGTAGGAAAAATCAGTAAATTTTACCGATTCGGTATCAGTCGGAATATCCAATCGGTATTAACCGATTTGGAAAATCCCGATTTGGTAAATCACATACATTCCTATGGACCTACTGGCCCATAGGAATGAATTGGATTTACTGAATCTGCACATTCCGGTTCGGTAAATACCGATTCGGTAAGTACCGATTCAGAAAATACCGAATCGGCAGTTTGAAAATCGACATGTGACCCTGCCAACCAATCAGGGACACCCTACACACCCCACAACCAAGGCCCAGAGCATCCAACCAATCAGAATGAAGCACCCCGCCCCAGTACCTGGGAGTGGCCACACCCATGCAGGTGCACAGCAACTGAACAAACAACTGAGCTGAGGTGAGAGGAGCTGACTATCCAGAGCCAAGCTGTGCAACAGAATGGAGTCTCAGGAAGGGCAAAAGGATGCTGGAGAGCGCAAAAGAAAGATCAAGTTCAGCCCAGCAGAACTGCAGGTGGTTGTAGAAGAAATTGTGAGTCGCTACAACCAATTTTTTGGAAAACAGTCTCTGCATGTTGCAGAGTCTGTGAAGAGAAACATATGGTTTGGCATACAGGGAAAAGTCAATGCCATTGGTGTGATGCACAGGGAGATCGACGACATTAAAAAACGATGGTATGACCTGCGCATCATTACATAAAAGAAGATTGCTGCCCAAAAAAAGGATGCTGGTGTGACAGGAGGTGGTAGGAGCAAAGCACCAAAACTGACTGAGATGGAGGAGCTTGTAGAAACAACCCTGGAGCTAGAATGCATCCATGGGATTGGAGACCTGCACAGTACTGCAAGAGCAACTAAGAAACAAGGTAAGATGCATGGACCCTAATCCACAACCATTACCCTGAACCGGTACCCCACTGTGTATAATCATTACACTGCAGAACTGCTCATACTTGGGGCCAGCAATGCATCATGGTAGACGTAGTCATGAGTACATACATGCAATGCATACACCACAAGACTCAGCAAGGCATGCCACACACATCTCCAAACACACAATGTACACTGGGAAAAGGTGTGTAAACAATTTATTTAAGAACTACACACAGGTGAACAACACCATTGACCCTATGTCTATATGTTTCCACAGGAGAATCCTCACGCAGTACAGCATCACCAAGGGAGGAGAGGGCACCAGCAACTAACAGAAGAGAAAAAGAGAAACAAAGCACAGGTCATAGCGCTGTACAAGGAGGCAACAACACAACCCAGGAAGCCTCAACACCAGAGCGAGCCTCAACACCTGTCCCGCTATCACCTCTATTGTTTGGATCACCTGAATCGGAACACACACCGCTTACACCAAAACCAACGTCCAGGTCGTCCATGCAGGGAAGGGCTAGTAGGTCTGATGTGCCCCGTCAGAGGATCCTGCAAACCTCAGATAAGGAGGATGAGGATGTTGAAAACCAAAGAATTGAACCTGTGGCTGACAAGGCCAGACCACAGATTTCGGCAGGCGCTGCGCGGACTAGTGTCCTTGGCAGGAGGGCACGTGAGGGTGGCGATGGGCAGGAAGGTGGGAGCGTCTTCTGTGGCCTGGAAGCCACAATGGTCAAAGTACAGAGCATGCAGGCCAAAGCACTGTTGGCCGTGCATAGGCAGGTGCGCAGCATGAACAATAAAAGGTCACACATAGACAAGGGAATAGGCCACATTTCTTGTAGTCTTGAGGCAATTTCCAAGGGGATGTCAGACATCACTATATACATAGGTGTACTGTCTGATAAGTTGGACAGGGACCAACTAGAGCGTCGCAGGGAGCGGCAGTATATGCGGCAGCAGTCCAAGGCACTGAACAGATTTGCTACAGATACATCACTACTGTGCCGCCGCTCAATATCCATGCAGGATGCTATTGTGCACTGCTGAACAGACTTGACACGGGGCATGGGAAGAGTGACCTCTGCGATGGAGCAGATGCTCACCACTCAAACAGGCACTGCTGGTGGCACGGGTGTGGAGGAGACAGAGGGGTCCACCAACAGGAGTGGCTCCAGCACACCTGTACCAGAGGTGCGCAGGAGCGTCAGATGCAGCAATGCAGAGTCAGGCCCCAGCCAAGATATGGAAACCCTGGCACGTAAATCTCGCAATGTAGTGCGTGGGCGTAAGCATTGAACATTGCCTAAAAGTCACAGGACTGCTCACAGTCACAGCAAATGAGCACACGCAGTCATGGACATGGACATTGATGGACAATGGCTTTTCTATTTTAATCCTGATGTAGTGAATATTAAACTACACTCGTCAAACACTATACCTGTCTGTGTGTCATACATTACCTAGAAATATCGACGTGTAATCTCTGTCCGTCTCAATCTTCAATCTGTTGCTGCTGCTCCTGTGTCTTGGGGGTCTACATGTTTTTGGTCATCATCAATGTCCTCGTGATGTGTCACCTCCACTTCTGTGCCTTCTTTGGTGGCAAGATTGTGCAACATGGCACAGGTCACTATAATCTTGCAACACAGGATGGGGGTGTACTGTCGTGCACCTCCACTCTTCTGGAGGCAGCAGAACCTGCTCTTGAGAAGTCCAAATGTGCGCTCTACTAGGTTGCGAGTTGACCTGTGTGCCATATTGTAACGCCTTTCGCCTCTGTTAGTTGGATTGAGGTACGGTGTGAGCACAAAGGAACGCAGGGCATATGCACTATCGCCTAGGAGGGAATGAGTGGTCCATGAGTTACATACACATGACACATACATCTGCCATTCATATCAGGGTGTGTAACACTTATTTACCTAGCAGATATCCATCACCAAAATCTCCAGCAACAAGCCGTGTGTATATTCCGCTGTTCTGGAAAATGTAGGAGTTGTGCGTGCTCCCTGGAAATTTGGCCACTATGTCTGTAATGATGTTGCCAGCATTGCATATCACCTGCACATTGATGAAGTGCGTCGACTTACGATTTCTGTAGATGTGTTCAGTGGCTGAAGGTGGGCATAGTGGAATGTGGGTGCCATCTATGCAGCCTATCACATGCGGGAAGTGTGCCAGTTCATAGAAGTCAGTTTCTGTTTTTGCAAGTTCCGCAGGTGTGTCAGGGAACCGGATGTAATGTTCCATTCTCTGCGTCATGGCATCCAGGAACTTCCTGAAAAAACGGGACAGGCAGCTCTGGGATACACCACCAACTGCAGCAATCACACTCTGGTAGCTCCCAGAGGCAAGCAGGTGTAGGCTACAGAGCACCTGCACATGGGATGGGATGGCGTGGGCCCTGGGTGTTGGGTGATGCAGGTATGGGTGGAGGTCCCTAATTAAGTCCAGGATGGTTCTGGGGTGTAGCCTGTACCTCTGCAGTATCTCTGGCTCAGTCAGTTGAAATAGCGTGATCCTCTGCCTGTAGACCTGCTCCTCCCTCAGCCAGACCCTCTCTCCTGCTGCCTGTAGCCTTTGCCGCCTCGCAATCACATAGAATGCCGCCATTCTTGCAACACTGTTGCATTTTGGGCCCTTTTTTATAGCCTGCACCTGGTTACCACCTGCTTTCAGTCCATGGTAAATACCGACTCTTAAATACCGAATTACATGGAATTCGGTATTTTTGGCCTTTCCTACATCTCAATGGGCCTTTTTTTCTGTTTCTTAATTACCGAATCGGTAAATAAGAACTCGGTACATAAGGAATCAGTAAATACCGAATCGGATTTTTACCGATTCATATTTTCCGATTCGGTACATTTTTGACACCTACATCTCATTTTCCAAATACCGGTCGGTAACGGCCGAAATTACCGAATTTCGGCCGTTACCGACCGGTATTTGCCTACCTACATCTTGTTATATTGTGCATTTTTATTCTTTTGGTTAGTCACTCTACCCATTACCTCTTAGGCTTCTGAGGAATCTAAAACAACCCTCACTCATCTGCCTGACATTTCAGACATCTTCACCACAGCTAAAATATCTTTCAGTGCTGCATCACCATCTACCCTGTCTATCCTGTACATTGTTGTTTTTTGGGTGCATTATGATTTGATCTAATATTAATTCATCATGTAAAGCATCAAATCTACAAGACACAGCAAGTTTCTTCAATGCTGACACATAATAATCAATTGTTTCCTCCTATTTTTGTTTTTTGTGGAAAATGATATCTATCTATAGCAATGCAAACTATTGGTGAGTAGTAACTATTTAAGTCCTCCAACACATTCTTATATACGTCACTATCATCTTGTTCCCTGAACTTCATCGCCATCACATTAATTGATAAATCCCTACTGAACCTAGGGAGTGAAGTAAAACTCCTGTTTTCTTTTTGGACTTCAAGGCCTCATTGTGAATCATTGCCATATAATTCTCAAAATATTCCCTCCTTTCCTGCCACTTCATAATGGCTTTATCTGAAACGCCACAAAATGCATAGGAGATGTCAGCATGAATGACTGTGCAGCACACATCCTGACTGATGTTCCAAATATGTAAGTATGAAATTCATGAATTAATCTGTTCAATATTTAAAACAGTAACCCAGTGCCGGAACAAGAACGGGGCAGTCATCGAAGAACCACAGTGATCACATTCTGTGTTGAGAGAAATTTCCTTTCCCAAACAAAACTTCCTATCTCAAATCCCAAGTCTACAGAATAAAAACCTTCCTTTTTTTTCCAGGAACCCCCACAGTTTTGTGTCTTCCGATCATAGTGTGAGACAAAGCTGAGTCTTTCGATTATAGCATGAGGAACAGCTTTCTCACAGCCCCTTGTATCAACCCCTGCAATACGGAGCGCAGCAGCAAGATGGCGGCTCCGCGGGTCACGTGGCATGACCTCGTATTCCCCTGACAAGCTGCTTTGGAATGCAAGCAGAGAAAGAATGTGCTCCTGCATGTAGGGCCAGGTTCCTTATGTCAGGCGCTGCTATGGAACGCAAAGACAATGTGTTCCAGTTCTCCTACATTGTCAATAGCTCCTCTCACGTAGCATGGACTCCTTACGGCAGATCATGCTGTGAAATGAAGGACGATGCATTCCAGTGTTCCACGCTGCTCCTCATGATCTTTACGTCTCTCAAACCAATGTCCTCCAATCTCCAGCCTTTCTGTAATATGGAAGGTATTGGAAGGTGAGTCACAGTAATATGCACTTCACAATCCCTCCCTGCTTTGCCGATCCACTGCAACCACAACACAGTTCACATTGGTTGATGCCGGCACAATAAAGCTCAGGTAATGAACATCATCTGCACGCAGTGTCTTGTACTGTTGAGCTCATCAGGGCAATGCTCATTTATTCCTAAACTCAACATAAGTCTGTTCACCTCCTCGTCCACACGCAACTGCCGCTCTACAAAACAAATTGCTTACCACATTCTAAATTGACATATATAAGGAGAATGCTCACGCACACTAAAGTTACGACACATGAGAGTTCTTCTACATTGACCTGAGACATCAAGGCCCTTGAGCATTGCGCATGTTTCACATCTTTGGGGAAATATTGAAGCTCTTTATTAATCTTGCCAAATTCTCTTTCTTCCTGACTCCCAACTATCCTTAGGACCTCCGATAGGCCACCGACCTCTGCATAGAAACACAGGGTTTCCACTACTTGGGTGTGTACATCACATTACAATGCACACTGCATGGATGCACAACATCCAGGCATTAATGAGAGTGCTGGAAACAGACTTCCGAACATGGTCAGCACTCACACTATCCCTCATGGGTTAATTCTCCATCTTTAGGATGGTATCCCTCCAAGGTTTCCTGTATTTGCTGCAAAACTATCCCTACGACCTACCTTGGTCCTTCTTCCACACTTTTCAGTCCCAACTTCAGTTTTCTGTGGAATCATGGTACTCCTCGCATAGCCCTCGCAAAAAATGTATCAAATCCACTTATGAAGGAGGCATTGCGGCTGTGGATGTTGAGACATATTATTTGGCCTCCCACTTACTATCAATAATGAGTGGTGGTATGACACACAAAATGATCCTGCCTACACCGTGCAAAAAGGGGCACTCCAGTGAATGTCATAAGTCATTTGTGATATGTAGGTAAAGTCTGCACATGTCGGGAGAGATGCTATGATGTGTCTCTTTCACCAAACATGGTTTAACCCAAGGTTTAGGACAGTTGCAGAAACTTTGTATTACCACTGTATGGTGTGCCACCAACAAAATGCAGGAAAAAGAATGCCAGTCACAATGAGTCAAGTAGGAAGGTCAGGAGGTCCTTTTAACCTATTGCAACTCGATTTCATTGAGATGCACATGTGTAATGGGTTGAAATATGTTCTTGTGATTGTTTGTATTTTCTCATGCTGGCTGGAAGCCTACCCTACAAGGCAAAATGACAGTTTAACTGTAGCAAAGCCATTGCTGAGGGAGCTAATACCACGTTTTGGATTAACGACTTCTTTGGAGTCAGACCGAGGAACTCATTTTAATAATATGGTCTTGAAGATGTTATGTGCAGCATTAATAGGCCAAAAGCTCCATTATGCTTATCATCCAGAAGCTTCTGGAATTGTGGAAAAAATATATGGTACATTGAAATCCAGATTGGCAAAAGTATGTGCTTTATCTTCTTCTGCAATCGCCTGAGACATTACCTCTAGTGTTGATGAGCTTGAGAAATACCCCAGACAGGAGAACAGGATTATCCGCACATGAAGTTATTAAGGGGAGGGCTATGTTACAGCCTGCATTCCCGGCTAATGCATTAGATAGTATAAGAGATGACTTGGTGCTCGATTACTGTAAAGGATTGGCTGGCGTGGTACATTCTGAGTCTCAGCATGTTGGGGAAGCTGCAACTTCACCTCAAAAGGAGCAGTGCCATTACCTCAGTCCCGATGACTGGGTCTTGGTTAAGAAGCATGTATGCAAATCATGCATGGAGCCTCTTTGGCGTGGGCCGTTCTCGGTAATTCTGGTATCCACAATTGCTGTTAAGTGTGGTGGTCTTACGAATTGGGTTCATGCTGCACATAATAGCAGAGTCCCATGTCCTCTTGAAGATACAGCACCTGTTTTGTATGTGCCAGTGGTTGCAGAGAGACAACTGACTCAGGTCAGCCAAACTGTTGAGGACACACAAGGTACTGGGATTCCGTGCTTGGGTTCCGAGGGAGTGGGGGAGGGTCAGAGGAAGCCGGCTCTTGTAGGTACCGAAGGATCACAAGAGAAAGGGCTTACTCAGTATGATTTTGTCACGTTATGGTAAGCCCCAAACTAGTTAGACTGACCTGCACTCTTTAGATTTTAAATGCTTAATAATTATGTACTTACCCTTTTGAATGCTTTTGATAATATCTAACATTAACTAAACTATATATTCTGTTTTATCATGATTTGTATCCTCAAGTTGATTGTGCGTTCCAATTGATTTATTAATGACAGGGAGAAATCTGCATTGAGAAATCTCTGACCACCAGGTACTAATGTTATTGTTTTACATTGCCTTAACAGAATTATTGGTTTGTATGATTCTGGTTTGACTAAATGTATTCAGAAGATTTGTACTAGCAGTGATAATTATTTACTTGTATAGTGGAGGTTGTTTGGGCCTGAGCACAAAAAGGTAGCAGCCGCTGTCCTCTCACTGCTGCTCCTTGATTAAACAAGGTTATTTGTTGTCTCTTTATAGCATAATGAATGTTTTACTAGCTTGTAAGTTGATTGTCTAATTCCTGGTCCTCATTGGATAGCTGGATATTCGATCCCCTATGTCTAACCCATCATCAGCAAAAAACAAGGTCCAACGGAATGCTACATGAGTGTCCGAATCAGATAGTGATAAGATAACAACATTTATCAAAAAATGCCTAGTATTCGCTGGAACAAGAGACATTGCTCTCAATTGGAAAGATAAGGATCCACCCTCAGTGGAGTTCTGACGGGAGAGTCTTGACTGGTTCATGAGCAGTAAGATTTACGTATACATAGCCAAGGGTTATCCCCAAAAGCACACCAAAGTCTGAAAGAATTGAGCCAATTACAGAGGCATCACTCTGAACCTCCGCCTACAGTCGGCAGCTGCAATAGACTTAGAAATTCAGACATATGAAGGAGCAGGGTTCCCTCTTCTGATTGTACTCTGGAACCCTCTGTCGATGGATCTTTGGTGTCTGCTTTAGAAGTGCAGAGGGGAAAAATAACACATTCAGTTGGAATCACCAGCGCAAAGAATCAGGACTCTAAGGAATCACAGACTCCAGGTTGTCAAGTTTAATGGGTTTATTACAAAGCCAACAAGCATTTGCAATGCAATAGGTCTCGCATTAGGAAAGTTTGAGCTATTGGTATTGTAAATGACAAATTTTTTATTTATGTTTTGTTTTTGAAAATAGCGAAATTAATAGCTTTGTCATTTACAATGCCAATAGTTATAACTTTCGCAAATGTGACACCTATAGCATTTGTAATGCAATATGTGTTGTATTTACGTGACTTACATATATTGATATTACAAATAACAAGGGCTTTTAATTTTTAAAAAAAATTAAATCTTAAATAAAAGGTATTGTAATTTATAATGGCAATAGCTTAAACTTTTGTAAATAACTTTTGTGAAGATTATGTTCAGTGTACTTTTATTGTGACGAAAATCCAAGAACAGAAGTGAAATATTAACATCTTTTTGTTACATTTGTAATAAAGCTTGAAACAGTGAGAGAACATATTTGAACCAGGTGTTGTTGAATGGTTGCACAGAGTGGTGGCGCTGAGTGATGTTGTGATGGCAAACGAGTGATGCTTGGGCGTTCAGGGATGCTGTGGTAGCGCATAGTGATGTTGTGGTGCCCCTGAGTGATGCTGTGGTGGTGCTGAGTGATGCTGTATTCTATGCTATGTTTTGATATCCTGTGCTTTGATTTGTTATGCTATGCTATGCTGTGTTTTGTTATGCTATACTATGGTTTGTTATGCTATGCTATGTTTTGCTATGCTATGCTTTGTTATGCTATGCTATGTTTTGTTATGCTATGCTATGTTTTGTTGTGTTTTATTATGCTATGCTTTGTTTTGCTATGCTAGTATATGTTTTGTTATGCTATGTTTTGTTAAGCTATGCTATGCTTTGTTGTGTTTTGCTATATTTTGTTATGCTATTTGTTGTTGTGTTTTGTTATGCTATGTTTTGTTATGTTATGCTATGTTTTGTTATGCTATGCTATGTTTAGTTGTGTTTTGTTATGCTATGCTATGCTATGTTTTGTTGTGTTTTGCTATGCTATGCTTTGTTTTGCTATGCTATGTTTTGTTATGCTATGTTTTGTTATGCTATGCTATGCTTTGTTATGCTAAGCTTTGTTTTGTTATGCTATGCTGTGTTGTGTTTTTTTATGCTATGTTTTGTTGTGTTTTGTTATGCTATGCTATGTTTTCCTATGCTTTGCTATGCTATGTTTTGTTATGTATGCTATGTTTTATTGTGTTTTGTTATGCTATGCTATGTTTTGTTATGTTACGCTATTTTTTTTCTGCTATGTTTTGTTGTGTTATGCTATGCTACGTTTTGATATACTATGCTATGTTTTGTTTTGCTATGCTTTGTTATGTTATGCTATGCTTTGTTTTGTTATGTGTGCTTTGTTTTGTTATGCTATGTTTTGTTATGCTGTGCTATGTTTTGTTGTGTTTTGCTATGCTTTGTTTTGTTATGCTATGTTTTGTTATGCTATGCTATGTTTTGTTGTGTTTTGCTATTCTATGCTATGCTATGCTTTGTTGTGTTTTGCTATGCTATGTTTTGATTTGTTATGCTATGTTTTGTTTTGCTATCCTATCTTATGCTTTGTTTTGTTATGCTACGCTATGGGTTGCTATCCTATGCTTTGCTTGTTATGTAATGCTATGCTATGCTGTGTTTTGTTATGCTATGCTATGTTTTGTTATGCTATGCTGGTGAGGATGTGTGAGGGTGAGGATGTGTGAGGGTGAGAGGGTTGTGAGGGAGTGGGAGGGTGAGGGTGTGAGGGTGAGGGGGTGTGAGGGTGAGGGGGTGTGAGGGTGAGGTGGTGTGAGGGTGAGGGGGTGTGAGGGTGAGGGTGTGAGGGTGAGGGGGTGTGAGGGTGAGAGGGTGTGTGAGGGTGAGAGGGTGTGTGAGGTTGAGAGGGTGTGTGAGGGTGAGAGGGTGCGTGAGGGTGGGAGGGTGAGTGAGGGTGAGGGTAAGTGAGGGAGGGTGAGGGGGTGTGAGGGAGGGTGAGGGGGTGTGAAGGTGAGGAGGTGAGAGGGTGTGTGAGGGTGAGAGGGTGTGTGAGGGTGAGGGTGACGGTGTGTGAAGGTGAGGGTATAGGAGTGTGAGGGTGAGGGGGTGTGAGAGTGAGGGGGTGTGAGGGTGAGGAGGTGTGTGAGGGTGAGGGTGTGTGTGAGGGTGAGGGGGGGTGTGAGGGTGAGGGGGTGTGAGGGGTGAGGGTGAGGGGGAGAGGGTGAGGGGGTGTGAGGTTGAGGGGTGTGAGGGTGAGGGTGAAATCAGCCTTCCATGGGTGTTTTCTAGCTCAGGGTGGGCATGTCCTGACAATTCATGACATGCTGTTCATACTGAAGCAGGACCAATACAGATTTGCATATGGCATATGGCTGTGGAGAACGTTTAATTAGAAAAATTAAATTGTGTGTTTAACATGGACGGGACGCAAGTGGAGTAAATGTATTGTATTTTCTTAATGACGTTTTAAACTTGCCAGAACAAGGCCTCAAGTGAGAGCAGTAAAGCAACAAGCTTTCGGCATTGCTGTGGCAGGGGCGGGGGAGCGCATTCCTTTGAAGTCTGAAGCAGGGTCGGTGGAGCACATTCCTTTGAAGTCTGATGCTGAGGCCGATGGTGTTTGATGTGCACGCGCCTGAATCACATGAACGGTACCGAATCCGCAGTTTGGGGAGACTTTTCGGAAGCCTACTATAATCTCGCCGAGCAATGCCTACGCATTGATTCAGAGAGACCTAAAAACAACTGGACATACAAGCTCCTCAAGACGAGGTTGTAAAAGTACATTACCCCCATGGCTGTTGGTGATAGAGGCTGGCGGTCCGGGAGGGGTCGGACAAAGCAGATTAGGGGGCCTTATTAGTTTTGCTAACCTCTTGATCACTTGTTTCATGGTCTGCCTGGGTTATTTGCTGTTTGCCTCTCTGCTCGCCTGCTCCCCCCCCTCCCCGCTGGTCACCTCAACCCCTACTCTTGTACGACTACTTCTGGAATGACCAGTGCTAGGCTGTTACCTTGGAGATTGTCAAACTCATGGCCGCAGAGAGAAAATAGTCTGTCCCTCATACTGATGCTGTTTGTTCCCATTTAGTACACTTTCTTTCTTTGTCCACTTCCTTTGCTCCTATCCCCTCTCCCCTGAATCTCTCCCCTTGCCTGCTACACCGCCTAGCCCCCTGTCCTTTTGTGCCCTTTTACTAAGCACTCCTTCTCCACTTGTTGGGAAAAGATCCAATATTTCTACGCTGGAGTCTCAGCGAACCCGCTGAGAGAGTCCAAAGCGCTAAGGGAGCCACTCACAGTTGAGGTATGGTATGGCACCCCTTGCAAAAGCACTCCCTCTCTCCTTTTAGGTGAAGGATCCAGTACGTAGGCCTTGGAGTCTCAGAGACCCCTCTGAGAGAGTCCACTGCGTAAAAGGGAGCCTCTTGCAACAGAGCTGGGGAAATTATACCACTTCCCCTGGGATCACAGCTTACTGGACTTTGGACGCAGCTTTGACTTGTCTACCGGTTTGTGTCCCTTTCACCCTCCCCCTCCTCTTTCCATGCTGCATCTCTCACCCTCCCCTCCACTTTCCCTCCTTCATTCTCTGTCTACTTACCCTGCTCCTCCCCCCCTTCCCTGAATCTGCTTTTTCCATTATGTATATGTCCTTTTTGTTTGTCTTGACCTTACATGTAACTATGTTGCCATGCTCTAATAACTGTGTAATCTTTGTAACAATATAACCTGTAACTATGGTCTGATACTCATGTAAAGCGCTCTGATACCTCCGGGTCTAGCCAGCGCTATATAAAACCTTTAAAATAAATACAAAGCCAAACCTACTACCAAAATTCAGCTTCTGGAACATGAAAAGGATGACAAATTCCATGACCAGAACGCAGGCCATAAGTGCCCCCATATCTAGATCGGTCTTCATTGGAGGTTCGTAAGTAAAAAGCATTCTTCTGTCCCTACTCTACCGCTAATATGACAGCCCTACTTATCATTCCCCATTCAAGTCAGGAAAAAAGGGTCAGCGCATGAAGACTTCCTAAGAAGTACTCTCATGTTGTATGGTTCAAGTAGCCAAAGGCTACAGAGCTCGTTCTAAAATCCTCCTTCTCTCGTCATCAATCTTCTCTCCTCTCCTGTCTCAACCCCCAGGGCACTGTCTCTAATTTAAACACTAAAATCTCTGTTCATGCCCCCTACTCATCTTCTGATCACCTCATCCAGATGGGCACTCCTCATATGTAGCTTTCAAGTTAGTTTTGATACTCCCAGCTCCTGGCTCGATGACTTTGATTCTCAGGCCTTCTCCAGTGAGAAAGAACACCGTCCCACGTTATCAGCACTTTCTTGGATAAATGTATTCTTTCCTTCCTTAAGCTTAGCTCCTAAAACAAAAGTGTCATTCTAACTAACAAAGACGGGTGTCTCCACCTGCATCAGAGACGTGAGAAAGGAACAAATCTAACTCGCACGTGAAATTCAAACATATTCTATAACTAAGATCACCAGGGAGACTACATTTCAGGCCTACAGAAAAAAAGGCCAACATAAGAAAATAATACATTGGCCACATGGGTTTACATATAAGGCACTCCTGTAGTGAGCATTTCTAAATCAACAGGTTAATTGGGCACATCAGATGCGTGAATAAATGCAAACAGCACAAATCTCCACGATGTTTTCAGCTAGATGCGCATGTATTGCAACATTCATTTCTCCATGTTTATATGAAAAATGTCTCTAACACATCACTTTTCATTTTATTACAGTACACATTCTACTGTCACAGGTTAACACTACAAAGAATTAAATGTAGGTTCGAAATACTCATGATTATAATACACCTCTACAAATGAAAGTTTACCATTGCGCTCTCTCACATACAAGGGCTAATATGCAGCCATTCCTCAAATAGACTTTGGGGCTTGAATGTTGGTGGGGAGGGTGGTTGTGGGAGCACTGGGCAAGAGACATGAGTACCGCACGCCATCTTTGTTTTGTACTTGTTTTGATTATTGTGATGCCAAGCACACTAACATTAATAAAAATGTGTTTAAAGAAAACAAATGCATGGAGGAGGAGGCAAAGGAAATGAGAAGACCAAAACTGTTCTCCCTTTAAACATGGATAAGCTTCCTCACAATGTATTTGAGAATTGTCACTTGACTGTGTAAACAGTCATTAGTGACAAGTCATCTTTGTTAAATGGCGTTCCTCACAATACCCATCTGTCAACTTTAGATTTGTTGAGATAACTCTCATACCACTCTCCTTCCGCCATCTTCCGGCCAGTCAAACGGAAGTTGTCACTAAGGACCCGGGTTCTAGAGCTGCTTGGACGGGCTAATGATGTACTTCAGCACTTCTACACCCTAAAACAACGTGCACGACGTTGTACAAAGCAATGAAGGTCTCCATACATTGCCTTATCAGACAATATGTAACGCTACATAAATAAATGTCGACCCGGCTTGCATCTTCAGTGTTGTGAGCAGCTGCCATGTTTTGAGGACTGGTAATTGGTAAAGAAGTTCTACTGTCCAAAATATTTAAAAAACCTAATGTCGCTAGTTGCCCTCCCCTGCTCCAACTAGTGACACGCTTCTGACCTCCACAGACCCTGCCCACAGGCCTTATCCATCCGAAGCCGAAAAGTCAAACCCCCACCCCCGGAGGAAAGGATGGAATGCTCCATGCATATGCTCCAGGTATGTGACTTACTGGGTATGGGGAGGTTCTGATTTCAGGCAGTATATTGCCAGAGGATAATTAGAGGGGGAGACGGGGGGAGGGAGAGGGGCGGACACTGTTGTTTGCCAGCTGTCCCAGAGAACAAATCGTCTTGTTTAATCACAGAGCAGCAGTGTGAGGAGAGCGGCTGCTGCCTCTTTGTGCTCAGGCCCAAACAACCCCCCCCCCCCCCCCCCCCCATAAGAAACCTGCCTCTGCCATCTGCTCCTAACACCGCCAGGGCCTGCCCTATTCAATCAGGCAGGTTCAAGTCTGCTGAGGGAGGGGCCGGCTTGAGAGCCAGGCAGCAAACATACGCTGCCCGTGCCTAGGTTTACCCACCAGGCTGGAAGATAAGGCAGGTGTACCCAGATGTATTGAACAGGAAAGGTCAGGAATACAAGTTACATTAGGCAGTGTCCCAGAAATATACCGTCCGGGGGCAGGTCAAGCAGTCAGGCCCAAAGAACAGATGTAGGTGGGAAATGATGGCCACAAGTAGCAGTCTCCACTGCACGGCCCCTCCTGTAATCACCATTCCATGGAGGGACGCGGCAATTGTAAATATGTTCGGGGGGGGGGGGGGGGTTGGGGTGTGTGAACATCCTAGGTATTGATATCGTTTTCAGCGGTTTTAGAATTTAGAGTTCACTTGGATGAGATAGGAGGGTGTTTGTGCCAACATTGAACTTTTCCACACTAAATAAATGACCTTTCTCGGCTCTGAGTCTGAATCATAGTAAAACGGTCATTCAGAGGGCCAAATGTGAAGCTGTGTCAAGGGTGTGAAGTTGCTATCTAATAGAGAAAGTCGTGCTGTCTGGTTTTTAGATGATTGGCGGTGGACTCCGCGCTGCATGCTTAAAAGTCATACTCCTTTATATTTGGTCACGTATTCAGTGGCTGAAACATGACTTTCGAATGCGATTTCCAGAGGCGTTTCGGAATTCATATCGATGTTTGGTTGATCAGGGGTTCAAAGGCAATGGCGCTGTCTTTCATGCGATACAAAGTATTTCAGCTGCATGAATAGAATTGCCAAAATGAAGTTACTCAGGCTACAAAATTAATTTACATGGTAATTGCACCCTGTTCCATGAAAAAATGACTACAAAAAAAAGTAGCAGCTCCAGTGCTTAGTTTGTAAAAAAAAAAAAAAAATTGTGCCAGGGCCTTTGTCAGGAGTCCACTGCAGATTGCTCCACTAATTGTCCCTGCCAACGCTGCCAATGGCAGTACCCACACAATCTTAATCATCACACTCCTACACTTGCGACAATTCAACACCCATACAGCTTGGGTGGCAAGTATTTGTCGTTTTTGATGTACATTGAATTAGACAACAGTTGTTGTGCTCATCTCTAAATAAGACAGCTCCATCACGTGACAGACCGTCAGATGCTCAAGTGTTGGCAATTAAGTGCCTGTGATGGGCATCGGAAACCACCGGCTAGATTTAAGCACCGCGCAGCTCTGAATAACTGCCAACGGCTGAGGTTTGTTCAGTAATTCCACCATCACTTTTAATTGAGATACCTTAAGTATTACTAGTTTGTCGAGCCATTGGTGTTATCAACTCTTCGCTTTCGAACTCAAGCTGTAACTCACTGGAGATGCCCCAAAAGGGCTAAAGCGGTCTGCGTTTGCATTTGTTCCTCTTAAGACAGGTTCTGGCTGGACTGTTCCGATTGGAGCAGGATCAAGTCTGATTTGTGTGTGCCTGGTTTCTGTCTGTTGTTACGCAATGGGCAGTGACATAATGGATTGAAACGAGGCACATGCTAAATCACAGTGACTGACAATATTTCAAGCACCTCTCTCACCTCCTTTTATTTTTTAGGTCGAGCTGACATTAGCATTCATGCGAAGCATGAATGCTGTCAGCTCGACAACTAATGTGATCAGTATTTAGGAGAGTGGACACCAAAGTGTTACGAGCTTTTTCAGTCTCGGATTTCACCTCGGGAGCGCGCAGCATTGTCTGCAGTGGCAGCGTCAGTTTCGCTTTTTTAGGGCTCGCCTGCTGATGCGCTTCTGCGCATCGCTGGCGAAGCTCTATTACGGCTTATCCAGTGTTGATCCACCACTGGCGATTTCTTCAAGTGCATGTGCTTTTTAGGTCATTGCGCAAGCGCAAGCCCTAAAAAGCGCGTGCACAATGCCACCAGCCCCCTGCCTGCCTGCCTCGCATTACCAGATCAAAGGCAGCCCAGCCCCCCTCCCACAAGCTTCTCAGCGTGTGCTCTGCCTCAGGCCTGCATTTCTCCTCCCCTCGGGCAAACAGATAGCCGCAATAACACCCTCCCTGCTCAGCTTTTTTTTCTCAATTTCTCCCCGTCTACACTTCCCATTAGGAGCCCTTCCTCCCCCCAGATAATCTATCTCCATAAGAGATAAGCAGCTCTTCCACCACCTCAAACCCGTATTAGTGCTCCTCACTATGCATGTTTTTACTTAGAAAATCAGCACAATGCAGCAGTGTGACATCAAGCCAGGTTCATCGACATCACTGCAAAAGTAAAGTTTTATTCCCCATTTCCTCTTCAAGAAAGTGACTGCGCATCAGCCTCTACGGATCAGAAAGCGGAGCCCCTCCACTGACCGGGCTGCGAGTCAAATGGCCATGTTTCACAAATTATGGTTTTCGTGGTCTTATTCTGGAGTAGCCCTGTTGGCAAGAGAGGAAAGAGCAAGGCTCTGACAGTCAGTCCTCCTCTGCTTCATAGTATGCCGCGCCACTATAGTAAGTTGAACAAGGGATATTATTTGACAGAAAGAGGCAACCTGCATCTATTCACGGAAATACATTGAGCAGTCTACATTTTTATTTTTTAAAACTACATACAATGCACCATAACTATTCTAGGTCTACAAATGGAAATACATAACAAGCAATATTTTTATTTATTTTTTAAGAGGTGCATACTTAAAAAAATGATTACAAAAATTAAACATCAACTAGTAATTAAAAAACCTAGCAATTAAGATATGCCACGTCAAATAATAACTTTTGTCGCCAATTAATTATCAGTGTCTGGAATGGATATGGTCACACCCTCACTCACCCTCAACCCCTCACCCTCACTCACCCTCAACCCTCACCCACACCCTCACTCACCCTCAACACCTCACCCTCAACCCTCCCTCACGCCTCACCCACCCTCACCCTCACCTCACCCTCAACACCCTCACCCTCACCACTCACCTCACCCTCACCCTCACTCACCACCTCACACCTCACCCTCACTCACCCTCAACCCCTCACCCTCAACTCACCCCTCACCCACACCTCACCCTCACCTCACCCACCCTCAACCCTCACCACCCTCACCCACCCTCACCCTCACCCTCACCTCACCCTCACCACACCCTCACCCTCACCACCCTCACCCTCACCCCTCACCCTCACCCTCACCCTCACCCTCACCCTCACCCCTCACACCTCACCCTCACCTCACCCTCACCACCCTCACCCCTCACCCTCACCCTCAACCCTCACCACCCTCACTCACCCTCACCCTCACCCCTCACCCTCACCACCTCACCCTCACCACTCACCCCTCACCCTCACCCTCACCACCCTCACTCACCCCTCACCACCTCACCCTCACCCTCACCCCTCACCCTCACCACCCTCACCCTCACCCTCAACCCTCACCCTCACCCTCACACACCCTCACACCTCACCCTCACCCTCACTCACCCTCACCTCACCACCCTCACCTCACCCTCACCCTCACCCTCACCCTCACCCTCACCCTCAACACCTCACCCTCACACTCACCTCACCTCACCCTCACCCTCACCCTCACCTCACCCTCACTCACCTCACCCTCACCCTCACACACCCTCACCCTCACCCTCACTCACCCTCAACCACTCACCCTCAACCCCTCACCCTCAACCCTCACCCTCACCCTCACCCTCACCCTCACCCTCACCTCACCCTCACCCTCACCCTCACCCTCACCCTCACCCTCACCCTCACCCTCACTCACCTCACTCACCCTCACCCCTCACCCTCACACCTCACCCTCACTCACCTCACCCCTCACCCTCACCTCAACCCTCACCCACCCTCACTCACCCTCACTCACCCTCACACCTCACCCTCACTCACCCTCAACCCTCACCCTCACTCACCCTCAACACCTCACCCTCACTCACCCTCAACACCTCACCCTCACTCACCCTCAACCCCTCACCCTCAACCCCCTCACTCCCTCACTCACTCATCCTCTATCACCCTCAACCCCTCACCCTCAACCTCTCACCCTCAACCTCTCACCCTCACTCACCCTCAACCCCTCACCCTCACTCACCCTCAACCCCTCACCCTCACTCACCCTCAGCCCCTCACCCTCAACCCCTCACCCTCACCCTCACTCACCCTCAACCCCTCACCCTCACCCTCACCTCACCCTCAACTCCTCACCCTCAACACCTCACTCACCCTCACGCTCACCCTCACGCTCACCCACCCTCACCCTCAACACCTCACCCTCACTCACCCTCAACCCCTCACCCTCACTCACCCTCAACCCCTCACCCTCAACCCCTCACTCACCCTCACTCTCACTCATCCTCTATCACCCTCAACCCCTCACCCTCACTCACCCTCAACCTCTCACCCTCACTCACCCTCAACCCCTCACCCTCACTCACCCTCACTCACCCTCAACCCCTCACCCTCACTCACCCTCAGCCCCTCACCCTCAACCCCTCACCCACCCTCACCCTCACTCACCCTCAACCCCTCACCCTCACTCACCCTCACCCACCCTCACTCACCCTCACTCACCCTCAACCCCTCACCCTCACTCACCCTCAACACCTCACCCTCACTCACCCTCAACACCTCACCCTCACTCA